>NC_136421.1:174631173-175292602 GCF_052625555.1 Lactuca saligna | reverse complement strand
CCTGTTGCATATATACTTCAAATCAAAAGTAATTTTATTCAATAAATTGTTTAAAAATGTAGTCTAGCTACATTAGATTAGTTAAAATGCATTTAACTTTAAAATAAACTTACAAGTGAGAATAGTATTTCTTCACACGAGTCTCCAGAGAAGCATTTGTTGATCAACTCAAGTCTGATAAAATAAAATTATATCAAACAAAATGACAAGATTGAATTGTAATGATTTTTTTTCTGGTTTCCGGTGACAATATAAGTTGGCCGAACCCGTTAAATTGGGTTTTAGTAAACAAATAATTATCATAATTGGTCCTCGGGTTAGGCTAAGGTTTTGTTCACCTATCAATATATTTTGCATAGAGGTGACAATACATTTTTACTTCTGGTAATAATTTATCTAATAGTATTTATCTCCAAAGCTACAACAAAAAATGTCTCTCTTATATATATATATATATATATATATATATATATATATATATATATATATATATATATATATATATATATATATATTGTTGGTGAATAGTATAACAATAAATACAATGTTATTATACATTATAAATTACACTATAGTACTTCAACTTTACAATATACAATATACGTACCTAATATTATAATAGTTTAGTAAATACTATAACCTTGTATTATACTATTATTCAACACTAAATACGGTGTTGAAGTTTTATTTGTACAATTTGGTTCTTTAACTTTGAACTTAGTTATATTTTGTATATTGTATATAATTATAATGTTATATAATACCGTTATTAGATTTTTATCATATGTAATTTGTTTTATTTAATAAAACCGTTTACAAATGTATTTTTTTTTAAATATTTGATAATATAATTTATTGAACATTTGTAATAAAAATATACTAGTCATTTATAAAAACCTAATAAATATAACTATAAAATTTTAAAAGTTAGATAAATAAGAATATACATAGAATATTCTTTTTTAGTGTTAAATATAATATAATTAGTTCGAATAATTTAATGTTTATATTATCTTTTACATTATAATTATAAGTATAGTGTAAAAAAATAATGTTGAAGCGTGAAGATAGTCTTACACTTTTTATCAACACTAAATATAGTGTTGATGTTTCATTTTATAGATTTTTCATTTAACTTTGAAGTAAGTTATGTTTTTTTTATATACAATTATAATGTTTATTTAATAACTTTATTTGTATTATCATATATAATAACATTATTTGTGTTATCAGATTTAATAAAACGTTTTATAGATGTTTTGTTCATATATATTTGATAATATGATTTATTAAGCATTTGTAATAAAAGTATATTAGTCAAGTTTATAAAAACCTAATAAATATAAGGGTTGTTTTTGTAAAACTATAAAAGTTGGATAAAAAAAGCATATATCTAGATTATTTTTTTAGTGTTAAATATAGTGCAATGGTTTGAAAGAATTTAGTGTTTACAGTATCTTTTGCACTATAATTATAAGTATAGTATAAAAAATAGTGTTAATGGTTGGAGAAGGCTTTTACCATTTATTCTTTTTAATGTAAAACATTTTAAACTAGAGTTGATTTGGGCTCAAATTTTACATACTTAAACTTTAGAGTAAAATATGTTCCAAGAAAAAAATGTAATAAATAATAAAATTAAAACTGCTAGATAAGTATTTGATAAGACCACAAAAATGTCCCTATATTATGTATTTTTTATAGGATTGGATTAAAACCGCAACTTTTTGGTTTAATGGTGATTTTGAGCTAGTTTGTCTGTGGTTTTGGTCCCTTAGAAAATTAAAAAGACTAAAATACCCTTGATGTATTTATTTGTCAATTTTCTTGTAACATATGGATCCTCGATGTATGAAAATTTAAGAAGAATGTGGATTTGAAGGTGGTCACAACGTGAGGGAAGTACTGTCATATCGTGACATGGTCGCATTATGTGGGATAGGTCATTTAAGTGTCACGATGTAACACCTGAACAAATACAAAACCTTAATTTCAGACTTGGAACCTATTTAAAGGAAGTGAGGGTTCAATGTTCCTTCACCCGCAACTTCCATAACCTCTATACATTTAAAAGAAAGCCCTAATACCTCTTCATTATTTTGGGCTCATTTTGGAGATTGAGTTTGATTTTGAAGGAAGAAGGAGTCCTTAGAAGTGGTGTGAGTGTCTTGGCTAGCTTAGGGCTTCATTTTCAGCATTTTTGGACCTTTATAAGTGTCCAAGATCTTAATTTTCTTATGCTAAGGTGCTAGATCTAAAGTTTTGTCCCATTTTATTTATATATAAGTTAGTTAGAATCATAGGATTCCATAAAGTTAGAAACTTTATGGATCTTTGAGGTTATTTACATATCATATGGTTCATGTTGGGTTGGGCATATTTATATATATGTTAGACTGGGCCAATTTGCATGTTAGGTTGGGCCTATTTATATGTATGTTGTGTTGGACCTATTTATGTGTATGTTGGCTTGGGCCCATTTGTATGTTGGGATGGCCCCATATGTATGGTATGTGGTACTTTGGGGAACTCACTAAGCTTTGTGCTTACGGTTTGTGGTTTAAACATTTTTCAGGTACTTCCAGTTCCAAAGCGAAGGGCCTGACTTGATTGCACTACATGATATATTTGTACTATGATTGGTTTGGAAACACATTATATATGGATTTGATGATTTTAAAAATGAAAAAATTTTATTCGTAGTTTTGGGATGTTACAAGTTGGTATCAAAGCCTTGGTTTGAGGGATTGGAGCACACACTCGGGTGTGTCTGAAGTCAAACTGAGCAATTGGTAATCTTTTTGAAAAGGAAAATAAGTTTTCTAAAAAGATTTTTACAAAGAAAGGGGTGTGATGCGTGAAATCAGTCAAGCTCAAGTAAGTGATTCCCAAAATACCCACACCTGAGTATTATGATTAGAATGTTGTTATGTGAATTGAATGCTAGAGTGGGGCTAAGGATAGCTCAGGAATCGCATGATAGAATTTCTTGATTTGTGTGATGCCTTGTAGCCTAGGAGGAATTAGATGTTATGTATTACTTGGATATATATATATATATATATATATATATATATATATATATATATATATATATATATATATATATCGGCAGAGTTAATTTCTAAATGTATGTTTAAAAAATTGTATATAGTTAGGATTATATATCCTTAAAATGATTGATGTGGCCTTAGTTCCTGTTCCTTGTTTGGTAGTGGGTTTAGGGTAGAATCATTATTTGACCGTCTATCTGATCTCGTATTGTGTATACTTTCATGCATAAGGAAACCGGCGGTGTTGGTAAAAGTTCCTAGTATTGAAGAGGCTAGTGACATGAGGATTCCTAAGAGAGCCTAGGGAGTACGACAGTGGGGATACGTATGGTGTTTAGAATAGGGATTGTGTGATTTGCTTTAGTGGAGTGACTTAGAGGATTCAAAATGAGTCTTGAGGAAAATATGGATAAGTGTGGAAGGTAGTATTGGGTTTGTACTATTGAATGCATAGGATTTGTACTCGAGTCAAGGATATTCTCGAATATTCTAAGGAGCTTGTGATGTGAGGGTTCCCTCAAGTATATTCTGATCACTTGTATGTTTGTACTTCAATATGGTGAGCACTTAAGTAGGAGGTTTTGGATCTGGTTTTGGTTCTTAGTCTAGCACCGAACCGATTAATGAGAGGATACACGAGTTCACCATGTCTCAAATCACTCGCGACATCTTGGACGACAATGTTGTGATGTTTGGTAACATCAAGGATGAGATTATGGAGCTTATGGACGAGCGTATGGGGGCCTTTTAGGCCGAGATTACGGTGGGACGGTTGTAGGGCCCTAGAGCTCTTTGGGAATAAGGACCTTATTGCTAGCCGCTAATGTTTCAATGAGATAGAGAATGCTCAGTGAATGATCTTCAACCCAAAGATGTCAAAGGTGTGGTTTACATCTTGTATTTTGACGGATTGATCTTGTGACCGGTGGGAGGAGATTGGTCATGCAAGTGGATCTAAGGCCGTAACGGCTATGACTTGGGGATTTCTTAACGAGGTTTCAAGTTGAGTTCGATTCTGCTATCAAGGTGCTGCAGCTGGCAAGGGATTTCCAGCACCGTGCCAGACTATGGAGTCTGTGGTGGAAATCACCGCCAAGTTTTGGGAGAGGTCTTTGTTGGTTGGATCTTCTTGTTGACCTTCAAAAAATCCAAAACACTATCCATGTCTCTCAGTTGTGGAAGTTTTTGGCTAATAATTTCGTAGTCACTCCTTTGGACGACATTATGGTTGATGAGTGCTTAAATTATGTAGAGAGATCAACTGTGATCCTCGACAGGAAGATGAAGACCTTGCACAATAAGTTAGTGAGCCTGGTAAATGTGCATTGGTAGCACCAAAAATGTTCCGAGTGGACTTCGGAACCCAAGGAGGAGATGAGGGAGCATTACCCCGAGTTGTTTGCGACAACGGACTTCGAGGATGAAGTCTGATTCAAGTGGGGTAGAGTTGTAACATCCGAATCCTATAGGTACGAAAAGTTAAGAAAAATATAGATTTTAAGGTTGTCACGACATAAGGGAAGTATCATCACGTCATGACATGGATAAGTTATGTATGATGGTTCATTTAAGTGTCATGATGTGACACTATAGGGTCACGACTTGACACCTAAACAAAGGCAAAAACCTAATTTTGGACTTAGACCCTATTTAACGGAAGTAAGGGGCTAGGGTTTCCTTCACCCTCATCCTCCATCACCTCCATACCTATAAAAGAAAACCCTAATCCATCTCCTATATTTTGGGCTCATTTTGTCACTTTTGCGTGCTTTTGAAGGAATAAAGAGTCCTTAGAAGTGTTGTGAGCTTCTTGGATATCTTGGAGCTTCCTTTTGAGAAAGTTTGGACCTTTGTAAGTGTCCAAGATCTTAAATTTCTTATGCTAGGGTGCTAGATCTAAGGTTTTTTTTTCCATTTTCTTCATATATAAGTTAGTTGGAAAGGTAGAATCCGTAAACTTAGCAACTTTATGGATCCTTGAGGTCCTTTACATATCATATGGTTCAAATATGGAAATTTAATGTGTTTTGGAACCATGCATGTGAGCTTTAGTGATTTTTCTTCATTTTTTACGTAGTGTGGGATCTAGACATGCATTGCAGATGCGTGTCCATAAAGCATCGACTTTTAGAATGATTTTGGAGTTACAAGGCCCTCTAGAAAGTTAGAATGCATGGCTTTTAATTTTTTGGTTGAATGCATTAAGTTGTCCATTTTGCTTAAGTCATGATGTGACCATTTGGTGGTTATGATGTGGCAAAGAGAATTTCTTCGATTGTTTTGGACTAGCTCTATCACAACCGGAAGGCATGGCCATCACGACATGACTATCTCCTGGATCAAAATGAGTTGAGTTGAATGGTGACTAGGTTAGGACCAGGTGGAATCCGTTTTTCAGGGTGTAACCATGAGTTGGTCATGACTTGAGGTTCAGCTAAAGGAATTGTGACCATTGACTTTTACCATGAATGCTATGTTAATATGGTTTGACTTTTGGTCTAAATGGCCAATTTTGGAGGTTAGACTAAGGTGAGACCTTGTTTGATTCAATAGGTGTGTTGTAGTGTTGTTCGTCTGGCTATGAGTTGTGTTTTAGTTGATCCCGTGAGCTAGGTGAGTCTTCTCACTACACTAAGTAGGATACGTTGTAGATGTGACTCTTGCATGTGTATGTTGGGCTGGGTTCATTTTTTTATTCCGCTAGGCCCATTTATATGTATGTTGGGCTGGTCCCATTTATATGTATGTTAGGCTGGGCCCATTTTCATGTTGTGTTGGGCCTACTTATATGTATGTTGGGTTGGACCCATTTATATGTATGTTGGGTTAAGGCCATCTGTATGTTAGGTTGGGACCATTTATGTGTTGGGTTGGGCCCATGTGTATGGTATGAGGTATTTTAGGAAACTCACTAAGCTTTGTGTTTCGAGTTTGTGGTTTAATTATTTTTCAAGGCCCGACTTGACTGCACAACATCCCCTTATGATTTTTTCCACACCGATGATTGCTATCTCACTTTGATGATTTTGATACATTTGTACTATGATTGGTTTTGAAACACATGCTATATGGATTTGATGATTTAAAAAATGAAAACATTTTATCATTACATTTGAGATTTTACATTTCTTTTCACTTTTTTAAAATTTAATAATTTTTATCTATTTTTATAATTAGAAAAAAATAAAATAGGGCCCACCCACCTCTTTCTCTCTTATTGGAAAGTCCTATAACACTCTGGGGTGTTTGGCTTGTCTTTTTAGAGACAAAAGTTCTTTTTGGAAAAGTTATAAAAAGTCAGGTTTTCCTAACTTTTCCAAAAATTCAGTTTTCGTTCTATCTAAAATTCAAAAGTAGCTTTTAAAATGTTTCTACCAAACATCTTTTACGTTTTATCTTTTCCAAAAATGACTTTTACCTCTAAAAAAGACAAGTCAAACACCCCCTCTATATCACCTCCCTTCACCCTTTCTTCTATTATCGTCGGAAAAACTCATTCTTCCGCCTCTTCCCTCTCATCGCTCGAAAGGACCTCTTCCTTAATCTCCCTTTATATCTTCATCTCGACTTATGACTATCCCCTGCAAATCGCACATAAGACTTCATCATCACCATCCATTTCCAGATCTGAAAATTGGCCTGCTCTACCGTTACCCTCCATTGCCAAGGCTGCAATAACATGACCACAATATATCGTCGACACCATCCTCCTTTCTCCTTCTTGATTTCTCATTTTCTCTATCTTTCTCACCCTTTCATGCTCTCTTTCTACCCTCTACCATATTTCTCGATCTTTCTCTCTTCCACACCACCACTAGAAATCGGCATGTTCAACAATAGCAATCTACTATCTTAGTTTGATGTATATGTGTGATTTTTGGGTTTGATTTTACGTTTGAATGGGTTTTAATCCATGGGTTTCTGTTTTTGGTTTCTAATGGCAAAGTTTATGGATTAACCATGAGTATTTGAAGCGGATAGTCATAAGGAAAATAATATTGGTGTAACGAGAGAGAATAGATGTAGGAATGAGGAATTATTTGTTTGACTGAGCAGAACCATTCAAAGCCATCTCGTAAAAAATACCTAATTGCAACTCGAAAATAAATATTTGATGAAGCGATTAACTTTAATTCTAATGTAATGATATAGTCGTACATTTGCCTCTACAACAATTAGATTACTTTTGATTCAACTGGTATGTCTGTTTATAAGTTGTAATCAAAATGAAACTAAGGAAATTGTTGGTATTTTCACCGATTTGTGTTTATAAACAAAAGAAATTGTTCCAAGTTGTAACTAAAATTGTTCAAATGTTTACGTCGGGGTCACGAAGAAAGAGAAACAAAGCAGTTGCATCTCCTATTTTCCAAACTCACACAAACGAAAATCAATAAAAAAAAAAAAAAAAGGTTTGCACTTTATGTGTATATGAAGCAAACTGGAAAAAAAACAACTTCTCATGAATTACAAAAGAACACTCACCGAAAATACATACATGTGTGTGAGAGAAAAAGAGAGAGAGAGGTGGGCTCCATATTTATTATTAATAAAAGACTAAATTAAATAGAAAATATGCAAACAAAAATTATCACGATATTTTAGTCTTTTTAGTTTTCCGAAGTAACAAAACCACAAGTAGACTAGTTAAAAAGGACCACTAATCGAAATTTTTTTTGTAGTTTTGACCAAATCCTGAAAAAATACATACCATAATTAAGGATTATTTTTGAAGTTTTGTCTAAGTATTTTGTACCTGGAAATAGGACTAGTTGGTTTAACTTTTACTTCTATAGCAAACTTGTTAATGATTGTGGACATTGTTGCTAGGCATGTTGCATCTGATGAAGCAACCAATTTTTCTAGAGCCTTCTCCAAAGATTGTAATTTCTACAAGAACCAATATGTACTACTAATAATCAATAGTTCGTTTGTGTTGCGCTACTCATATGAAAACACCAGATCCTTTGATAAAATTGCGTACAACACATTTGAGAAAGATGAGTACCTCGGAAGGGACAAAATGAGTTCCTAGCCTAACGACAAGCATCTCAGCTGCATCCAATCGAGTGCCGGTCAATCCCATATATTCTCCTATATACATATCATTAGTTTGTTATTAATTATGTATCATTCAAAGAATCAATACTTGTAAGTTAATTATGATGCGAAGTTGATATCAATTTACCAAAAAATCCAGGAAGTCGTGATAGAAAATAAGAAGCACCAACATCAGGAAACAGTCCGATCGATGCTTCAGGCATAGCAAATATCTACATCAATGTCAAAAAAACCACAACTAGGATTGCAATGGTAAATATGACAAAAGAAACTTGTACTTGGGGATCTAACGCCTTGTTCCCGAGTTCTACTTAAGGATGAAAATAATAGGATATGGAGAGAAAGTGAAGGGTGTCGATGGAAAATCGTGTTTCTGAGTTTCATTAATGAAAGGGAAAGTGACGGGAGAGAAATGATTTTGGAGCTATATTTTCATTCCAAATTGGACGGATTTGGGAAGAAAGTGAGGGGAAGGAAAAAATTTAAGTTTTATTTTCTTTTTCCTCATAACTTAGGAACACAAAAAACTTAAAATTTTCCTTTAATTTCTTTTGATTTCCTTTGAACTTGGGAACACCGAATAATGAATATTTTCTTTCCTTTCTCTTTCTTTCTGTCAAAATTTTCCTTAAAAAAAACCCTACGAAGAAGACATAATTGAAAGTTCTACAAGGGAAAAGGTAAAATAACAAGAAAAAATATAATTAATCTAAATTAGGAATTTTATTTTATTGAACATAAATAACATTAAAACTAATTAATGAACTCAAATTTATTAAAAAAACATATGAGGTTAGTTAGTGAGGTACAACTTCTTTCACGTCTCTTTGGAAGAAGAAAAGGAAAAGTGTTCAATTAGAAAGGCAAGAGTGGTGTTCCAATTCTTGTCAAGAGTATAATAATTGTTAGTTTTTATATATTTCTTTTATTGTATTTTCATAACTTTTTGTATATCATTCTAGCTTCTTGCTAGTTTCAATTATATATATTGCTTGCCGATAATTTGAAAAAGAAAAAATAAAAAAATAAAAAAATAAAAAAACTAATTTGGTTATTTTGAGGATGATGCTATGTTTTCAAAGTTTGAGCTGTTCGTCCATGCAGAGCAGACGCAAGATTTCATAATAGGGATGTCATGGAAAAATTAGAGTTAGACGATAGTATAAAAAAAAGTTTTCAAAAAATTCTGCACTGCATCCGTAAAACTCAAAGGTTGCCCGTGTCACTACGTGACCTATACTAAAACCGCCCATGTGTCCATGTAACTAAAAAGAAAAACAAATAGATACCGTATTTTCAGTAACAATTCTGAATGTTGAATGTACCGATATCCCAACTCCTCCTCCCATAACAACTCCATCTATAATCGCAACCATGGGCTTCTTATATGTTGCAAGCAGGTAGTCCAATGTAAATACTTTCCTATAATAAGTTGCCACGACACTCCAATGTGCTGATCAAAATGAAAGAATATTGTTTTAATTGCTTCTGTTTTGGCTCTTAAGTATTAATAAATATTTCACATACCAAGACGTATAATTTTCCAGGCAGCCACGAGATCACCACCAACAGAAAATACTTTACCGTATGCCTACAGATCAAGATGACACAATTAAAAAGCTAAACATTTTCAGTGGGTACTTTTTACCGTTATATTCTAATTGTTAACATAATATATCTTAGAATCACATAAATTTTTATAAGTAATGTACTTTATTTGCATACTTCCGTATTGATCTTGCTTTTAAGGAGAAACCCACGAGAGACGTGTTGTTTGATCTTCCTTTAGATTGGTTGGTGTGATTTTTTAACCAATACATTGTGTTCTTGATTGATTTTTTTTAGTGATAGTACATTAAGTTGTTTAATGTGATTATGATTAATTTAAAACAAGTTGGGCTCAATTTAGTGACACAACACAATTTTCGGTTTTGTCAAATAGCTTGCCAGTTCTATAGGTTCCGGTTCAGCCGGACCGAACCGAAAGAAGGCCAAAATTACTTAATGAGCTAGAAAATGACTTAATGAGGCCAGAAATGACTTAATGGAATAGAAAATGACTTAATGGGATTGAAAAACAACTTTAGAACTGAAAACGGTTACTAGCATTGGAACTTATTGAATTCCTAGCAATCTGGTTTCTAGTTCTTCAGTTCAGCTTTGATCGATTCTAGTTCGGGCCGGTTCTAGAATCATGCTCGTGGCTAGTCATTATATATTAGTTGGGGACCAAAGTCTTGACAAAAATTACTACAATAATCGTTGTATTATAGAATAGAAACGTAAGTTTCAAATTGGACTAAACCACCGGGACAATTTATGTAATTTCTCTATTTATGTTGAAATGGACTTATTGTTTGTAATTCACCCCCATCCAACCCGTTTTGACCCATATTACAAATTTATATGTGATACACTCATGGTCCATTATCAAACACATGACCCGACATTTTTCTGGGCTAGGTTTGTCATTACATCCTCAAATTATGTTTTATACCTTAAGAACAACAATCTTTACGGTTGGATCAATCTCGTAACTTTTAAGGTTCTCGAAAATTTTTCTAATCTGCAATCATATATACAAGTATACTAGTTAGAAATACATAAGAAAGTCAATTTTCGTGTTTTTTTATGCTTGTTTATACAATACCATCTCATAGCCGAGGGCGTTCAGTTTCTTTGGAGCATTAAGTATCACTTTTCTTGCTCCCAAAATGTCTTGAAATATTACCTGCAAAAATTATTACTTTTTGTTTCTATGACTATATCACAATAACTTTACTTACACATATATTTTTGATAAACATATCTACTAAAAATACTTCTCTAATCATGGATATCTAATTTTTTTACTTGTTATCAACATATTTTATACTAATTTATTAGTTTTATTAAACAACTAAACTGAAGTAATATTGTTTAATAAGTTTTTCTTTATTATAAAGTTATAGTTTATTATCAATAATTTGATCATAAAAAAAAATCGTTTTGTACATGCAATTTTTGACGGGAAAATTAAAACAAAAGTGATCATAATCCTATAAAAACTTAAAATAAATGAATTATCGAATACGAAACGAACAAAACATAAAATATGTGAAATACGATAAAAATATAATAATATATTTCAACTTCAACAGCTCAAATCGTATATTAACGGATAAAAAGAGCCATGAGCATTGTACCTCGTCTGATTGGGAAAACATGGAACCAGCCATAATCGATCAGTGATTGCTAAGACTACAGAGGTTGAAGATGTTGAACGATAATAGATATATTCGTGTTGATATACTACTGGTGGTGAGCAATAAAAGAAGCGTACCAACAAACGATTTATGCGAATTACATCAAAATTTAAACACAAGCGTGTATCTAACATTAACTTCTTTGGCATTGTGTTTTGTTATTAAAAGAAGCATGTCCAGACCACCGAAATGTACAATTAATTGTTATAAATTTAATCTACAATTGTTAGCTCTATTTTATCAAGAAATAGGCAAACAGCTACCAAAAACTGTTTGCTGATTTATTGTCATTAAATTTTAACAGTGGCATGTGTTGTTGATAAGGTCACTACAGTTTTCACCAAATGCATTATAATTGATATGTTTAACCCAAGTGCTTCTCATCAATCATATTGGTGTAATTTAGAAACAGATTAAAAAGTGTGTGCCACCTTTCTAAAAAAGTCTGAAGCTTTATCCTAAATAAACTTTTATTTATTGACTTGGTTGCTAGCATGCCCATTTTTGGTTTACAAATTAAATTCCACAAAAGACTACATACATATGTATATTTATACGTACTTTAAAGAAATATTATGTTGATGTATAATATTTTTTAGGTTTATAAGCCAAACAATTATAGGATGGCTGTTCAATTTCAGGGAAGGAAAGTTTACTAATAAGGAATCTGTATTACTCATGTTTTATGTTTGTTAGTTTATATATATATATATATATATATATATATATATATATATATATATATATATATATATATATATATATATATATATATATATATATATATATATATATATATATATATATATATATATATATAGGGGACGGTCCACTTGAAAAATTAAAAAAATAGAATCTTGAGATTAAACCTCAGCCACATATTTCACATTTACCGATTTAATGCTCCAGCATACCAGCAGCAATGATGTATGCCTAATCCTAAATGATTATATGGCAGAGAGGTATAATCATACAACATTATACATGTTTATACGTATATGCATAATCATAAATGTTTATACATACATACATATATATATATATATATGTTCACAGATTGAGTAATCATAAATGATTATTACAAATAATCGCAGAAGAGGTGGCAGTGGTATAAGTAATGGAAGTGACAATGGTGGGGTCGATTGGTGTCAGAGGTGGTGGTAGTGGTGGTGGTGGTGACGGTTACGGTGGTGGGGATGGTGGCGGAGGAGAATGTAACGGGTGACACTGTGTAATCATTTATGAACACATCAGACCTGCTACGCCGGTACACCAAAGGGTTAGAGCGGAAGATGTGAAATACGTAGCTGAGGTTGAATCTCGAGATCTCTATTTTATTATTAATCTCAACGGAACCTCTCTCTCTCTCTCTCTCTTTCTCTCTCTCTCTCGCTCTCTCTCTCTCTGTATATATATATATATATATATATATATATATATATATATATATATATATATATATGTTAGGGTTCATTTGAGACCATTCTAATTTTGTGAGACCGTAAGACAAAATCTAAAAATAATTTTAAAATACAAAATAATGGAAAAATCCAAAAATTCTTTTTTTAAATATTATTTTCGGAACTTGAATTAACTAAAAAAATAAAAAAAATAAAAAAATCCCATTTTTTTTAAAATACGTGAAATATTCTAATAGAATATTACACTGGTATATTCTAAAAAATAATTTTAAAATACAAAATAAATAGAAAAATCTAAAAATTCCTTTTTTAAATATTATTTTCGGAACTTAAATTAACTAAAAAAATTAAAAATAAATAAATAAATAAAATCCCGTTTTTTTTGAAAAATACGTGAAATATTCTAATAGAATATTACCCTGTACATATTCTAAAAAATAATTTTAAAATGCAAAATAAATGAAAAAAAATCCAAAAACTCTTTTTTAAATATTATTTTTGGAACTTGAATTAACTAAAAAAATAAAAAAATAAAAAAATAAAAAAATGTGTCTCACGGTCTTACAAAATTAAGCCGTTTCACATGAACCTAACCCTATATATATATATATATATATATATATATATATATATATATATATATATATATATATATATATATAGTACAATAGAGAAACCATTATTATTCAAAGAACCAATGAACAAATCTAAAACATCGGAATTTAAAGCGATCAACGGCAAAATGAGGGTTGTAAATTTTTATAATGGACGGACATATACCGGATTATAACAAAAACTCACTTTCCTTTTTTCATTTAAAATTTTTTTAGGTCAGTTTTTTATCGAAAAAAAATCCGAACACACCTTTGTTCACGATTTTCCGTCCTCTTTCCATAGAGATCCATGATGATATATAAAAAACAAAATTTTTTTTCGAAAAAAACTCACTTAATTTTCTTATTTTTTTTTCAATATTTAAGCTTTCTTTATAAAAAAAACTAATTATACCTCAAATATTAATTTTTTGTACTCTATTAATAAACATCAACACCAATTAAAAAAAAAAAAACCTCGAACAGTGTAAATTCACACTGAGAATCTAAACTGTAAATATTTCAATTTTTTACATTCACAATATGAAAAATCTCGAACAATTCAGATTCACATTATGAATCTGAATTACTATTATGCACAATTTGAATCTTAGAAGGTTCAGAAAAAAAAAAAAAAAACCAAAAAAAATCATCGATCAGTGTAGATTCACATTGTGAGTCTAAACTATAAATATTTCAAATTTTAACATTCACAATGTGAGAAAGCTCTGATCAGTTCAGATTCATACTGTGAATCTGATTTATTATTATATACACTGTGAATCTAAATTGAAATATCATTTTTTTTAATATAAACATGAATCTATGTTTAAAAAGTAATATATATATATATATATATATATATATATATATATATATATATATATATATATATGAATTTTGATATATTTATTAATTTTTTTCTATAAAAAATAGACTTTAACTTTTTTCATTAAAGAAAATGAAGTGAGTTTTTATCGAAAAAAGGTTCGTTTTTTATATATTATCATAGATCTCTATGGAAAGATGACGAAAAATCGCGAACAACGGTATATTCGGGTTTTTTTTTTTTTTTTTTTTTTTGATAAAAAGCATGGCCTAAAAAAATTTTAAACCAAAAAAAGTGGTGAGTTTTTTGTAAATGGTGGATTTTTTGGTATAATCCGGTGTGTGTGAGTCCAATGTAAAAGTGTACATCTATTTTTTCTTGGCCGTCGATCGTTATAATTTCCGATGCTCACAATTGGTTCCTTGGTTCCTTCATTGATTATGGTTCTCTACTGAACCTCACTTTCTCTCTCTCTCTCTCTCTCTCTTGATTATGGTTCCTTGGTTCCTTCATTGATTATGGTTCTCTATCTATATATATATATATATATATATATATATATATATATATATATATATATATATATATATATATATATATATAAGTATGTTCAATTGAGAACAATTTTGGATTTGAGAACATTTGACAACAAAATTAAAACACGTGTTGGTTTGAATTAAAAGAGGGGCCTAGTCCATCTGCTTCACTTATTCGCACAAAAAACCAGTGACACCCAATTCCGGTCTTGCCTTCTGCGGAACACCGCCTCCTCCCGCAAATCACATATGCACCATCAATCACTACCGGAGATAACCATTGTTGGGAAGGCATTTTCTACAAGGATTAACGCAAGTGGCACAAGCTGGGCGAGCAGTGGTGCGAACCCTTCCAATAAGGAAGATAGTCAAGGAAACCCGAGGGAGTGTTCCTACAAGGACTTAACGAATGCTAAACCTAGGTCTTTCGATGGCACTAGAGGTGTCCTTGCCCTGACTCGTTGGTTCGAGAAAACCGAATCAATCTTGGAGAACTGTGTGTGCCCCGAGACAAGCATAGTAAATTTTGCAGCATGCACCTTCACTGATCAAGCACTAACTTAATGGAATAGCCAAGTCAAATCCCTAACTCTCTCAGTAGCTAATGCCATGACTTGGGATGATCTGAAAGAGTTGATGTTGGCTGAATACTGCCCTCGTGGCGAGATGCAAAAACTGGAGCAAGAGCTCTAGAATATGAAGATGAAGGGTTCTGATGTTGCTGCTTACACCGCTAGGTTCAATGACTTGGATCTTCTGTGTCCCGGGTTGGTCACCCCAGAAAGCAAGAAAGTTGAGAGATACATATGGGGATTGACACCCCTAACTCAAGAGAATGTTTTGGTTGCTAAACCACTCACATTTGACAGTGCCAAGTGCCTGGAACGGGCCTTAGTGGATCACGGGGATAGCCACAACCCCGTAACATGCAACCACTCCTGAACCACCTAAAAAGGGTAGTGGGAAAAAAAATCTGGAACAAACGCAAGGGCCAATCTTCACAAGAGCCCTTAAAGTGGCAGCAAACAGTGGCAGTCCATGTTGCTGCTGTTCCTGCTACTCAAGCACCTGCCAGTAGATATGTTGGAACCCTTCTAAGGTGTGACAAATGTAGCTTCCATCATCATGGACCTTGTCGTGATACGCAATGCACCAACTGTGGCAGAGAGGGCACACAGCCCGTATCTGCAAAGCACATGTCCAACCAACCATTCAAGCTCCTGGAGATGGAATGGGCCAAGCCTGATATGGTTGTGATGAAACCGGGCACTACAAGAGGAATTGCGCCAAAGCAACAGCTACGGGCAACACAGGGAAAGTGCTAGCAATGGGCCAGGAGGAGGCAGTTGCGGATCCCACCGTAGTTACGGGTACGTTCCACCTTGATAACTCTTATGCATGCATTCTCTTTAATAGTGGTGTGGAGAGGAGTTTTGTTAGTCATGCATTTAAACATCTAGTCAAACACAAATCCCAACCTCTAATCGAAACGTTTAACATGAAGATGGCTAACGGAAAGAAAGAAAGCACTAACGACGTATTCATAGGATGCACTCTCACTCTAAACGATTATTCCTTTCCAATCGACCTTATGCCGATCTCCATAAAAAGCTTCGATGTTATCATCAGCATGGATTGGTTGAGATCCAATCGTGCTGATGTTCTTTGTTATGAAAAAGCCATTTGCCTCAATCTACCATGCGGTGAAACCCTTCTTATCTATGATGATAAACTCAGCACGAACCTTCGCATCATTTCGTTCATCAAGGTCAAAAATACTTGCAAAAAGGAGTGTCACACATTCCTGGCGCATGTAGTCAATGAAAAACAAGAAGTTAAAGACATCGAGAGCATCCCCGAAGTCTGCAACTTTCCTGATATCTTCCCTGAAGATCTTCCTAGAGTTCCTCCTGAATGGCAATTCGATTTTTGAATCTACTTGATTCTTGGAGCTAACCTTGTAGCTAAATCCCCTTATCGTCTACCACCGGTAGAAATGCAGGAATTATGTAGCCAGCTGAACGAACTACTCAACAAGGTATTCATCAGACCAAGCTTCTCACCTTGGGGAGCACCGGTTTTGTTCATGAAGAAGAATGATGGATCTTTCCAGATATGCATAGACTATCGCGAGCTTAACAAACTCACCATTAAGAATCATTACCCTGTACCCGGAATCGTCGACCTCTTCGATCAACTTCAAGGATCTGGCTACTTTTCAAACATAGACCTGAGATCAAGGTACCATCAACTAATATTCCAGGAGAGAGATGTTCCTAAGATGACATTTTGGACTCGGTATGGTCATTATGAGTTTGTAGTGATCCCCTTTGGTCTAACCAACCCACCCACCGTATTCATGGACTTAATGAATCTGGTGTGTCGTCCCTTCCTAGACAAATTTGTGATAGTGTTCATAGATGATATACTCATCTATTCATGAAGTGAGGAAGAAGATAGACAACACTTGAGATAAGTGCTAGAAACATTGAGGATTGAGAAACTATATGCGAAATTATCTAAGTACGAGTTTTGGATCAGGAAAGTAACCTTCCTAGGACACATGGTCAGTGAAGAAGGCATACACATGGACCCGTCTAAGATAAAGGCAATTGAGAATTGGTCAACACTGAGAACACCCACAGAAATCTGTCAATTCTTGGGTATGGCTAGCTACTATCGTAGATTTATACATAACTTCTCTAGAATTGCTAAACCGTTTACCACCCTGACTTAAAAGGGTGTGACTTTCAGTTGGGGAGAAAGACAAGACACTACGTTCTGTACACTAAAACAGGCCCTGTGCAGCGCGCCCATACTGGCTCTTCCAGAAGGGACAAAAGACTTTGTGGTATATTGCGATGCATCTAGTCAGGGTCTAGGTTGTATGCTAATGTAGCAGGGAAAAGTTATTATTTACACTTCGAGACAGCTTAAAGCACACGAAGTCAACTATATAACTCACGATCTGGAGTTGGGAGTAGTGGTCTTTTCCCTAAAAATCTGGAGACATTACCTCTATGGTACCAAGTGCACTATCTGATGGGTTTTGAGCATTCTAACACTTCCTAAGTGTACATGCAACCCTAATAACCTTGGATCTATGTTTGTCTAATTATCATGCAAAGTTGATTTCCAAGGCTATGATCCTATCTAGCATACATGGGGAACAATTTTAACTTAATTGAATAATAGATAGAACTACATACCTTGTTGTTGATTTTGATCCTTGAAACCTTGTGAGCCTAGCACCCCAAGTGTGATGCCTCAAATGCTTCACACAACACCAAATGCTATGGAGTAAACTTAGAGAGAAAGTCTAACATTCTAAAATCGATTCTAGCCCTCTTGTTTCTTTTTGTCTAACCGATTTTGGGAGAGTATGAGACTCTTATATAGTGCTGACACATCTAGGGTTACACCATGTAAACCCTAATGTGTCATGACTCTTCATTTCCATGACCCATGGGTTTGTAACTCCCATGGAGCCTCCATGGACCATTCAATGGGTTTAACCCAACTTGATTATCCATGGAGCCGCTTAGCCCACTATACAAGATATGGATGATTTAAATAATCAACCCATATATTTAATTAGTTATCTTTTGATCACTTAATTCTTGATCAAACTAATTAAATAATATTATTAATATATTAGAACTCATAATATATTAATAAACCACAAGTGTTATTTCTCTCATTTAGTCTATCCAATTGCATGGTGCCATGCAACCCAAATGGACCATGTCGGGTTGGGTCAAGTACATACCAGAAATAGTTATGGACTTAGACACCTTATCTAACGGTCTCCCACTTGGATAAGTCTAATAACTATAACTGCAAGTATGACTTCAGGAACTGATCGGCAATGGTAGCTCTTTTCAAGGTTTCTCGAAACTGAGAAGATGATGGTACGCCATTTTAGATAAGTGATCATATAATCCTCTGTTCTAGATATCAACCGGACAAACACATGGAACATGGTCTTGCTTATTGTCCAGCAATTTGTTTCCCAATTTCCGATTTGTTTGACATAGAACTTAATTGAACACATCAACTTAGTTCTGACTGGGCCCAATACATAGGTCAAAACAAAATCATCGAGGGGACCAGATATCGGCTTCTAATCCAAGAAGGAACAGATAAACTTCGACTCATATGCTTGTTCTACTACTTGTTAAATTACACACAAACACACATTTTATAACATCGAGTTATCAATGCGGTTGCGCACATTCAATGCATAACTAACTCATAGTTAACAAATCATATCTCTAGGTTTGAAGACTTATATGATATTACCGTCTCGCCATCACTTGAGATAAATTCCATGAAGTGATGCCAATGAGCGTGGGTTGAATCCAATACTCAGAACTTATGAGCACTCATTAGTGTTGAGGCCATGTCCAACATCTTAGACCTCTACAACCAACTCATGACAGTCTTACTTCATATCTACTTCCAACATATGACTGACTGTAGATAATTTGAATAATATGTAACACAACATAAATATTCTGGAAGTCAAGACATGCAAAAGAAATAATAGTAAACGATTGACAAGGGATAGCAACACTTTAATCATAAATAAACACGACTTTTATTCATCATCAAATGTCAATTACATTTTACAAATTTCAAAATTATCTAACTACTAAAACTAATATCATCCTTCAGCCCTATGCTCCTAGCATGCTGGAGATGCTTAACCCTACCCAGTCCCTTCGTGAGGGGATCTTTCGGGTACTCATCCGATTATACCCTCTTTTCCACGAGAAGTCCTTCTTCTATGCGATGTCTGATAAAATGATATTTTCTGTCGATGTGTCTGGATCTCCCATGATCCCTTGGTTCCTTTGCTAAGGCAACTGTACTTTCACTATCACAGAAAATCTCTATAGGCTTCGATATTGCTGGTACAACTCCAATGTCTCCAATGAAGTTCTTTAGCCACATAGCCTCTTTTTCCGCCTCGCTTGCCGCTATATACTCTGATTCACAAGTTGAATCAGCCACTGTCTCATGCTTGGAACTTTTCCAAGAGATTGCTCCTCCATTTAAGGTAAAGACCCAACCTAATTGAGAGCAGAAATTATCCCTATCAGCCTGGAAGCTAGCATCACTATACCCTACAACTCTCAAGTCATCACTCCCACCAAGGGTAAGGACCCTGTCCTTAGTCCTCCGCAGGTACTTGAGAATGTTCTTTACCGCTGTCCAGTGAGCCTTACCAGAATTCACCTGATACCTGCTAACCATGCTTAAAGCAAAGGCTACATCAGGACGAGTACATGTCATAGCATACATGATCGAGCCTACTGCCGAAGCATAAGGTATCCGACTCATTTTTGCTATCTCATCCTCAGTACTCGGGTTCTGAGTCTTACTCAGTCTAGTGTTACTCTGGATGGGTAACTCTCCTTTCTTGGAATCTTGCATGCTGAATCTCTTCAACACCTTGTCCAAGTAGGTACTTTGACTAAGTCCAATTAGTCTTTTACTTCGGTTTCTCACAATCTTTATTCCTAGAATATAGGTAGCTTCTCCTAGATCCTGTTGGATTAATGTCTAAGTCCATAACTATAATTGGTAAGACTTGACCCGACCCGGCATGGTCCATTTGGGTTGCATGGCATCATGCACTTGGATAGACTATAATGAGAGAAATAAGACACTTACGGTTATTAATATATTATAAGTTCTAGTATATTAATAATAAGAATAATGAGATTATTTAATTAGTATTGATCAAGAATTAATCTAGTATTAATTAAGTGATCAAAAGAAGACTAATTAAATATATGGGTTGATTGTGTAAATCATTCATTCTTATATATGTGGGCTTGTGATCCAAGATTCCTTATAATGGACTAAGTCCATGGGGTGACCCATGGATACTCCATGGAGGTTAAAATCCATGGAGCATAAGGAATGGGTAAAGTCATGAGTTACATGGTGTAACCCTAATAGCCACCATATAAAAGAAACCCATGGCTCAAGAAATCGTGACTAGATTATTCTAGAGAGGGCTAACCGATTCCATGAAGTGTTCTAGTTTCTCTCAAGTTATTCCAAGTGTATTTGGTGTTGTGTGAACCATTTGAGGTGTCACACTTGAGGTACTAAGCACTCAAGCTTCATGAAGATAAGCACCATCAAAAAGGTATGTATTTTATCTTGTTATATTGATAGTTTTGTATGCTAGATTAGGATAATACCTTGGATGTTCATATTTGCATGTATAATAGAGAAAACATAGATCCAAGGTATTTAGGGTTGCATGTACACTTAGGAGTGTTAGAATGCTCATAACCCAACAGTGGTATCAGAGCCTAGGCTTGTTTTCTTGTTATACCTGCAATAGAAGCTGAAAAATCGAGTTTTGATGCTGTCAGCCCAGCTGACTCGCCGAGTCCATGAAGGGACTCGACGAGTCCAAGGCAAAATGCATCCAACTCGCCGAGTTGTGTTCATGCACTCGACGAGTTGGACCCCAGACAGCATATCTTCGAGGTTTTTGGC
Source organism: Lactuca saligna (assembly GCF_052625555.1). Classification (NCBI taxonomy): domain Eukaryota; kingdom Viridiplantae; phylum Streptophyta; class Magnoliopsida; order Asterales; family Asteraceae; genus Lactuca; species Lactuca saligna. The sequence continues at coordinate 175,271,342 of NC_136421.1, read as the reverse complement.
TAGAAATGGACTAGGAACATTACCCTAAGTTGTTTTGAACTTATAAACTTGTTTTTAAATGTGGTAATGTTCATGCTAATCCATTTTCAAGATAATTGTCAATAGATTCATGTTTTTGTATTAGTTTAAAGGTTAGACTAATTACATGAAAAAGTTTGATTTGAATTATCTTGTTCTTATGAGTTGCTTAGATTAATAGAAAAGTTGAGTGAAAAAGTTGTTTTCAATCCAAATTAATCTAAGAGTTGAGTATAAAATGTGTTTGTGTAACTTATCCTTAAGTTACATGAAGAGTCACATTAAAGACTCATAAAACTCATAAAGTTGGCAAAGGTTACAAAAAGATGAAGAGTCTTGTCCTTAAGTTATGGAGGTTCAAGAGTCACTTCATTAAAAAAAAAAAAAATATATGTAACCTTAATTAATTCCATAAGTTATAAAATAAAGAAAAGATTAATTCTTTATTAATTTAAAGTCTTCCATAATTTGTCCACAAGTTATGGAACTTGAAGAGTTTTTGGATTAAAACTACTTTAAATACATAAGTTATGGAATTAATTAGTTTTGAATAGTTTCAAAACTTGCCCTCAAGTTTTGGAATTTGTAAAGTTTTCTCTTATGAATACTTTAATTCCAAGTTAGCCCTTAGAATTTTAAAAGTTAAAATTCAACCCTTATACTTTATAGTATTATAAGTTAATAATATTTATATGTATAAGAGTAAAGTCGGTCTTACCGCTAGTACGCCTCATTCACGAAGCTGGTCTATAAGGTGGGTATAAGGTTGTTGCCTATAAAATGGCGACTTAATGGGTGTTCACTCTCACCCACCGCTCGCTTGACTGGTGGAGGGTCGTTAGCCGAACGGGTTTGACATGACTATAATTCTCCCTTCATTAAAAGTATTAATGATAAATACTAAGTAACTAAACTCTTAATAATTCCCAATCTTAGTTACTTAGAAAAATGTGAATAAGGTGCTAATCCACGAAATTACACTTTGCACTTTGTTTGAGTCGGTTAGTGGAGCGCGTGTGGTTAACCGGCACACTAACTCGTATTTAACAAGGTAGGCAAAGGGTAACTTAATGTTTATCATAGTATCAATGGAGCGTGTGTGGTTAACCGGCACATCGATTGAGGGATAAACACTTAAGGGTACCCAGTAATTTGCATGGTTACTTCACACCTTGTTTTGTGATCCTCGGCATCCCAGTCACAAAAACCTGAAGGGCACACTCGAGATTGAAACATGCCATTGAACAGTTCAATGAATCTCAAAAGATCTAGGAGTTTCAAAATCAATTAAAACCTAATAATACATTTCGTTTATCTTGGTGGAAATTGGTGAATCGTCATTCACCTACCTTCAAATTGTTTTATAGCTTGGATTACGGCATACCTCTTCTAAGTTATAAAATAGTTTGTTGGGTCCTAGCCTTAATATTTTCATATTGGGTGTCATATTAAGGACTCAAAGATCAACTATCTTGAATATCTCCCATAACATGTCTGGATTAGACATTTATGATCTTCCCAAATCTCTTGAAACAAGCTTTCCTAAATGAAGATGATGTCCCATGGATATCATACTTCTTTCTCCTCCTCCAATTATTCTCCCTAACCCACAAGTTCTTGAAAAGTTTAAGATCACTCAAGCCCTAATGGCAATGCAAGGTCTAAGTGTGATCACATCTTGGAGATGTAGTCACATATTGACAAGCCGGGAGAGAAGGGTGTCAAAGTCTTGAGAAAGTTGGTGGTTCAATCACTTTCTAAGTCACATAGTGAGTTCCTTTGGGACACCTATGAAACAGACTATGACAAGACCCTTAATGATCTTATCTATTTGCTAAGATCAACTTCCTGAAACTTTATGGACATTGACAATAGTGACACAGGAAATCCAGGAAAGCATTCTCTTCCCAATGGAAAGGGATCGGCCATAGTCAACTCGGTTGACCAAATGGTAAAGAGAAAAGTCTAAATCTGTGATAGTCTCGTGTACCATTATCAAAGGGTCCATATGTTTATATTGCCAAAGTAAGGGTCATTAGTTGCGAAGCTGCCTAATTTACCTAAGGATGTTAAAGTCAATAAGATTGACTCTACTTCAGGTAAAAGTCCACAAATCTAACTCTGTTAAGTTTCTATTCTGAGATTCCTGATACATGTTGTGACTGGGTCACATGGTAATGTTTTAAGAATCAAAGAAAAGTAAAGGAACTTAAAGAAAGAATATGCTGAATCTGATCGCATAGATGGATTTCTATCGCGTAGTTTGAAAAATCGGATTCTTGAGCTACTTCTTAGGAGTTATGAGATATTGCTAAGGAATAGACAACAACAAGTTTTCGTATGGATTGTAAGGATAAGTTTTTCCGCATAGTTTTAAAATAAAAGAAAGTTTTTGATTTTATTTATTTTAAAATATCCTTACAATGGCATTTGAGGAAAAATTGTTGCTTATATGATTCCGTTAATAGCAAGAGTGGAAATATGAAATTGATTCTTCATTTGTGGTAATGTCTAAATTTACCAAATAAGGAAAGATTCTCATCATCCAAAGTCTCAATTGGACCGGGACTTGGAATCATGCAAGTTGTATAGCATGATGTATGAGAACTTTCAAGTATTGAAAAAAATTAAGACTAATTACTTGTTCACATGGATGTGTGAGTCAAGTAATGGACTAAGGGATCAAGCACATAGTCATGTGCACTGATTAAGTCCACCACAAAAGATGTAAGGCTATTCGTCATAGTTTACTAAAGCTCAGTAAATATGATTATACTTACAAGCTTAAGTGTAACTCTGAGACATTGGAAAAAGGTTCCAATGTAAGGCAGAGCGAATAAGAAGAATCAAATTAGGCAGAAGGATAAAGTTTCTCAAATCTGAAAAGATGGGAGAGTACTTTAGTATCAGCTTTGTGATCATCTTAATGATTAAGAAACCATATCAAAATTAGTTCTCTAAGGAAGTCTTAGTGCATTCTTATGACTAAGAAGAAGGGATCTTGAATTGTTGAAATGGTTAAATCAAGAAGATGAGTCATACTTCGTTCCAATACAAGTCTTAGAGTCGTACTCCAAGATTGTAATTTGAGTGACATGTCTTAAAGAAGGTTTAAAACACTTATCAAATGTAAGAGTAAAAGTTTTCTACTCTTGTACATTTGAAATTGGTAAGTTGTGATGTTTTGGATAAAACAAAGACCAACTAAGGCCAATTGTGTGAAGTGTTTGTCTTGATTAGAATCCACACTATCTCTTGGATGTTTGACAAGGAAGTCTTATAGGTCAAGAGGACAGTGGGAGTCTAAAAGGTCTTGAAAGTCTCAAGAACTAATCAAGAATAAAACTTAAAGTTCTTCACTAGCACACGACTTGAGGTTTATAACCTATCGTGTTGACATATTCTGTGCCCATTCTAGTTAAAGTTGGCTTCGCATATGAGTTCTTAGAGTTCTCAATGTGTTGCACAACAACTTGGAAGCAATGGTAGGCCCTTGAGCTGCCAGGTGGCAAGAAATTAAGATTGAGTTCAGTCCATATGAGTTTGGATTTGTCATTATCCTTGTCTTGTGACTATGGTTTTGACAATTCACATGGATAGGAACTCATACACCATTAAATATAAGTGTCATAAGGTTTCTCTCCGATTCATGAAAATGATGGTGAGGAAACACTTCCACTAAGTAGATTTTAGCTAGGTAGCAATTGTGATCTCAAAGTCGTTAGTGGAGCGTGTGTGGTTTACCGGCACACTAACTTGGACTTGTGAGAAATGGCAAAGGTCAAAACGATCAAGACTATGATTACGGCATCCCTTTTCATAGTTCTTAAAATTGTTTTGACACACCCACAAGCTATCTAAGGAAGGTGTATGTTTTTGATAAAGTCTTATCAAAACAATCTAGTATCAGGAATCTGAACTTTGGTAAGAAAGTCAATAAAGTATTGATTTCTAGAAGTCGAGCTTTCTGAGTATATGTCAAAGCTAGTGGGAGCATAAGTGTTATGCTTATAATCATCATGTTAGTGGGAGCATGATAATTACGATAAGTATTGCAAGCTAGCAATGTTAATTATAGAAAACAAAAGTTTCAACTGGGAAAAAGTTGTTTTGCTATAATTAAGGGAGAGGAAATTATACTTCATCTCAAATCTATAAGCTTAGATCGTGAGGTTTTAATCATTTAGTCAAGGATATATATGAATTTCATGTTGGAATGGATCAACATAAGGAAATTCTGTATATGGGTCCATTATTTGCGTTCTTAAATTCGATTATGATTACGGCATCCCTTTTCATAATCTGAATTATGAGAACTTGGCAAATTGAAATGGAAATGTTATAGCAAAAGACTGGTTTAGTCTTTATGTGAGACATCATGAATCGTGTCCCATATGCTTCGGATATAGGACCGACTACATGTGCTATATTCATCCTTTCTAAAATTTTCCAAATGTCTGGGGCGTTAAGAATGGAAAAGGTTTAGAACTGGATATGACTAAAAAGGATTAAACAATTGTCGAGGACAATCTAAGGCTTACCAAAGATTGGTTTCTCAAGGACAATTGGAAGTATAGTGGTAATTCTGGAAGGACCATATTGACATAATCTGTAAGGAGGCAACTCTTGCTCAGAAGTGATAGTCGAAATGGAATCTGGAAATGTTTCAAAGTTAGAATTTTCAATCTGTGTAAGATTAAGGAAACTTAATGCAAGAAGGTTGTTTCCAAGGAGCTGATCTCCTTTGGAATGCTCTGCAATGATTGTTGTCAAGTCTTTCTGACTTTGTGCATAATCATTACAAGAGGATCAATGCATATAAGTTTAGAATCTGACAGATTTCAGTAAATGGCATGAATTTGGAATTCTTGCATTTGCAGTAAGGATTTGGGAGTGTGAATAGAGAATCATTGAAGTGATGTTCAATTGATCTAGCTCACAAAGTAAAGATCATAGACAAACATAGTATGCATACTTGGTGTATGGCATGACTAGTGTTTAGAAAACATAGTGTACGTGCTTGGAGCATGGGACAACTATTGTTTTGAATTCAAGAATAAAGTTGATAGTTGAAACAGTATACAATGAATAATGTGTAATCATATGGTGATAAATAAAAGGTGTTTTATTTATGTTCATAGGTTTTGATACCATATTGGATTCAAATATTATTGTGTTTCACTTTGCATGTTTTGACTTCCCGAATAAACTAGGTTATTCTTCCGGAATGACTAAGTCATTCAAACCATCCACAATCGGTCATATGTTGGAAGTAGATATGAATTAAGACTGTCATGGGTTGGCTTGTAGAGGTCTAAGGTGTTGGACAAAGGGCTACAAGACTCATGGGTGCTCATAAGTTCTGAGTATTGGATTCAACCCGCGCTCATTGGAATCACTTCATGGATTTTATCACGAGTGATCATGAGACGATAATATCTTATATTCTTCAAACCTAGAGATATGAGTTGTTACTATGAGTTGGTTGTACATTGATTGCATGAAACTGCATTTGGTAACTCGGTGCTATAAAACGTGCCTTTGTGTATGATTCAACAAGTAGTAGAACAAGCCATATGAGTCGAAGTTTATCCATTCCTTTTACCTTCGGGATGAAAGCGATATCTGTGGGCCCCTCGATGATTTGATGATGACAAATGGAAGTTCTCGGCCGGGCCAGGACTGATTTGATTTGTTCAATTAGTCAGTCGTCATAAATCGGAAATCGGGAAACAACAAATGGACAGAGAGAATGATTATAATCCATGTCTCAGTCCATATGATATCTAGAATGGAGGAATATATGATCCCTTATCTAATGGACAAGTCGTTGACAAAGATCAGAGTTCATCTACAAGGTCAGAGTTCGACAGAAGCTTTTGAGAGCTACGATTGCTAGTTGGTTCCTGAAGTCATACGCAATAATAGTTTTAGACTTATCCAAGTGGGAGACTGTTGGATTAATGTCTAAGTCCATAACTATAATTGGTAAGACTTGACCCGACCCGGCATGGTCCATTTGGGTTGCATGGCATCATGCACTTGGATAGACTATAATGAGAGAAATAAGACACTTACGGTTATTAATATATTATAAGTTCTAGTATATTAATAATAAGAATAATGAGATTATTTAATTAGTATTGATCAAGAATTAATCTAGTATTAATTAAGTGATCAAAAGAAGACTAATTAAATATATGGGTTGATTGTGTAAATCATTCATTCTTATATATGTGGGCTTGTGATCCAAGATTCCTTATAATGGACTAAGTCCATGGGGTGACCCATGGATACTCCATGGAGGTTAAAATCCATGGAGCATAAGGAATGGGTAAAGTCATGAGTTACATGGTGTAACCCTAATAGCCACCATATAAAAGAAACCCATGGCTCAAGAAATCGTGACTAGATTATTCTAGAGAGGGCTAACCGATTCCATGAAGTGTTCTAGTTTCTCTCAAGTTATTCCAAGTGTATTTGGTGTTGTGTGAACCATTTGAGGTGTCACACTTGAGGTACTAAGCACTCAAGCTTCATGAAGATAAGCACCATCAAAAAGGTATGTATTTTATCTTGTTATATTGATAGTTTTGTATGCTAGATTAGGATAATACCTTGGATGTTCATATTTGCATGTATAATAGAGAAAACATAGATCCAAGGTATTTAGGGTTGCATGTACACTTAGGAGTGTTAGAATGCTCATAACCCAACAGATCCTTCATAGCAAAACACTTCCCAAGCCAGGACTTAACTTCCTGCAGAGTTAGAATGTCATTTCCTATGAGTAGTATGTCATCCACATATAGTACCAAAAAGCTAACTATACTCCCACTAGCCTTGACATATACACAAGATTCATCTTCACTCCTAGAGAATCCAAACTCTTTGACGTTCTCATCAAAGCAAAGATTCCATCTGCGAGGTGCTTGCTTTAATCCATAGATGGATTTCTCAAGCTTACACACTCTATTAGGATACTCTATGCTGACAAAACCCTCTGCCTGATTCATGTAAACATCCTCAGCCAACTTTCCAGTTAGCAGACTCAGGGCCTACCATGGCTTCCGCATAACTGTTACGTTCATCCAGACTTACCAGTGTCTCGTCACTGATAAGTGTCTCACCTTCCGCAGTAATATGGAAACCATAGTAATGCTCAGGTTCATTCCCAACCCTTGTGGAATGCCTCAGAGGTACAACGGGAGGTATAATTGGATCAACAGGAGGTTCCTCCTCAAGTTGACAGCTAGGGTTTGAGGTTCCTTCACCACTTGACTCTTGAAGTTCTTCAAGGTCAATTTGCCTCCCACTGTCTCCTTGGCTTATGAACTCTCTCTCTCTCTCTCTCTCTCTCTCTCTCTCTCGAAAGACAGCCCTCCTTGCTACAAAGACCACATTCTCACTAGGTCTGCAGAAGAGGTAACCAAAGGATTTTTGTGGGTAGCCGATGAAAATACACTTCTCGCTTCAAGGTTCGAGCTTGTCATGAGTCTCGCGTCTCACGAAAGCCTCGCAACCCCAAACCTTGATGTGGGCAAGACTAGGAACTTTTCCAGTCCACATCTCGTGAGGTGTTTTGGCAACCTTCTTTGTAGGAGCCAGATTAAGGATATGAGTGGCAGTCTCTAAGGCATACCGCCAAAATGAGATTGGTAGAGTTGCTCGACTCATCATGGAATGAACCATGTCCAACAAGGTTCGATTACACCTCTCAACCACACCATTCAACTGTGGTGTCCTGGGAGGTGTCAATTGTGAGACAATCCCACATTCCCTTAGATAGTCGAGGAACTCAGTACTAAGATACTCACCACCACGATCGGATCGAAGCATCTTAATGTTCTTGCCCAATTGATTCTCGACTTTGTGTTTAAACTCTTTAAACCTTTCAAAAGTCTCTGACTTATGCTAGATTAAGTAGACATATCCATATCTACTATAATCATATGTAAAAGTCACATAATAACGATTAGCATCCCTTGTGGCATGTTTGAAGGGTCCACACACATCCGTGTGTATACGATCCAACAAACTTTCACCCCTCTCACAAGAACCTGTGAAGGGTGACTTTTTCATTTTTCCAAGTAAGCATGATTCACAACTATCATCTGACTTTAGGTCAAATGATTCCAAAACTCCATCCTTTTGGAGTTGGCCTATGCGTTTCTTGCTTATATGTCCAAGACGACAATCCTATAATGATGCTTTATCCAAGTTATTATCATCAGTAGAATCAATACACAATACATTATTTCCCAAGTTATCTACAACAGACACAACTTCATACACACCATCACAAGGTAATGCTTTATAATAAAACACATTATTAAAGAAAGCATTTATTCCACCAGTTTCATTATCAAAAGAAAAGGTAAAACCTTGTTTATACAAAGCATGAAAGGAAATAACATTTCTTGCCATTTCTGGCGAATAACAACATTTATTCAAATCTAAAGTAAATCCACTACTAAGCAACAAAGTATAAACTCCAATCTTGGTGACAGGTGAAACTTTCCTATTCGCCATGATCAAGTTTATCTTTCCATGCTCCACATTCTCACTTCTTCTTAGTCTCTGCAATTCAGAACAAATATGAATACCGCAACTGGTATCAAGGACCCCAAGAGTTATAATAGAGTGAATTATTAGATGAGATAGTGTAAATACTTGCAAGGTTGGGTTTAACCTTCCCATCCTTCAAGTCTTGCTGGTACTTTGGGTAGTTACGCTTCCAGTGCGCCTTTCCGTGGCAGTAGAAGCATTCAGCCTCTTTGGGATCAGAAGCAGGTGTAACGAAACCTTTCTTGGTTCCGCTAGAAGAGGAGCCATCAAGGGTCTACCCTTGGTACCCTTTGAAGGGTTCTTTCTCTTCTTCCCTCTACCTTTCCCGATTGCCAGGACAGGTGCTGAGTTTGGAGTAGTAGCAGGAGTGGTCACAACCGACTTACCTTTAAGATCTGATTCTGTGGTCTTTAGGAGTCCCTGAAGTTTGCTAAGTGTAACTTCCTCCTTATTCATGTGGTATGTCATGCGTAATTGATCATAGCACGAAGGTAAGGAGTGCAAAATAATATCTATTGCTAACTCCTTAGGGAAGTTCACATTCAACTTCATCAATCGATCGACACACCTTTACATTTTCTGCATGTGGCTTGTAATGGGTTCGGCATCCTTCATTCGGGTTGTGATCATAGAGGGGATGATTTCATATCGCTCTTGACGAGCACTCTGATGGTAGCGGTCCATCAAATCCTGGTGCATCTCAAAAGGATAATAGTTCTCATAGGACTTTTGAAGCTCGGCTGTCATGGTGGCCATCATGATGCATGCCACTTTTGGTTGCATCTCTTTCATGTGCCTCATATTCAGCAAACTCCTCAGGAGTAGCATTTGGCTCATGCACCTTGAGCTCCTTGTCAAGAACATATTCCTTGTTCTCGTAACGAGTGACCATCCTAATGTTTCTGTTCCAGTCAGTAAAGTTGGATCCATCAAACATGACTCTCCCACAAAGGTTCATGAGAGAGAAGGAGCCTATAGAGTTTTTGCCAGGAGTAGCATTGTTGGAATACATCTGAAAAGAAGAAAATAGTTTAGTTTAGATATAGAGATAGTTCTTAATAAAACATCCAAATGCAATATTAAGGCTAGGATCCAATCATAATATATTATAACCTAGAAGAGGGATGCCGTAATCCAAGTTATAACATATTTTAAAGGTAGGTGAATGACGATTCACCAATTTACACCATGAAAACGAAATATAAATTATTAGCTTTTATTTGGCTTTTAGAAATTCCTAGATTCTTTGAGATTCATTGAACTTTTCAATGTCATGTTTCATTCTCGAGTGTGTCCTTCATGTTTTGTGACTGGGATACCGAGGATCACAAAACAAGGTGTGAAGTAACCATTAAAATTACTTGGTACCGTTAATGTTTTTCACTTAATCGTTGTGCCGGTAAACCACACGTGCTCCTTCCGACCTCATGAAAAACTTTAAGTCACCCTTTGCCTTCCTTGTTAAGTCTAAGTTAGTGTGACGGTAAACCACACACGGTCCACCAACGACTTAACCAATGTGCAAAGTGTAATTTCATGGATTAGCACGTTATTCACATTTTTCCTAAAGTAACTAAGATTGGGAATTTATAAAACATTTAGTTACTTTGTAATAATCATTATACTTTTAATGAGAATTTATTAGTCCTTGTCTTACCCGTTCGGCTAACGACCCTCCACCAGTCAAGCAAGCGGTGGGTGAGAGTGGACACCCATTAAGTTGCCATTTTATAGGCAACAACCTTATACCCACCTTATAGACCGACTTCGTGAATGAGGCGTACTAGCGGTAAGACGACTTTGTTCTTATACATACATATATATATATATATATATATATATATATTATTATTATTATTATTATTATTATTAACTCATAATATTATAAGTATAAGGGTTAAATTTTAACTTTTAAAATTCTAAGGGTTGGAACTAACGTTTTAATCAAGACTTGTTCTAAAACTTGAGGGCAAGTTTTGTAAACTTTCAAAACTTTTCATTTCTTGTAACTTATGAGTTAATTAGAGTATTAAAAATGAAGACTCTTCATTTTATAACCCATGTGTTCTTTTAATGGTTTTTAAAACAAAGTGACTTTTGGTTTTCCATAACTTGAGGACAAGTTATGGACTCCATTAAAACACATAATGATCATGAATTAATCTACCACATAGGTTACAAATACTTCCTATGATCATCTAAACATCATAAGAACAAGAAGATGAATATGAACACTTTAATGAATCAAAACTTACATTTAAAACTTTGTAATTTTGATAACTTGTTGTTGTAAATGGATTAGCAAACACATTACTCCATCTAAAATGATTTTTCAAGTACCAAAATAGTTTAGGGTAATGTTTCTACTCCATATCCAGCAACTAAAGTTGAAAATCTGCATTATGAGGCTTCTACTCGCCAAGTGCACGAACCTACTTGCCGAGTAGGATAAAGATACACATGAACTCGGCGAGTCCCCCCATGGACTCGGCGAGTTCATCAGGCAGATTGCACAAAATCGACTTTTTTTTTCAACTATTTAGCACAAATAACAAACAAACAAGCCTAGGCTCTGATACCACTGATGGGTTTTGAGCATTCTAACACTTCCTAAGTGTACATGCAACCCTAATAACCTTGGATCTATGTTTATCTAATTATCATGCAAAGTTGATTTCCAAAGCTATGATCCTATCTAGCATACATGTGGAACAATTTGAAATTGAATAATAGATAGAACTACATACCTTGTTGTTGATTTTGATCCTTGAAACCTTGTGAGCCTAGCACCCCAAGTGTGATGCCTCAAATGCTTCACACAACACCAAATGCTATGGAGTAAACTTAGAGAGAAAGTGTAACATTCTAAAATCGGTTCTAGCCATCTTGTTGACACATCTAGGGTTACACCATGTAAACCCTAATGTGTCATGACTCTTCATTTCCATGACCCATGGGTTTGTAACTCCCATGGAGCCTCTATGGACCATTCAATGGGTTTAACCCAACTTGATTAATCATGGAGCCTCTTAGCCCACTATACAAGATATGGATGATTTACATAATCAACCCATATATTTAATTAGTTATCTTTTGATCACTTAATTCTTGATCAAACTAATTAAATAATATTATTAATATATTAGAACTCATAATATATTAATAGACCACAAGTATTATTTCTCTCATTTAGTCTATCCAATTGCATGGTGCCATGCAACCCAAATGGACCATGCCGGGTCGGGTCAAGTACATACCAGAAATAGTTATGGAATTAGACACCTTATCCAACACTATCTTCACCGACCATAAAATCCTTCAACACATCTTTGATCAGAAGGAGCTCAACATGAGGCAACGACAATGTGTAGAGCTACTAAATGATTATGAGTGCGAAATTCGCTATCATATGGGTAGAGCCAATGTAGTAGTTGACGCCGACAGCCGAAAAGAGTACTCATGTTGTAGAGTGAAGGCACTAACCATGACAATCCATTCTCACCTGTCCACCCAGATCAAAGAGGCTCAACTGGAAGCGTTAAAACCTAAAAAATTGGCAGGTGAAACTCTGCATGGAATGGAGAAGAACTTTATGATCAGTGGATATGGAGTTTGTTATTTCATGAAGCGACTCTGGACCCCAAAGTTCAGTGGTTACAGGGAGGTTGTCATGAATGAAGCCTACAAAACTCGATACCTCGTTCACCCAGGTTCAGACAAGATGTATCTAGATCTCAAGAAACTCTACTGGTGGCCAAACATGAAAGTTGAAACTGCTACCTAAGTGGGCAAGTGCCTAACTTATGCCAAGGTCAAGTTAGAATATCAGAAGCCATCATATTTACTCCAACAGCTAGAAATACCAGAATGGAACTGGGAAAGTGTAACGCCCGTAGATCCGGGCTAGTCAATTTAGAGGCAATAAGTGTCGAAAATGACTTTTCGGCAAAAGATTATTTATAATACGTAGTATTAACTAAGTTTTATAATACGTCTCAAGGTTTCCGTACATATAAAGAACGCTGAAATCCGAGTTATAACGAAGAAGCTATGGCCCGTTGAAGTTTTACGGCAAAACCGACACGACACCGGGAAGCGTAAATAGTAAATTGATGATAGAGCATCTTTTAGCCTTAGCAATCTAAACGAAATTTGTAGTATATGTTAAACTGATAACATACAAAAAAAAAAGAACGCCCAAATCTGACTTCGTATGAGGAAGTTATAAATTTTCTAAGATTTGGCTTAGTAGTGCACGACCTGAAACTCGATTTTTAGTTCAAGCGGTTTTTGTCTTAAGCGACCTAAATGAGAGTTGAATATCTCATTAATAGGAACTCAATGGTAAAAAGACCGACGAAAACAGAGTCCGTATGAAGGAGTTACGAATTCTTCACGGTCATTTAACAGTCTAAACGCCTCCTACTGTTAAATTTGAGATCGGTCGAGAATTAGCCGACGGATTCCAAATTAAAGTTGTAGATCTTTATATTACCTACGCGTGGGAGAAACGTCAAAAACGGAGCTCGTATGCGAAATTTACGGGGTTTAGAAGTCGGCAGGGTGCTGCTGCAAAAGGGGTGACGTGGCTGAATATGGGCCAAGGCTTTCTCCCCAAGGAAAGCCATCAGGTGATGACACATGGCACCGACTCGGCGAGTCCGTCAGGATTTCACCCTATAAATAGAAGTGTCGGGTTCTCTCATTTCTCACACCTTTCCCTACTTCTTTGTCTCTCTACACTCTCTCTAGCCTATCCTAACCATCCTAAGGTCTACATAAACCCCCTAGCACCTGAAGGAAGCCCCGAGGCTCCCAAAGCCTCGAGAAAAGAGCCTTTCGGCTTAGAAACTCTCCTCTGGCAGAGCCCGGTTTCCAAGGAAACCCGCTGTATGTGAGCTGTACCTATCCTATCTTTAGTATAACTTATGTTTCAATATAGTAAAGTTATTAGGAAGTTATAATAAGTATTTAGAATATTATTATGACTTATGTAAGTGTCGTTACAATGTCCTTTTAACCACTCGCGGTACGGGGGTTCCGGTTTGGAGGGCTGCTTGGGTTGCTGGATTCAGAAGTGCTTATATGCCAAAATAATCCTGCCCACCGGTGTTCCATGTCTGACCTCGTCTGTATATAGTGGGTGAAAAGTATTATGTTAACGCTTATATAATAGTAATAATAGTTAGACTATTAAATAGTCGCGGTTAACTTTAGACTAAACCCTAGTGATATTGATACTAGGTTTTGCCGAGGAAATTGTTTTAAGAGTAATGAAGTGTTGTCCGAGTGCCGAGTCACCACCTTATCAAGTGAGTGCATGGTCCCTTTTATCTTACACATAGATATGAAGTATTTTATATAAATTACGTGCTATGTGTGCATATTATCTGAATACTTGTTGTCTATGATGGAGGAATGATTTTATACATGTTTTAAAAGATTTAAATATATATTTATTTTATATCTACAAATATGTTGGGATAAAACATGGGTAGATGAAATAGTTAGTGTGTGATGAAATAAAATGATGAGAGATAGGTAATGATAGGAAGGTGATGATGATTAGGTGATGGATATGTGATGATGAATCGATAATGTAAGATGAAAGATACTATAACCTTGTCCGACAATTTGGAGATGTATCTACTAGAGTATAGATGGCGACCACGGACTATTCTAGACAACCCGTGGAAACACTAACACACTTATAACCTGTAGGTGATGAATTACGAGTCCAGGTGATGTTGTGATTGTAAATTCTTGTGATGATACTCTAACCCTTACTATGAATTACGAGTTCAAGCGACGTTGTAGCTACGTATTCATGCCTTAGGAACGAGCATATAAGGAAATGTGAGGTAAAAATACGAGAGGTAAATATGATATAGGAGATGACCCTTAAGATAACTCTTTAAGGAATATCAAAGAAGATAACAGGGATGGGTAATCAGGTTGATTGTTTGATGTTTAAATATAATAATTATATTATTGTGGTTCGAAAACCCTATGTACTCACCAAGTATGCCAACTTGACCCACTCAGTTTATTTATATCACAGGTGTTGATATGAAGTCACATTTCACTGAGAGATTAAGGAGATATAAATGACTAGTGATAATGAATGTAAGTTCCGTTTATGCTTATATTTCTGTATTGCCGATGACATCCCAAATGTTTTAAAATGAATAAAAATATTCTTCATCGGAAATGCTTTGATAACGTATTTATCAAGTTTTACTGGGAATAAATTCCGCAACATTTTTATTAAAAGAGATACTCTGATTTTTATAAAGCATAAACAAAATTGGTCTTTTCTGGCCGTGAAAATAGGGATGTCACAGAAAGAATTACAATGGACTTCATCAACAAATTGCCCAAGACCCCTAGTGGTCACGACACTATTTGGGTAACCGTTGATAGATTGAGCAAGTCCGCTGCTAAGTGTGTCAAACTCAACAAATAAAGGGGTACAAAATGACTCCAAAACACTGTTACTTTGCACTAAAAGTGTAATACACGGTAAGCAGGGTCGATCCATAGAGACACAAGACAAATGCTTATACCTTTTTGCGTAAGGTACAATATGATCACAAAAGAGGGGGATTTAAATGCAATGATTCAAATAAGAGCTAATTGAATGAGTAAGCAATTGATTAAGTGAAATAAGTACAAGATTTGTAAGTACTCCAACTCTATGCAAGACAAATTAGCAATGTGATTCCATGGATGAAAAGGTATTTGTTTAATTCTATCTAAGTTGGTACCTATAAGTGTTAACAAGCTCTAAAACTTCCCATTCACCACAATAATTAACCAAAATAAGCTCTTTGATCAATCCTAACCTTACTAAGCTAATCTAAACAAGCTCTTAGAATTAGATTGAAAGGTTGCTTTAAACTATATGTGAATGTTACCAACAACACTCAATACTCCTCACAAGCTCGGGAGTGTAAAAGTGTGTGAAACGATTTACACTAAATTCATTCAATAGAAATCAAATTAGTGCTTGTCACCTAGTCCAATTTACAAAACAATTACGGATTTTGCAATTAGATAACTTGAATGATCTAACCCTAATTCAAATGGGCAATAAGAATCACAGTTAGAATAAAAAATTTGATTGAAACAAAATCAAATTCACTAGATAGAAATTAAAAGCAAACATCAAGTCAAATGATTGAAATCACAACTAAGAAGTCAATACATGAAGTTGGAGAAACTAGGGTTCTAGCCAATCATGGCTAGAACAAGATGACAAATCTAGAAAATGAAATTAATGTTCTTACAAAATGAAATCAAATGTTCCCAAGTGTTAATCAACTTCAAAATCCTCAATAAAATCGCTTTATCTACTCCAAAAGTCGACCCCCTCTTAAAAAAATTGGTTCCCCTCTTTAAGAATGGTGAAAAACTGCTTTAAAACCCGCATTTACGTTTACACGGCCCGCGTAAATTGTTACTGTCGTTTACGCGCCCGCGTAAACGCAAAAATACACTACGCAGAAATCTACGTTTACACGGGCGTGTAAATGCAAGGCTTCCATTTACACGGCCGTGTAAACGTTTGTAAAGCCAAAATCTTTGTTTCTTTGATATCTTGCTCCTCGGTGCTCCACAAGTCCCAAAATTTTGTCCGCAACTCTTATTTACCTCCTCCAACAATATCCTACCTCCAAAAGTCCCTAAAATATCACAAAAATGTGTGAATGAAATTGTCTCATGAAAAATCCCAAAAAACATGCAAAATGCATGAGTTTAAACATAAATGCAATGCACTTTTATGGAATAAAGCTACAAAATGGGTGCATGAAATGCACCTAACAAATCTCCCCAAGCTTGAATCTTTCTTGTCCTCAAGAAAGAACAAGAAAATTTTAAACTAGATAAAATAAAATATAGGAGAAGAAAAGAAAATCAAAACTAAATTTTGTTGAAACTTAAGGAAAGAAATTAAAACAAACATAATACAGATCCAACCCAATTAACCTTACTTTTGTACCATAGTTGAGAATGTACGTGTCGTGCCTTGAGTCAACTTAGTTTTAGTCTCAAAATATTATATAACAATAAACATAAGACTTTACCCACTCCCTAATGCAACTCAACAGAATCGAAGATCACAACACTTGTTCCCTCTCAATATCATCAAGTCAATTCATGGAACAAATTATGGTCTTACTCTCATGAAATTATATGTGACAAAAAATGCTCAATCATCTTTGTTTCACAAAATATATCAATGACCGATTCTAGCTATTTGTTGGTCAACAACAATCTTTTTCTGAAAAATCTTTTCTAAAAATTCCCTAGTATTTACCCAGATTGGTTACAAATCTTGGACCACTTACACCAGTCAAAGTAATTAAATTCAGCCCCAATGTCATGAGTTCAAATCCAAGTCCAAAGGAATCTTTTGGCGGCCACATATTTCTCCTAGATATATTATTCAATAAAGATATAAACTCAAATATATACAAACTTCCTAATTACAATTTTTTTTACAAATAAAGCTCATGGGTTTCATTGAAATCCGTATAACGGGCTTCCAACCAACACATACATATCAAATCACCTTAGTGTGCTAGATTTAAAGGGATCCCTTGGGTTTACTTTCCCGAACCTCAAAGGTCACAGATTAGCTTTATTTGGTTATTAAGTTCATGACTTTCTATTGAAACCGTGTAGCAAACTTTCAATCCAGTCAGTCCCAAACAATTTTTTGCTTTAGGCGATTAGGTGTGGAACACCCCTCGGAGTTTACTTATTCGAGTTCCAAAGGTCACAAATTACCTTAATATTTTATTATTATTATTATTATTTATTTATTTATTTATTTTTTATTTTTTTGATTTAAACTTCACTAACTAAGAAAATATAAAACATTCTAGTTAATTTATTTATTTGGCCTATTCCTTTTTATTTTCATCCTTGACTTTTTCTATGGTGGGACATTTCACGGTTTATTACCGTGAGGGGCTTCTAGACATTTTTCGGGAGACTAGAATTGACATGCAAAGACCCGTAAGTATAATCGGAAACAGTGTCCCCAAGCAAGGTATATAAAAGGGAATGAGTAGAAAAGATTTTTAGAGCGCTGGAAGGCTCGGGATATTGAGATTTTATATTCTTTTTATGAATTTTTGAATTTGGCACTTTAAGTTCAATTGTGCATTACTACTCATAAGACCAGTCATACATCCCAAAGAATTGACTCATACCTGTTGTTATGCTCAGATGTTGAAAATCTTCTCACTTTCTGTTTTGCACAAGTAGCTTCGGGAGGTGTGATGTTCATGTGCGATTAACTTGCTTTTAGATTTTTTTCAATAAAAATAGCAAGCCAATCTCAAGGCATACGATTCACTTACCAGCTCAACTATTTTGAGAAGATTCGGTTGCATAGGATTGGATCAATTTTTTTTAGATGAATGTAATGCAAAAATTTAGATACAAAATTCAAGAAATAATAAATATAGAATAGAAATAAAATCATTTTGGTTTTTAAAAAATTTTATATGCAGAAAAATAAAAAAGAAAAAACATTATGCAATATGTACAAAACTACATGCAACGAGATTTATGCATGGATGGATGCCCCTCCCCAACCTTAAAATAAGCGTCGTCCTTGATGCTTGGAGAGAGGCCTAGCCAGCATATTAAGAGCTGGATGGTGGAGGATGGTAGCTTGGTTGGGAATGGGTCCAAAACAGTCACAAATGTACACCAATTGAATTTTAAGTAAAATATGAACGATTACAGATATGGAAAAAATTTACCGAATCGTTCTTGGAGCCTCGCAATTATGGTGTGAACCTCCTCTTCATCCTCCCTAAGCTATCCATGAAGTATTTTTGGAGCCGGAGATTCATTTTCTAGGCATAAAAAATAAGTAAAAACCATTTGGGACATAAAAATAATTGAAATTTTTCCAAAGACTAAAAAGTTTTAACAGAAAGGACAAAAATAACCACGGGTTGCCTCCCGGTGAGCTTCCCTCGTTTTAAGTCGTTGACTCGACTTGGCCCCTGAATGTGCTTTGTTCTAAGTAGGTGGGCCTTTACAACACATTAACCTTCTCGCCACTTCCTTCAATTGAAAACTTATCTTCTACCTAACTTTTTTTTTGAAAGCACCTGCTCACAAAATGCTTGGCATAAACAATTAGTAACAACGTGTCCCCAGCAACGACACCCATTTGTTAAGTGTGTCAAACCCAACAAATAAAGGGGTGCAAAATGACTCCAAAACACTGTTACTTTGCACTAAAAGTGTAATACAAGGTAAGCAGTGTCGATCCACAGAGACACAAGACAAATGCTTATATCTTTTTCCGCAATGTACCATATGATCACAAAAGAGAGGGATTTAAATGCAATGATTCAAAGAAGAGATAATTTAATGAGTAAGCAATCGATTAAGTGAAATAAGTACAAGATTTGTAAGTACTCCAACTCAATGCAAGACAAATTAGCAATGTGATTCCATAGATGACAAGGTATTTGTTTAATTCTATCTAAGTTGGTACCTGAAAGTGTTAACAAGCTCTAACACTTCCCATTCACCACAATAATTAACCAAAATAAGCTCTTTGATTAATCCTAACCTTACTAACCTAATCTAAACAAGCTCTTAGAATTAGATTGAAAGGTTGCTTTAAACTTTATGTGAATGTTACCAACAACACTCAATACTCCTCACAAGCTCGGGAGTGTAAAAGTGTGTGAAACGATTTACACTAAATTCATTCAATAGAAATCAAATTAGTGCTTGTCACCTAGTCCAATTTACGAAACAATTACGGATTTTGCAATTAGATAACTTGAATGATCTAACCCTAATTCAAATGGGCAATAAGAATCACAGTTAGAATAAAAAATTTGATTGAAACAAAATCAAATTCACTAGATAGAAATTAAAAGCAAACATCAAGTCAAATGATTGAAATCACAACTAAGAAGTCAAGACATGAAGTTGGAGAAACTAGGGTTCTAGCCAATCATGGCTAGAGCAAGATGACAAATCTAGAAAAATAAATTAAAGCTCTTACAAAATGAAATCAAATGTTCCCAAGTGTTAATCAACTTCAAAATCCTCAAGAAAATCGCTTTATCCACTCCAAAAGTCTACCCCCTCTTAAAAAAAATTGGTTCCCCCCTTTAAGAATGGTGAAAAACTGCTTTAAAAACCCGCATTAACGTTTACACAGCCCGCGTAAATTGTTACTGTCGTTTACGCGCCCGCGTAAACGCAAAAATACACTACGCAGAAATCTACGTTTACACGGGCGTGTAAATGCAAGGCTTCCATTTACACGGCCGTGTAAACGTTTGTAAAGCCAAAATCTTTGTTTCTTTGATATCTTGCTCCTCGGTGCTCCACAAGTCCCAAAATTTTGTCCGCAACTCTTATTTACCTCCTCCAACAATATCCTACCTCCAAAAGTCCCTAAAATATCACAAAAATGTGTGAATGAAATTGATTCATGAAAAATCCCAAAAAAACATGCAAAATGTATGAGTTTAAACATAAATGCAATGCACTTTTATGGAATAAAGCTACAAAATGGGTGCATGAAATGCACCTAACATCCGCCCACTTCCGGCCAATCAAAGAAACATTCAAAACAGAGAGGCCGACTAGAACCTACATCCAAGAGATAGTACGACTGCATGGTGTGCATATATCTACTATCTTGGATAGAGATAGTAGATTCACCTCGTGATTCTGGCAGTCACTGTAGAAGGCCCTTGGAACTAAGTTGGACATGAGTACAGCTTACCATCCACAAACCGACGGGCAAAGTGAGAGAACCATTCAAATGCTCGAAGAAATGCTGAGAGCATGTGTTATCGTTTTTGGAAAGTAATGGGATACCTATTTTCCACTGGTCGAGTTTTCTTATAACAATAACAGTCACACCAGCATCAAGTCTGCTCCATTCGAAGCCTTCTATGGTCATAAGTGCATATCCCGTTTGTGCTGGGCTGAAGTAGGCGATACGCAACTGGCTAAGGGACAAGTCCATGATAGCACTCTCACGGTCCTGAAAAACATTCGAGAAACCACAGAAAAGATCATACAAATCTGAGAATAACTAAAAGCCTCAAGGGTTAGACAAAAGAGCTATGCTGACAAGAGACAAAAACCCTTAGAATTATAGGTTGGTGAGTGCGTTCTATTGAAGGTCTCACCCTGGAAGGGCATGATACGCTTCAAAAAAGCGTGGAAAGCTTAATCCAAGATACATTGGTCCATTCGAGATCCTCGTTAGGATCGGCCCCGTAGCTTACAAAATCCGTTTACCCCCAAGAACTTAACAACATACACCCAGTCTTCCACGTGCCAAATCTTAAGAAGTGTCTATCCGACGAAACTCTTGTGATTCCACTTGATGAAATCGAGATAAACAAGAGTATTGACTTCATGCAAGAACCACTTGAAATCATGGATAAGGAAGTCAAACGAACGAAACAAAGTCGTATACTGATAGTGAAGGTTTGGCGGAATGCCAAGCGGGGACCTGAATTAACTTGGGAGCAAGAAGACC
This sequence comes from Lactuca saligna, assembly GCF_052625555.1. NCBI lineage: Eukaryota > Viridiplantae > Streptophyta > Magnoliopsida > Asterales > Asteraceae > Lactuca > Lactuca saligna. The sequence continues at coordinate 175,250,206 of NC_136421.1, read as the reverse complement.
AGATGCAACAGAAGTACCCGCATCTCTTTCCTAGTCCATGATTGTATTCTATATAAAGAATTTTTGGATGAAATTCCCTCTAATGGGGGAATGATGTGACAATCCGATACTTTTCCAGTCAACAAAAGTCAATTCAGTTAAATAAAATTTTGATTTTTATTTATTCCGTTAAGTTCGTGAGGGTTAGAAAACCATTTAAATTATAAAAATAAAATTAATATAAGTTTTGGAACCAAAAACACTCGAAAAATCAAGTTTTCCATCGAAAAACAACAAAACTCATTCAGCTATGTGTTTTCGGCCGAAAACCCTCGGTCCGAAAACAACTTTCAGCCAAGAACCCATCTCCGGCTGACAACCCAACCGCATATATTCGTTTCATCCGAAGACTTAGTTATTTTCCCAGTTTTTCACTTGAAAACATACCCAAATCTCTCCAAAGGATCATCCAAGAACATTTAGATCTTTAAGAGGAAACCTTCAAATCTTCATATTTTTAATCAAGAGCACCAAGAACACCAAGAGCAGCCTTCATATCTTCAAAGGGACGAAAACAACACCAGAACAACAACTGATTTCGGCCGAAAACCAGTTTTTGGCCAAAAACTCATTAGACTGAAAACCCTTCCTTTTCACTTCAAACACTTTCGGTAACTATTCCTAACTTAAAAACAAGTGTTTTCTAACACTTTAATTAAGGTTTTTGTTAATTTAAATACAATTATATGTTTAATTATCATTATGAATCCGTTAATTCTGCGTAGATCAGCTCGAGGGTCATTTTTTCTGGTCTCGTTATTTAACACGTGCACAAACAACTGTGAGTTTATACCCCTACAATTTTACAATTTTTATTGTTTTTATAGGGGAATACAAGTAAAACACAAGAATTTTTCTGTTTATGCAGACGATTTCAAATAGATTTAAAAACTTTTGCAATTATTACATACCGAGAAACAACTAAAGTTTATAAAGAAATTTAGATATTTCTATCCTTTTGTAACATGCTGAGCATAAGAGCAGTTTTCTACATACAAATATAATTGCAAAGTTTTTTGTACATACATTACATACAATAAGACTATAGGCGATCTAGTTTGGAAACATTACTGAACTTTTACAGAATTCTATACAAGAGACAAGAACATACATGCAAACTATAATAGGTATACTCTTGGATACATTACATGGTTTTACTAATACAAGGGCACTATACAAAAATAAACATAGAAACTACGGTAGATATAGATTATGATATACAATACTATTTTCCGAATACAAGAGTAGATTACTAAATAATTATTTAAGTATAATTATTTTTACTCTAGAAGTTATACATACGATTTCGAGTACAAGGGAACACTACAACACTACACGTGAACTAGTTAATACAAGGTTCTGAGGCATTAATTCAATTGTACCCTCTGGGGTGCGGAACTAAATCTTACCACAATATAACCAGAGTCCCCTGAAGGGAGAGCATGAGATTTGTGTAAAGATCTATACGGGACTAACAATCCCTCATCTGATCTGCTAGTTACAGTTAGGCAAACATGCCTAGGGTGACAGATATCATATCGTTCCGATGCCTTAAGAATGTCGTAGAGGTCGCTAGGTCATATCAAGCATGGTTATACCAAACTCACATCAATATAAACTAACCTTTTTTTTACGAGATTACAATTCTTCGAATAGTTTTATTTTAATTAATAGAACTATCATACACTACAACTGGAGGATTCCAGGGAATACAAACACATGGTTTTATTTTAAGTAATAAAACTGCTATACATTACTGGTGGCAACCATGGTTTTCATATAGAACAAACTATACATTATTGGTGGTAGCCAGGGTTTTCATATATAACAATACTATACACTACTAGAAGTATCCAGGGATTTCATACATGGGTTTTCATACTAAACAATACAATACAATAAGCTGGTGTTAACCAAGCATACATACTAGTACTTTCATACACAACCACATAATACAGTAACGAACATACATTTTGGGTCTCAGGGTTTAAGACTACTTTACATCACTAAAGAAAATATTGGATTTTCTTTAGAAACATACAACATTTTCACAAATTCAATGATAGGTTTTCATTACAAAAACATTCTTATGAACTCACCAACTTATGTGCTGATACACTTTCAAAACCACTTGTATTCTTAGGGAACCGGTAGACAGGTACACTCGCAAGTTTTGAGAAGACGGAGCTTCTAGAGTCGCGTCTTTTATGCTTTTGTTATACATTTTGTTGTCATACAAATTATGTATCAAATAGATGTAAGTACTTTAAATATTCAATGTAATGGTTATGTTTACTTTGATTACTATGATGTAATTATTGTGATACTGTACATGACGTCCTCCACCTCCGAACGTTTCTTCCGTTCCGATTTGGGGGTGTGAGACTACATATAGTACAAATGATGAACCATATTAATAGAGGAGACTATTAGATTAAACTAACTAATAGAATTCGACTATTTAATCGTACTCTATATCCCATTATATCTCAATCAAAAATACAATCTAATATAGTCATAAATCAATACAATACATGAATATAACCGTACGTGAGTCACTAACACAAACATACTATATACTTACATATAATTGATTCCCATCACATTAATCACTGTTTTCTATCTCTGTTTTCTATCAAGATACTAATTATTACCATCTACGTGTAAACATGAGGAGTATTAGAAAGAAATTGCGCTTGTTGGACCTGAAAGCTTAAACCAAACAAATATATAGCTAAAAATTAACACAACCTACCGACATACTATGACATATTAAGATCCTTACTTTTAGTGTTACCATCAGATTTTCACTGAGCTCATTTGGAGTATAAAATCTGGTAACAACAACAACCTATTGTATAATAGATAACAAATGTATGAATGAATGACAATTTATACTCAAAAAAATTACAATCAAACCATAGTCATTAATTTAATCCAATTCTGCAATGGGGAATCAATTCAAACATAAAGATCAAAAAAAAATTAACGAAGTCAATATTAAGGGCCATCAAAAATTGCAAATGATTATAGAAGAATATAGATCAATTTATCAAATTTCTAACTTTGATAATGTTTTTCTTCATCGATCAAGAAATCATAGCTCATGAATAGTAGACCTAGTTCGGTATACATAACTTAAGTACAAATACACACAAAATATTTGATTTATATAGCTACAATGATACAAAAATAAACGCAATTTAATGTTATTACCATCAACATGGACAGTTTCGATTGCAAAAGGCATTATCGACTAAGTAGAATTGAGAGATAGGAGAGATAGAGGTTTATAGGAGAACTAGAAATTTGAACTAGAAAGAGAATTATAGATGCTAATAAATTCTTCATTTTATTCATGTCTCCTCTTCTTCTTCATTCCCGACTCTTTGAAATTAGGTATATGACTTACGAGTTGCTTTTCCCCACAATAAGCATGTTGTCTTCTTCTTTCTTCACTGAAATTTCCACCTTCCTTTTATATTCTCATACCTTGTCATCATCGACACATCACACTTAGGCTATGGGGAGCGGTAACAGCCAACCCAACGAAAAGGTGTTCACCTCTACACCAAATTCACCACCAACAAACTAGACATTAGAAATGGTTACCACTACACAATATTCATTTTTTTATGTAACATTATATTAAATAAAAATATAATTTATAACATAAATAAATTTTTGGAAAACACAAAAAATATAACTACATTTCACTATTTTAAAACATGAAGTTTTAAAACATAAATTACTAAAATAAACACAAACATAACAAAGAAAACATTAAACTAATCTTAGTTTGTCTGTTATACATTCCCGAGAGGTGAGTCTTCTCACCATACCAATAGGTCTAAGGCACCAAGGCCGGCCCATTTTATGATAGATGGTATACTTGTTGTGTAGAGATATGTTGTATGCTTGTTGTAGAGATATGTGGTATGATAGTTAGATATGTTTGGTAATGTGCTAGCTATATGTGTGATACTTGCAGGGAAAGACCATGGGGGATCCCATGACACTTGGATGTAAGACCATGTAGGGGAGCCCATGGCTTTCCAGCTAAAGACCATGGAGGAGCTCATGGGACTTGGATGTAAGACCATGTGGGGGAGCCCATGGTTTTCCAGCTAAAGACCATGGGGGAGCCCATGGCACTTAGGTGTAAGACCATATGTGGGAGCCCATGATATTCTGGAGTAAGAGCTTGGGAAGAGCCCACGGCATCCTTATATGTTTATATGGTAGAGATAGCTTTTATAGCTAATATGATATGTGTTATGTGGATTGTGGGGGGGGGGGGGGGGTATGCTTTAGGGAACTCACTAAGCATTAGATTACAGTTTGTGGATTTTCTTTAGGTACATCTAAGCCTAAGGGCAAGGGCAAGGTTTGATGGCACGCCGTACACTCTCACTCAAGCATTTTATGGGACACTCTGATGATTTGAAATAAATTTGTAATGGTTATGAATTTTGGAAACTATTGTATTTGGAAACCTCATGGTTTTTGGAGATATTTTGGTTAATTAAAAATGAAAATTTTCTTTTGAAAAATTGGGTCGTTACAAGTTGGTATCATAGCCTTGGTTTGAGGGATTCAGGCACACCCTCGGGTGTGTTGGGACTCAAACTAAGGAAATGGTAAAATTGTTTTCAAAAATAAAATGAAGTTAACACTTTTAAAGGATGTGAAAAGAGGAGAGTGCAATGTGCATGATCAGTCGAGCCAAGTAAGTAGCTTCCCCAATATGTTAGCCATGTTATACTAATATTTGAGTTATGATAATCTTATGAATCTTGCTACGTGTATGCTTTCTAACTTGTATACAGTTAGGGTTTTATAGCCTCAGAATGTTTGATTTGGCCTTATTTCCTGTTCCTTGTTTGGTTGTGGTCTTAGGGTAGAGTCTATTATTCAAAAATCTATTTGATCCTTTTTTGAGTATAATTTGCATGCATAACGCAACCTGTTATAATGGATATGGGTAGATAAAATCTTAGGACAACCTATGATTTAAGCTATATAGTAGCCTATGAGATATGATTTGTATTTGAACGAATAGGAGTTATCGGGTAGAGCTTTGGGGTAGGTTCAGGTAGGTGTGGAAGTTAGTATTGGGCCCGTAATACTGAAAGCACAGGACATGTACCCAAACCAATGTTAGATCTGAAAGCTCTGAGGAGAACCGGTGTGTAAAGATCCCCTATTTGGGAATATTGATCATTATGGTTTACAACATTGTAGTTCACTATGGTGATGACAAGTGATGGAGCAGGGGGATCAGGATCGGGATCTAGATCTGGGGTTGGGTTAGGTGACACTATTGAGGTCATTGACGAGAGGCTGCGTGAGCTTATTGTAGCAGAGGTTACCAGTGGCATCTTTGATGCTACCCCAGTTATCTATGGGACGGTCAAGGATGATGGAGATTATGGAGGAGAGGGTTAGGGCATTTAGAGCCGAGATTGTCGTAGGCCGGGTTGGGGCTCGAGCTCCCTCATTCCGAGAGTTCAAGGCATACAAAGCGCTAGATTTTTTTTGGGGTTAGGGACCCCATAGTGAGTCGATGTTGGGTGACAGATATCGAGAATGCCCAGCGTACGAGTTCTTTCCCGGATGCGGAAAAGGTGGGTTTTGCTTCATGTATGCTAAGAGACAGAGCCCGAGAGTGGTGGGGCGAGGTTACTAGCCAGGTGGGAGCAGCCGGTGTGGCTAAGATGACATGGGTTGAGTTTGTTTGGCGATTTGATTGGGAGTTTGCACCAACCATTGAGGTATAGAGGATGGTGAGAGATTTCCAAGACCTTCAGCAGACCACCAAGACTGTGGCAGAAATCACTGCCAAGTTTCGAGAATGAGCATTGTTGATCCCACAGTATGCTCCCGATGAGGACATGAGGAGGACATGTTATCATTCCATGTTAAGGGATGATATTTGGGAGTGTGTGAGCTTCACAGGGTGCAAAACCCTGAATGAGATGGTGGAAAAGGCCCGTGAACGGGAGATGGAGCTAGACTTCCGCACCAAGCGGAAACCTGAGTAGGCATATGCAGCAGTAAGTCAGGCTGGAAAGCCTAAGTCCTCGGATTCATCCAGTAGGGGCCAGTAGGGTCAGGGCCGGTGTGCCAAGTGTGGTAAGCCTCATGGTGGAGCCTGTCGGATAACAGGCACGGGATGTTATGCATGGGGCCAGTAGGGCCACTTGAGCATGGATTACCCTTAGAAGGGCTCGATTTGTTTTCATTGCAACCAAACTAACCATAAGCTTGCCAATTGTCAGAGGTTGCAGGGAGGGGGAGGAGCAGTGGCAACGCCTGCGACCGCCACGATGAGGATTACCGATGGCCACCCTGCTAAGGCGGATGCTCCAGCGGTGAAGAGCCGTGCATTTCAGTTGATTACCGAGGAGACCCGGGTAACACCAGACGTCGTGGATAGTACATGTTTATTCTTCACTGCTCTATATTTAATTGCATTGATTATGTGTATTGTGCGTTGTATAGTGACATTTTTGGTTAATGATATGTCGGCTCGCGTTTTGTTCGACTTGGGAGCTACCCGATCGTTTGTGTCCCTTGCGCTTAGCAAGAAGTTTCGGGATGCGCCGAGCACTTTGGATTCCCCACTCGGAGTAGAGATTGCAGATGACCGCACTATGAGTGTTGCGAGAGTGTATCACGACTGTGTCCTGAACGTTCTTGGACAAAGGTTTCAGGTTGATCTAGTCCTGATACCATTACGAGGGTTGAAGGTGATTGTCAGAATGGACTGGTTGGGAGCCAATGGGGCCATGATCGATTGCGAGTGCCAGTTAGTAAGGGTTCAAACCCCAAGTGGGGGAGAACTGGTTATTCATGGAGAGAGGGCCTCGTAGGGGCCTATCCTCTGTTTGGAAGCGAGGGATCGGAGATTTCTGCAATATGGTTGTATGGGATTTCTGGCATATATCTCGGATACAAGGACCAATACCATGACAGATGTGGGCAGTGTGTTGGTTGTACATGAATTTTGGGATGTCTTTCCCGAGGAGTTACCGGGAGTGCCTCCGGAGAGGCAAGTGGAGTTTCGTATGGATTGATGCCGGTGCCGCTCCAGTAAGAAGGGCATCGTACTGGCTAGCACCGCCCAAGATACAGGAGCTATCTATGTAGCTCCAGGAGCTGCTAGACCAACGGTTTATCCGTCCGAGCACTTCCCCGTGGGGAGCTCTGATCCTTTTCATGAAAAAGAAGGATGGATCGCACAAGATGTGCATTGATTACCGAGAACTGAACAAACTAACAGTAATGAACTGTTATCCGTTACCGAGGATCGATGATTTGTTCGATCATCTAAAGGACGCGTCTTGGTTTTCCAAGATTGATCTTCGGTCGGGATACCATCCAATGAGGATTCGGGATGAGGACATACCGAAGACAACTTTCAGGAATAAGTATGGGCACTATGAGTTTATGGTGATGCCATTTGGGCTCACCAATGCCCCAAACAACGTTCATGGATCTCATGAACAGAGTGTGTAGACCGATGTTATATCGGTCGGTGATCATTTTTATTGATGATATCCTGGTCTATTCTAAGACTAAGGAGCAACATGAGTAGCATCTGAGAGAGGTATTGGAGACTCTGAGGGCGGAGAAGCTTTTTGCAAAGTTCTCCAATTGTGATTTTTGGCTGCGAGAGGTACAATATCTAGGGCACGTCCTCAACCAGGAGAGCATTTCGGTTGATCCATCCAAGGTTAAGGTTGTGATGCGGTGGGGAGTACCAAAGAATGCATCTGAGATTCATAGATTTTTGGGTCTAGTTGGCTATTATCGTAGATTTATCCAGGATTTCTCCAAGATTGTTGTGCCATTGACCCACTTGACCAAGAAGAATGTGACATTTCGATGGAGTATGGATCAGGAGTTAGCTTTTGAGACCCTGAGATGGAGGTTATGTGAGGCTCCGATTCTAGTGCTACCTGAGGGGTTAGACGTTTTGGTGGTGTAGTGTGATGCACCAAAATCAGGGTTAGGCGCGGTACTGATGCAGAGAGGAAATGTGATAGTTTACGGCTCGAGGCAGTTGAAGCCTCATGAGATTAATTGTCCCACTCACGACCTAGAATTGGGGGCAGTGGTGTTTGCCCTCAAGATTTAGAGGCACTATCTGTATGGGGTTCGGTGCACTATTTATACTGATCACAGGAGTTTAAAGTATTTGATGGATCAGCAGAACCTCAAAATGTTACAGATGAGGTCATTGGACGTGCTGAAAGACTATGATTGTGAGTTCTTATACCATCTAGGGAAGGCCAACATAGTGGCCGATGCTTTGAGCCGCAAGGTGGCAGCTTCCCTGATTGGGAACATTTGTTTGAGGATGATGGTGATCTTTCCACTGTTAGATAGGATCTAGGAGGCCCAAGTCGAGGGTGTGAAGAAGGAAAAATGGAAGTTTGAGCGGATTTTGGGACAATGTCCATTGTTTGTTAAGGATAATCGAGGTCTTCTAACACAATGTAGTTGGGTGTTGGTACCGGTGACTGGGGGACTAAGACAAAAGATATTAGAAGAGGCACACATGTCCAAGTTCTCTATACATTTTGGGGCTACGAAAATGTATAGGGATTTGAGATTGAGTTACTGGTGGCCCTGCATGAAGCGGGAGATCGCCTAGGTTGTGGAGCTATGCTTGACCTACAAGATAGTCAAGGCCGAGCATCAGCGGCCTCATGGAAAGGTTCAGCCACTACCCATTCCTATATGGAAGTGGGAAGAGATCACTATAGACTTCATCATGAAGTTACCGAGGACGAAGAGGGGTGTGGACGCCATATGGATGATTGTGGACAGAGTGACGATGTAACACCCAGAATCCCATGTATATTATTTTAATATTTTATTTTTGGAATTTGTGAAGGAAGTCGGCGAGTTAATGCTTAGACTCGCCGAGTAGGGTCACATTTGATCATTTGGGTTCACGTTGGACTTGGCGAGTCCATGAGTGGACTCGGCGAGTCCACGTTGTTTAATGAAACCCTAATCCTTCGGGGTTGGAGCTTATTTAAAAGCCCTTATGGCCGTCCATTACGGCTACCACACCCCAGAGAGAGTCTTAGATCACTTGTGAAGAGCAGAGAAGCCATTGTTGATCAATTGTTGGTAAAATTTGAAGGAAAAGGTGACCAAGGCAAAAGAAGGCTGAAGGAAGTGCAAAGCTAGTGTCTTAAGAGATCAAAGGCTTCATATTAAGGTATTCCTTCAGATCTTCTCTAGTTTTGGGTATTGATTCATAGAGTTTGGGTTTTGTTATGGCCCTTTAAAAGAAGAATATGTAGAGTATTTAGTCCCCTCTCAATTTTGTGTTTGGATCTGGACTCAAAGAGGGTCCAGAGACTTCAACCCATGAAGCTTTATGAGTTTTTGTGGGGTGATTAGACTTAGGTTGCCATTTTTGGGACTAAATCACCATTTGATGCCATTATGTATATATAAGCATCAAGTTTCGAGCTTTACGTGATTATATTGCTTGGGAAGGATAAATCTATGGATTTAAGGAACAGATCTGACCTCAGGAGGTCAATAGAACTTGTGCATGACGGGTAGGCCGAGTTGTTCTTGGGACTCGGCGAGTTGAGTCGGGGTAGCCCCGCGATTCTTGCCTGGAGACTCATCGAGTAATGGGAGGGACCCGACGTGTTAAATGGGACAAAAGAGTTAAGTGGACACAGGCGGACTCGCCGAGTTGCCCAAGTGCACTCGCCGAGTCGGGTCAACGTTTGACCGTTGACTTTGGTTGACTTTTTGGGGTTTGGTCAACAACGAGGGCCTTTGAGCCAAAGGAGGGGTAAAATGGTCTTTCACCCTTTTGAGGGAGCTTAGAGAAAGTAGAGTCTAGTTTTAGGAGTTATATTTATGAGAATATTACTTTATGTGTTTAGGCGGAAACTAGATTGTATTTCTACCGAGTCTGTGGTTTACCGAGATATCAGAGGTGAGTCTTCTCACTATACTGTACCTGGAAGGGTACCTATGTGTGGCCAGAAGGTCTGATATGCTATAAGATATATGCATTGTATGTGATTAGTTAACTGTTTTGTATGTACCATGTATGATATGCTTGTTATGGGCCGGAAGGCATTATGATGTAGACCGGAAAGTCAGGGAGTTTTTGACCTGAAGGTCGACACGGGTAGGATCGGAAGGTTTACCGGGTTGGGACGAAAATCCCCTAAGATACATGGACCAGAAGGTCATGGCCTGGAAGGGCGTATGTGTGTAAGTGGTATTTTGGGGAACTCAGTAAGCATTTATGCTTACAGTTGTTGTGTTATGGGTTTAAGTTACTAGCGAGGACCGTGGGAAGGTGCCGACATGATCTGTACACACTGAAGGAAGATTTATTTTATGATCTTGGGATGTATTTTTATTATGATGACATTTGCTAAACATGAGATTTGAGAATATTGAATGATGGTTTGTGTTGTTTGAAAAATGAAATATTGTTTTGAAAATTCATGTTGTTACAAGTTGGTATCAGAGACTTGGTTTGAGGGATTCGGGTGCACCTTCGGGCGTAACTGAACTCAAACCGAGGATTTGAGAAAAATTTTACAATAATAAAAGCATAAAGTTTTATAAGAGGTTTTGAGATAACCAAAGAAGGAGCAGTGTGTACGGTCAGCCAGCGCCCGAACGGTAAAATCCTAAAATATCCTTACAATATGTGTTATGAGATATGCTATGATATGTTATGCATGCTAGAGTAGACTAGGTATTCATATTAGGACTAGAGTGGCCTGATTTGTGATGCCTTAGTCTAGGAGAATCCTACTGCTATGAGATGCCTTGAGAGCGAGTAGGTAGCCAATGCATAGCGAGGATAGAGTACTTGCGTTCTGAGATCCAAGGAGGAGGACTTGGGGTGAATGCTGATGCGGTGTAACCAGTAGTATAGGGCCCTTACTACGAAGACACCGGATCAGTGGACATCCCAAGTAAGAATCCTTTGGGTATTGGAGGCCGAGTAGGGTTGCGTTATCGAGTGCGAGTATGCTCGATCGAGTCTATGATATTTTTATGTTGTATTTCAGAGGTATCATGGTTGGGACACGCCACACCCCTGAGGCGAGCAGTGTGAGTAACGAGGAGCTTCATCAGATGATCCACGATGAGGTGGCTGCGGCGATCAGGGCCGAGATTCCGGAGATGTTTGGGTCTATCAAGACCACACTCTTGGAGACTTTTGATGAGCGGTACGCCGCGGTGACTGAGGCCGTAGCTGCTGCAGCTACAACAGCTGTGGCTGCTGCCAGACCTCAAGGAGGTGACTCGTTGTTGTTCCGGGAGTTCAGCAACACGAAGCCACTCGAGTTTGATGGGACGCAGGATCGGATCCCTGCGATGAGATGGATTGCTGACATTGAGGGATGCTTCTATATGTGTTCATGTCCGGATCATCTGAGGGTACGGTTCGCTTTGAACCAGCTTCACTTAGGAGCGAAGGATTGGTGGAAGTTCGTAACAACGAACTTCACTCTTGCAGAGATTTTAGCAGCGACCTGGGAGAGTTTCACCACCATGTTCAGAGACGAGTATGTTCCCCCGGCGGAGAGGGAACGGCTGATTCAGGAGTTCTTGACCCTCAATCAGGGTAATAATTCGGTTACTGTGGTCACTCGTAAGTTTCATGAGAAGGCGATGTTCTGCCCTGAGCAGGTCTCTACTAAGCAGGCATGGATGAGCCGATATTTGAGTATTCAGAGGAGGGACATTCGGGATTTCATGTCAAACTCGACGTACTGGACATTTGCTGAGCTCCAGGAAAATTCCCGGAAGAGGGAGATTGAGTTGGAGACTCAGGCCAGGGAGGAGGCCGAGTCTCAGAGGATGGATCAGCGGCCGACTCAGTCTCAACCGGCAACCAAGCGGGCCAAGTCCGCCGATTCGAGGACGGGAGGCCAAAAGGGCCATACTTGCGGGAAGTGCGACAAGGGTCATGAGGGGGCCTGTCGATCGGGTGCTTGCTACAAATGTGGCAAGGAGGGGCATATCGCCAGGGATTTCCCCAAAGGATTTATGGTTTGCTTCCATTGCAACCAGACCGGCCATCGGAAGGCTGAGTGTCCTCAGCTACACCAGGGATCAACGCAGGGATCTACGCTTGCTGCTAGGGCTACCGATATTCGACCAGCGAATGCCGAGGCTCCAAGGCTCGTGGGAGAGCTTTCCAGTTGACTGCGGAGGAGGTCCGTGCGGCGCCCGATGTAGTGGATGGTATGTATTCTTTTGTTTATTTATGATGGGTTTTAGCCATAAGAACTTTCCTATGTGCGCATGCAAAACCCTAATGCTCGGATCTAGGCTTTCTAATTAAACATGCTTTGAATCCAAGACTTCTAATGTCTAATTAGGTTAAATAACAACATTGAAATAGATATAGAATCATACCTTTGGATTCCTTGTTGATCTTGTTGTCTTGGAGCTTCTAGAGTCACAAATGACACTCCTCTAATGGCTTACAAACACCAATAGCAAGAAAGATGATTTAGGAGAGAGGAGAGGGGAGGAATTCGGCCAGAGTATCTCTACTTTGGATGGTGTATCGAATTCCCTCACCCCTAGGGTCTATTTATACTTGTAGACTCCTTATGGATTATAGCTTTAACCCTAATTGGATAACTTAGACTTTAAGTTGATCCATATCCTTTCCTTGATAACCCTATGGACGATTTTGGCTTATCCAAGCCCTAGAAATCGTCCATCCTATCTTGGATAAGGATTTACAGTCTAAAGTGTAACTATCAAACAATTGACAGTTTATACCCTCTTATTTAATTAATCTCTTTAAGTCACCAAATTAATTCTAATTAATTTATGACTTATATTAATCAAATAACCATATATTATTCCTTATAATATTTTCTCTCTCTTAACAAAACATCCATCAAGTTGCTATGGTGAAGGCAACCCAAAAGGACCATGCACAACCCGATCAAATACTTGCCTAATATAGTTGCAGCCTTAGACACTATTCCAACAGTCTCCCACTTGGATAAGTCTAGTAACTATACAAGTACAATTTGGTTTGCAATCGTAGCTCTCAAAGACGCTATCAAACTCTGATCTAATCAATCTTGTCCTTTAGATAAGGGATCGTACAGTCTTCTGTTAGATATCATGCTGACAATCCTATGGAATGGTTAGTCTAGCATTTGATTTCTCGATCTCCGATTTATTCAACATAGAACTTAATCAAACACATCAATTCAGTTCTGACCGGGCCCGGCACATAAGTCAAATCAAATCATTGAGTGGCCAAGATATCTCTTCTACCCTCTTAGGATAAAATTTATAGATAAACTTCGACTTATATGCATTTACTTATTCATTAACCAACTATACACAACAATGTGTTTTATAACACCAAGTTACTGATGCGTTTTCGCATTATCAATGTACAATCAATTAACAAATAATAAACCATATATCTAGGTTTTAAGACTATATGATATTATCGTCTTGCGATCACCTTTTATATCGTATTCCATAAAGTGATTCCAGCAAGCGCGGGTTTGTTCCAATGCTCAAAACCAGTTCATAAGCACTCATGAACGTTCCAGCAACCCTTTGCTATGTATAACACCTTTTAGACAATCTACACACCAATTCATGACAATCTTCATTCATATCTACTTCCAACATATGAACGATTGTGGACAATTTGAATAATTCGATTATTCCTAATAAATTCAATTATTCTGGAAGTCAAAACATGCAAAGTGAAACAATAGTTAAACAATTAACATATGACAGTAACTTTACTTATAAATAAAACTCCTTTATTTCATCATCAAATGTTAATTACATTTATCTATTATACGTTTCTAATACTATCTAATCTATACTAATATCATCCTTCAACCCAATACTCCTAGCATGCTGCAAGTGCTTAACCCTACTCAGTCCCTTCGTAAGCGGATCTGCTGGGTTATCTTCTGATGATATCCTCTTAACTATGAGTTGTCCTTCTTCTACACGATGTCTAATGAAGTGATATTTTCTGTTTATATGTCTTGATCTACCATGATCCCTCGGTTCCTTGGTCAAGGCAACCGCACCTTCGTTATCACAGAAAATATCCATGGGATCCTTTATGGCAGGCACAACTCCAAGATCACCGATGAAGTTCTTTATCCATATTGCCTCCTTCGACGCTTCGCTCGCTGCGATGTACTCTGATTCACACGTTGAATCAGCTACGGTTTCTTGCTTGGAACTTTTCCAAGTTACTGCTCCTCCATTTAGGGTAAAGACCCAGCCCGACTGCGAACGGTAGTTGTCCCTATCGGTCTGAAAACTGGCATCACTATACCCTCGTACCTTCAAGTCATCACTCCCTCCAAGGACTAAGAACCATTCTTTCATCCTCCGATGGTACTTAAGGATGTTCTTTACCGCAATCCAATGTGCTTTGCCAGGGTTCCCTTGATATCTGCTAACCATGCTCAAAGCGAAGGCTACATCAGGGCGAGTACAAGTCATAGCGTACATGATTGAGCCAACTGCGGAAGCGTACGGTACTTGGCTCATTTCTGCTATTTCAGCTTCATTACTCGGACTTTGAGTCTTACTCAACTTGGCATTTCCTTGTATCGGTAGTTCTCCCTTCTTTGAGTTCCCCATACTAAAACATTTTAGTACCTTCTCTAAGTAAGTATTCTGACTAAGTCCAATTAGTCTCTTACTTCTTTCTCTTACTATCCTTATTCCCAAAATGTAAGAAGCCTCTCCGAGGTCCTTCATAGCGAAACACTTCCCAAGCCAGGACTTGACTTCCTGCAGAGTCGGGATGTCGTTTCCTATGAGTAATATGTCATCGACATATAGAACTAGGAAGCTTACTATACTCCCACTGGATTTGACATATACACAAGATTCATCTTCGCTTCATACAAATCCAAACTCTTTGACTTTCTCATCGAAGCAAAGATTCCATCTGCGAGACGCTTGCTTAAGTCCATAAATGCACTTCTCAAGCTTACACACTCTAATTGGATGCTTCGGATTCACAAACCCCTCTGGCTGAGCCATGTAAACATCCTCAGCTAACTTTCCATTAAGGAAGGCGGTCTTGACATCCATTTGCCAAATTTCATAATCATGAAATGCGGCAATTGCTATCATCACTCTAATAGATTTAATCTTCGCAACTGGTGAGAAGGTCTCATCATAGTCAACTCCTGGAGTTTGAGTAAAGCCCTTCGCAACCAATCGCGCTTTATACGTGTGTACGTTCCCATCCACGTCGGTCTTCTTCTTGAAGATCCACTTGCACCCAACGGTCTTACGTCCGGGCACATAATCAACCAAATTCCAAACTTGGTTATCGTACATGGATTGGATCTCGCTATCCATTGCCTCTTTCCATTTTGCAGACTCCGGGCTTGCCATGGCTTCCTTATAGCTATTAGGTTCATCAAGATTTACTAGTGTACCATCACTAATATACGTGACCCCTTCGGTAGTAATATGAAAACCATAAAACTGGGGATAAACTCTAACTCTATCGGAACGTCTAAGAGGTAAGGACTCGTCAATCGGTTCAACCGGAGTTTCCTCCTCGGGTTGGATGCCAACGATAGAGGTTCCTTCATCTATTGACTCTTGAATCTCTTCAAGCTCGATTTGCCTCCCACTGTCTCCTTGGCTTATGAGTTCTCGCTCTCAGAAAACTCCTCTCCTCGCAACAAAGACAACATTGTCCTTCGGTCTATATAAGAGATATCCAAAGGATGCTTGTGGGTAGCCGATGAAAATACATCGCTCACTTCGAGGTTCAAGCTTGTCGTGAGTATCTCGTCTTACGAAAGCCTCGCAACCCCAAACCTTGATGTGTGCCAACAAGGGAGCTTTCCCCGTCCACATCTCGTGAGGTGTTTTGGCAACCTTCTTAGTAGGGACTCGGTTAAGGATATGGGTGGCAGTCTCTAAGGCATACCCCCAAAAGAAATAGGTAGTGAAGCACGACTCATCATAGAGCGAACCATGTCCAATAAGGTTCGATTACGCCTTTCTGCCACACCATTCAACTGCGGTGTCCTAGGAGGCGTCAATTGCGAAACTATTCCACACTCCTTGAGATAATCGTGGAATTCAAGACTTAGGTACTCTCCTCCTCGATCGGATCGAAGCATCTTGATTTTCCTACCCAATTGATTCTCCACTTCATTCTTGAACTCTTTGAACTTTTCAAAGGTTTCTGACTTTTGCTTGATTAAATAGATATACCCATATCTACTATAATCATCGGTAAAAGTCACATAGAAGCGGTTTCCATCCTTCGTGGTTGATCTAAAGGGTCCACATACATCGGTATGTATTAGGTCCAATAGTCCCTCACCCCTTTCACAAGTATTCGTGAAGGGTGACTTAGTCATCTTTCCAAGTAAACAAGACTCGCATGTGTCATCTTCCCTAAGGTCGAATGACTCCAACACTCCATCCTTTTGGAGTTGGGCTATGCGTTTCTTGTTGACATGTCCAAGACGGCAATGCCACAGGGATGCTTTATCCAAACTAGTGGAAGAATCAATATTCAAAACATCATTTCCTAAGTTATCAACAATCATAACAGTTTCATATATTCCATTACACGGTATAGCTTCAAAGTAAAAGACACTATTTAGATAAGCCATAATAGAACCATTCTCATCATTAAAAGAAAATCTAAATCCTTGTCTATATAAACCATGAAATGAAATGATATTTCTAGCCATTTCTGGCGAATAGCAACAATTGTTCAAATCTAAACATAAATTATTCCTAAGCACTAAAGAATACACTCCAATCTTGGTAACAGGCGACGATCTTCTGTTCCCCATGATTAGATTGATCCTTCCTTGCTCCACATCCCTACTTCTTCTTAGTCCCTTCACATTTGAACAAATGTGATAACCACAACCGGTGTCAAGAACCCAAGAAATAGCATGATTAGAATCGTTAGATTTAATTGTGTATATACCTGCGAAAGATGGCTTGATCTTTCCTTCTTTGATTGCTTGCAGGTATTCTAGGCAGCTTCTCTTCCAATGTCCTATCTTGTGGCAGTGGTGGCACTCTACCTCCTTCGGGTTAGGATAGGGCTTAGTGGGATCAACTTTGGTCCCACTAGAAGAGGCACCATCTCGGGCTTTAACCTTGCGATAGTTCTTTGATGAAGCCTTCCTCTTCTTTCCCTTTCCATGACCAATTGCCAAGACAGGAGCAGCAGACGGATTGGGAGTAGGTGCAACAGACTTATCTTTGAAGTTGCTCTCAGCGACCCTCAAAAGACCTTGGAGTTTGCTTAGGGTGACCTCCTCTTTGTTCATGTGGTAGGTCATCCTAAATTGGTTGTACATCGGAGGCAAAGACTGAAGCACCATGTCGATCGCCAAGTCTTCCCGAAAGTCAACATTTAACTTGCGAAGGCGATCGACATACCTTTGCATCTTTTGCAGGTGCACGGTAAGAGATTCTCCATGACCCATCTTAGCGGAAATCATGTTAGTGAAAATCTCATAACGCTCTTGTCTCGCGTTTTGGTGGTATCTCTCCAGTAAGTCTTGATGCATCTCGTATGGATACATGTCCTCGTAGGACTTTTGGAATTCAGGGTTCATGGTGGCAATCATGATGCAATGTACCTTCGTTGCATCTCGCTCATGAGTCTCAAAAGCAGTGATTTCGGCCGGAGTAGCGATTTAGGGGTTGATTTTCTCAAGCTTTTCATCGAGGACATACTCCTTATCCTCATAGCGAGCAATGGTGCGAATGTATCTTATCCATTCGCTAAAGTTCATTCCATCGAAGGTGACCTTTTGGCAAAGGTTCATCAACGTGAAAGAACTAGCAGCAGCATTGTTTGCGTTCGACATCTATAGAAAGGACAAAGATAGATTAGAATAAGAATCCCTAATTATCACCCAATAAGAAAAATTAGGGTTAGGATCCAACAATAAGATTTTCATATTAGAAAAGAGATGCCGTAATCTAACATGAAAATAAATTGAAGGTAAGTGAATGACGATTCACTAATTCTCCATTACAAAACCTAGACTATTAGTCCTAAGTGTATTGAGAATTCCTAGGTTCGGATGAGATTCATTGAAACTATTCAATGGCATGTTTAAATCTTGATATGTCCCTATTGTTTGTGACTGGGATGCCGAGAATCACAAAGCGGGTGTGAATTACCATGAAAATTCACATGGTGCCTTCATTGTAACGATCACCTATTCGATGTGCCGGTAAACTACACACGCTCCATCGAACTATGATAAACAATGAATCACCCTTTGCCACCTTTGCTTAGAACCAATTAGTGTGCCGGTAAACCACACACGCTCTACTAACTTCTTAGCAAGGGTGCAAAGTGTAATTTCATGGGATTGCATCAATTCACTTTTCCTAAAGTAACTAAGATTGGGAAATTTTTAAAACGTGTAGTTACTTTGTATTTCTTATTATACTTTTAATGAGAGGATGAGGTTGCCCTATCCTACCCGTTCAACTAACGACCCTCCACCAATCAAGCAAGCGGTGGGTGTGAGTGTACACCCATTAAGCGCCATTTTATAGGCCGCAACCTTATACCCACCTTATAGATTGGCTTCGTGAATGAGGCCTACTAACGGTAAGACTAGCATTTAGTTATACATATATATATATATATATATATATATATATATATATATATATATATATATATTATTCTAGTAATATCATATTAGTATAAGGTTGTGTTTTAAACCTTTTAAAACGTAGGGTTTGAAATTTAAGTTGTCTAAATTAAAACTTTTTAATCACAAATATAAATTTCAAAACTTGAGGGCAAGTTTTAAACATTTAAAACATGGAGGATCAAATAACAAATAATTCCAATTAACAATTAATATCCTAATTATCTTTATTTGATTTATCCAAGATTTCTTTTAAGATAATTATCAAAATAATTAATCAATTATCATATAACTAAATTAAATATTTTATTAGATGATAAATATCTTTAATTAGATCAAGATTATAGTCATGTATATCAAAAAATCAGATTAGTGTTGATCTAATATGATTACGGTAATTTTCCATAAGATAAACATGAAAAAATCCTGGTTTTGCCTAATCCTGACGCCCGGACTCGCCGAGTACACAAAGGGACTCGCCGAGTCGGGCCTACTCGCCGAGTCCACTTTGGAACTCGCCGAGTCCATGACTCAGAAACCCAAAAATCGAATTTTGCAGGTTTGTTTCAGTTAATCAAGCAACAATTTAAAGAAAACCAAGCTAGGCTCTGATACCACTGATGGGTTTTAGCCATAAGAACTTTCCTATGTGCGCATGCAAAACCCTAATGCTCGGATCTAGGCTTTCTAATTAAACATGCTTTGAATCCAAGACTTCTAATGTCTAATTAGGTTAAATAACAATATTGAAATAGATCTAGAATCATACCTTTGGATTCCTTGTTGATCTTGTTGTCTTGGAGCTTCTAGAGTCACAAATGTCACTCCTCTAATGGCTTACAAACACCAATAGCAAGAAAGATGATTTAGGAGAGAGGAGAGGGGAGGAACTCGGCTAGAGTATCTCTACTTTGGATGGTGTGTCGAATTCCCTCACCCCTAGGGTTTATTTATACTTGTAGACTCCTTAAGGATTACAGCTTTAACCCTAATTAGATAACTTAGACTTTAAGTTGATCCATATCCTTTCCTTGATAACCCTATGGATGATTTTGGCTTATCCAAGCCCTAGAAATCGTCCATCCTATCTTGGATAAGGATTTATAGTCTAAAGTGTAACTATCAAACAATTGACAGTTTATACCCTCTTATTTAATTAATCTCTTTAAGTCACCAAATTAATTCCAATTAATCTATGACTTATATTAATCAAATAACCATATATTATTCCTTATAATATTTACTCTCTCTTAACAAAACATCCATCAAGTTTCTATGGTGAAGGCAACCCAAAAGGACCATGCACAACCGGATCAAATACTTGCCTAATATAGTTGCAGCCTTAGACACTATTCCAACAATTTACTCTCATGTTGAGATATTGTTCTTATATTATGAGATGAGTATGTACTTTTCTTGTGAATTCTGTACCTGCCTTGGTATTATTTGAGTCGGGTGCGAGTCGGTCTTTTGTATCTTTGGCTTTTAGTCAGCACATCAGTATTAGTCGGGAGGTGATGAGTCGACCCCTGAGGGTTTCCATAGCTGATGAGAAAGCGGTGTATGCCACCAATGTTATTCGAGGATGTGTGCTCGAGATATTTGGCGTCAAGTTCCCGATTGACTATGGGAGATGTCTGTGTCATCGTGGGTATGGACTGGTTGAGTATGTTTGGAGCGGTTATTGACTTCGAGATATAGCTGGTGACCATACGAGATCCTAATGGGGGAGTTCTTACCGTGTACGGCGAGGGTACGCGTCCTGGGTCAGTGTTTTGTTCGGCTGCCAGGGCGAGGCAGAGTTTGCAGCAAGGCTGCCGTGGGTTTGTAGCTTATGTGATGGACACACGAGTGGCCGCGGGGAGGCCAAGTTCGATTGACGAGGTCCCGATAGAGTGCGAGTTTCCGGATGTTTTCCCCGAGGAACTGTCAGGCGTGCCTCCGGAAAGACAAGTGGAGTTCAGTATCGATTTGGTTCCGGGAGCAGCACCTATCGCCATGGCGCCTGATCGCCTCGCGCCGCCAGAGATGCAGGAGTTATCCTCGCAGCTTCAGGAGCTGTTGGGGAAGGGGTTTATTCGACCGAGTAGCTCACCTTAGGGAGCGCTGATCCTTTTTGTCAAGAAGAAGGATGGTTCACACTAGATGTGTATTGATTACCGGGAGTTGAACAAGTTGACGGTCAAGAAATGGTATCCGTTACCGAGGATCGATGATTTGTTCGATTAGTTGCAGGGGTCATCTTGGTTCTCCAAGATAGACTTGAGGTCATGTTATCATCAGATGAGGGTTCGGGATGAAGATATCCAGAAGACTGCATTCAGAACTCGTTATGGGCATTACGAGTTTGTGGTGATTCCTTTTGGGCTCACCAATGCCCCATCTGCGTTCATGGATCTCACGAACAGGGTGTGTAGGACGATGCTGGATCGGTCGGTGATCGTCTTCATTGATGATATTTTGGTTTATTTGAGGTCTAGAGTGCAGCATGAGGGGCATTGAGGGAGATCCTTGGAGTTTTGAGATCAGAGAGGCTGTATGCCAAATTCTCCAAGTGTGAGTTCTGGTTACGAGAGGTTCAATTCTTGGGACATCTCGTCAACCAAAACGGGATATTGGTCGATCCGGCCAAGATTGAGGCGGTCATGAGGTGCTGAGATCGCCCACTGAGATCAAGAGCTTTCTGGGATTGGTCGGCTATTATCGGAGATCGACGTGCCACTTACCCAGATGACCCGGAAGGGTGTTGCATTTTCATGGGGTCCGGAGCAGAAGTCCTCATTTGAGACACTTCGCTGGAAGTTGTGCGAAGCCCCAGTGCTCGCACTCCCGGAAGAGATTGAGGAATTTTTGGTGTACTGTGATGCATCAATATATGGGTTGGGGCAGTGCTTATGCAAAGGGGGCACATGATAGCATATGCATCGAGGCATCTGAAGCCTCATGAGTTGAGATATCCCACCCACGATCTGGAGGTGGGGGCTGTGGTGTTTACCCTCAAGATCTGGCATCACTATTTGTATGGGGTTCGGTGTACCATATTCACAGACCACAAGAGTATGAAATACTTGATGGATCAGCCCAACCTTAATATGCTCCAGAGGAGATGGTTGGATGTGGTGAAGGATTATGATTGTGAGATCCTGTACCACCCAGGAAAGGCTAATGTCGTAGCCGATGGTTCGAGACTTTTGTATGAGGTTGACAGTGATGACTCCGGTGTTGGACACCATTCGAGGGGCCCAGGCCGAGGCTGTGAGACCAAAAAACCGAAAGAGGGAGCAAGTCGTCGGGAAAGTATCAGAGTTCGTTACCGATAGCTAGGGACTTATGACATTTCAAGGTCGGATTTGGGTACCGTTTGTGGGCGGGATGCATACCATTTTGATGGAAGAGGCACATCGATCGAAGTTCTCGATCCATCCCGGGGCCAATAAGATGTATCTGGACCTAAAGAAGGAGTATTGGTGGCCCTGTATGAAAAGGGATGTTGCATGGTTCGTTGAGAGGTGCCTAACTTGTCGCCAGGTTAAGGCCGAGCACCAGCGTCCGCATGGTAAGCTGCAGCTGTTGGCGATCCCCGAGTGGAAGTGGGAACAAATTGCCATGGATTTTATCACCAAATTGCCAAGGACTGCTAGAGGTGTCGATGCAATTTGGGTGATTATGGATAGGTTAACGAAGAGCGCTCATTTTCTTGCTATCAGTGAGAGCTCTTCTACTGAGAGGCTGGCAGAGTTGTATGTGAGGGAGGTGGTATCGCGGCATGGGGTTCTGATATCAATTGTTTCAGATCGAGATGTGCGATTTACTTCTAGATTTTGGAAGAAGTTTCACGAGGAGTTGGGTACGAGGCTACATTTCAGTACTGCATACCACCCACAGACGGACGGGCAGAGTGAGTGGATGATTCAAAAAATCGAGGATATGCTTCTGGCTTGTGTTTTGGATTTCGGAGGGAGTTGGGATATGTATTTGCCCTTGGCTGAGTTTTCCTACAACAACAACCATCACTCGAGCATTGGTATGCCACCCTTTGAGTTATTGTATGGTAGGAGGTGTCGGACCCCCATATGTTGGGGAGAAGTAGGGAAACGTGTAATGGGTAGTACGAAGATCGTGCTTCAGACGACTGAGCAGATATAGCAGGTCAGGCAGAGGTTGTTGATCGCTCAGAGTCGTCAGAAGAGTTATGCGGACAGGCATCAGTCCGAGCTCGAGTTTCAGGTCGGTGACTTCGTACTCTTAAAGGTCTCTCCTTGGAAGGGAGTGATCCGATTCAGGAAGAGGGGCAATTTGGGGCCTCAATATATTGGACCTTTCAGAGTAATTACGAGGGTAGGCAGGGTAGCCTACCGTTTGGATTTACCTGTGGAGTTGTGTTAGATTCACGACACTTTCATGTGTCGCAGTTGAGGAAGTGTATAGCCGACGAGTCGGTAGTGGTACCATTAGAGGATATTCAGGTGGATGCAGGCCTGAACTACGTTGAGAGACCGGTGGCAATTAGGGATCGGAAGGTCAAGGTTCTGAGGAACAAGGAAGTGCCTTTGGTGCAAGTGCAGTGGCAGCATAGGAAGGGGTCAGAGCTGACTTGGGAGCCGGAGTGCGAGATGGGTAAGCAACATCCAGAATTGTTTGCAGAATGAGACTTCGAGGGCGAAGTCTGATTCTAGTGGGGGAGAATTGTAACACTCGGAATCCCAGGTATATTATTTTAATATTTTATTTTTGGAATTTGTGAAGGAACTCGGCGAGTTGATGCTTAGACTCGCCGAGTAGGGTCGCGGTTGATCATCTGAGTTCGCGTTGGACTCGGCGAGTCCATGAGTGGACTTGGCGAGTCCACACTGTTTAATGAAACCCAAATCCTCCAGGGTTGGAGCCTATTTAAAGGCCCTGATGGCCGTCCATTGCAGCTACCACACCCTAGAGATAGTCATAGATCGCTTGTGAAGAGAAGAGAGGCCATTGTTGATCAATTGTTGGTAAAATTTGAAGGAAGAGGTGACCAAGGAAAAAGAAGGCTGAAGGAAGTGCAAAGCTAGTGTCTTTAGAGATCAAAGGCTTCATATTAAGGTATTCCTTCGGACCTTCTCCAGTTTTGGGTGTTGATTCATAGAGTTTGGGTTTTGTTATGGCCCTTTAGAAGAAGAATATGCAGAGTATTTAGTCCCCTCTCGAGTTTGTGTTTGGATCTGGACTCAAAGGGGGTCCAGAGACTTCAACCCATGAAGCTTTATGAGTTTTTGTGGCGTGATTGGACTTAGGTTGCCATTTTTGGGACTAAATCACCATTTGATGCCATTATGTATATATATAAGCATCAAGTTTCGAGCTTTACGTGATTATATTGCTTGGGAAGGACATATCTATGGATTTGAGGAACAGATCTGACCTCAGGAGGTCAATAGAAGTTGTGCATGGTAGGTACTCGCCAAGTTGTTCTTGGGACTCGACGAGTTGAGTCGGGGTAGCCCCGCGATTCTTGACTGGAGACTCGTCGAGTAAAGGGAGGGACTCGACGTGTTAAATGGGACTAAAGAGTTAAGTGGACACAGGCGGACTTGCGGAGTTGCCCAAGTGCAATCGCTGAGTCGGGTCAACGTTTGACCGTTGACTTTGGTTGACTTTTTGGGGTTTGGTCAACAGCGAGTGCCTTTGAGCCAAAGGAGGGGTAACATGGTCTTTCACCCTTCTGAGGGAGCTTAGAGAAAGTAGAGTCTAGTTCTGGGAGTTATATTTATGAGAATATTACTTTATGTGTTTAGGTGGAAGCTAGATCGTATTTCTACTGAGTCAGTGGTTTACCGAGATATCAAAGGTGAGTCTTCTCAGTATACTGTACCTGGAAGGGTACCTATGTGTGACCAGAAGGTCTGATATGCTATAAGATATATGCATTGCATGTGATTAGTTAACCGTTTTGTATGTGCCATGTATGTTATGCTTGTTATGGGCCGGAAGACATTATGTTATGGGCCGGAAGGCATTATGATGTAGACTGGAAAGTCAAGGATTTTAGGACCGGAAGGTCGACATGGGTAGGACCGGAAGGTTTACCGAGTTGGGACGGAAGTCCCCTGAGACACATGGACCGGAAGGTCATGGCCTGGAAGGGCGTATGTGTATAAGTGGTATTTTGGGGAACTCACTAAGCATTTATGCTTACAGTTGTTGTGTTATGTGTTTTAGGTACTAGCGAGGACCGTGGGAAGGCGCCGACATGATCTGTACACACTGATGGAAGATTTATTTTATGATCTTGGGATGTATTTTTATTGTGATGACATTTGCTAAACATGAGATTTGAGAATATTGAATGATGGTTTATGTTGTTTGAAAAATGAAAAATTGTTTTGAAAATTCACGTTGTTACAGACGAAGAGTGCCCACTTTATTCAATCACTAAGAGTATATCCTCTGAGAAGTTGGAGGATGATTATGTGAGAGAGGTGGTGGCTAGACACTGGGTTCTAGTTTCGGTAGTCTTTAACAAGGATGTTCGGTTTACATCTAGGTTCTAGAAGAAGTTCAACAAGGAATTGGGTACTCAACTACATTTCAGCACGGCGTACCACCCCGAGATAGATGGCCAGAGCGAGAGGAGAATCCATACACTGGAGGATATGCTGCAAGCTTGTGTGTTGAACTTTAGAGGTAGTTGGGACACATACCTCCCACTGGTAGAGTTTTCATACCATAACAGTTATCATGCCAGTATCGACCGGGCCCCATTCGAGATGTTGTATGGATGGAAGTGCAGAACCCCGGTCTGTTGGGGTGAGGTTGGACACCGGGTCATAGGGAGCACTAAAGTAGTGCTCAAGACTACCAGACTGATTCAGCAGGTGCGCGACCAGCTGCGAGTCGCACAGAGCCGTCAGAAAAGTTATGCTCACTGGTGGTGATCAGATCTCAAATTCCAGGTTGGGGACTTTGTACTACTGAAAGTGTCACCATGGAAGGGGGTCATCAGATTTCGAAAGAGGGGCAAGCTAGGACCCCGATATATAGGTCTATTCAGGATTTCGGCCCGAGTGGGCAAAGTGGCATATCGCTTGGATCTGCCAGATGAGCTTAGCCAAATTTACAACACCTTCCATGTGTCAAAGCTTCGGAAGTGTGTCACTGATGAGGTCGCAGTCGTTTTGCTGGACGACATTGAGATGGATGAGAGCCTAAACTATATTGAGAGGCCGGTTGCAATCTTAGAAAGGAAAACGAAAGTTCTTCGAAACAAGGGAGTGAAGCTGGTGAAGCTGCAATGGCAGCACCGCAGGGGCTTCAAATGGACTTGGGAGCTGGAGGACGAAATGCGAGACCACTACTGGATTTGTTTGGGGCAACAGACTTTGAGGACGAAGTCTAGTTCAAGTGGGGGAGATTTGTAACACCTGTTTTAGGTATTAAGTAAGTTACATGATTTTTTGAGGGCTTTATGCATGGACTCAGCAAGTTGGATACCCCAACTTGTCGAGTAGAGGCCATCTCATGGACGTGGGGGTCAGGACCTACTCAACGAGTCGGAAGGCCCGACTCGGTGAGTAGGAGACGTAAAGAGAAAACCCTAATTTGAGGGTTTACAGCTTATATAAGGATCATAACATGCCCCTTGTGGCCTCCCTTAGCACCTTACTACCCAGAGAAAATTGTTTTCAGCCGAAAACCCCCCTTGAGTGAGAGTAAGAACTTTGATTAACAAACTCTAGTGTGTTGGAGAAGGGCTTTAGAAGAAGGAGCAAGAAGGAAAGCAGTAGATCCAACATCTATAATGTATTGGCCACTGTTTTAAGGTAAAAAGTCGTTACCTTGAGCTGTAGATTCTTAGATCTCTTCTCTTGAAAGTAAATGACCATTTTGGGGAAAAAACAGAGTCAAACTTGGATCTAGACCTATTACAAGGATATGGCTCCAGATCTGGATGCCTCTAGGTCCTTAATGGCATAAAGTTACTCACTTTGTCCAGCTTAGCCCCTTTCCATGCATGAGAACCTTGTGGGAAGCCTAGTTTTGAAGTTATAGCCTTGGAGGACCTTGCATGCACGTAAAGTTTGCAACTTTACGTGGTATCTGCTCTAGGAGAGTTTGGATCTGGAGTTTGGGACCTTAGATCCCACTAAAAAAGGCTGAACATGAAAGGGACTAAAGGAACTTGTCGAGTTCATTAGTTGACTCGGCGAGTCGATCAGGGTTTACCTGTTTCCGGTTTCACGAGTTTTCGGTTGTCATCGGTTTTCGGTTTCATGAGTTTTCGATTTCATGAGTTTTCGGTTCGGTATTCATGAGTTTTCGGAGGGACTCAGCGAGTTAGACATGTAACTCAACGAGTGGAGGAATTACTTAGAAAACTCAACGGGTTGTTGGATACACTCGACGAGTAAAGGTCAACATGGACTGTTGACCTTGACTATTGACCAGGGTTGACTTTAAGGGCGTCTACAAGATTTTGACGAGTTAATCACATGATGATTATAGACAATTGATTTGAAACAGCGCGTCGGGGATTAGCTAATCTTATTTTGTCAGTTCTACATTCCCGAGAGGTGAGTATTTTATTGCAACCGTATTTGATTGCGGTGTATTTTGTATTTTCGGTAGGATGGTCCAAAAAGTTTAAATGGAACAATTGAAACAAGTGTTTATTAATTTAAAGCCATTAAGTTACAATTTAAATGTAATAACCAAAAACGATAAAATAGGAATAGTTATATATAATTTATTGTTGGAATGATCAATCATAACAAAATATATATCAAATAACTTGCTATGTAGTATTAGCAATAAAATAAAAATGTTTATTTATTTAAGATTGACCATATATATTTATGTATAAAGCAACAAGAAAGGAATATTATTCAGAGTTTCGAAGGACTTCAAATGCTTATTACAAAAGACCAAGAACCTTAAGTTTTAGGAGTCTTTTGTTCTAGAGTTTTGATCTTCTATCATTTGTTTCATCAAATCTTGGTGGAAGTCGTAAAGGTAGCCAATCATCGTCTACGCTAAACGATCTTGAAAAGCATTGGGCCACCATTTGGTCACTAACTTTCTCTAGTTTCGGGGGTCCCCACTATCGACATTAACAAATGTGAGTGATTTCATCAAAAGTTTCTAGCTAGTATGTGTAAATTTAAATGTTGTGTTTACCTGGGGTTTCTTATCTTTTTCTATCAACATAGCTCTAGCTCCCTGTGTAAAGAACATTTTAATGATATGAGTGTAAGTTATATTGAACGTGTGATCATCCAAATATCTATGAGAAATATATGGCAACCTCGTAGAAGTCGTTGCTAACTGTTTTGCGTAGGATGTGAGAGAGAGCAATGTATTCAGTCCCAAGACATTGCTCGATATGGGTGGATCGGCCTTCTCTAATCTATCATACAACAATTTTTTTTTCAATAATTAATCAGCAAAGAAGTTTTCATAATCTTTATATTACTCACTGTTTTCAAGAAAATCTTGAGACATATTGGAGATGCGGTTTTCATTGATGTTATTGCATGGTTGATCCACTTCTCTTGTACTTGCATAGACAAACGTTCCTGAAAATATATCCAAAATGTATTAAGGCATATTCCTCTAAATCAATGTGTTTCACTTTTGTAACTATAAAGACTAAATGTATTTTTATGCAACTGTGTTTCATCTTTTTAATTACCCATTTTTAAATATACAACGAAATAGGCTTCTTACTAATTTAAGTGACAATTTTTTTTGGTTATCACTTTTTCGAATTTATTCATTATGGTTAATATTATACCAATCAACGATAAAATTACTGATTATTTAGAAACAATAACGTAATTATTCATATCAAAAACCATTTTTGTGTTAACCGGTTAAATTGTGAAAGGTGATTGCAAACGCATGTATACATTTGATTTAATTATGAAATAAACTTACTAGTGACGATAATATTTCTTCACATGTTTCTCCGGAGAAGCATTGGTTGATCATTTTCAGTCTGGTAAAATAGAGATAAATCAAACGACAAATAATGTTACTAGAAATAAATTTTTTTATGATCATGGACACCATTTGTCTTACTTTTGACTCATTTACCCATTATCAAATTACTTTTTACCTAATCTTTTTAGTTAATCCATTTCAAACATAAGAATAAAATGTTACTCAAAATGACCAAGTTTTCAATAAGCCAACTGAAATTGTTAAGTTGCATCCGATCACGAGGTCACGAGTTTGTACCTATCAGTAACACTACCCGGCTTAACATTTACTTCTTGTGCAAACTTGTTAATAACCATGGACATTGTTGCTACACTTATTGCATCTGATGAAGCAACCATTTTTTCTATAGCCTTCTCCATAGATTGTAAATTCTATAATAAATAATAAGAATACCACATATTAGCATATGGAGTCGCTTGAAAAATGGTGTACAACAATGAGGGAGAGGTGACAACCTTGGACGGGATGTAATGAGTTCCAAGCCCCAACGCGAGCATCTCAGCTCCATCTAAACGAACACCAGTCAGACCTATATATTCTCCTACATAGACATACGAATTGATTCATAATTAAATCAGTGTTACTATTTATACACGTAAATTATTATAATGTGATTTTGAGATGAAGAACTTACCAAAGAATCCTGGAAGTCGTGATAGAAAATATGATGCACCAACATCAGGAAACAAGCCAATCGATGCTTCAGGCATCGCGAATATCTACGATAATATGTTTTGTATGTCAAAATATATGTAAGTCATCAGAAAAACACTTACATATAATAGTCATATAATAGTATAATACAAGAAAACCATATGGATATATACCGTATTCTCGGTAACAATTCTAAATGTGGAATGTATGGATATCCCAACTCCTCCTCCCATAACGCTTCCATCTAGAATTGAAAC
Source organism: Lactuca saligna (assembly GCF_052625555.1). Classification (NCBI taxonomy): domain Eukaryota; kingdom Viridiplantae; phylum Streptophyta; class Magnoliopsida; order Asterales; family Asteraceae; genus Lactuca; species Lactuca saligna. The sequence continues at coordinate 175,220,574 of NC_136421.1, read as the reverse complement.
CATTGGCTTCTTATATGTTGCAAGTAGGTAGTCGAGAGAAAATTGTTTACAATAAAAGCTCATCACGAAACTCCAATGTCCTGATAAAATTAAACGATGTAGTTTTGATTGAATTAATTTTCTCCATCATATATATCAAGGTTTAAAAGAAGTTTGCCCTTACCAAAAGCTGCAAGGTTAACGGCAGACGTGACATCACCACCGGCACAAAAAGCTTTCCCATATGCCTGTAGATCAAGACGAGACTGTTAAAAGTGAAACATTCACAATGTGGTATATTAAGTAAAAAATATTCTTGTTACATAACTCGGTTATCATGATTTGTCTTATATTCTAATCTTTTTCTATCTGAAAACCATATATGATCTTGTCCAAAAAATTTATTGGTTTGATTACTCTTGGAAAACTATTTATGTTCAAGAGCCAGGAACACACAAGATTTCATAGTAGGGGTGGTATCCGGAAAAATAGTAGTGGCAAGAAGTAGGAAAAAAATTCAAATTTTTTATATTGTGTACAAAAATGTTAGGCATTGCGGTTGTGTTTAAGAGGCCAATCGATAATAATTTTATGTTTTTTTGCACTATAAGAAAGATTAGCGAACCAAAGGTGAATAGGTGATGGAAATTATTATACACGTTATATCATATGTAAAGAAAATTATGGTCTTAATTTGTAGAATAAGAAAACTCTTACCAATTTGTAAGTAAAAGTGTCGATTTGGATTATATTTAAACTTTAACTTGCAAAATTGGTAAAATAAAATATTGTATTAAATACCAATGATCAGTCAAATGGATTGAGCCTTAATTACATAAATTAGATTAGTTTTAAATGATATTTTGACAATCAAATTAAACATGTTACTTATCAAGCAAATTGCATAAAACTGTAACATACTTGTTTCCGTGTCCCTTTCAAAGTTAACAGACTTTAATTTATTATTATTATTATTATTATTGTTATTATTATTATTATTATACAAAATATCATTTATTTTATCTCAAGGACTTATTTTTACCCGTAATTGGTCCCTTTACCGAAGCACCAAGCTACTCTCCAGTTTTGATCATCACTTTAAAAGTAAATGTCACATTTTAAATTTCTAAATTGTGTTGCCTTTTATCGAGGTAAAACAAAGTTCTGTATATCTTTGATTAGAATTTCCTTTAAAGTATATTATATTTCAATCCAAACACATGGTATTATTCAATGTTTTAAAATCCAGGTTGAACCGGTTGGACCGTAACCCGGTGTAGAAAGCGGGTTAATTGAGACCGTTTTTTTGTAAAAATACGAACCGGATCGAACCGGCCAGGTTTCCCCTAAACCGCGGTTCGACCGCCTATATCGAACCGGTTAAAACCGGATTGACCCATTTTAATAGGGTTTGGATAGTTGGATACAAGTATCGAACGTCAAAACAACGAGTCGTTTGCGATTTCTTTAATGTTTTTCAATGTTTAAACTTTGTGGACATCAAATTATTGGTTTTATATGTTTATGGATTATACATGAAAATAAAAATATATAAAAATAGAAAAAGATCATAAACCGGGTTGACCCGGCGGTTCAACCGGTTGAACCGGTTGACCCGTGAACCGATCATCACACCGGGTCAACTAAAAACCCGGGTTTTAAAAAATTGGTATTATTATATATAATAAAAACAAATAAGGTTTATGGTTTATGAATAGTATAGTTTAGAATATTCTAATTTGGTTCTTATATAAAAAACAAGTTTTATTTATTGTACCTGTAATTTACAGAAAAAGTATATCTATAGTTATTTATTTATTTATTTTTAGAAAAGTAGCCTATGTCTTTAAATAGTCTGTTGTTTAGGTTTGAACTTTGACTACAAAACATTCGTATCTTTGATCCAATTTAGAGAATACATTAAAATTATCGATCTAAGTTACACAAAAAAAGTCCATGTTTAGAGTTGTTTCGAAAGCAAACGTTGCAAATGTTTAAAAAAATTAGAAAAGTGATATCTATTTAATTGAAAATTTACTAATTATGCCCCGTAAAAAAATGACCATTGGAATTTATGAGTTTGGCAAATAAAATTAGAAACCGCAAAACAAAAACAGGGAGAAAGCAACTTGTAATTATTGACAAATTCCAAAATAACGGAATTTTTGTTGCTTAAAAAGGAGCTCCAGCCATTCCGACTCATAGTATAATTTTTTGAATTTTAACAAGTTATCTAACAGTCGGACTAAAGTTTTACAACAAGTCAACAACTGCTTTTTCTAAGTTTTCAAATCTTGAAAGTAGTTTTATACCTTCAGAATAACAATCTTAATTGTTGGATCACTCTCGTAAATCTTTAATTGCTCATACATTCTTCTTATCTGCAACCAAACAACATGAGCGACATCACAAAGAGAAGAGAAAAGAATAACAAAATGAGATCCATTAAAAACTTAGATTTATGAAACCTAGAAACTTTTAAAAAAAATGCTAAAAAAGAATATTTTAATACATCTAATCTTTTTTTAAACACACACATACATACACACACATATATATATATATATATATATATATATATATATATATATATATATATATATATGTGTGTGTGTGTGGGGATGGAAAACTATTATGTGAACATGTGGACAATACTATTGTATGAAAAGTACTAAGAAAATACGTTGTTTACTAATGTAAATACGTTCAACTTCACACAACTATTATTATTTTCATGCATTTTCAATAGTTTTTATTTATTTTTGTTCTGACGCATCAGTTTTTATTTATTTCATTCTTACAGAATACGATTCGATAAAATTCTAATAATATTCTGACAAAATAAGAATAATAATAAAAAGTTAATAATAACCTTATAGAGAATTTAATTAATCAGAATGTGTGACAACGACAATAATTATGTAAGATTGAACATATTCATGTTATCAAACAATATATTTTATTTTTCATTCTTACAAAATAACATTATTTATACGTCCGCATAATAGATGTCAATCCATATTATATATATATATATATATATATATATATATATATATATATATATATATTAGTTAGGTCATGTGCATATGTATGCACAATTTCGAAATAGTTGTGCCTCTTAAAATATGCATATATATATATATATATATATATATATATATATATATATATATATATATATATATATATATATATATATATATATATATATATATAAATAAAAGGGTTTATAATGTTTACAATTGCTTTAAGGGTTTATAACGTTTACAATTGTTATGTTTTGATTAAAAACTATTCTTGGGAAAAATATTCTTATAATTTTACTTGTATTTGAGTTTATATATATATATATATATATATATATATATATATATATATATATATATATATATATATATATATATATATATATATATATATATATGACATGCTAAATGGAAAGGTCATGCACAGAATATATTATATATGATACATAATCTATCAATACCGTCTCATAGTTGAGGGTGTTCATTTTCTTTGGTCTGTTAAGTATCACTTTTCTTCCTCCCAAAATGTCTTCAAAAATTACCTGCCAAAACAATCAAATATTTTGGTATACGAAATAAGTTCTGATAGATTTCTGTTAAAAAAATTAAAAACATAGTCACGTCATTAATTATTTAATCAATTTAACTTTCAAAAATAATAATAATAATAATAATAATAATAATAATAATAATAATAACTTTTGAATGTTCATATCTAAATCTAAAATTGGACCTTTTGGGGTAATATAAATAGTGTAGTAAAAAATGTATTAGGTCAAATATTATTTATCAGTGGTTTATTTAATGCAACTTTATATTTTTATCCTAAAATATTATTGGATGCTAGAAAACACATGTTAAAGAGTATTTATATTATATTAATAATACAAAAAAAGTGATAATATTTATTAGATAGTATAAAATTAAAATGTTTTGACGATACTAGTTAGAATCAAAATACCCGTTAACATATTTTTTTTTTATTGTTTGATAATTCATTTAATGCCTAAAATCTGAAGTAATAACATAAAATTTAACATACTTTTAGTTTTTACTCACGATTATTTTAAAAAAACATAATTACATCCTTGGACAACGTGCGATATTACCCCTAATTCATTATAAAGCCCCTCATTCACTATTTCTAAGGACCAGCCATTACATATTCTCTAACACCCAAGTCTCTCTAGCTAATTTGAGGAATCCATATCTTTGAAAGCAATAATAACCCACAAAAACATCATTTTACGTTACAAATTAATTTTTTTTTTTGAAATGATGCCCCATCAAACAGCTAATAAACTGATCATTCAATAGTTGATGTGCGAACACAAACAAATAAAGAGAGTATACAATTTTATCTATTAATTTACCAAGAGCTAAATCCATTTAGTTTTATATTTTATCAACCATGAAGTCTAATGGATAAAATGTGAACTTTTAAGCCAAAACAAACCAAACATAATCCTATAGATAGAAGGAACCATGAGTGCATTACCTGATCTGCTTCCGAACTGATGGAGAGAGCCATGCGTGATTGCTGCAACTACAAACCTTGACGATGTTGAGGAACAATGGAGGTTTTTTTGGTGTATATATAGAACCCCAGGGGGGGGGGGGGGGGGGGGGGGGGGCGACTATAAAAGTAGCATATTATATAAACAGTTGATGCTAAAAAACAATGTCTAACAAATACTCCTTCGGTTTCACATCTTCAATAATACATAAATGGTCCCAATGGTTCTCTAGATATACAGTTTTCTTCACTACTTTTTTTATGATACAAAGAGTTGACAAAATCGATTTAAGAAAAAAAAATGTATAACAAATGCTCCTTCGGTTTCATATCTTCAATAATATATTCTACACAAAATACACAAATGGTCCCTATGGTTCTATAGATACATTTTTCTTCTCTAGCTTTTTTTATTAATGACAATGGTCGTTGTGGTTTCAATTTCTTGCGTTGTTGGTCTTTTATTCATGAAAAACGACATTTTCATCCCTTCGCTGTTATGATCCACCACCATTTCCTCATTTGTTATTTCTTCTTTTCTATTGAGACCATCAAGTTTTCAGTTTACCCATCAACACCAATATTTACTGTGTAAAATTAACTAAAAACATGGTCCCAAAAGGGAATACTTTAATCGATATACTTATATTATGAATTGGTATGTCGTTGAGTTTTCTTTTGATTTTATTGGTTTTATTTTCTTTTAAGTTTCCGGGTTTGATTTGGCATCAGTTCTTTCGTCTTTTTTTGGGTATGACTATTGTTTGTTTGATTTTGGTTTTGGTTTTATTGTCATCAAGTTTTATAGGTTTAAATCATTTTGTTTTATTTGGGGTCGATAGGTTTAAATCATTTTGTTTGATTTGGCGTCGATTATGAGTTAATTTTGGGTTCATATTCTGGACTATGATTTGATGACTTGATGTTAGTTGTAGCGAGTCAGTTGCATAGCGCAGTTAATAAATTAATTTGATGGAAAAGATGAACTTGTTGTTATCGAAAGATGCTCATTTAAATCTAAATTAAACGTGCATGGGAGAACTATAGAAGTATAAAAGTATAAAAGGTGGGTGGGTAGGTGGGTGAGGGGAGTACTATAATAGTATATTCTACACAATATATACATAATTGGCCCTAGACATTATATATTCTGGAAATGAAAAACCAAGTGTAACAAATACTCGTTGGGTTTCACATCGTCAATAATATATTCTAGACAATATATACATAAATGACCCCTATGGTTCTCTAAATATACAGTTTTCTTCACTAGCTTTTTTTTTATTAATGACAATGATTGCTCTAGCTTGGTCTTTTTATACATGTAAAATGACATCTATCTTGTTTTTTTAATGAATTTATCATTTTTAACTAATTTTATAATAAGCCCCTTACTATACCTACCGGCTCTCCAAAATAAAACCCCACTATTTCCCCTTCCCCCTTAAGTCATCGACATCCATGGGCCATCCCCAACTCATAGCCTACTCCTCATTTAGAATTTACTACAGACTATAACATTTTTTTGATTCTGGTTTAGTGTTTTTGGAATCCAATTTTATACGTTTGAATCATTTCGTTAGTTTTTGTAACACCTCGATTTCCTGGATGAGGAACTTAAAAATTTTATTCATATTAGAGGACCTACTCGATAAGTTGGTTGGTCCCAACTCATCGCGTAGAGAGTTAATCAAGACGCGTGAAATATGAAGTCTACTCGTCGAGTCGGAGGACTAGACTAGACGAGTTGAGTCTGTTTGACGAAACCCTAATTATTCAGGCTTGCATCCTATTTAAAGGACTTTAACTCCTTTACCCCGCCTCCCTCTTCACTTTACCACCCTGAGAGAAATCCTAATCGAGCTATATTCATCTGTGAGAGAGAGAGAGAGAGAGAGAGAGAGAGAGAGAGAGGCTAAGATTGTATGTTTTATTACATTTTTTGAAGAAGTTTGAGGAGCAAAAGGCTTGGAACGAGAAGGATCCCTTGGTTCCAATGTTCTTTCAGTGTTAGCTGCCACTTGGAGATAAAAAGTTATTACCTTAGCCATTTGTTTGTTAGATCTCTTTACTAGGGAGTTTATGCTAATTTCCATCTTCTCTTCAAGTCCCTTAGTTGTTCGAGCATGCCTTGAAGATGAGAATTCAGATCTGGACAGTATGTGGTCCCTTGGGCCTAAAGATTTAAGCTTTATCAAGCTATTGGCCAACTTTCATGCATTTAACCCTTAAAGAGCTTTGTTTTGGCATATTGAGCCCTAGATGCCATGCATGAACGTCAAGCTTGCAGCTTTATGTGGTATTTCAGCCTTAGAAGACCAGATCTAGAGTATGGGGCCTTAATTTTGCTTAAAAACATCTGAATGAGAGAATGGACTGAAGGGACTCGACGAGTTGGTTAGGGTTTTCTCCGATCGTCTGGATGCGTTACTGTCACACCACCAAACCAGAACGGTGGAATCGTTCGAGGGCAGATGACTTCATGTAGTATCACAACAATTGAATACATAGTAAAGAAAGCAATACAACCATCACATATATAATTTAAAAGTTTACATTGTTGAAAGGTACTTGTTTCAAAAGAAATTACAATATGATGTTTAAAATGAAATTAAACTAATGCCGCAGCGTCCTTTTCTTCAAAAGCTGCAGTTTACCTGTATTACTGAATCCCTGAGAAATACAAATGGTTTTGAAAGAGTAGGTCAGCATTTAAGCTGATGAGTTCATAAGTATTTAGTGACAATGTTTATATGAAAAAGAATGAAAAATGGTTTGTACATGTTAAACGTTCCTAGAAAATCCCATATTTTCTACTATAGTAGATGGTAGTTTGATTTTTCCAAAACTATAATGCAATAGTGCTTTCATGCCTAAAATAGTAGTTTTATGTATAAATCGTTAAGGCATTTGAAAAACCCCATGCTATTTGACCAGGATGCCTATATCAACATTCTTCAGGCGTTGGAAAGTTATGACGTTTGTCACCCAGGCATGTCGGCCTACCTGTAGCTAACAGCTTAGGTGTGGGATTGCCAATCCCGTATAGATCTATACACAAGTATCACGCCCCTTACAAGGGATTATGGTATATAATACACGACTTAAAATTCATAATCGAAAGTACGTGAAATGTCTCACAAAATTTAATATAAAACAGATTTACGCATGAAAATGTCCATTTGTTCTTGTATGTGAAAATATCTCCTTGATATAGTGTTCCTAGTATGTAAATGTTCATGATTTTCTCGTAAACTATACTTATTATAGTTTTTCAAAGTGTGTTTCGTTCATATAGTAAACCTTAGTGTAATGTTCACTTGTTATATAAAGTATAACACGTAAAGTGACCTAACTGGTGACATATACTTAATGTATAAATGAAGCGTTTGGTTCGTATATATATATATATATATATATATATATATATATATATATATATATATATATATATATATATATATATATATATATATATATATATATATATATATACACATTTTATTTCCACAAGACAAGGTGTTATCGAGAATATATATTTCATACGAAAATAGTCATGTAGTAGTTTATAAACCACATATGATTATTTAGATAGGGGCTGGGAACCGCCTCGGTACGTTGGACGTACGCAGTTACGCTGGGCGTATGCGTGCGTCATGCGTGACCGCATCCTCGACTTCCTCGGATGGGACTGGGCATAGCTTCGTAGAGGGGCGACATGGATGTTCTGAGGCCTAGTCCTCGAGTACGCTGGGCGTAACTTGGATTGGCCCGGTGATTCCCCCTTCGGATAATACCGAAATTTGATTTAAATTTATATTTTAATTATTTAGTAAACTTCAAAAAATTCATATCTTCTTCATACGAACTCCGTTTTCGACGTTCTTTATATCAACGCGTAGGTGAGACTACTCTCTACAACTTTCGTTTAGAATCCATCGGCAAAATTTGAAATTATTTTTATTATTTATTTTTAAAAGGTCGGGGTAAGAAAAGTTCGTTACAAATCCATAACTTCTTTATCCGATGTTGGTTTTTGCCAAACTTTTTACCGTTGAAATACCATTATCGAGACCTTCGATTCTCATTTAGGTCATTCCAGCGAAGAGTCGCTCGCTCTCTGTTTCGAGTTTTTAGCTGTCTACCGCTATACCGAACTTGGAAAAATCATAACTTCCTCATACAAAGTCAGATTTGAATGTTCTTTTTATATACGCTCACAGTTTAATCATATCTAACATCGTACGTAACCAAATAGAGACTTTCGTACATTTTATTTTCAAAGTTAATTACATTATTTTCGAAAATGGTTACAATACTTGGCTTTTTAAGTCATTACATAGAATCGAAATATCGGGTTCTCACATCATCCCCCCGTTAGAGGGAATTTCGTCCCGAAATTTAATGTAAGCAAAACACTTATGGATTAGGGAAAAAGATGTGGGTACTTGTGTCTCATTTGATCTTCGCATTCCCAGGTGTATTCAGGTCCTCGCTTTGCATTCCAGTGGATCTTCACGATGGGTATGCGACTTTGTTTTGTTCTTTTAATTTCCCTATCTATGATTTCAATTGGTTCTTCTATAAAGTGGATACTCTCGTTGATTTCGATTTTGTTTAGAGGGACGATGAGGGTCTCATCGAACAAACATTTCTTCAAGTTTGACACATGAAAGGTAGGGTGTACGTTATTGAGTTCCTGCGGTAGACGAAGTTTGTAGGCTAACGGGCCGATCCTTGCAAGGATCTTGAATGGTCCGATATACCTTGGGTTTAGATTCCCACGTTTTCCGAAACGTATTAACCCCTTCCAGGGTGAGACCTTTAATAGCACTCGGTCCCCTACCTGAAATTCCAAGGGTTTTCGTCTTTTGTCTGGATAACTCTTTTGTCTGTCTCTTAAAGTCTTTAGTCGTTCTCAGATTTTTACAATCTTCTCGGTTGTCTCTCTTATGATTTCCAGGCCAGTGAGAGTGTTGTCAGGTACTTATCCCTTGGCTAGTTGTGTGTCACCTACTTCAGTCCAGCACAGTGGTGATCTGCACTTCCATCCGTAGAGGGCTTCAAATGGAGCAACTTTAATGCTGGAGTGATAGCTATTGTTGTATGAAAATTCGACTAGTGGTAAATGAGTATCCCACACTTTACCAAAATCGATTACACAAGATCTTAGCATATCTCCCAAGGTTTGTATGGTCCTCTCACTTTGACCGTCGGTTTGTGGATGGTAAGCAGCACTCATGTCGAGCCTCGTTCCTAGAGATTTTTGTAACGATTGCCAGAACCACGAGGTGAACCTACTATCTCTATCGGAGATAATGGATATTGGTGCACCATGTAGTCGCACAATCTCTCGGATATAGGTTCGAGCTAGCTTCTCCATCTTGTCAGTTTCTTTTATTAGCAGGAAGTGTGCGGATTTTGTTAACCTATCAACGATTACCCAGATGGTGTCTAGCCCACCTACTGTCTTGGGTAATTTGGTTATGAAGTCCATCGTTATCCGTTCCCACTTCCACTCGGGTATTTCGGGTTGTTGCAGCAATCCCGATGGCTTTTGGTACTCTACCTTGACCTTAGTGCAAGTCAGACACTTGCTCACATGGGTAGCGATCTCTGCTTTCATGTTCGGCCACCAATACAGTTTCTTGAGGTCTAGATACATCTTGTCCGAACCTGGATGCACGGAGTATCGAGTCTTCTGAGCCTCGTTCATGACTACGTCTCTGAATCCACCAAACTTCAGTGTCTAGATCCGATCCATGAAGTAATGGACTCCGTCACCCTTGACTTCAAGATTCTTATCCATTCCTCTTAGGGCTTCACCTGCCACAGTCTCTGTTTTCAAGGCTTCCCTCTGAGCTTCCTTGATTTGTGTGGATAGATGTGAATGGATCGTCATGGTTAAGGATTTCACTCGACAACCTGAGTATTCTTTCCGACTAAGGGCATTAGCTACTACATTCGCTTTTCCTGGATGATAGCGAATCTCGCATTCATAGTCATTCAGTAGTTCAACCCATCGTATTTGCCTCATGTTGAGTTCTTTTTGGTTAAGGATGTGTTGAAGGCTCTTGTGATCGGTAGAGATCGTGCATTTCGTGCCATAAAGATAGTGTCTCCAAATTTTGAGCGCGAAAACAACTGCTCCTAGTTCAAGATCGTGGGTAGTGTAGCTGACTTCGTGCGTCTTGAGTTGTCTTGAGGCATAAGCGATGACCTTACCTCGTTGCATTAGTACGCATCCAAGACCTTGATTAGATGCATCACAGTAGACTACAAAGTCTTCTGATCCTTTTGGCAAGGACAATATAGGTGCGCTGCATAGTGCTTGCTTAAGCGTTTGGAATGCAACATCTTGTTTTCCTTCCCAATTGAAAGTTACACCCTTCTCTGTCAGGGTGGTGAGTGGTTTAGCAATTTTCGAGAAGTTTTGTATAAATCTACAGTAATAGCCAGCAAGGCCCAAGAATTGTTGAATTTCCGTTGGGGTTCTTGGAGCTAACCAGTTCTCGATTGCTTTGATTTTGGAAGGGTCCACGTGTATTCCTTCTTTGCAAACCACATGACCTAGGAAATCTACCTTCTGAATCCAAAATTCTCACTTGGAGAATTTCACGTATAGCTTCTCTTTTCTTAGCGTTTCCAAAACTTGTCGGAGGTGTTGAGTATGATACTCTTTATTCTTTGAATAAATAAGTAGATCGTCTATGAACACGATCAAAAATTTGTCCAGAAATGAACGACACACTCGGTTCATTAAGTCGATGAACACCGCCGGTGCGTTTTTTTAAATCAAAGGGCATCAGTACAAACTCGTAGTGACCATAACGAGTTCGAAATATTGTTTTGGGAACATCTCCTTCTAGGACTCGTAGTTGGTGATATCTAAATCTTAAGTCGATCTTTGAGAAATAACTCGATCCTTGGAGTTGGTCGAATAAGTCGTTAATGCGTGGTAGCAGGTATAGGTTCTGGATAGTAAGTTTTTTAAGTTCCTGGTAATCAATGCACATGCGGAAAGATCCATCCTTCTTCTTTACGAACAAGACCGGTGCTCCCCAAGGTGAGAAGCTTGGCCTGATGAACCCTTTGTTGAGTAGTTCGTTTAATTGGCTGGATAATTCTTGCATCTCAGTGGGCGCCAAACGATACGGCGACTTAGCTACTGGGGTAGCTCCAAGAATTAAATCTATTCTGAACTCGACTTGTCGTTCTGGTGGGACTCCTGGGAGTTCTTCTGAGAAAATATCAGGAAACTCACAGACATCTTGAATGTCTTCGATGCTCTTCGTTTCTTTTTCCTTATCTACTACGTGGGCTAAGAAGGCATAGTACTCCTTTCGTAGGTATTTCTAGGCTTTGACGCAATAGATGATTTGTAAATTGGTACCGGGTTTTTCACCATAAATGACAATACTTTTGCCGATTGGTAGGTTTAGGCGAACGACCCTTTCGTGACAAAGAATATTGGCATGGTGTAGGCTTAACCAATCCATACCGATGATGACATCAAAGCTCTTTATAATGATCGGCATTAGATCGATTTGAAATGAATGTTCGTTTAGAGTTAGTGTGCAGCCTATGTACATATCATTCGTGCTTTCTGTTCTACCGTTTGCCATTTCTACTGTGAATATCTTATTGAGTGATTTAAGTTTCTGTTTTAGTATATGCTTGAATTTATGACTCACAAAACTCCTCTCCGCACCACAATCAAAGAGTATGCATGCATAAGCATTATTGAGGAGAAACGTACCCGTAACCACCGTGGGATCAGCTATTGCTTCGTTCTGCCCTATTGCCAACACTCTTCCTATGCCGCCAAAATTCCTTGCCTTAGGGAAGTCCCTCTTGTAGTGTCTAGCCTCACCGCATCTATAACATGCTTGGCCTACATCGACTCCTTGGACTTGGGTGATCGGTTGCGCTGGTGCCCTACAGAAATGGGCAGTGTGACCCTTCTTGTTGCAGTGCATCTCCCGAGAATTTCCGTTGTGATGGAAATTGCATTTGCTGCATTTCGGCAGGTTTCCGGCATATGGCTTTGCTGGTGTAGTGGTAATTGGTGTAGCAGTGGGGGCAGTAGCGGCATGGACTGCCACAATCTGTTGTTTCTTGGAAGGTTCCTGTGAAGGTTGACTCTTCCTTTTTTTCCAGAACCTCTTGTTGTTGTTGTTGTTGTTGGTATTGTTGTTGTTGTTGTTGCTTCCTCTGGGTTGTTCCGGTGTGGTAGTTGCGAAGTCTTGGCACACCCCATGGTCTACGAGACCTTGTGCCAACTGTTTGGCACTATCGAAGGTGATTGGTTTGGGAGCTAGAACACTTCCTCGAATATGGGGTGACAGTCCCCAGATGTACCTTTCGATCTTCTTGCTCTCTAGAGCAACTATTCTTGGGCAAAGGATTGCCAAATCACTGAACCTGTTGGTATAGGTCGTGATATCTGAGCCTACCATGGTAAGGCCCTAAAGTTCCTGTTCAAGCTTTTGTAGTTCGCCCCGTGGATAGTACTCTTGCAGTAATATTTGTTTTAGGTTTTCCCAGCCCATAGAGTTTGCAACTACTAGTGTTAGTGACTTGACATGGCCATTCCACCATGTCAAAGCTCTCTCAGAGAAAGTACAGATAGCGAACTTCACTTTGTTCCCTTCTGGACAAGAACAAATTTCGAAAACCGCTTCAGTTTTCTCTATCCACTGTGATAGAGTCATTATTCCTCTGGCCCCATTAAAAGTAATGGGTTTGCTATTCATGAAATCTTTGTATGTACAATCCCCTGGGTGACCTTGACGTTGGCCATTTGTAGAGCTATTTACTCCCCCACCAGAACCATTGTTACTCATTTGGGCCATTGTCGCTGTTACTGCAGCCATTACAACAGCTATCAATGCGGCATTTTCCATCGTGGGAGGGGTGGTGGTGGAGGTGGTGCGTTGTTGAAACGGCGTGTAGATCTACGGGGCGACATTGTGCTGATAAAGAAATAGAATGAAGAACATAAGTTTTTTGTGTGTTAATAAATTTGTCATTTTTATCAATTTGTACATTCGATTAACCTACCCATGGTTTAGAGTTTGACTCATAATAAAAGTTTGCATAGTGTTAGATAAACTTATGAATCTGAGTGGTACTCAAAGAATTTACACACAACAGAATTTCTTCATATATATTAAACACATGTCGAGTTACATTTGGAGTTAGGAAAATTTTCGACCCTTCTAAGGATCTCCGATACAGAAGTTAAAGAAAAGTAAGACTTTTAGATGAGTTCCTATCCTATAACAAAATTTTGGGATTTAGCAAGCACTACTTGCGACATAGGTTGCGCTTGGAGCTTGACTCTGCGTCTGATTGCTTTGCTTCCATAAGACGCCTATCGAAGGCGGCTTGTTGTTCCCTCATCTCTGAGAGGGCTGCAATCATTTGTGCTTGGAATGCGTCGGCGCGGAGATGGGTATCATCCTGCAACCTATCCAGTCAACAGATGTCGGAAGTGTGAACTTGTACTTCCACGTTGACTTCGTGAAGTTGGTTTTCTTGGACCCTAGATTGATAGGACTGGTTGGCTAGTTTGCCCACCATGACCGGGAGTGCTCGGTCGGCTGAACCTCCATCCCTGATGTCGTAGAAGTCCCGAAACATACTGTAGGGATGATGTATCCCTTGTTGTTGGCTCCAATGGTGGAGGTGACTTCCCCAAACGGGAGTCGGTCCCTGAAAGTTCCTCCTAATAGCGGGAGGTTGAGTGGCTGGAGGGTCGACTACTTTTGGTTCTGAGTTCATCCTAGAGTCATCCCCTTCCTCCAACTCGATAGGTTCTTCATCCTCTTCGGGATCCTCCTCTACCCATCCTCCATTGCCCTGATTTGGGTAGTAGGGGTCCCCAGGTGGGTGGAGTCCAACCATTTGACTATACGAGAATAGAGTTATAAGAATTAAACAAAATTTGAAAACGTGTAACATTAAACATGTCGATTAAACTATTGCATGCACCAAATACTCCTATGGTATTTAAATATGTATGTTTGATACTAGTGTTTATTTTGGTAAGTTTTGACTTGTTGCTCACTACAACCATTCCTCGACATACGTTAGTCCAATCTCGGATAAATATAGTTGTTCAGGCTATATTCGTCCCAAATTCGATTACATATATCGAGGACTAATCGTAGAGTCCAACTTGTCTTAATACTTCTTGTATAGTGCTAACCATGAAAATATATTGTTGCATGCATGTATTTGTACTTTTACGACCCAAAATCATCTAAATTAAATGAAACGAGGTGTTATGTGTAAAAACGTTTTGTCAGAGACCTTGAGTCCCTATACGTTTATAGTTTGTATATCTTATGTGGTTCGATATACTTACTTCACTATAAACAATGCACTGATACCAATCTGTCACACCCCTAAACCAGAACGGCGGAATCGTTCGAGGGCAGATGACTTCATGTAGTATCGCAACAATTGAATACATAGTAAAGAAAGCAATACAACCATCACATATATAATTTAAAAGTTTACATTGTTGAAAGGTACTAGTTTCAAAAGAAATTACAATATGATGTTTAAAATGAAATCAAACTAACGTCGCATCGTCCTTTCTTCAAAAGCTGCAGTTTAACTGTATTACTGAATCCCTGAGAAATACAAGTGGTTTTGAAAGAGTAGGTCAACATTTAAGCTGGTGAGTTCATAAGTATTTAGTGACAATAATTATATTAAAAAGAATGAAAATGGTTTGTACATGTTAAATGTTCCTAGAAAATCCCATATTTTCTACTATAGTAGATGGTAGTTAGAGTTTTCCAAAACTGTAATGCAATAGTGTTTTTCATGCCTAAAATGGTAGTTTTATGTATAAATCGTTAAGGAATTTTAAAAACCCCATAAATCAATGTGTTTTTAACAATCCATGTGAGTCTTATAACCATGCTATTTGACCATGATGCCTATATCAACGTTCTTTAGGCGTTGGAAAGTTATGATGTTTGTCACCCAAGCCTGCCGGCCTAGCTGTAGTTAACAACTTATGTGTGAGATTGTCAATCCCATATAGATCTATACACAAGTATCGCGCTCCCCCTACAAGGGATTATGGTATATAATACATGACTTAAAATGCATATTCGAAAGTAAGTGAAATGTCTCACAAAATTTACTATAAAACAGATTTACGTATGAAAATGTTCATTTGTTCTTGTATGTGAAAATATCTCCTTGATATAGTCTTCCTAGTATGTAAATGTTCATGATTTTCTCGTAAACTATACCTATTATAGTTTTTCAAAGCATGTTTCATTCATATAGTAAACCCTAGTGTAACATTCACTTGTTATATAAAGTATAACACGTAAAGTGACCTAACTGGTCACATATACTTAATGTATAAATGAAGCGTTTGATTCGTATATATATATATATATATATATATATATATATATATATATATATGTATGTATATATATATATGTATATATATATATATATATATATATATATATAAACACGTTTTATTTCCACAAGACAAGGTGTTATCGAGAATATATATTTCATATGAAAATATTCATGTAGTAGTTGATGAATCACATATGATTACTTAGATAAAAAGTTTATATAGTGAAACTTTAGGTTACACACGATAATAACTGCGTGTTTACTTGCATTCCCCCCCCCCTCTTAATATTGTATAAAAAGCATTTATCAAACATTTAGAAGCATAGTTTATAGGGGTATGAACTCACTTGATAGATCGAAGAAGGCGAGAAGAAAACCGAGCAGAACTTTGACTTGAGAAAGTGGATTTTCTCGGGATTCTCGAGAATCTCGGGAGCGTAAAACTACCTTCGAGGCTTGAGTATGGAAACCGGGGCTTCGAGATATCACGTGCACGAAAAACGAGGCAAAACGCAAGAAAGAGGAGAAGAAAGGAGCAATTTCCCAGGAACCCTCACATCCCTTTTATAGGGGCTGGGAACCACCTCGGTACGCTGGGCGTATGTGTGCGTCATGCGTGACCGCATCCTCGACTGCCTCGGATGGGACTGGACATAGCTTCGTAGAGGGGTGACGTGGACGTTCCGAGGCCTAGTCCTCGAGTACGCTGGGCGTAACTTGGATTGGCCCAGTGACTCCCCCTTCGGATAATACCGAAATTTGATTTAAATTTATATATTAATTATTTAGTAAACTTCCAAAATTCATATCTTCTTCATACGAACTCCGTTTTTGATGTTATTTATATCCACGCATAGGTGAGACTACGCCCTACAACTTTCGTTTAGACTACGTCGGCAAATTTTGAAATTATTTTTATTATTTATTTTTAAAAGTTCGGGGTAAAAAAAGTTCGTTAGAAATCCATAACTTCTTTATCCGATGTCGGTTTTTTCTAGACATTTTACCGTTGAAATACTATTGTCTAGACCTTCGATTCTCATTTAGGTCATTTCGGTCAACAGTCGCTCGCTCTCTGTTTCGAGTTTTTAACTATCTAACGCTATACCGAACTTGGAAAAGTCATAACTTCCTCATACGAAGTCAGATTTTGACGTTGTTTTTATATACACTCACTGTTTCATGATATCTAACATAGTAGGTAACCAAATAGAGACTTTCGTACATTTTATTTTCAAAGTTAATTTCATTATTTTCAAAAGTGGTTACAATACTTGGCTTTTTAAGTCATTACATAGAATCGAAATATCGGGTTGTCATAGTTACGGACTCGGCGAGTTGGTGAAACAACTCGACGATTTGAGTTAGGTTTTCCCATTTTTGGATTTAGAGTAAACTCGACGAGTTGGTGGGACAACTCGACATGTGGTTAGGGTTTTCCCGATGTTTTGGACTCTGCATGGACTCGACGAGTTGGCTAGTAAGTCGGCAAGTTGACCTAGGTTTTCGTGATTTACTGATCATTGAGGAACTCAATGAATTCATGAGTTGCACTCAACGTGTTGAGTCAGCTTTGACTGTTGAATTCTGATGGCTTTAGGGTTTTGGTCACGCTGTGGATTTTGGAGACCATGGAGAGGCGGAGTTAAGACCAGCAGTTCAATGTAAGATATATTGCTTTACTAGGCGAGGTGACCCTTCTCACTATACTTACCTGAGTGGTAAAATTGTGTGATCGGAGGGTCTTATTTGAGTTGTCAATAGGAGGGTCTTATGTGCTTATACTGAGTTAGGTGATATTATGCATTTTGTCTTTGTGATTTATGTTGTATATTATTCTGTTCCTTACCGAGTTACGACCGGAGGGTCCAAACCAAGCTGTGAGACTAGAGGGTCTTCTTTGAGATACATGACTGGAGGGCCCAACCCGAGCTGTGAGACCAGAGGGTCTCCACTGAGACACATGACCGGAGGGTCCTTATCGAGCCGTGAGACCGGAGGGTCTTCACCGTGATGCATGACCGGAGGATCCATGCTGAGCCATAGCCATGAGAGGCTTATTATTTGTGTATGTGGTATTTTGGGGAACTCACTAAGCTTCGTACTTATAGTGTTGTGTGATATGTGTTTCAGGTATCTCTCAGGATCGTGAGAAGGTGCCAACTTGATTGTACACACTAGCTAGAGATTAAATTTTGAGGATTCTAGGATATTATCAAACATTTGTTGCCTTGTGTTTTAACAACTTATACATTTTGTGGTTTTGAGAAATGTGATATTGTGTTTTATTTGATTTTAAAAATGAAATTTTTATTTAAAAATTTAGAGTGTTACAGATTTGGCATCGATTATGAGTTAGTTTTGGGTTTGATATTATGGACTATGATTTGATGACTTGGTGGTAGTTGTAGTGAGTGAGTTGCATAGCATATTACATTTAATAAATTAATTTGATAGAAAAGATGAAATTGTTTTGATTGAAGTATGGTCAATAGATTCTAAGTTAGAAGGTGGGTAGTGGGTGGTCGATGATGGTGGTTGTAACAATTCTTAAAAATTCGTCAGTGTTCGACGGTCAAACCATCGCGAACCGTAATGCATTAAGGAGCGGCTGTGTGTAATTTTATGTTTATAAAGTATATTAAAGATATTATATTCATAGTTACTATTATAACGTCTCAAACTGCCCAACAAATAGTCTATCGTAAGGATCGAATCGAAAATCACCAAAAACTAATTCTATTTGTGACGTTATTTTATTTTATTTATTTATTTGCATTAAGTGTATTTGAGAGTTATGGTTAATAA
Organism: Lactuca saligna; assembly: GCF_052625555.1. Lineage (NCBI taxonomy): Eukaryota > Viridiplantae > Streptophyta > Magnoliopsida > Asterales > Asteraceae > Lactuca > Lactuca saligna. The sequence continues at coordinate 175,201,842 of NC_136421.1, read as the reverse complement.
ATTTGAAATGATTAAGTTCTCCTGATTGTGGGATATAAAAAACGTACAAAACGGAGATCGTATGTAGAAGTTACGTCTCTTTCAATTTTTAAAAGTTAGTATTTACTTGATTTATCTAAAACGAACTGTGCACTGCTTCGTTTAGAATATCTAAGAACATCGTAAATCACTTTTGAGCATGTTTTTGAACTCACATTATGGTATATTGTTTTATTACATTTTTATGAAATTTTTAATCTCGACCATTGCATCTCTTTCTCTGAAATTTTCTTTCAATACTTCACCACTCTTTTTATCTCCTATCCATGAAACCAACGAAGAAGAAGTTTATGGCTGACGACTTTTTATCGGAGAATGTAGCCCTCCCCCGTTCTTCTGATCGATCAAACAACAACCAAAAACCCACACTTATTGTGTGCCTCGATATGCTTCTCTCTTTCTCTTTCGTGTTTACTGTCAGGATGAAAAAGAAGAAACAACGAGGAACAGCCCCTCTCATCACCGATATGCCTTATCGGACCAGATGGGAATAGTCTAGAGGTTGTTGGAGCAACCCATATGGTTTTTTCTATCCTTCTCAATATCCACAACCTCGATTAAAAGGTTGATCGCCGGAAATTGGTTTCGGTCCCACCCACCACCTTGTTGGTCGACTTCAAAGCCAAACACCCCCTTTGAAGTCGCCAATCTATTTTGGCCCTTTTCCTTTTGCGTTTTCCACCAAATGGGAGGAAAACCAAGAGTTGTCTTGGTAGTCGAAGACACCCTGTCGTTGCCCTCGTTCTTCTCCCTTCTCCGACCACACTAAAGGATGATGATGCCCCTTCGGTTTGCCACTACCCCGCCAATGCTCCCATTTTTGCTGCTTCAGTCCACTCAGTCTATTCCCTTCCCTACATGTGAAGAAGACGATGACCCTTTTCCCCTATTTATAGCAAATATGAAAATCAACCCTCTATTTATTAAATTATTACCAGATCAACCCCGTTTTTAATTTTATAACCAAAATTGTCCCTGTTGGATTTAATTAATCACAAAATCAGTCCTTTGTGTTAGCGAAATTTAAAAACTATTTTTTAAATATAAAGTATTTCAAAACTAGTCCATTTGATTTAAAATATTATAAAAATAGTCATTGGATTTGTTTTAGCTCAAAAGGTGTTGATTTCGATTTCTCACACGAAGCTTCACACGAATGAACCAACTCCAGACAAGTTGAACTCACGCTTCAAGGGTGAGTTTCTAAGGCTCCTCATTTACAGTTTTAAGATTGGGGGGAGAATACATGCATGTGTATTAAAGTTTTGATGATTTTCATGTTTTATACATAAAATAACATCATACTTTATTATTAGTCAAAAGTTTATGAAATAGCAATCTAAAATGTATAAATCATCAATAAATCATATAAGTTATAGTAGAATCATATGAATGACATAATTACACTTCGTTGTGACTTATTAATTACTATAAATAAAAATCACAAGATTCTTAATAGATTGTAATAATGATATAAGTTATTTGAAGAATCATAAATTGTAATATTTGTCGTATATAAGCATGGATATGTTGAGAAAACATGAAAATACATTATACATATAACCAAATATGCTATTCAACATAATTATGTACAAAAGAAATGTACATTGCCTTAAACGATTGATAAAGGAAAATTGAACATGTCATGGTGAATTATTAAAAGGATAGGTTTAATAACCGTCTACTTATGTATTTGTGTTTTAAACCATGTGATTTGGATAATTTTCAGTTGGTTAAGAATATGGAATCATTCAAAACGCAGTCGTCAAGCTATTCAAACCTTGAATTAAATCCATAATTGAGCTTTAAAAATTTAAGTTTTAAAAACCTTAAAAACTTAAAATTAGAGTTTGATATCCGTTGTGTGAATTGTGAGTTGATTAGTCCAAAAAAATTGTCATGGGAGTTTGAGACTAGATCTTGTCTGTTAAATCCTAGATTCATTGAAGGCATGATTTATGATGTGATACCTACCGTTCCTTAGGATCAAAATCCTAGAACCAACCTATAACATCCCAAATCCCAGGTATAAACTTAAATTGTTTTATATTCAAATTGTTAGGGCAACTCGACAAGTTGGAGGCCCCAACTCATCGAGTAGAGACTGAGATAGTCGCGTGGATTTTAGAATTAACTCGACGAGTTAGAGGACCCAACTCGATGAGTTGGAGCTAAGTGTGAAAACCCTAATTTTCAGGGTTTGCACCCTATTTAAAGGACCTTAAGTCCTTTACCCCACTTCCCTCATTACCTTATCACCCTGAGACAAACCCTAATCGAGCTATCTTCCATTTTGAGAGTGTGTAAGGATAAGAGTGTGTGCTTTCGTGCATTCTTTGAAGAAACTTGAAAAGTAAAGGGCTTGGAACAAGAAAGAGTCTTTGAATTCGGCATCCATTCAGTTGTAGCAACCATTTGGAGGTAAAAAGCTAGTAACATGATCACTTGTTTGTTAGATCTCTCCATTAGAGAGTTTATGGCCATTTCTAGCATTTTCTTGATTCATTATTGGTTTTGAGCATGCTTTGAAGCTAAGACTTCAGATATGGATACTATTAGGCACTTTAGGCCTAAATACTCAGGATTTATCAGGCTTTGGCCAATGTTCATGTCTTAAACCCATTGTTGAGCCTTGTTTTCGCAAAGTTGTTCGCAGTGCCATGCATGGATGAAAAGCTTTCAACTTTACGTGATTTTTAAGCCTTAGAAGGCTAGATCGAGAGTTTGGGGCCTTAGTCTCACTTAAAAGCATATGAATGAGAGAAAGGACTGGAGGAACTCCACGAGTTAGTTAGGGTTTTCCTCGATATTCTGGACACTATACAAACTCGACGAGTTGGTGAGACAACTCGGCGAGTTGAGTCGAGTTTTACTGATTTTCTGAGAACAGAAGGAACTCGACAAGTCGCATAGATGCACTCGACGAGTTGAGTCAACTTGGATTGTTGACTTGAGTGTTGATGTTCATTGCTTTTTAGGGTTTGGTCAAGTTGTGAGCTTTGGAGACCATGGAGAGGTAAAATGGTCTTTCACCCTTTATGAGAATTAGTAAATGAGTTACCTTAACATAATTGGAGTTGTTGTTATAAATTTTTAATTAAAGATGACTATGATATATGTAGGTAGGGTCTAGACCGACAATTGAGTATGATACATACTTGCTTTACTTACGAGGTGAGTCTTCTCACTATACTTACCTGAGTGGTAATTACCATGAGACCGGAGGGTCTTATCTGAGTTATTGACCAGAAGGTCTTATGTGCTTATACTGAGTTATGTGATATATTATGCATTTTGTCTTTGTGATTTATGCTTTGTATTATTATATGCCTTATTGAGTTAGGACCAGAGGGTCCAAACTAAGTTGTGTGACAACCCGATATTTCGAGACAATGAAATGTAACACCGGTCGAATATAGGTAAAAATTTAACTTTCCTAAAATCTTATTTGGGTTAAATAAAGTGGTAGGAATCGTATCAAGGTTTTCGTGCATATAAAGAACACTAAAATCCGAGTTAGAACGAAGAAGTTATGACCAATCTAAGATTCGCAGCGAAAATCGACAACACTGATAGACGTATAACGCGAAGTTTCAATACAATAATTTTTAGCCTTAGGTATCTAAATGAATGTTTTAGATATCCCAAAACCGTAAGCATTCCTAAAAAGAATACCCAAATCTGACTTCATAGGAGGAACTTATGATTTTTTGAAGTTTCAGACAGAGTAGTAAACAACTAAAAACTCGAAATCGAGATCGAGCGGATTTTTGCCAACATGACCTAAACGAGAATCGAAGATCTCATCAATGGTATTACAACGGTAAAAAGTCTGCCAAAACCAGAATGCGGATGAAGGAATTATGAAATTTTAACGGACTTTTCCTGTCCCGGCCTATTAAAAATATAATATTAAAAATAAATTCAAAATTAGCCGACGAAGTCTAAACGAAAGTTGTAGATCGTAGTCTCACCTTCGCGTGGATATAAAGAACGTCGAAAACGAAGTTCGTATGAAGGAGATATGAATTTTTGAAGTTTTCTAAATAATTAATATATAAATTTAATTCAAAGATCGGTATTATCCGAAGGGTGAGTCACTGGGTCCATCCGAGTTACGCGCCGCGTACAGGCGGACGCCCCGTGTACTCAAGGCCTAGGCTGCGGTTCGTCCACGTCGCCCCTATGCGAGACTACCCCGTCCCGTCCCATCCGAAGCCGAGGCAATCGAGGACTCGGTCACGCATGACGCACGAGTACACCCCGAGTAGCTCGTACGCCCCGTGTAACGAGGCCTCTCAGCCCCCTTTAAATAGAGATGTGATGGTTCTGGGAAAATCAAACCATTTCTCTCATTTCTCTTACGATCTTGCCTTGTTTTCCGTGGCCGTGCTACCCCGAAGCCTCGGTCACTTTGCCCAAGTCCCGAAGGTCGTTTGTGCTCCCGAGATTCCCGAGAATCCCGAGGAAATCCACTTCTCCAGCCGAAATTTTGTCCGGTTTTCATCCCGCAACCTCCGATCTTACAAGTGAGTTCATACCCTTATAAACTACACTTTTAAATGTTTTATAAATACTTTTATATGCTTTTAAGGGGGGGGGGGGGGGGGGAATACAAGTAAAATACTCGATTATTGTCGTGTGATATATAATAAAGTTCATTATACGCTTTTTGTCAACGGAATCAAATGTGATTTATAACAATTATAGGGAAACTTTCGTATGAAAAATATATCACGATAACATCATAAATTTGAAATGAAAAGTGTTGTTATATATATATATATATATATATATATATATATATATATATATCAAACACTCTGCTTATACGGTATGTATATGTGTCCATCTTTGGTACTACAAACATACGATTATTTTGGCACGAAAAACATCAATCTTTTGGGATACTTGTTGTTAATAAATCAATCATATGCGATTTATAACTAGTATACAAATGGATTTACTACAAGTTTAGCAGTTTTACTAACATATTACTTTAAATGACTTTCTTAAACGTTTTTACATGATTAGAGCTCTTTATCGAACTGTATTACACACTATAAGCTTCCTTTCAAACTCGGTTACAAAGGTGTTTTCAAACAGTGGTTTTCCGTGTACTTAAACTGTCTTACCAAACAAAATACTTTAAATCGTTTTATAAACTAACATCAAGTCACAAATTCTTTATTATACTTTTCAACGGTTTTATAAAACTTCTTTTATTCTTTTATATTATAAATTGCATGCCTCTATATGTATAGTTATATAAGAAATGTTTAAAAGACTTAGGAAGGCTATCCACCCTATTTCCTTTTCCTCAATTTGGATGTGGTCTGGTGGGATATCGGGTACCCGTCCAAAGGTCATTTAAATATTAGTTATATATCATGTGTACATATATAGTCATAAATGTTCCATCAGTTAATTCTATTCTGACGCTCTTGGGTAGCAAGGGTGTATAAATCTACTTGGACACTCATCAATTACATTCTAGTAAACTATTATAGGAATAGTTTAGGAGATACAAAACATTATTCCTATTACAAGAAATTACACCAGAGTCAGTTCATTCATGAGTCTAGACTACTTGCTATATGAAGGGATACTTTTACAGAGATTCTTCTTTCATGGATATATTTATAGGGATACTCTTACATAGATACGCTTACATGAGTACGTTTACATGAATACTCTTACATGAATACTTATACATGAATACTTTTACATAGACATTATATGGCAAATTAATATTACATAGTATATGTCTAGATACTGTTATATAGATCTCCTTTCTATCTTTACCTTGTGATACAAACACATCATCGACGAGATAGATTGGACTTTATATCCTAGTACCAAAGGATGCTTTACGGGATTAACCATTCCTAGAATCTCTATTAACTACAGAGGTAAATACACATCCACGGATGTCTTCGTTTGATACCATTACAGGTATACTTTAAGGGATTAACTATTCCTACACCCAGCTGTTAGCAACAGAGGTAAATGTACATCTACGGATGTCTAAAGTTAACACTGTTAGTTATCCTAGTATAAAGGGATAATACATAAGTTAGTTATATTATTACCACTATCTTGTGACTCATCCACATAAGCAATGAGGTGAATTGTATTTGAGTATCCTAGTACCACAAGATACAATTTCTTATATTAATAATAATTGTCGAACAGTCGGGTCTTGGTAGAAGACTACTTTCAAAACAGTTGGGTCTTGGTTGAAGACTACTTTCAAAAACAGTCGGGTCTTGGTAGAAGACTACTTTCAAAACAGTCGGGTCTTAGTAGAAGACTACTTTCAAAACAACTAGGTCTTGGTAGAAGATTTCATCTATACTAATAGGAATCATAGGGATTTCTAGGGTTACCAAACGGTTTCGATTACTTACAAACATTTCCACACTTATACGAACTTTCTTACAGAACAATATCAAGTCTTTCATTACAAGTTTTACAAATCAAAAACACATTAATACTTATGAATTCACCAGCTTTTTGGCTGATACTCGCTTTCAAAATAACTTGTATTCTCAGGCCGCAAATAGACAGGTACGACGACCAGGTTTTGTGAAGACGGAGCAGTCCAGACTCGTCTTATTTTCTGATTAATCATTTTATTGTTGTATATTATGAAAGAACACACATGTACTTGAACCTTATACTATTAATGCAATGGATGATGTTGTTGCTTGTTTACTACTTTATATTGTTGTGATACATTACATGACGTCCTCCGCCCCAGAACATTTCCGCCGTTCTCGGTTTTGGGGTGTGACAGATTGGTATCAGAGCATTGTTTATAGTGAATTGAGTATATCAACCCATAAAAGATATACTAACTATATATACCATGGGATTAAAAATACTCTGACTTAGAGTTTACACTTTTAAATAATAAAATATTTAATTAAGTATACATGCCCGCATTCATACTAAAATCAGTGTCGCAATGACAAGAACAAAAGTATTACGATTGTTGAATATCACAAGTAAGCTTGGGGATGTATGGTCAGTACTGGGAATGTCATAGCCTGATCAACTATGCTGGTCTGAGGAGTGAATAGCATATGCCCAAGAATGGTTGTGATGTGGCAACAAGTCTAAAAATAAAACTTACCAACACTACCACAATGAGAACAGTATAATAGAACCTAAGTCTAAAATACTATAGGAGTATTTTGTGTTACCATAATTACTTACTTGAGAATTAAAAAGGACCTTCATTACTAAGTTGATATTTGCTAAGTGGATATACTAAGGTTATATGTAACTAGGATGTCATAGACTTAGAATCTATGAAATTTTGCTTTACCCCGGTTCCTTGTGAATTTGGAGTTGAGTTCACTTATTCGCAAGCCTATCCTATTTTGATTACATATAACTGGTATGCACTTTACAAATAATGATGTAACTAATGAAGGTTATCTAATAATTATCTAGATAGTTCGTCTAATAATTATTTCTTTACCCAAATCCTCGTATAGATAACATGGTTGGACTCCATCCCCCACGACAACCCGTACTTCTCGATCAAAGGCAGTGTTGGATGGTTCAGAGAAGAACCAGAGAATGATCATCCACTCCATTTTGAATGATCACCATGCTGAAGACCTTTCGGATGATGATAACTCCGAACTCGCAAATGAGAACCTACCCCTAATAGCTCCCAATTCAAACTCTAACCCTTGTCCAGCTCTTCATGGTCGGACGCCTCCTTGGGTAGAATGCTTGGAAACATGGAGTGAAGGGCAAGATCAACCTATGCCGTTTAATGGATACCGAAGCTTCTACCACTCAAGCGAAGTAATCTCAGCAGATATAGTTCTACAAATCCTAATCCATAGAGTTGCCAGAAACGGAATTCAGGGAAGGACGAATTTTCGACATAACGAAAAGGTTAATGCCAATGCAAGAATGCATACCATTCGCACCAAACGCCTTGATCACAAGTGAGAGATCTGAGAGAAACCATGAGACCCTACTACAAGCACTAGCTGAAACCTGAGGCGAAGTCATAGACCTCCAAGTACGCCAGAGGGTGTACGAGAGATACCTGCTTGATATGAAATGTCAACTAACCGAACTAAGGGTTCACCATAGGGGTGACCATCGCCAGTAGGAGATACCTTACTTCCTTCTTTGTTGTAAAGAACCATGTTCCTATCTATGTGTTGTGTAGTACTTTCTATGTGACTACCTTGTACTGTAAGTACTTTTAGTAAAGTCTTGATGTTGTCAAGGACTTTTCTACTCCGAATATGATGTATGACCTACAACAAGGTCAATTTCCCCAAACCTATTACATCTTAAACATTAATGATATCGAAAGTCGGCTAACTCCCGTGTTACTCTTTGTTCAAATACCTTCATTATACTATCATTGGAGTCTATCTAAAACCCCACCTAGTCAAGTTATTGGACTATGGTAATTTAAACCCGGAATCATTTTCAAGCCTCTTTTAAAGGTTGGATCATATTATCCACCAACCTATAATGCTTCGGATTGAATGACAAACGTCTAAGGACCATTCTACAAACATACTTCTACTCTGAAGTAGGATTGCATCATAGGGATGTAGGTCAAACCATCATGAACATATTTCTAATCTGTACTAGGACTGCATCATAGGGATGTAGGTCAAACCTTCAAGAACATGCTTCAACTCTTTACTTAAGCGATCGAAGTACATCCAGGTTCAACCATACTCACTCATAAATTCATTTTCTTACCATGTAACAGAATCATGTCGCCGAAGAGAAACGATCAACCCATCAACCAAACACCAACTCTTCAGATTAATGCAGCTACCTTTCAAGCTGCAGTCTCGGCTGCCGTGTCAGCTGTTCTGACCCACCTTAACGCTAACAACGCAAATGTTAGCGGGATTGTTAACAATAATTCCAATCCAAGTAACAATCGAATACCTCAACGAGCAACAAACTACCACAACCCCCTGAATCCGAAGCCCAAGAATAATAAACGAAAGTTCTGGGCTAAAGCTAAAGGAAAAACACCCCAAATTGCTGCCGGACTCGGACCCAACACATTACTTTAAACACCAATGTCGAAATGTCTCGAATATGCCATCTATGTGGCGTAATGGGACACTTCAAGAGGGACTGTCCAACAGAGACGGACGACGGCGAATCCGGAGGAGTTTGACCTCAGAATGGAAAGAGGCAACGAAGGACCCTACTATAGTATAGGTCCACTTCCAATCGTCAGCATTATGTATGTCTTTTTCAAACATGTTTAAAACTAGTGCAACTCGAGTCGTATCTTTTGTGAGATCCCATCAGTAAAGGGGACCCTCGTGCTCCGTATACTTACCTTTTGTAGTATACTTTGTTCGCAGCAGTATTCCTATAGTTACTCTAAACTATTGTAACTCTGTTAAAAAAATTACACTATTGTGTTTTTTCTGTAACGCCTTCATGATCAAATCTAGTGCCTTTATTTCCAAGTGATTCCGATTTCATCATACGATCAGAGTCTGTTTAATCCTCACAATATCAGTTTCGTGCGTAAATCTCTTTCTCCGAAATCATCTTTCTAACGAAACTATCACTTTAGAACTCCGAGGTACTCATGCATAGAGTCCCTCATGTTTCTTTTCCTTTCCGAAGAAATCCCCGAAGTACCACTCGTACAGTACGTCCAGTTCAAATCCAAAGATTCATACGATTGATTTGTCGCTGATGAATGTATACATAGGGGTGATATATAAACAAGGTTCTGACTTCATAAAAATTATGAATTGGTTTTGTTCTTATGCAAGAGGAAAGGTCACTTCCTATACCTCAAGACAGTTTAAGACACAGGAGGTTAACTATACAACACATGATCTTGAGTCAGGAACAATGAAAATTGCTCTGAAGATCTGGAGAGACTACTTGTAGGGTACAAGGTGTACTAATTTCACAGTCCACAAAACATCCAACATACATTCGACCAAGAAGAGTTATCACACCAGTAAGGTAAACGAAAGAAACAAAGCCGTTCCCCGATAGTGAAAGGTTTGCTGGAAGGCCATGCGAGGATCTTAATTCACTTAGGAACGCAAAGATCAAATAAAACTTCTATCCGTAGCGTAGTATTAATTCCGCTTAAACTCTAATTTCGGGATGAAATTCCCTCTAACAGGGGGATGATGTGACAACCCGATATTTCGAGACAATGAAATGTAACACTAGTCGAATATAGGTAAAAATTTAACTTTCCTAAAATCTTATTTGGGTTAAATAAAGTGGTAGGAATTGTATCAATGTTTTCGTGCATATAAAGAACACTAAAATTTGAGTTATAACGAAGAAGGTCTGACCAATCTAAGATTCGCAGCGAAAATCGGCAACACTGATAGATGTAAAACGCGAAGTTTCAATACAATAATTTTTAGCCTTAGGTACCTAAATGAATGTTTTAGATATCCCAAAACCGTAAGCATACCTAAAAAGAATGCCCAAATCTGACTTCATAGGAGGAAGTTATGATTTTTCGAAGTTTCAGACATAACAGTACACAGCTAAAAACTCGAAATCGAGATCGAGCGGATTTTTATCAACATGACCTAAACGAGAATCCAAGATCTCATCAATGGTATTACAACGGTAAAAAGTCTACCAAAAACAGACAGCGGATGAAGGAATTATGAAATTTTAACGAAGTTTTCCTGTCCCGGTCTATTAAAAATATAATATTAAAAATAAAGTCAAAATTAGCCGACAAAGTCTAAACGAATGTTGTAGATCCTAGTCTCACCTTCGCGTGGATATAAAGAACGTCGAAAACGGAGTTCGTATGAAGGAGATATGAATTTTTGAAGTTTGCTAAATAATTAATATATAAATTTAATTCAAAAATCGGTATTATCCGAAGGGTGAGTCACCGGGTCCATCCGAGTTATGCGTCGCGTACAGGCGTACGCCCCGCGTACTCAAGGCCTAGGCTCCGGTTCATCCACGTCGCCACTATGCGAGACTACCCCGTCCCGTCCCATCCGAAGCCAAGGCAGTCGAGGACTCGGTCACGCATGACGCACGAGTACGCCCCGCTTAACCTCGTACGCCCCGCGTAACGAGGCCTCTCAGCCCCATATAAATAGAGATGCGAGGGTTCCGGGAAAATCACACCATTTCTCTCATTTCTCTTACGATCTTGCCTCGTTTTCCGTGCCCGTGCTACCCCGAAGTCCTGGTCACTTTGCCCAAGTCACGAAGGTCGTTTGTGCTCCCGAGAATCCTGAGAAAATCCATTTCTCGAGCTGAAATTCTGTCCGGTTTTCATCCCGCAACCTCCGATCTTACAAGTCAGTTCATACCCCTATAAACTACACTTTTAAATGTTTTATAAATACTTTTATATGCTTTTAAGAGGGGGAATACAAGTAAAATACTCGATTATTGTCGTGTGATATATAATAAAGTTCGTTATACGCTTTTTATCAACGGAATCATATGTGATTTATAACAATTATAGGGAAACTTTCGTATGAAAAATATATCACGATAACATCATAACTTTTGAAATGAAAAGTGTTGTTATATATATATATATATATATATATATATATATATATATATATATATATATATATATATATATATATATATATATATATATATATAATCAAACACTCTGCTTATACGGTATGTATATGTGTCCATCTTTGGTACTACAAACATACGATTATTTTGGCACGAAAAACATCAATATTTTGGTATACTTGTTGTTAATAAATCAATCATATGGGATTTATAACTAGTATACAAATGGATTTACTACAAGTTTAGCAGTTTTACTAAACATATTACTTCAAATGACTTTCTTAAACGTTTTTACATGATTAGAGCTCTTTATCAAACTGTCTTACACACTGTAAGTTTCCTTTCAAACTCGGTTACAAAGGTATTTTCAAACAGTGGTTTTCCGTGTACTTAAACTGTCTTATCAAACAAAATACTTTAAATTGTCACACCCCCGAACCAGACGGCGGAAACGTCCGGGGGCTGTTGTGACTCAATTGAATACCATCACAGTGAATATACATGAAACGTAACATCATACATCACCAAGCATTGGAATAATACAACTGGTAGCGTTTACATCCATTTCATTGTTTCAAATTATTACATTCCAAAATACATTGTTCGTTGTTACTTAAACAACCGCACAACAATCATAGAGTACAGTCCTTTCTTCACTTATTTGTTACCTGAGAATACAAGTATTTTGAAAAACATCAACATGTGAAATGTTGGTGACTTCATAAGTAATGTTTGAAATCCAATGTTTGTAATGTTTTGAAAAACCACCAGAAAATCCGATATTTTCTGAAAATAGAATAGCGTAAAAATATGTGAAGATCCGTGAGTATACTTGTTTGAATTCTATAGATGTAAGCGTAAGAGTTGTGAAATTCGACATGTAGTTCATAAGTGTACTTGTTGAAAACCCTAGGAAAACCCGACATTTTCCTATCACTTTGCTTTACTTAGTTTGTGTACTGTTATTTCGTTACGTTAGAGGTGTTCGTTGAGCTCCGGAGGCATTGAGTATACAGAGGGTGGTGAATTGTTGTAACGTACGTTAATGAAAACGTCCAGTTGACAACCGTACTAGCGATCCCTTAGGCGGCACTCGCACTTATTCACACAACTCAATCCTCCCGGACTTGTGTAGTCCCACGACCGAGGAGAAAAAAATGAAGGTGCGAAACCCTCGGTATTTCCCTACGTCGTTCAAGACCATTGCAATTGCGAAGGGCCCGAAGCCCAACCCGCAATCGTGAGTTCCTGACTTTACTAGCAGCACTGAAGGACCCTTGGGGACCAGCAGCATGTTTGCCATTGAAAGTCCTTTTACACGCGGTCGAGTCGTATTAGACCCAACTACATGTAAGCAAGTGTCCTTTGGGCCTAAAGATCATGTCATCGGGCTAGCTAGGCTCGACAAGCATGATTTGCAACTTTTGGGCCTAAGGAGTGTACGTCGACGTATTATGTAATTCCATGAGAGTAAAGAGTTCCAAGAGTTCCATATGTGTATTGAGCGCTGTAGTGTTAGTAGTTTTGGATTTGTTATTGATTCGAGACCGAATCAATTCGTTTGGTAACGATTGTTGGTGATATTGTGTACTGTAATTCATCGAGAGTCGTAGTGTCAATCTTTGTTAACAACGAGTGTATTGAATTATCATTGAAAATTTTCTGTTTACAACCCCTCTTTATTTTGGAAATTTACTTTTTCACCCCTTTAGGTAAAATAATTTCCGGTTTAGTCTTTAAACCATTTTTCTTGACATTTTAACACCAAAAATTATTGAAATTAATATTTTTCAGCATATTTTTCATTGAAAACAGTTTAAGTCCCTGAAATTGCAGTTTTCTAGGTTGTAACCCCTCTTTTTTGCAATTTTTACATTTTTGGCCCAAATTGGAAAATTTTTGCAACTTTGGTCCTTTTTAAATTTGAAAAGCATTTTAAACCTTTGAAAAGTACTTGTGACACTAGTGGTCCATTTTTTTACAGAAAAACACAGTTTTGGCCCTCCAAAACAGAAAATTTCGCATAATGGGCCCTATTGGGTCGAAATTGTCATTTTTAGCCCATTAAGCTTGAAATTTATGCTTTTAATCCTCCAAATAGTATATTTTCAGAAAATACATTATGGAAACTGTTTTGACTCATCTCACCCATCAGATTTCGAAATATTTCATTTTAGACCCTTCAACTTTGTATTTTTAACATTTTGTGTCAAAAAAATGAGTTTTTAGCCCAAAATAAGTGTTGTCAAGCCATTTGGCTATTTTTCTTGGTATACTTTGCATGTAGTAGTACATTTTATGCTAGTATAAAATATATCTCGGTTTTTAGCAATTCATAACTAGATCTAGCATCAAAATCATACAAAACATACATATAAGCATAGAAATCAACCAAAACATACACATAATGATGGATCTACACCTTTTCTTGTATTCTCCCCCACAAAAACTTATAAAAACCGAAAATAAGGGGGGGTATGAAGCTCACCTTGGGATTTAGATTTTGGTTTTGATGAAGATAAGAAGAAAGTGGTGTGGTTTTCGGCCCTAGTAAGCTTCTTGAGTGATTTTGGGCTCTATGAAACATAGATCACGAAATGAGGCTTTATAAGGCCCATTAAAGCCCAAAATACTACATCTTAACGAATGTGAGTTCAAATAAGGCCCAACTTAAGACTCTTAGCTTAAAAGAATTAAGTTAAGGGTTTATTGGCCCATTAGGTCCAATAAGAGGATCATAGTCCATAATGAACTTAAGTCGGGATATCTAGGGTTTCCAACCCTTATTTGAACATGTGAGATATATTTGAATAGGAATGGAGCATAGTATTCACTTAGAGTACAAGTTATCACACTAGGTGAATGATTGCATGCGAGTAGAATTTCCTAGCAAAAATGCTAGTTGTGACATCATCCCCCCCGTTAGAGGGAATTCCGTCCCGAAATTCTTTTGAGAGATAGGTTCATGAATGAGAGAATAGGTGAGGGTACTTACACTTAATGTAGTCTCTACGTTCACTTGTGAATTCCGATCTACATTTTTGCGTTCCGTTGATCCCTTTGCAATTGGAATGCGGCTTTGTTTTGTACGCTTTACTTCCTTATCCAATACATTGACTGGTTCTTTGACGAACAGAAGATTCTTGTTTACTTCGATTCTCTTTTAAAAGGAATGATAAAGGTTTTGCCTGATAGGCACTTTTTCAGATTCGATACGCTAAACACATGGTGTACATTGCTGAGCTCTACAGGCAGCTGCAGCCTATAAGTCTTTGGACCAATCCGAGCAAAAATCTCGAATAGCCCAATGTATCGTGGGTTTAGTTTTCTCGTTTCCTAAAGCGAATCATTCCTTTCCAGGGTGAGTCCTTAGATAACACGCGATCCCCGACTTGACATCCTAATGGCTTACGCCGCTTGCCAGAATGGCTCTTCTGTCGGTCTCGCGATGCTTGAAGTCAAGCTTTGATTTGGATTATTTTCTCTGTTGTTTCGCAAATGGTTTCTGGGCTCATAAGAATACTAGCGAGTGATCTACATTTATGACTATAAAGAGTTTCAAAACGAGCAATCTTGACGCTCGTGCGATAACTGTCATTGTGTGAGAATTCATCCAAGGGCAAGCGGGTATCCCCTGACTTATTGAACTCAAACATCCAAACTTGTCGCATGAATTCGAGTGGTTGAATGGTTCGTTTGTTTTGGCTAGTGGTTTGAGAGTAGCAAACAATGCTCATATTTAGCTATGTTCCCGTAGCCTTCTGGAATGACTGTCAAAGTCTTGAAGTAATCTTGTTCTCTCGGTCCAAGATAACAGATATTGATATTCTATGGAGTCTCACGATCTCTTTGATATAGATCCATGTAAATCTATCTGTTTTGTTTGATTTTAGTATTAGCAGGAAATAGGCAGTTTAGGTTAACTTATCGACGATCACCTAGATAACGCCCAATTCAACTTGCGTACCTATAAGCTTCGTCTTTCAACTCCGAGAGTTTTATCCATCCGTGCAGTGCTTTCATTGCGATATTCCCCAGCTTTGATGCTTTCAAGGCAGGTAGTAGGTGTTGACAGTGTTTCGTTCTCACTTCGTGGGCAGACGAGTACGTTATTGATGAAAATAATGAAAAGGCTAACTAGGAATGGTTGGGAAGACTTGGTTCGTAGGGTCCATGAATAGTGTGGGAGCATTCGTTAGACCGAAGGGTATCACAATGAATTTGAAATGGTCGTGACGAGTTCGGAATGCAGTTTTGGAATGTCGCCTTCTCGGACTCAGAGTTGATGATAACCGATTCTTAGATCTATTTTAAAGAAGTAACGAGCTCCTTGGAGCTGGCCAAATAGATCGTCAGTCCGTGGAAGTAGGTATCGATTTTTAATGGGGAGATTATTCAATTTCCTAAAATCGATGTACCCTCGGAAGGATCTATCTTCTTGAAAAACAAGACCGGGGCTCTCTAGGATGAGAAGCTTGGTCTAAGGAATCCTTTGTGCAACAATTCTACTCTGTTGACAGGATAACTTGTGAATTTTTGGTGGGAGTCAACCTATAGGGTGAATTGGCAATTGATGTGGCTCCCGATATGAGGTTGATTCGAAATTCGACCTGTCTCTTTGGGATATTCCCGAAAGTTCCTCGGGAAACACATTTGGAAAAATCACATGCTACTGGAATCCCTTGTATGCCTACCTCTTCTTTGGTCTTGTCCACAACATGAGTGAGGAGAACGTAGTTCTTCTGGTGCAGGCACTTCTGCGCCTTGATGCACGAGATAGGAAGAGGATTGGCGCCAGGTTTATCACCATGGATTATTAGAGTTTTTGTGATTAGGAAGGTGAAGGCAAACGGCCTTCTCACGACACATAGTATCAGCACGGTGGGGGCTTAACCCAACCATGACGATTATCACATTAAAACTCCTAATATTTACTGGCATGAAATCTATTTGTAATGAATGGTTTTTTTTTTTTTAGTGTTAAGGTGTACTCCACATAAGTACCCTAGGTTAAATCAGTTTTCCCCATTGGCCATGTCCATTGAGAAGGCTTAGCTTAGCTTTGGGGATGTTGTTTTAGTAAGTGTTTGAATATGCTACTAATCGAAACTTCACGCGGATTTACCATTGAATAAGAGGTAAGCGAAAGAGTTGTCAAGTAGGAACATACCAATAACAACTGTTGGGTCTTGGACTGCTTCGCCTTGACCCCAGGTCAGGACCATTTCTGATCTTTTTGCACCTTGATTGTTATCCTTGGGGCAACTATGCCAGAAGTGACCGGTTACTCCACACCCATAGCAGGTGTGAATGGTCTCATTATTGGTGTTGTTGTTAGGGTTGTTGCGATTTTTGTCGTTTTCATTTGGCTGACGCTTCTGGCATGGATAAGTTCTACAGAATTTGGTGGGGTGATTCTTTCGGTTGCATTTGTCACAGTGCATCTCCCGGCAGGCTCCATTATGATGGAATTTGCACTGGTTGCATTTTGGAAGGATTCCAACATATGGTCTCCTGGTTGTTGGTGTAATAGGGGTCATGGTCTCATGAACAGCAACAACATGTTGCTTCCTTGAGAACCCTTGAGTGGGATGTCCCTTTCTCTTACTTACAGACCTCAGCTTCCTGCTCTTAAGCTTGGGGTTTGGAGTTCCTTGATAGGTTGTCACTTGTTGGTTTCCATGTTCGTCCCTTTGGCTGGAGTTGTCAATGCTATTCCCGCCTCCATTTGGGTTGTTTGCATCGATTTGTGCCATAGTAGCGGTTACTGCCGCCATTACAGCAACTTGAAATGTAGCAGAGTCCATCTGTAGGAGCGGTGTCTCGCGGGCGCGCTTGTTATCCTTGCAGGATGGCATTTTCCTGTCTTTCCATCTACATCGCTATGATGTATTTGTGGTAGTACGTAATCACATATTTGGCATGATCGTTGTGTCTATCCTTAGAGTATATAGGTTGTTCTGGTTTTGAGATCCTTGAGTGTCTAGCGGTCTTGAGGGTTCGCTTGTGCATATTATTGAGTCTTTGCAGTAATGTGAAATTAATATAGCACCTAATTGTTTCAGGGGTAAGTACCATCTCAGTACACGAAAAAGAGTCATGTCGGATAGTAGGGGGAAACTAGAAAAGGTTGATCCTAATCGTGGCGGGAAGTTTCTGGTGGTGGTGCTGGTGAAGTGGATGCACCTTGGAGACGAGCTACTTGTTGCTCGGTATCTCGTAGGCGTACTTCCCAAACTAACTGTCTCGCTCGAGAGTCTCCATTCACTTCCCGTGTTTGCCTTTCATCCCTCCTATTAGCAAACCACATTTGTTTCGTTCGATTTGGGGTGTCCTGAGCTTGGTTATCAATACCTCGGGTGAGTTAGACCAAGACTGGGAGAGCCTGGTCAGCGGGTCCTTTATGGCCGATGGTCGGAGAGACCTCGGTTCCTGCCCTAGTGTGGTCATATCCCCTGCTGGTGACTCTATTTCCAAATTTCGTATGCCCAAGGGGGCATGGGGCCACTGGGGCCCACACGATAAGTCGGTACTCTGGCTTTTCATGGATGGTTAATGGCATCAGATTATGCATCCGAGTCATCATCATCTCTGCCCTTGGGCTCTTCCTCCTCGAGGTCCACTTATTGACTTGGCGGGTTCACCGGCGAGTTCTACTTCGTGTTCCTCCTGCAGTTCTTCCTCTGGATCGAGCCACCCTACTGTTCCTTGACTAGGGAGATAGAGTTTTCCTGACTAATGATACTTGTCTATAGCGTATTGCACGAAGGACTATGAATACTAGAAACAAATAGCATACCAATTACTCCTATAATTCTACAACTATTGCATAGATTTAGTTGGGGTTCCCTTCTTGGAGATTAAGGGGTATGTTTTTAGATTCCCTAACTATCACGATTTCTTCCAGACATGTGATGGTTGTACCTTGGAGGGAATGTAGTTGATCAGGCTACATCCGCTCCTTGATACAACCAAGAACAGTCCTGGATTAACCGAGATACTAGCATTATCTTGTTTGGTTCGGTGTTAGGTTCTCGTTCCTAATACAAGCAAGGTGTTTTATTGTTATGTTTTACTTGTTTTGTTCAGAGTTATGTTAGTCCCTCTTTTGGTTTATAGTTGCATATCAATGTATGGTTAGATATGCTAGTTCACTATAAACAGAGCTCTGATAACAACCTGTCACACCCCCGAACCAGACGGCGGAAACGTCCGGGGCTGTTGTGACTCAATTGAATACCATCACAGTGAATATACATGAAACGTAACATCATACATCACCAAGCATTGGAATAATACAACTGGTAGCGTTTACATCCATTTCATTGTTTCAAATTATTACATTCCAAAATACATTGTTCGTTGTTACTTAAACAACCGCAAAACAATCATAGAGTACAGTCCTTTCTTCACTTATCTGTTACCTGAGAATACAAGTATTTTGAAAAACATCAACATGTGAAATGTTGGTGAGTTCATAAGTAATGTTTGAAATCCAATGTTTGTAATGTTTTGAAAAACCACCAGAAAATCCGATATTTTCTGAAAATAGAATAGCGTAAAAATATGTGAAGATCCGTGAGTATACTTGTTTGAATTCTATAGATGTAAGCGTAAGAGTTGTGAAATTCGACATGTAGTTCATAAGTGTACTTGTTGAAAACCCTAGGAAAACCCGACGTTTTCCTATCACTTTGCTTTACTTAGTTTGTGTACTGTTATTTCGTTACGTTAGAGGTGTTCGTTGAGCTCCGGAGGCATTGAGTACACAGAGGGTGGTGAATTGTTGTAACGTACGTTAATGAAAACGTCCAGTTGACAACCGTACTAGCGATCCCTTAGGCGGCACTCGCACTTATTCACACAACTCAATCCTCCCGGACTTGTGTAGTCCCATGACCGAGGAGAAAAAAATGAAGGTGCGAAACCCTCGGTATTTCCCTACGTCGTTCAAGACCATTGCAATTGCGAAGGGCCCGAAGCCCAACCCGCAATCGTGAGTTCCTGGCTTTACTAGCAGCACTGAAGGACCCTTGGGGACCAGCAACATGTTTGCCATTGAAAGTCCTTTTACACGCGGTCGAGTCGTATTAGACCCAACTACATGTAAGCAAGTGTCCTTTGGGCCTAAAGATCATGTCATCGGGCTAGCTAGGCTCGACAAGCATGATTTGCAACTTTTGGGCCTAAGGAGTGTACATCGACGTATTGAGTAATTCCACGAGAGTAAAGAGTTCCAAGAGTTCCATATGTGTATTGAGCGTTGTAGTGTTAGTAGTTTTGGATTTGTTATTGATTCGAGACCGAATCAATTCGTTTGGTAACGATTGTTGGTGATATTGTGTATTGTAATTCATCGAGAGTGGTAGTGTCAATCTTTGTTCACAACGAGTGTATTGAATTATCATTGAAAATTTTCTGTTTACAACCCCTCTTTATTTTGGAAATTTACTTTTTCACCCCTTTAGGTAAAATAATTTCCGGTTTAGTCCTTAAACCATTTTTCTTGACATTTTAACACCAAAAATTATTGAAATTAATATTTTTCAGCATATTTTTCATTAGAAACAGTTTAAGTCCCTGAAATTGTAGTTTTCTAGGTTGTAACCCCTCTTTTTCGCAATTTTTACATTTTTGGCCCAAATTGGAAATTTTTTGCAACTTTGGTCCTTTTTAAATTTGAAAAGCATTTTAAACCTTTGAAAAGTACTTGTGACACTAGTGGTCCATTGTTTTACAGAAAAACACAGTTTTGGCCCTCCAATACAGAAAATTTCGCATAATGGGCCCTATTGGGTCGAAATTGTCATTTTTAGCCCATTAAGCTTGAAATTTATGCTTTTAATCCTCCAAATAGTATATTTTCAGAAAATACATTATGGAAACTGTTTTGACTCATCTCACCCATCAGATTTCGAAATATTTCATTTTAGGCCCTTCAACTTTGTATTTTTAACATTTTGTGTCAAAAAAATGAGTTTTTAGCCGAAAATAAGTGTTGTCAAGCCATTTGGCTATTTTTCTTGGTATACTTTGCATGTAGTAGTACATTTTATGCTAGTATAAAATATATCTTAGTTTTTAGCAATTCATAACTAGATCTAGCATCAAAATCATACAAAACATACATATAAGCATAGAAATCAACCAAAACATACACATAATGATGGATCTACACCTTTGCTTGTATTCTCCCCCACAAAAACTTATAAAAACCGAAAATAAGGGGGGTATGAAGCTCACCTTGGGATTTAGATTTCGGTTTTGATGAAGATAAGAAGAAAGTGGTGTGGTTTTCGGCCCTAGTAAGCTTCTTGAGTGATTTTGGGCTCTATGAAACATAGATCACGAAATGAGGCTTTATAAGGGAGTGTTTTTAGCTTAAAGATGAAAATAAAAGACTTAAGCATGATAACAACTTACCAAAGATGATGATCTAGATGGGAACCTCTTGAAGATACACATAAAGCTTCGAAAATTTAGAGGAAATTTAGGACTTCTTGGAAGCTTTCTTTAGAGATTTGTGTATGGAAAATAAGTGTGGTGATGGTTTTTGGCCTCATGGCCGAGATTTAAGAAGAATAAAGGGGGGTGAGTTGGTTTTTACTTGGAGGTCCATCTCTATTTGCATAAATGTATGTGAGATAATGGTATAATTAACTAATGGTTATTAGTGAGGTGGCACATCACTAATCATTTTTTTTTTATTTAATTGATGTTGGGCCGAGATCTTTGGGCCAAGGAGTGGGAATGGAATAGTTTGAGCCCATTAAAATTTAGTTAGGATTTTTGGGGCTAAATCATAAAATTTCCGGCCCATTGGGCCTTTAAGGTAGTTCACGGCCCAAAAGTATAAAAGAATGTGTCCTATGGTCCATTAAGGTTAATTGGAGTTTTTATGGCCCAATAAAGCCCATTAGAAATAAGATGGATCATTCTAGGCCCATTAAAGCCCAAAATACTACATCTTAACGAATGTGAGTTCAAATAAGGCCCAACTTAAGACTCTTAGCTTAAAAGAATTAAGTTAAGGGTTTATTGGCACATTAGGTCCAATAAGAGGATCATAGTCCATAATGAACTTGAGTCGGGATATCTAGGGTTTCCAACCCTTATTTGAACATGTGAGATATATTTGAATAGGAATGGAGCATAGTATTCACTTAGAGTACAAGTTATCACACTAGGTGAATGATTGCATGCGAGTAGAATTTCCTAGCAAAAATGCTAGTTGTGACATAAATCGTTTTATAAACTGACATCATGTCACAAATTCTTTATTAGACTTTTCAACGGTTTTATAAAACTTCTTTTATGCTTTTATATTATAAATTGCATGCCTCTATATGTATAGTTATATAGGAAATGTTTAAAAGACTTAGGAAGGCTATCCACCCTATTTCCTTTTTCTCGATTTGGATGTGGTCTGGTGGGATATCGGGTACCCGTCCGAAGGTCGTTTAAATATTAGTTATATATCATGTGTACATATATAGTCATAAATGTTCCATCAGTTAATTCTGTTCTGATGCTCTTGGGTAGCAAGGGTGTATAAATCTACTTGGACACTCATCAATTACATTCTAGTAAAACTATTATAGGAATAGTTTAGGGGATACAAAACATTATTCCTATTACATGAAATTACACCAGAGTCAGTTCATTCATGAGTCTAGACTACATGCTATATGAAGGGATACTCTTACAGAGATTCTTCTTACATGGATATATTTATAGGGATACTCTTACATAGATACGCTTACATGAGTACGTTTACATGAATACTCTTACATGAATACTTATACATGAATACTTTTACATAGACATTATACAGCAAATTACTATTACATAGTATATGTCTAGATACGGTTATATAGATCTCCTTTCTATCTTTACCTTGTGATACAAACACATCATCGATGAGATAGCTCGGACTTTATATCCTAGTACCAAAGGATACTTTACGAGATTAACCATTCCTAGAATATCTATAAGCTACCGAGGTAAATGCACATCCACGGATGTCTTCGTTTGATACCATTACAGGTATACTTTAAGGGATTAACTATTCCTACACCCAGCTGTTAGCAACAGAGGTAAATGTACATCTACGGATGTCTAAAGTTAACACTGTTAGTTATCCTAGTATAAAGGGATAATACGTAAGTTAGTTATATTATTACCACTATCTTGTGACTCATCCACATAACCAATGAGGTGAATTGTATTTGAGTATCCTAGTACCACATGATACAATTTCTTATATTAATAATAATTGTCGAACAGTCAGGTCTTGGTAGAAGACTACTTTCAAAACAATCGGGTCTTGGTAGAAGACTACTTTCAAAAATAATCGGGTCTTGGTAGAAGACTACTTTCAAAACAGTCGGGTCTTAGTAGAAGACTACTTTCAAAACAACTAGGTCTTGGTAGAAGATTTCATCTATACTAATAGGAATCATAGGGATTTCTAGGGTTTACCAAACGGTTTCGATTACTTACAAACATTTCCACACTTATACGAACTTTCTTTCAGAACAATATCAAGTCTTTCATTACAAGTTTTACAAATCAAAAAGATATTAATGCTTATGAATTCACCAGCTTTTTGGCTGATACTCTCTTTCAAAATAACTTGTATTCTCAGGCCGTAAATAGACAGGTACGACGACCAGGTTTTGTGAAGATGGAGCAGTCCAGACTCGACTTATTTTCTGATTAATCATTTTATTGTTGTATATTATGAAAGAACACACATGTACTTGAAACTTATACTATTAATGCAATGGATGATGTTGTTGCTTGTTTACTACTTTACATTGCTGTGATACATTACATGAAGTCCTCCGCCCCAGAATGTTTCCGCCTTTCTCGGTTTTGGAGTGTGACAAGTTGTGAGACCGGAGGGTCTTCACTTAGATACAGGACTGGAGGGTCCAACCCTAGCTGTGAGACCGGAGTGTCTTCACTGAGACACATCACCGGAAGGTCCTTATGAAGTTATAGCCTTGAGAGGATAATTATTTGTGTGTGGTATTTTTGGGAACTCACTAAGCTTTGTGCTTATAGTGTTCTGTGAAATGTGTTTCAGGTACATCTTAGGATCACGGGAAGGCACCAGAATAATTGTACACACTAGCTAGTTGATTTGAGTTTTGAGGATTCTGGGATATTGACAAATAATTTTATGTCTCGTGTTTGAAACAATTTATAAATTGAGTTTGAGAAATGTCGAACAATTATGGATATGTGTTTTTGATCATTTGACACTTTGGGTTGTGAATTGTGTTTATGAGAATTATATGATTTTTAAAAAGAAAATTTTGTTTGAAAATTCACGGTGTTACAAGTTGGTATTAGAGCCTTGGTTTGAGGGATTCGGATGCACCCTCAGTAATGTCTGGACTCAAACTGGGGATTTGAGGAATTTTTCCAAAAAGAAATGATTTTCTAAACGAGTAAAAGACTTTAAGAGGAAACGAGATGAAGCAGTGTGTACAATCAGCCAGAGCCCGAACGGTGATTTTCCTAAAATACCATTACTTGTTATATTATGAGATGAGAGACTTATGAGATATTTGAGTTTCATCCTAGATGGTAGGCTAGGTATCTCAGGAATTTAGAGCTGGAGTTGCCTGATTCGTGATGCGTTATCCTAGGGGGATGTTACTGATTGACATTATCTGTTATTTGCTCTCTGTGTGTGTTGAGTAAGGGTAGATGGCAAGAATCTTTGAGAGATAGTTTTGAGTCAAAGAGTAATCTAGGAGAGATACTTAGATGATCATTTGAGGAATCTACTGAGAGAGTAGTTTGATATTCGTGAGGGATAGAGTACATGTGAATTAGGATCCTGGTAGGAGGACTTGGGGTGAATATGGGTTGGTGTGGAAGGTAGTTTTGGGCCGGTACTACTGAAAGCACCAGATATGTACGCGACCCAAGTAAGAACCTTAGGATACTAAGGAGCATGTAGGGTTGGGTAACTATGTGTGCGCTTTAGCCAGTCCCTGATGATTTCTATGTTTGTGTTTCAAAGAGACTGTCCGCAATTATCAGGGACGCAATTCCAGAGATGTTTAGGTCTATTAAGACCACGTTGATTGAGACTTTTGATGAGCGATATGTTGCTATCACAGAGGCTACTGCTGCCGCAGCCACGACCTATCTTGCAGCTGTGAGGCCACATGGGGTGATTCATTATTGTTTTGAAAGTTCAAAAACACGAAGACACTAGAGTCTAACGGGACCCAGGACCCCATTTCTGCTATGATATGGATTTCGGACATCGAGGGATGTTTCTATACTTGTTCATGCCCAGATCACCTGAGGGTTCGATTTGCTTTGAACCAGCTTCGCTTGGGAGTGAACGACTGGTCGAAGTTTGTGACGACTGATTTTACTCTTGCAGACCATGTTGCAGTGACTTGGGAGAGGATTAACCAACTATTCCGAGATGATTATGTTCCCCAGGTGGAGAGGGAAAGCTTGTCCCAGGAGATTTTGTCTCTCAAGCAGAAGCCAGAAACAATGACATAGATTACGAGGATGTTTCATGAGAGGGCGTTGTTCTGCCTTGAGCACGTGTATACGAAGCAGGAATGTATGAGCCGGTACTTTAGCATTTTGAGGAGATATATTTGGGAGTTCGTGGAAAACTCATCGTATCAGACATTGGTTGAGTTACAGACCAATGCCAGCAGGAGGGAGATAGAGTTGGAGATGTTGGATTAGGTGTCTAAGCCCATAACTATAATTGGTATATACTTGACCTGATAGTAGCATGGTCCTTTTAGATTGCCTTCACCATAGTTACTTGACGGAATGAATTATGAAGAAAGAGGTTAATTGTGATTTATTAACCTATTATAAGAATAATATATTAATTGAGAAATCATATTATTTAATTAATATTGGTGAAGAATTAATTTAGGATCAAATGAGATTAATTAAATTAAGAGGATTTATATTGTAATTATAAGATAATTGCAAGATGGGCTATGGACTCCTAAATAATTATTTTTGTATTGTATCTCATAATGGTAAAATAGTATGTATGTTTCATAAACTATACCTATTATAGTTTATACAAATATTCTGTTGTACTGTACAATCCTTTGTATGAATATTATCATTTTTACTATGATAATAAAATGAATGAAATAATTATATATGTATTTTTTTTTTATATAATTATACCCTTTTTGCACAACATATTACAAAAGGGTTAAACTCTTATAAACTATTTTAAATATAGTTCATTTATTGAAATCCAATTGTATTTTTCAAATATATATATATATATATATATATATATATACACACACACACACACACACACACACATATATATATATATATATATATACATATATATATATATATATATATATATATATATATTATTGTAAGAAAAACCATAGCATATTTGTACGAAAGATTTGTATGAATTCGTTCCTAAATTTGGTAATAAGGATGTTTCGTGTATTTTAGCATTCTCGCAGCAAAAATATAAGAAAGCATATGTATAACGATTTGTATTGTAACACAAGTTTTTCTTGAATTTTACTTGTATCCCCCTCCTAAAACATAGAAAAATCATGGAAAAAAGTAGGTGTATGAACTCACCTCGGGTGTGTTCTTGGATGGATAACAATGTGAGTGGTGATGTTCTTTGAGTTAGAACACGTGAATATAGTCGTATCCTAATTTTTTTAAAGACATAATATCGTGCATAATTTTGATAAACTATCATTAAAGTGTTATACAAACACTAGATTATGTAAGAAAACTTACAAAGATTCCTATGAATTAATCTTGAAGAATATTGTTTCTGGGAAATGTTTGAAGATGTTCTTGGGAATACTTGAAGATTTGAAGATTGTACGAATGTATGAATGTTCTTGTGAATTTTGAGAGGATTTGGGAGATTTTGAGACACAAATGATGGAAAATGGAGAGTGATTTCGGTTATCATATATATATATATATATATATATATATATATATATATATATATATATATATATATATATATATATATGGGGTAAATAGTGATGTGGTGTATGCCTTGAAATGTGTATTTTATCACATTCAATAGTGTGCTATCAGATAAGGTTTGGGTTTTCGGCCTATGCCCCATCGAAATCCCTTGATTTTGGTCTAAAACTTCAACCGAGAACCAAGTCATCAGTCTAGGGGATCTCGGTCCAAAGGGATTTTGGTCAAAGTACTTCTCGGCTAGGAGGGTTCTCGGTAGAGTGGTTCTTGGCAGCGTGGCTCTAGGCCAAGGCTTGTGATTTCGATCTAGACATGGGATTTGATTCCCAAAACCGGAAACCCATAAAGTGGGGTATACTTCATTATTCATTGGATTTAATTTTTAACTATTGACCCAATTCACTTTTATTATTATTTGACTTTTATTCACCCAAAATAACCGTTTGTTACTATTTCCTCCCCTAATTTTGAGTATATCCTTTATCAATAGTAGCATAACGACACTTAGGGGAAATTGATATGTTAAGGATAATATCGATGCCCAACTCTTCATCGAATTTGACATTCAACTTCAGCAAGTGGTCCACAAACTTTTACATCTTTTGCAAGTAGGTCCTGATGGACTCTTCATCCTTCATTTTTGTTGTAATCATAGAGGCAATGATTTCATACCTTTCCTGTCGAGAACTTTGATGGTACCTTTCCATCAAGTCTTTGTGTATCTTTTAGGGCCAAAAGTCCTCATAGGACTTTTGAAGCTCAGCAGTCATGGTAGTATTCATGATACACAACACCTTTGTCGCATCCCTCTCATGAACCCTGTATTCCTCGATTTGCTCGGGAGTAGTAGTTTGTTCATCATTATCCTTTACTCATTATCGAGGTCATATTCTTTGTCCTCGTAGCTAAGGTCCATACGAATGATTCGGATCCAATCGTTGAAGTTTGACCCATCGAAGATAATTCTCCCAACCAAGTTCATGAGGGAGAAAGAGCCGGGGGGTTGGAGCCAGAAGTGGTATTGGATGACCTCTGAAAAAAAAGCATTTAGATTAGATAAGAATCCTTAACATAACACCCAAATGAAATATTAAGGCTAGGACCCAACACAATATTTTACAATTTGGAAGAGGGATGTCGTAATCCAATTGCAAAATATTTGAAGGTAGGTAAATGAATTGAGTTTAAAATGAAAAATGAAAAAAAAAGTATTAAGTTTAAAATGAATTGAAAATCCTAGATTCTTTTGAGATTCATTGAACTTTCAATGGCATGTTTAAATGTCGATTATGCCCTTCAAGTTTGTGACTAGGATACAAAGGATCACAAACAAGGTGTGAATAACCATGCAAATTGCTTGGTACTCTTGATGTCACTCATTACCTAATCAATGTGTCGCTAAACTACACACGCTCCATTGATCTATGATAAACATCAAGCTACCCTTTTCTACCCTTGTTAATCCCAAATTAGTGTGCCGCTTAACCACAGACGCTCCACTAATTACTTGGCAAGGTGCAGAGTGCAATTTGATGGAATACCACCATTTTCACATTTTTTCCTAAAGTAACTAAGATCGATAATTTGTAAAAGTTTAGTTACTTTATAATATCATTATAATTATTAATGTGGATTAATGTATTATCCTACCCGTTCGGCTAATGACCCTCCACTAGTCATGGGAACGGTGGGTGAGAGTGGACACCCATTCATTCACCATTTTATAGGCAATTTCCTTATACCCTGCTTATAGACCAGCTTCGTGAATTAGGCCTACTAATGATAAGATTGACTTGTCTTACACATATATAAGTATTAATCTTTTAATATTATAATAGTATAAGGGTTGAATTTTAAACTTTTAAAATTCTAGGGTTTAGAATTAAAGTTTCACAAATGAGACTTTTCAAGTTCCAAAACTTGAGGACAAGTTTTGAAACTCTTCAAAACCTTTTGAGTTCCATAACTTATGGAGTTAATGTTTCATGAATAAGACTTTTCATATTCCATAACTTGAGGGCAAGTTATGAAACTCTTCAAAAAACATTTAGATCAAAAACTTTTAAACTAATACAATTATCATATAATTTATCATTTACCAATTTGACCTAATTTAACTTATATAGCAAGACAATTCACATCAAACAATACAAATAATCAAATTATCATATAATCAAATCATTATCTTAAAATTTGATAATTGTCCTTTAATTGGATAAGGATAATCACAACCATATCAGGAAAAATCAATTTTATGATACAAAATAGTTTGCGATAATGATCCTAATCCAATTCTGGCAAAAAAAAAAACTACCATCTGACGATCCAACTCGTCGAGTCTGGCTATGGACTCGTCGACTTCATCATCAAATCATCCAACTCGTTGAGTCCATTCATAGGACTCGTCAAGTCCAGCAGTAAAAGTCCAGAATTACAATTTTGCAGATTTGAAATAACACAATTGCATTAATATAATAGAAAACAACCTAGGCTCTGATACCACTGTTGGGTTTTAAGTATTATAACACTCTTATGGTGCACATACAACCATAGATTCTTTGGATCCAGTTTTTCTCTAATTATACATTCAATTTCACTTGTCGAAAGCATACACCCTAGCTAGCATGCAATTGCAGATATACAACATAAACCAGGTTAGATGAATACCTCTTAGTGTAGCTTATAGTTCTTGGCGTTTAAGACCTTTAGCACCTCAAATGTGATGCTTATAATGTGTTACAAACACCAAATATAAGAAGAGGTTTATGAGAGAGAGAGAAAGATAGAGATATATATATATATATATATATATATATAGAGAGAGAGAGAGAGAGAGGCAAGAAAGCACCAAGTCGGTTATGGTTCACCTTTAGAATGCACTAGCCAATTTTGGGGGTTAAGGTGTTATTTATATAGTGTGGAAATCCTAGGGTTTCTTCCATGCAAACCCTAATTCACCATGACCCTTCATATTTCTTAGGCCCTTTGGGTTAAACCTTCATGGACTATGATATAGGTTTAGCCCATCCCTAATCAACATGGATCGTTAGCCAAAACTATAAGTATTACTAATTTATGTAATCAGTCAACATAAATTTAATCAGTCTCTTTTGATCACTAAATTAATTCCAAATTAATTTTTGATCAAATACTAATTAAATAATATGATTTCTTAATTATATATTATTCATACAATATATTAATAAATCACAAACAACCTTTTTCTCAAAATTCAATCCTATGAAATTGCTCTGGTGAAGGCAACCCAAAAGGACCATGTTACTATTGGGTCAAGTACATATCAATTATAGTTATGGGCTTAGACACCTAATCCAACAATATCACTCCACCTTTTTACTTTTCGGGGGACCATCCCGGGACATAGTACTGCTCGGTCACTAAATCTGGTAGTGTAGGCTGAGATGTCGGAGTTCTTCATTGTAAGGTTATAGAGCTCTTGCTCTAGTTTTTGTACCTCACCCCTCGGGCAATATTTGATGTGTTTTGAGCACTATAACATCCATGTGGTGCACATAAAACCCTAATGCTTTAGATCTAAGTTTTCTCAAGTTGTACATGCAATTTCATTTTATCCAAAGCATGTACCCTAGCTAGCATGCAATTGGAGATTGACAACATAAAAAATAGCAAGATTAATACCTCTTTATTGTAGCTTGTAATTTAGCTCATGTGTGATACCTCTAATGTGTCACAAAACACCAAAAGCAAGAGGAGGCTTATTAGAGATAGGTTAGGAGGCACCAAAATCAAGTAGGGTATCTTCTTAGAACACCAGTCACTATTTTGGAGTCCAAGGGTTAGTATTTATAGTGTGGAATTCCTAGGGTTTCATACATAAAACCCTAATTAACTTAAACCTTTAAGTATTCCAATGATCCATATGATAGACCCTTTGGACAAAGTCTTCATGGAATCTTACATAGATTTTTCCCATCCCTAATCAACATGGATCATTAGCCCAAACTATAAGTATTACTGATTTACCTAATCAGTCCCTGCAAATTTAATTGGTCTCTTTTGATCACAAAATTAATTCTAGATTAATACCAATTAAATAAGATGATTTCTCAATTAATATATTATTCTTATAATATATTAATAAATCATAAATAACCTCTTTCTCAAATGTCCATTTTATCAAATTGTTCTGGTGAATGGAACCCAAAAGGACCATGCTACTATCGTGTCAAGTACATACCAATTATAGTTATGGGCTTAGACACCAAATCCAACAATATTCTGCTAGCATCAGAATTTTTAAGTCTTCCCAGCTTATGGCGTTGGCCACTGGGAGAGTAAGTGATTTAACATAATAGTTCCACCAGGAGAAGGCTCTGTCAGTGAAAGTGCAGGCTGCAAATTTGACTTTGCTTCCCCCTGGGCATGCATAGATTTCAAACACTGATTCTGTCTTTTCGAACTAGCATGTCAGAGTAATGACACCCCCGCTTCCATCAAAGGATTTGTGTTTTCCATTTATGAAGACTTTATAGGATCCTCCTTTGGGAACCCCTGGTTAGTATTACTTGTACCACCTCCCGTCCCACAGGTACCATTCGTGCTGATTTGCACCATAGTGGTTGTTACCGTAACATGAAAAATGGCATTGTCTGTCTGTTGTGGTGGTTGAGTTGTTGGGGTGTTGCTTTTGTTCATGTTTGAGTTCTTTGGTGGCATTTTTCTTCCATAAGGTTTAAAGATGTTATCAAATTAGAACATCTTAACTATAGGCCTGTTTATGTCAACTGTACAAGAATAACAGTATGAAAGACACACAGAGAGCCCAATTGTATAGTTCTATAGTATCATAAAATACTCCTATAGTATTTTAAACTTTATGATTGGTTCTAGAGTTCCCTTGTATTGGGTGTTAGTAAGTTTTAGACTTGTTGTTCACCACGACCATTCCCAAACACATGTTGCTCATATTTCAAATAAATATAGTTGACCAAGCTATATTTATTCCAGATATGATTACATAACTATCCAGGCTTAAATGTAGCGTCCAACTCATCTAAATACTTTTATATGGTTCTTACCATGATACTGTTTTTGGTATGTATGCATGTATGTATACTTTTTATAAAAATATTATTATATTTTAAAAGTATACTTCTTAGTCAGAGTGTTTTAGCCCAGTTGTATTTATAGTTGTATATCTTGCATGGTTTGATATACTTAGTTCACTATAAACAATGCTCTAATACCAATCTGTCACACCCCTGAACCGATGAGACAGCGGAAACGTCCGGTGGTGGGAGACATCATGTACAATATCATAACAATTGAATAATGGAGATCAAAGCATTACAACCATCATATTGATAATTTAATATTTACATCTGAGTTCGAATCTTTGTTTGTTTGAATCTAAAAACATATGAGAAATATAAGACATGACACTATAATGCTCCATCTACTCAAAATATGAGTGGGTACCTGTCTACTAATTTCCTAAGAATGCAAGTGGTTTTGAAAAAAGTGTCAACAGTTAATTTGGTGAGTTCATAAGCATTTTGTATGAGAAATATGTCTTTATTCCTTGAAAATGTATGCAATCTTAAATGTCCGAAGACCGAAATGTACAAGTATGTTCCATTCTTAAAATAGTAATATGTAGTCTTATAAATTCCAATACAAAAATGTACAAGTATTTTCCATACTTAAAATAGTAATATGTAGTCTTAAATGTTCCAAGACCGAAATGTACAAGTATTTTCCATACTTAAAATAGGAATATGTAGTTTCATACATATATAAAACCAGTTGAATGCTTGTTCCCAGAAATGTAAACTGTATTGTACCGAAAAATAATGTTATGTGGTTGTATCTATGTAAACCCTTTGAATGTATGTTTCCATAATGTAAACTTTATTGTAATTGAAAATCATGTAATGTAGTTTTATCGTTAAATAAAACCAGTTGAAGATATGTACGTATTCGTAAACCAAATGTTTTGTTATTATTACCATTTTTAAAGGTTGATGGCCTGTTACGACGTTCTTCAGGTGTTGGAATGGTACAACACTTTTCGCCCCAGACCTGCCAGTCCAACTGTAGCTAACTGTTTAGGTGTGAGATTTTCAGTCTCATTTAGATCTATACACAAATATCATGCTCTCTTATGGGAGATTCTAGTTATAATACTACACTTTTGTTGGTACTTAGGTGAAACACCCAATTTCTGATACGTATTTTCGTTAAAGTAAACTCATGTTTTTCTCTGAGACTATGCAAGTTGGAGGCCCAACTCGTCGAGTGACTCGACTTTGGATCGACAGGATAAGTGACTTACTCGATGAGTCGGGAGACTGACTCGATGAGTAGGACTGTCTGAATGAAACCCTAATATTTGGGGTTTGCACCATATTTAAACAACTTATAACGCCCTATCCTAGCCTCCAATGTTCCTCCCAATCCAGAGAAATCCCTGACTCGAATCCTAAGTTTTTTTAGTGTTCTTGAGCTTGTTGATGACTTTTGTGTGCGTTTGAAGTTGGAAGAGAAGAAGGAAGCTTGTTAGTTCAAGTGGAAGCTAGTGGATCTAGAGGTTTTGCTTCATTCTCAGTTCAATCAAGGTAAAAAGCTTGAACCTTAACCATCTATCTCTTAGATCTTGTTTTGGGGCTATTTTCTACCCTTTTTATGATTTTGTGAAGTTATAATCGGATTTTGTGAGTGTGCTTGGAGTTACACTTTAGATCTAGAACCATTGAGGGTTCCCATGGTATAAAAGTGCCAACTTTTTGTCCATGGGAGACCCATGCATCATATAGACCTCTTTTTATGGCTTTTTGAGCCAAAAACCACATGCATGGACGTCAAGATTGGAACTTTACGTATAAAATGGACCTTAGGAGGTCAGAACTGTGGTTTTAATGCATTAAGACCCATTATAATCGACTTTATAGTTTTGGACAAAGATGGACTCGGCGAGTTGTTCATGGGATTCAGTGAGTCGGGAGATATTTTCCATAAAATCCTTTCTGTTGATGGACCAGACGATAAGATTGAAGGTCCCTTGGTTGTTTGGACTCATTAGGGACCTGGAAGTCATAGAAATCGGTAATTTTATGAGCTGACTCGGTGAGTTCAAGGAAATGTACCAACCACATGAAGACGAACACGACAAGTTCAGGGAGAAATCAGTGACTCATAGACCAAATATCTTCAACAGATGAAGATGGACTCGACGAGTTCAATGAGGAACTTGGCGAGTTGGTTGAAGAAGGACCGATGTGTTGTTGAAGGTGAACTCATCAAGCTCTTGCTAGACTCGACGAGTAGATAAGAGGTTGTAGATTTTTGTGGATGAGGGGACTCGACGAGTTGGTGAACCAACTCGGCAAGTCTAGTCAACTAGATGTTGAATTTGACCAAAAGTTGACTTTGACCAAGGTTTTGACCATGACTTTGACTTGGACTTGAGTTAACCCTTGTAAGGGGTATGAACATGAAATGGTAATTTAAAAAGGTTGTCATGTAGGGATTAAGGAGTTAGGAAGAGTCGATTTTCACACCAAGGACAGTGCAAACACTACACGACATCGAGGTGAGTTACCTTCCAATAGAAATGGGTCTAAGGCACCAAGGCCGACCCATTAGTAATGGTACATAGTAAAGATGATTTTCTTTTGTGATAATCATCTGGCATGTTGAGTCTGTTATTATGCGCTAGGATACTATGATATATGTGTAGTATTGATTGGGATGGGATAGTCCTCGGTTACCGGTTGAAAGATACCGAAGGTGTTGATAGTATCCATGCATGCCTAGCCGTATTGTCATGTTACATTATTACGCGATAGCGGTAGAGGTGAAATAGTCCCCAGTTACCGGTTGAAAGATACCGAGAGTGAGGTTAACTCCGGTTACCGGTTGAAAGATACCGAAGGAAAGGTTAGCTCTCGGTTACCGGTTGAAAGATATCAAAGGGGAGGTAAGTTCCCGGGTACCGGTTGAAAGATACCGCGGAATAGGCACTATTATGTGGTATATGTTATGATAGGGGAACTCGCTGAGCTTTGTGCTTATGGTTTTTAGTTTTGGTTTCAGGTACATCTTCGCGTAAGGTGAAGGAGCAGGCGGGGTAGAGTGCATCACACACACATGATTCCGCATTTAAGATTACTGGAATTGTACTCTAACATTATTACCATTTTATGATATGCTTTTGATACATGTAATTATGGTTTATGAATTCATATGATATCAATAATAGTTTTTTTAAACAATTTTATAAGTATTATAATAAAAAAAAAAACATAAAAAAATTGCTCTCGATTTTTAGGATGTTACAAGTTGGTATCAGCGCCTTGGTTTGAGGGATTCAGACACACCTTCAGGGGTGTTTGGACTCAAATCGAGGGCTTGATGGATTTTACAAGAAAAATAGTTTTCTAAAATTTAAGAATAAAGAGTTTTGAGAAAGAATAAGGTGTGTGATGTGTGCAAACAGCCTAGCTCAAGTAAGTTTTTCCCAAGATACCTATACATGTTATGTTATGTTATGTTATATGATATGATTATGAGAACCGCATGCTAGATTACAGCTACGGGTCTACGAAGGATGCCTTATATGCTTGTTGTATGAGTTTATTGAGCTATATGATAGGGTTGGTTAGTCAACAGTATGATAGCCTGATTAGATTATGCCTGGTAATGGTTACTCAATGCATGAATGCTGCTTGCTTTGTGTTTATAGGGGTTCCATCTAGTTTTAACTAACTAGTGCGCGAATATGTAAAAGCATTCACAAGCTAGCTAGGGAAAGATGGTAGGGACTCCTTGTGCAACTGATGACGGAGAGTAGGTTGGAAAGTGACCTAGGAGAAGCCTAGGATGAGATTAGTTTTGAAAGCTTTATTAGTAGAAGGGACTTGTTGAAGTCGAAGCAATCCTTGAGGAATGTACGGATATATGTCGAACGTAGTATGGGCCTGTACTACTGGAAGTATAGGATCCATACTTAAATCAAGGAGGGCTAAGATAAAACCAGGAAACATGGAGAGTGTGTGAGACCTCTTGAGAGTATGTATGAACCTGATTTTTATGTGTTTATTTCAGTATGGCGATTACGCAACATGGAGCAGGAGGTTCAGGGTCTGGATCAGGATGAGGATCAGGCTCGGGTGCAGGATCCGAGCAGGTTGATGATGGGCTACACGAGTTCATCGCATCTGAGATCACGAGAGGTATCCTTGATGCGACCCCGATCATTTTTGCGTTGATCAAGGAGGGGATTATTGAGATGATGGAGGATCGTCTCTGGACATTCATGGGGCGAAGGACCCCATTGCAGCCAGGAGATGGATCATAGACTTCGAGTCTGCACAGGTGATGAGCTTCTGCCCAGAGAGGTTGAAGGTCCGCTTTGCTGCATGTTATTTGAGGGACAGAGCTAGGGATTGGTGGGATTCAGTTAGTGACTCACTGGGAGCCCCATCCATCAAGGCTATGACTTGGTCAGACTTTTTGACCAGGTTCAGGGATGAGTTTGCGCCAGCTGTGGAGCTTCAGCAGCTGTCCAGGGAGTTTCTTGACATGAGACAGGCTACGAAGTCAGTGGCGGAGATCACTGCCAAGTTCCGGGAGAGGGCCTTGTTAGTACCTCAGTATAAAATGGATGAGGAGATGCGAAAGACCCACTATCATGATATTTTGAGGGTTGATATTCAGGAGCATGTCAGCTACTTAGCTTGCCCGACTATGGACTCTATGATTGCTATGGCAAGGGAGAGGGAGATTGACTTGGAGCACATTCGGAAGAGTAAAGCAGAGGAGGGACAGGTGAATGGGGTTTCTGAGAAGAAACCCAAGGGATTCGACTCTAGGACGAAGGACCAGCAGGTCCTGAGCCATTGTGGGAAATGCGGCAGGTCACACGAGGGAGTTTGTTGTAATGGTTCGGGATCAGGCTGCTACAAGTGTCGCAATACGGGGCACTTTGGCAGATATTGTACCACCCCCGCCACCATAGTTCAAATATCAGACTTGATTTGCTTTCATTGCATTTAGAGGGGCCATAAAAAGGCCAACTACCCTAGATTGACAGCTGCAGTAGCAGCAACACCAGTGGTGGTGCCGACTCCAGCGATAACTTGGGTTACAGATGGCCGGAAGGTCAAGTCAGAGGCTCCAATGGTAAGGAGCCGAGCTTTTCAGCTGACAGTCAAGGAGGCACGCGCCGCACCCGATGTGGTGATCAGTATGATTTCTTCTCTCTAACTTTTATTATAGGTCGCTTGTGATATTGATGTGTTATGTTCTCTGTTTGTTTAGGATCGTTCCATGTGAAAGGTATCCCAATTCAGGTGTTGTTTGATTCAGGGGCTACCTGATCATTCGTCTCTCTTGCGCTTAGCAAGAGGTTC
Source organism: Lactuca saligna (assembly GCF_052625555.1). Lineage (NCBI taxonomy): Eukaryota > Viridiplantae > Streptophyta > Magnoliopsida > Asterales > Asteraceae > Lactuca > Lactuca saligna. The sequence goes on along the minus strand of NC_136421.1, from coordinate 175,164,844 downwards.
CTTGAGTCTTCGAGCATGTTAGATTTCCCTCTAGAGGTCGAGATTGCGGACGAACGGTCAGTGCGAGCATTATAGATTTTCAGGGATTGCGTTTTGAGGTTGTTCGAAGAGCGCTACTTAGTAGACTTGGTTCCCATACCATTGCGGGGGAATAAGGTTATTATAGGTATAGATTGGTTGAGCCCCAAAGGGGTAGTGATCGACTGCGTGCAACAGTTGGTTCAGATCATGACACCAAGTGGGGGAGAGCTGGTGATTCAGGGCGAGAGTATGTCACATATGTTCAGCAGCGAGGGTTAAGTGCAACCTCCAGCAGGGGTGCCAAGGGTATGTCACATATGTCTTGGATACCAGAGAGGCTGGTAAGGCAATGACGAGTTATGTACCATTGGTACGCTAGTACCCGGACGTATATCCAGAAGAGCTTCCAGTGCTACCTCCGGAGATGTAGGTAGAGTTTAGGATCGACCTAGTCCCTGGTGCAGCTCTGATAGCCAAGGCATCGTCTCGGCTGACTCCTCCTGAGATGCAGGAGTTGTCTATACAGTTGCAGGCGCTGTTAGACAAGGGATTCATTAGACCGAGCAATTCACCCTGGAATCCCCGATACTATATGTGAAAAAGAAGGATGGGTCGCATCAGATGTGTATAGATTACCGAGAGCTGAATATGGTAACGGTGAAGAACCGTTACCCACTCTTGAGGATTGATGATATCTTTGACCAGATTCAGGGAGCATCTTGGTTCTCAAAGATCGATCTGCATTCGGGTTATCATCAGATGAGGGTCAGAGAGGAGGATGTGCAGAAGACTGCTTTTCGGACGCAATATGGTCACTATGAGTTCGTGGTGATGCCTTTCGGGCTCACCAATTCCCCTGTCGTGTTCATGAATGTCATGAACCGCATATGTAGACTGATGTTGGATCGGTATGTGATAGTTTTCATTGATGACATCTTGGTTTATTCCAAGACGCAGGAGCAGCATGACGAGCACTTGCGAGAGGTTTTGGAGACTCTGAGGAGGGAGAGCTTGTATGCTAAGTTCTATAAGTGTGAGTTCTGGTTGCGCGAGGTGTAGTTTCTTGGGCACCTTGTTAACCAAAACGGGATTTTAGTCGACCCAGCCAAGGTGGAGGCCATGATGAGGTGGGAGGTTTCAAGGTATCTATCTGAGATTCGGGGCTTCCTGGGACTGGCAGGTTACCATCTGAGATTCATTCAGGACTTCTCCAAGATAGTCGTGCCCTTGACCCGGTTGACAAGGAAAGTGGTGGTCTTTCGTTGGGGGCTTGAACAGGAGGCCGCATTTGAGACATTAAGATAGAGATTGTGTGAGGCGTCAATCGTAGCCCTGCCAGAGGTATTCTTCTATTTTGGTTATGTTGTCATTTTAGGGTTTTCATGATAAGCGAGTACGTTGGGCGTACAAGGTGTACGCTGCGCGTACTCGCGCGCCTCTTTTGGACGCGTTCACCCTCAGGTATGTTGGGTGTACCCAAGGTTACTCTTGGCGTAACTGGTCCAGATCTAAAAACCCTAATTCCTTTGGAAGGCTATAAAAGGAAGGTGTGGCTGGACTTCTCCGCCACCATCCCTCAGAGAGAAACCCTAAAAAGAGTGTACATTCGTTCTTTAGCCATTTTGTGTGTCTTCTAAGCTTGGTGGTGCCATTCCAAGGTTGCAAAGGAGAAGAAGAGCTCATTGGAAAGACTAGAAGTGGTGTTCAAGTGTAGATCTGAGCTGTGCAAGGGTTAAAGCTTCATTATCAGGTAAAAAGTTCGGATCTTGTCACTTGGTTCATGTTATATGCTTCAAGTACCATTTCCTAGGGTTTTAGTCCCAAAGGCGGAGACTTTTTGTGCAAATGGCCTCCATAAGCTTAGATCCTTCATATTTCCGATCTATTGGAGTTGTAGACTCATAAAAATGACATCTTGGATGTGAATAGTACACCATGCATGAGATCTAGGTCCTTGGGTTTGAATAGAATGTTGTTAAGAAGTGTTGGAGCCTTTAAAGCCATGCCAAGGCTTAAAGGCCTCGACTTTATGGGTTTAGACACATTAACAGAGTCGGATCTAGAAGTTGGAGTAATGGCTTAACCGATTAAGACCAGAAATGATGAGTGTTAGAATCTGATGGTTACGCTGGGCGTAACTCCCAGTACGTGCAGCGTACTGGGTGGAGACCCCGATCCATGGGTTGGCGATGTACACCCCGTGTACATCTAGCAGTACGCCCCGCGTACTCACAGGGTTGACTTTTGTTGACTTTTAGGGTTTTGGTCAACATGAGGACTTTAGGTCAAGGAAGGGTAAAATGGTCTTTTACCCTCTAAGGAATGATTAGTTGTGGAAGTAGTTGATTATTAAATGATATTTTTATGATTAGGCGAGGTAGGGTCGTCGTTGGGATTTGGAGATAGCGAGTACGCGAGATCTTAGACTTTCCACGAGGTGAGTTTTCTCACTATACCGTACCCCGAAGGGTTTGATTGTGTGACCGGAAGGTCGGATATGTTATGAGATATATGTATTGTATGTGATAAGTTAATCGTTTATATGTGCCATGTATGATATGCTTGAAATGGGCCGGAAGGCATTATGTTATGGGCCGGAAGGTGAATATGTTATGGGCTGGAAGGCGTTGTGATGTGGACCGTAAGGTTGACGTGGGTAGGACCGGAAGGTCTACCTAGTCGGGATGGAAGTCCCCTGAGACACACGGACCGGAAGGTTAGGGCCTGGAAAGGCGTATGTCCGTAAGTTGTATTTTGGGGAACTCACTAAGCATTTATGCTTACAGTCGTTGTGTTATGTGTTTCAGGTACTAGCGATGACCGTGGGAAGGCGCCGGTGTGATCGTACACATTGTCAGAGAAAACTTTTTTATGATCATTGGGATGTATTTTGTTATGATAACATTGTTCACGTTTGAATTTGGAATATTAATCGATGGTTTTTTATTCTACAAAAATGAAAAAATTTGTTTTAAAATTTACGTTGTTACAAGTTGGTATTAGAGCCTTGGTTTGAGGGATTCAGATACACCTTCGGGCGTAACTGAACTCAAACCGGGGATTTGAGAAAATTTTTAATTAATAAAAGCAATAAAAATCTAATAAGGAATTTCGAAACAACCAAAGGAGAAGCAGTGTGTACGATCAGCCAGTGCCAGAACGGTAAAATCCCCAAAATACTCTTACAATATGTGTTATGAGATATGTTATGATATGATATTCATGCTAGTAGACTAGGTTTTCATATTAGGACTAGAGTGGCCTGATTTGGGATGGTTTAGTCTAGGGGAAAACTGTTGCTATGAGATGCTTTGAGAGTGAGTGGGTAGCTAGTGCATAGCGAGAATAGAGTACTCATGATCCGGGGTTTGGGGAGGAGGACTTGGGGTGAATATTGATGCGGTGTAGTTGGTAGTATTGGGCCCCTACTACTGAAGACAACAGGTCAGTAGGCAACCCAAGTAAGAATCCTTGGGTTGGACCATGCCACAGACCTGGTACGAGCGGTGTGAGTGAAGAGGAGCTTCGTCAGATGATTCACGAGGAGGTGGTTGCGGTGATCCGGGCCAAGATTCTGGAGATGTTTGGGTCCATTAAGACCACACTGATGGAGACTTTTGATGAGCGGTACGCCGCGGTGATTGAGGCCGCAGCCGCTGCAGCTACCGAGCTGTGGCCGCTGCCAGACCGCAGGGCGGTGACTCGTTGCTGTTCCGGGAGTTCAGCAACATGAAGCCACCCGAGTTTGACGGGATGTAGGATCCGATCGCTGCGATGAGATGGATTGCTAATATCGATGGATGCTTCTACACTTGTTCTTGTCCGGAGCATCTGAGGGTAGGGTTCGCTTTGAACCAGCTCCACCTGGGAGCAAAGGATTGGTGGAAGTTCGTGACGGCAAACTTCACTCTTGCGGAGGTTTCAGCCGTGACTTGGGAGAGATTTACTGCTATGTTCAGAGACGAGTATGTTCTCCCGGTGGAGAGGGAACGGTTGGTTCAGGAGTTCTTGACCCTCAAGCAGGGTAATGATTCTATTACGGTGATCACTCGGAAGTTTCATGAGAGGGCGAGGTATTGCCTTGAGCAAGTGTCCACGGAGCAGGCTCGGATGAGCTGATATTTGGGTGTGCTGAGGAGGGATATCCGGGAGTTCGTATCGAACTCGTCATACCATACCTTTGCTGAGCTCCAGGCGAATGCCAGGAAGCGAGAGATGGAGTTGGAGACCCAGGCTAGGGAGGAAGCCGAGTCTCAACGGGTGGATCGGCGGCCGGCGCAGTCCCAGCCGGCAGCCAAGCGGACCAAGTCCGCTGATTCGAGGACGGGAGGACAGAAGGGCCGCACTTGCGGAAAGTGCGGCAAGGATCATGAGGGGGCATGTCGATCGGTGCTTGTTACAAGTGTGGCAAGGAGGGGCACATTGCTAGGGATTGCCCCAAGGGATTCATGGTTTGCTTTCATTGCAACCAGATCGGCCATCGGAAGGTCGAGTGCCCCCAGCTTCGCCAGGGATATGCGCCTACTGCCAGGGTTACCGAGACTCGGCCGGTGAAAGCCGAGGCTCCGAAGGCTGGTGGGAGAGCTTTTTAGTTTACTGCAGAGGAGGTCCGCACGGCGCCTGATGTCGTAGCTGGTATGTATTCTTCCGTGTATTTAATTTTATGCTAAGATATTGTGCTTATATTATGATATGCGTAGGTACTTTTCTTGTGAATTCTGTACCTGCTTTGGTATTATTTGACTCGGGTGCGAGTCGGTCTTTTGTATCGTTGGCTTTTAGTCAGCACGTCGGTATTGATCGGGAAGTGATGAGTCGACCCCTGCGAGTTTCTATAGCGGATGAGAAAGTCGTATATGCCACTAACGTGATTCGAGGATGCGTGCTCGAGATTTTCGGGGTCAAGTTCCCTATAGACTTGGTTCCTATAGCGATGGGGGATGTCTGCGTCATCGTGGGCATGGACTGGTTGAGTAAGTTTGGGGCAGTCATTGACTGCGAGAGACAGCTGGTGACTATACGAGACCCTAGTGGGGGAGTGCTTACTGTGTATGGCGAGGGGACCTAGTGTGGGTTAGCGTTTTGTTTGGAAGCCAGGGCGAGGCAGAGTTTGCAGCAGGGTTACAGTGGATTCATAGCCTATGTGATGGACACTTGAGTGGCCGCGGGGAGGAGGCCCAATTCGGTTGACGACGTTCCTGTAGAATGCGAGTTTGCGGATGTGTTCCCCGAAGAGTTACTAGGTGTGCCTCCCGAAAGGCAAGTGGAGTTCTGTATCGATCTGGTTCCGGGAGCGGCGCCCATCGCCAAGGAGCCTTATCGCCTCGCTCCACCAGAAATGCAGGAGTTATCCTTGCAGCTTCCGGAGCTGGTGGGAAAGGGGTTTATTCGACTAAGTAGCTCACCTTGGGGAGCGCCGATTTTATTTGTCAAGAAAAAAGATGGTTCACGCCTGATGTGTATCAATTACTGGGAATTGAACAAGTTGACGGTTAAGAACCGGTATCCGTTACCTAGGATCGATGATCTGTTCGATTAGTTGCAGGGGGCATCTTGGTTCTCCAAGATAGACTTGAGATCGGGTTATCATCAGATGAGGGTTCGGGATGAAGATATTTAGAAGGCTACATTCAGAACTCGTTATGGACATTGTGAGTTTGTGGTGATGCCTTTTGGGCTCACCAATGCCCCGGCTGCGTTCATGGATCTTATGAACAGGGTGTGCAGGCCGATGCTGGATCGGTCGGTGATTGTATTCATTGATGATATTTTGGTATATTCGAGGTCTAAGGAGCAGCATGAGGAGCATTTGAGGGAAATTCTTGGAGTATTGATATCGGAGAGGTTGTATGCCAAATTCTCCAAGTGCGATTTCTGGTTACGAGAGGTCCAGTTCCTAGGGCACCTTGTTAACCAGAAGGGGATATTGGTCGATCCGGCCAAGATCGGGGCAGTGTTGAGATGGGAAGTGCCGAGATCGCCCACTGAGATCAGTAGTTTTCTGGTATTGTCCGGCTATTATCGAAGGTTTATCAAGGATTTCTCCAAGATCGTCGTGCCACTTACTAGGATGACTCGGAAGGGTGTTGCATTTTCATGGGGACCGGGGCAGCAATCCTCATTCGAGACCCTTCGTCAGAAATTATGCGAGGCCCCAATGCTTGCACTCCCAGAAGGGATGGAGGATTTTGTGGTATACTGTGATGCATCTATTTCGGGTTTAGGGGTGGTGCTTATGCAAAGGGGACACGTTATAGCGTATGCTTCGAGGCAGTTGAAGCCTCATGAGTCTAGATATCCCACCCACAACCTGGAATTAGGAGCTGTGGTGTTTGCCCTCAAGATCTAGTGGCACTATCTTTATGGGGTTCGGTGTACCATCTACACGGACCACAAGAGTCTGAAGTACTTGATGGATCAGCCAAATCTGAATATGCGTCAGAGGAGATGGTTGGATGTGGTGAAGGATTATGATTGTGAGATCCTATACCATCCGAGAAAGGCTAATGTGGTGGCCGATGCATTGAGCTGTAGGGCAGAAAGCGCCCCGAGCCGAGACATTTGTATGAGGTTGACGGTGATGACCCCGATTTTGGACACCATCCGAGACGCTCAGGCTGAGGCTGCGAGACCAGAAAACCAGAAAAGGGAGCGGGTTGTCGGTCAGGTATCAGAATTTGTTACGGATGGTCGGGGACTTATAACTTTTCAGGGTCGAATTTGGGTACCGTTTGTGGGCGGTACGCGTACTATTTTGATGGAGGAAGCATATCGATCGAAATTATCGATTCATCCCGAGGCTACTAAGATGTATTTGGACCTAAGGAAGGAGTATTGGTGGCCCTATATGAAGAGGGATGTTGCATGGTTCGTTGAGAGGTGCCTGACTTGTCCACAGGTTAAGGCCGAGCACCAGCGTCCGCACGGTAAATTGCAGCCGCTAGAGATTCCCGAATGGAAGTGGGAACAGATTACCATAGATTTTATCACCAAATTGTCGAGGACTGCGAGAGGAGTCGATGCGATTTGGGTGATTGTGGATAGATTGATGAAGAGCACTCATTTTCTAGCCATCAGTGAGAGCTCTTCTGTGGAGAAGTTGGCAGAATTATATGTGAGGGAGGTGGTATCGCGGCATGGGGTTCCGATGTCGATTGTTGCATATCGGGATGTGTGTTTTACTTCCAGGTTTTGGAAGATGTTTCATGAGGAGCTGGGTACGAAGCTGCATTTCAGTACCGCATACAACCCGCAGACCGATGGACAGAGCGAGCGGACGATTCAGACGCTTGAGGATATGCTCCGTGCATGTGTGTTGGATTTTGGAGGGAGTTGGGACACCTATTTACCCTTAGCGGAGTTTTCGTACAACAACAGCCATCATTCGAGCATTGGTATGCCACCCTTTGAGCTGTTATATGGGAGGAGGTGTCGCACCCCCATCTGCTGGGGAGAGGTGGGGCAGCGGGTGATGGGTAGCATGGAGATTGTACTCCAGACGACCAAGCAGATTCAGCAGGTCAGGCAGAGGTTGTTGACCGCGCAGAGTCGACAAAAGAGTTATGCGGACAAGCATCGGTCCGAGCTCGAGTTTCAGGTTCGTGACCTTGTGCTCCTAAAGGTCTCTCCTTGGAACGGAGTGATACGATTCAGGAAGAGGGGCAAGTTGGGACCCCGGTACATTCGACCTTTCAGGGTAATTGCTAGGGTAGGCAGGGTAGCCTACCGGTTGGATCTACCTGCTGATTTGGGGCAGATCCATAATACCTTTCATGTCTCGCAGTTAAGGAAATGTATTGCCGATAAGTCGGAAGTGGTGCCATTAGATGATATTTAGGTGGATGCAGGCCTGAACTATGTGTAGAGACCAGTGGCGATCAGGGATCGGAAGCTTAAGGTTCTGAGGAACAAGGAAGTACCCCTGGTACAAGTGCAGTGGCAATATCGAAAGGGGTCCGAGCTGACATGGGAGTCCGAGTCTGAGATGCGGGATCAGTATCCAGAGTTGTTTTCAGTATGAGACATCGGGGGTGAAGTTTGGTTCTAATGGGGGAGAATTGTAATAGCCCGAAATCCAGGTATTCTTCTATTTTGGTTATGTTGTCATTTTAGGGTTTTCATGATAAGCGAGTACGCTGGGCGTACAAGGTGTACGCTGCACGTACTCGCGCGCCTCTTTTGGACAAGTTCACCCTCAGGTACGCTAGGCGTACCCAAGGTTACGCTTGGCGTAACTGGTCCAGATCTAAAAACCCTAATTCCTTTGGAGGGCTATAAAAGGAAGGTGTGGTTGGACTTCTCAGCCACCATCCCTCAGAGAGAAACCCTAAAAAGAGTGTGCATTCGTTCTTTAGCCATTTTTTTGTGTATTCTAAGCTTGATGGTGCCATTCCAAGGTTGCAAAGGAGAAGAAGAGCTCATTAGAAAGACTAGAAGTGGTGTTCAAGTGTAGATCTGAGCTTTGCAAGGGTTAAAGCTTCATTATCAGGTAAAAACTTCGGATCTTGTCACTTGGTTCATGTTATATGCTTCAAGTACCATTTTCTAGGGTTTTAGTCCCAAAGGTGGAGACTTTTAGTGCAAATGGCCTCCATAAGCTTAGATCCTTCATATTTATGATCTATTGGAGTTGCAGACTCATAAAAATGACATCTTGGACGTGAATAGTGCACCATGCATGAGATCTAGGTCCTTGGGTTTGAATAGAATGTTGTTAAGAAGTGTTGGAGCCTTTACAGCCATGCCAAGGCTTAAAGGCCTCGACTTTATGGGTTTAGACACATTAACAGAGTCGGATCTAGAAGTTAGAGTAATGGCTTAACCGATTAAGACCAGAAATGAAGAGTGTTAGAATCTGATGGTTACGTTGGGCGTAACTCCCAGTATGCGCAGCGTACTGGGTGGAGACCCCGATCCATGGGTTGGCGATGTACGCCTCGCGTACATCTAGCAGTACGCCCCGCATACTCAACATGAGGACTTTAGGTCAAGGAAGGGTAAAATGGTCTTTTACCCTCTGAGGAATGATTAGTTGTGGAAGTCTTTGATTATTATATGATATTTTTATGATTAGGCGAGGTAGGGTCATCGTTGGGATTTGGAGATAGCGAGTACGCGAGATCTTAGACTTTCCACGAGGTGAGTTTTCTCCCTATACTGTACCCGGAAGGGTTTGATTGTGTGACCGGAAGGTCGGATATGTTATGAGATATATGTATTGTATGTGATAAGTTAATCGTTTATATGTGCCATGTATGATATGCTTGATATGGGCCGGAAGGCGTTGTGATGTGGACCATAAGGTTGACGTGGGTAGGACCGGAAGGTCTACCTAGTTGGGACGGAAGTCCCCTGAGACACACGGACCGGAAGGTCAGGGACTGGAAAGGCGTATGTGTGTAAGATGTATTTTGGGGAACTCACTAAGCATTTATGCTTACAGTCGTTGTGTTATGTGTTTCAAGTACTAGCGAGGACCGTGGGAAGGCGCCGGTGTGATCGTACACATTGTCGGAGAAAAACTATTTTATGATCATTGGGATGTATTTTGTTATGATAACATTGTTCACGTTTGAATTTGGAATATTAATTGATGGTTTTTGATGTTAAAAAAATGAAAAAAATTGTTTTAAAATTTACGTTGTTACAATCTCGGGACTGGACGTGGTATTAATCCAGAGGGGGCATGTTATCGCCTACGTGTCGAGGCAACTAAAGCCTCATGAGGCGAACTATCCGAGGCATGATTTGGAGTTGGGGGCAGTTGTCTTCACCCTCAAGATTTAGCATCATTACCTTTACGGGGTCCGTTGTACCATTTACACGGACCATAAGAGTTTGAGGTACCTTATGGATCAGCCGAATCTGAACAAGAGGCAACGTCGATGGCTTGATGTGGTGAAGGATTATGATTGTGATATCCTCTACCACCCAGGGAAATACAATGTCGTGACCGATGCGCTTAGCCACAAGGCATCACCGATCAGAGATATTTTCATGAGGATGACCGTGGTGAATCCGTTGTTGGAGCGGATTCGAGAGGCCCAACCAGAGGCCATGAAGGAGGAACATCGTAAGAGTGAGCGTATTGTGGATCAGGTTTCCTCCAATTATAGCAGCCATGGATTTTTGACTTTACACCATAGGGTGTGGGTTCCATATCATGGAGGTGTGTGCTAGGTATTGATGGAAGAGGCGCACAAGTCCAGGTTTTCCATTTATCCCATGGATAAGAAGATGTATAGAGATCTTCGTCCTGATTATTGGTGGCCCTGCATGAAGCGGGATGTAGCTTGGTATGTTGAGAGATGCCTGACTTGCAAGAAGGTCAAGGCCGAGCACCATAGGCCTCAAGGCAAGACCCAACCATTAGATATCCCGATGTTGAAATGGGAAGATATCACCATGGATTTCATCACGAAGCTTCCAAGGGCCGCGTTGGGAGTGCATTCGATTTGGGTCATTGTGGATCGATTGACCAAGAGCACCCATTTCATTCCGATTCAGGAGAGCATTTTGGCCGAAAAGCTGGCCGACATCTACATTAGAGAGGTAGTGGCTTGGCATGAGGTGCCAGTTTAAGTGATTTCCGACAGAGATGTGTGGTTCACTTCCAGATTCTGGAAGATGTTTCACGACGAGCTAGCTACTCATCTGCAATTTAGCACCGCTTTTCACCTGCAGACGGATGGTCAGAGTGAGTGAACCATCTATACTATGGAGGATATGATTCAGGCATGTATTTTAGACTTCAGAGGTGGTTGGGATACTTACCTTCCTTTGGCAGAGTTTTCCTATAATAATAGCTATCGCACGAGTATCGACCGTCCTTCCTTTGAGATGTTGTACGCGAGGAAGTCCAGGACCCCGATATGTTGGGGTGAGGTTGGCCAGAGGGTCATGGGGAGTACCGAAGTGGTACTCAAAGCTACAGAGAGGATCCAGCAGGTGCGGAGCATGCTTTAGACTGCTCAGAGTCAACGAAAAAGCTATGCCGACAAGCGTCGTTCGGACTTGGAATTCCAGGTCGGGGATATGGTGCTCCTGAAGGTGTCGCCTTGGAAAAGTCTCTTTCGGTTTAGGAAGCAGAGCAAGTTGGGCCCAGGTACATTGGACCTTTCAGGGTTGCGGCCCCAGTGGGCAACCTGTCGTATAGGCTGGATCTGCCAGCCGAACTCAGTCAGACTCACAGTACCTTTCACATCTCACAGTTGCTACCTTTCACATCTCACAGTTGCGGAAGTGCCGGGTGGACGACTCGTCAGTGGTGCCTTTGGAGGATATTCAGGTGGATGATAGCATGAACTACATCGAGCGGCCAGTGGCGATCCTCGACAGGAAGTCAAAGGATTTGAGGAACAAGAGGGTGGAGCTGGTTAAGGTGCAATGGCAGCACCGCAAGGGAAAAAAATCAACTTGGAGGTCGAAGGATGAGATCAAAGAGCACTACCCCCAAGCTTTTTTTGGATTCAGCAGTAGACTGTAGACTACAAGGAAGCTGTAGGATGAGATCAAAGAGCACTACCCCTAATATTTAGGGTTTACACCCTATTTAAACAACTTATAACGCCCCAACCCAACCTCCATTGTTCCTCCCAACCCAGAGAAAGCCCTAACTCGAATCCTAAGTTGTTTCTTAGTGTTCTTGAGCTTGTTTGTGACTTTTGTGTGAATTTGAAGTTAGAAGAGTAGAATGAAGCCTGGGAGTTCAATTGGAAGATAGTGCATCCAAAGGTTTTGCTTCATTCTCAGTTCATTCAAGGTAAGAAGCTTGAACCTTGACCATCTATCTCTTAGATCTTGTTTTGGGGTTATTTTCTACCCTTTTTATGATTTTTTGAATTATAATCGGATTTTGTGAGTGTTCTTGGAGTTACACTTCAGATCTGGAACCATTGAGGGTTCCCATGACATAAAGGTGCCAACTTTATGGCCATGGGAGACCCATGCATCATATAAACCTCTTTTTATGGCTTTTTGAGCCAAAACCCCATGCATGGACATCAAGATTGGAACTTTACATATAAAATGGACTTTAGTAGGTTAGGTCTGTGGTTTTTATGCATTAAGACCCACTATAATCGACTTTATAGTTTTGGAAAAAGATGGACTCGGCGAGTCATTCATGGTACTCGACGAGTCGGGACATATTTTCCATCAAATCCTTTGTGAAGTTATAATCGGATTTTGTGAGTGTTCTTGGAGTTACACTTCAGATCTGGAACCATTGAGGGTTCCCATGGTATAAAGGTGCCAACTTTATGGCCATGGGAGACCCATGCATCATATAAACATCTTTTTATGGCTTTTTGAGCCAAAACCCCATGCATTGACATCAAGATTGGAACTTTACATATAAAATGGACTTTAGGAGGTTAGGTCTGTGGTTTTGATGCATTAAGACCCACTATAATCGACTTTATAGTTTTGGAAAAAGATGGACTCGGCGAGTCGTTCATGGGGCTCGGCGAGTCGGGACATATTTTCCATCAAATCCTTTATGTTGATGGACCGTATGTAAGATTAAAGGTCCCTCGGTTGTTTGGACTCATTAGGGACCTGGAAGTCATAAAACTCGATGAGTGTATCAGCCGACTCAGCGAGTTCAAGGCAATGTCCCAACCACATGAAAACGGACTCGACGAGTTCAGGGAGAACTCGGCGAGTCGTAGACCAAATACCTTCTACGGATGAAGATGGGTCGATGAGTTCAAGGAGGAACTCAGCGAGTCGGTTGAAGAAGGACTGATGTGTTGTTGAAGGCGAACTTGTCAAGCTCTTTCTAGACTCGACGAGTAGCGACAAGGTTGTAGCTTTTCTTGGACGAGGAGACTCGACAAGTTGGTGAACGACCTCGACGAGTCTGGTCAACCAAATGTTGACATTGACCAAGGTTTTGACCTTGACTTTGACTTGGACTTCAGTTGACCTTTGTAAGGGGTATAAGCATGAAATGGTAATTTAAAAAGGATGTTGTGTAGGGATTGAGGAGTCGAGAAGAATCAATTTTCACACCGAGGAGAGTGCAGACACTAAACGACATCGAGGTGAGTTACCTGCCACTAGAAATGGGTCTAAGGTGCCAAGGCCGGCCCATTAGAGTGGTACATAGTAAAGATGATTGTCTTTGTGATAATCATCTGGCATGTTAAGTCTGTTATTATGTGCTAGGTTGCTATGATATATGTGTAGTATTGATAGGAATGGGATAGTCCTCGGTTACCGATTGAAAGATACCGAAGGGGTGGATAGTATCCATGCATGCCTAGACATATTGTCATGTTACATTATTATGCGATAGCGGTAAGGGGTGAAATAGTCCCCAGTTACCAGTCGAGAAGAATCGATCCCCCCCCCCCCCCCCCCTAAAACATTGAAAATCATGGAAAAATGTAGGTGTATGAACTCACCTAGGGTGTGTTCTTGGCTGCATAATGATGTGAGTGGTGATTTTCTTCGAGTTTGAACACGTGAATATAATTGTATCCTACTTTTTTTAAACACATAATATCGTGTTTAATTTAGATAAACTATCATTAAAGTGTTCTACAAACACTAGATTATGTAAGAAAACTTACAAAGATTCCTATGTGAGGTAAAGCATCAACTAAGAACCAAGTTTTCGGTCTAGGGGTTCTCGTTCCTAAGGGATTTCGGTCCAAGGAGTTCTCGGCTAGGAGGGTTCTCGGTAGAGTGGTTCTCGGCCAAAGCTTGTGATTTCGGTCTAGACATGGGATTCGATTCCCAAAACTGAAAACCCTTAAAGTGGGGTATAATTCATTATTTATGGATTTAATTTTTAATTATTGACCCAATTGACTTTTATTTGACTTTCTTTGACTTTTATTGACCCGAAATAACCGGTTTATACAATTTCCTCCCCTGATTTTGACTATATCCTTTATCAATAATAGCATAACGGCACTCAGGGGAAACTGAAACTGATACGTTTAGGAGTATACATCCGACTTTGTATGGATTTAGTGCAGGTGTGATTTAAATTAGATTTATAAAAAAACAAGAAGCACGTTACATAAATATTCCAAACTACAATATTCACGACCGTATGGGTCTATAGTCCATTTGGTTTGTTATCCAGCACAAAGGGCCTAGAAGATAGAATGGTTGATGTCTAATCCTACCTATACTTTCTGATGGCGACCAAATGAGACAACCTACTCAGGTAATTTTGTATCTCGCCCTTAGAAAAACAAAGCGAACCTCCCTAATATATCATCCACAACCCAAAAAGGCTTACAAGAACCTACTCGAAGTTGAATTAATAGAGTTAGTACTACTCAAGCTTCTAGCACAATCCACGACCCTACTCCAAGCTGATAGTGATAAAGTGTTATATGTGTAAGAAAAAGGTCGCCTGAAATGGAGACAATATCTGCTAAATGCTTTTGATGCTCACATTGATATAGAGATCATTATAGAGGAGTTTGATGAAGCCATTATTAGAGGAATTCAAGAAAGTTATGGCTGAATACATCCCCCGATAAATCTCTCCATTTGAGAAACATTCAGAACCAAATAGATTTGATAATCGCAACTAGTCTCCGAAATCCACCCACTATTGGATGAGCCCTAAAGAACATTATTTTTAACACCATATACACCATTCTCATTGAAAAAAAAATTAAGGACAAAACTTACAAAGTTGTGAAACCTGATAGCTCTTGGTGTAATGTTGTCCAAAATCATTTTCAATTTCAATATAATTACATGTATTTGATTACCAAAATGGACTTAATATTAAATTATAATATAAAGTTTTACCGGCATGTGTTTAATATACCAACAAACCTTTACTAATTTATTATATTTAATATATTTTGTTGTTTGGCATGTCAAAAAGAAAAATTAAATAAACAGGGGCATCTAAAGATTTAACCGAAATAATTTTTTAAAAAAAGCTTTTGGTAGTTTCATATAAAATTCTACTAGCATGTGTTTAAATACAACCATTTACATATTATTAAAGATTAATAAGGGCATATATCCATATTAACTATTGTGCCGAATATTATTTTTGTCATTGTTGCTGTCAAAAGGAAAAATTAAATAAATAACAGCATCTGAACACTTAACCAAAAATTATATTTTAAAGAGTTTTATAATATATACACACACATTATACCACTACAATGCATCAGCAGAGAATAATTTGTAAGTAAATTCTTTTGTTTTTTTGCGATTACGTTTTTTTTCGGTGATTACATTTCTTTCAATGTGTTATATAGTATCAACGATTATGTTTTTTTGGGCGCGTTATTTTATTTCGGAGATTACGTTCTTTTCGCCGATTATATTCTTGTGGTGCATTGTATGTCATACTAAATCAAATTATTACTATTTTCAAAATATGGGGTTGAATAGTCCAAAATATAGTAAATTAAATTCTTATAAGTCGAAATATTAAAAATTACATGGTAAAACTTTAAAAATGTTTACTATTTTTTAAAGGAATTTTTTAGGAGTCCAAAATAAAGATTTGAATAGTCCAAAATATGATTTATACAATTTTTATGTATTTACATGGTGAAATTTCGTGAACTTGTATTATATATCGGAACATTAAAATATTATCAATTCTTTTTCCTTCGGTTAGATAGCAAAAGACTATAAAACCATATTAAAATTAAATCTTCCATTTCAACAAAATCTTTAAAATCAAGTTTTGATAAATAAGTAAAAACATATTAATGTATACATAAAACAAACGATTTATAGACAAACATAAATAGTTTTCTTTTTGGTCAATAGTTCATTGTTGCGTTTAATATTTTTAATGTGACAGTAAGTCTTGATTTAGCTTATGATTTCTATTCACAGATTAAGTATACCTTGATGTTTGTTCACAACAATATAAAATACAAAAATTAAAAAAATATATAAACTAAATGTTAATTTCAATTTCCTTTTAGTTAATATAGTTTTTGACCATAATAATTTAATAATACCAAATTCATTAAAATATGTAACAATTTTGTTTTTAATGAAATATAGATATAAGAACATAAAGACATTGAAGCTATTTTACTATCCTTCCTAACAAATTAAATTTTGTTTTGTTATATGTCATTTTCTTCTTCATTTGGATACATGTCATTTTGTAGAATTTTTGAATTTTTTATTTTATGTTTGTCATTTTATTGTATTTTTCATTTTATTAAATTAAAATTTCACATTTAATATGTAAGGTAATATATATGTAGGGAATTAATTAGAAAAGGGTTTAAATATATAATGTATTCAATGTATTAAAGACTCATTAATTTTAATAATTTAAAATTTTTCTTATTTTATAAATTCAAACTTCTCAAATTATTAAAATTTCATTTTTTTTTTTCAATAAACCCAGTTAATACATGACAATTAATACATGAGTTTCACACCTATTAAGTAATAATAAAAGGATTAAAAGATACCAATATTGTTTCCAAATCTAATTTTCTCTTTAATGCAACTTTATATACCAATGTTCCAAAAACACTCCGAATATAGAATCCGCAAAAAAATAAATAAATAAATAAATAAATAAATAAATAAAACTATGAGTCTTATTCTATTATAATCTACACAAAGGAATTTCGAGGAAGAAAACTTTGCATTAAAAGGTCATTTTCCTTTATTCATTTTTTTTTGAAACGACAAATATTATAAAACACCATGATTAGCAAGTAACTAAATCTTGAAAAAAAGAAAACAAATGTGTGAAATAGGAAGGGAAAAAATAAATAGACAAACAAATTACAAGAGGTGTGCAAAAGGTGAAAATCACCACTCCACCCAATTACCACAACCCGCAAAGCTCCTATACTTACTCCAATTATAAGATGTGGAAATAATAGTATCCGCTATTTTTATAGGGGCAGTATAAGAATTTTTGAACACCCTGTCATTCCTGGCTAGCCAAATAGACCAAATGCTACAGTAGAGAATCATACTTCCAATCACCCTTCTTTTACACCTGTTTCCACCGGTAACCACCGAATCGAGAATGTCCATCATATTACTGAATCTCCTAGCCTGAAATCCGCACCATTTGAAGATCCATTTGTGGACCTCCTAAGCATATTCACAATGAAGAAGTGATGATTTGTCGTTTCCGAATCATTGCTACACAACGAGTAGTGGTGATAACGAGTTTGAACACCTCTCTTTGCTAAGAAATCTGCCATAGGAATATGCTCGAGCATGGCTCTCCAAACAAAGCATCGAACCTTGAGATATAAGGTTTTACCAGCAGATAGTATGGCCTGTATAGGATGTCAATTCTATAATACGCCTCATGTCACTCACCTTGTATACACCATTTGGAGTCAAGGAGAATCTGAAACCGTAAGATTTGGAGGTCCCCGTCACTTCTATGTCACCTATGTCATGGTATAGGCCCAGTAATTCATGTAGTTCAACACTCGAGGATGGTTCTTGCCTGTAATCCCAAGTGAAACCAGCACCTGTCAAGCGAGTAACTAAGAGACAACATTTAACTTTTTCAAGTTTATATAAACCACGAATCCTTCTAAAATAGATTTCTCATATTTTCACCTAGAATGAGGTTGAAATACTCGAGGAAATCTATGTGAAGAGGCTCAAGGGCATTAATGGCTTTATGAATATTATTCCAAACTGTTGGATTAGTGTCTAAGTCCATAACTATTTTGGTATGTACTTGACCCGATGGTGCATGGTCATTTTGGGTTGCCTTCACCAAAGCAACTTGATAGGATGAATTATGGAGAGAAAGAATTAAATATGATTTATTAATGTATTATGAGAATAATATATTAAAGGAGAAATCATATTGTTTAATTAATATTAGTCAATAATTAATTGGTAATTAGTTTTGTGACTAAAAGAGATTAATTAAACTTAAGGAACTGGAATTGTAATTATAAGATAATTGCAATTTGGGCCATGGATTGCCTTGTATTAAGGAGTGGACGAATTCTATGGGGGAAGCCCATATGAAATCATCCAAGGCCTTGAGGAAAGGGCTCCATGGGTTGCTTAGGGATTAAGCATCCAATTTAGGGTTTCCTTGTTAGATAACCCTAATAGCCTTACTATATATAAGACCCTTATGACCCAAAAACGTGGCTAAGACTTCTCTAGGGTTTGTAAACGTTTTTGGGCAGCCTCCAACCTCTCTCCTCTTCATCCTCTTGCTTATGGTGTTTGTGAACCATTAGAGGAGTGACATTTGTGGCTCTAAGCTTTCTAAAGTCAATACAAGGAGATTTGGGATTGTTATTGCTACATAACAATCAAGGTAATATCTTAAACCTATTATTATGTTAATATGATTACTTGAATGCTAGAATTAGGGTTTATAGTCTTGGATAACTTGTGTGTACAATAGAGAAACCTAGATCCAAGCTTTAGGGTTTGTATGAGCACATAGGATGTTCTTAGGACCAAAACCCATCACAAACTCCCGATGAAGTTTTCCCAGCAATGTAGGTGGCTAGCTTTTTCATAAGGTTATGAATGATCTCCACCACCATTTAATCAACAAGGCTAAATTTTTGTTCTTGTAATGTGGATATGAACTTGGCGAACACCTTTCGTTGTGGAGAATTCGTATTTGGGTGACCCGCAAATTAGAACTAAAGTGAGGGACGAGGGGAGGCATCTTTTGATCCACCATCTCCATTTGCCTCCAAACTTCATTTGTTCCATGAAGGAATTAAGGTAGTTACGGTTAAAAGAATCGAATGCCTTTTCGAATTCGACCTTGAGCATAAACATCTTCTTGTTGCTCCTTTTTCCCAAGAAAACACCTAGTTCATTATTAGCGGACCATCAGGTATATTCCTGCCATCAATGTAGGCCGATTGAACCTCATCCACAACTGAGCCTACCACCTGCTTCGCTATGATCTTATACATGTATCCAATAAGACTGATTGGTATATAGTCCCCAACATTTATCGAATTGGGTATTTTTAGTATTAGAATGATGAATGATGAGTTGCAACCAAGGGAACTGAAGCCATTCCTCTCAAAGTGTTTAACAAAATAAAAAAATATCGACCCTTATCAAATCCCATTTAGTGATGAATTTAAATGTGAAACCAGCAGGCCCCGATTCTTTCTCCATACCAAACCACCAAACTATTGATTGAACTTCATCAAGAGAGAAGTCTGCCTCCAAGAACATGTTTTGATTACGAGATAACTTGGCGAAGTTGGGACTCATGATTTTCAGCCCATTAGACCAAAACTCTTGGAATTTAGTAGCAAAGAACTTGTGAACTTCCAATTTGATGGCTTTGGGATCGGTTACCCAATCACTATTGATCGACAAGACCTGCAATTTGTTTCTCCTGCTCTTACTTTTGATAATACCATGGAAATATCTCATATTCTCATCCCCATCACATAACCATTTCACTTTGGCTTTTTGTTGCATATCAAGATTGGTGATTTTCTCATGTTCAAGGATTTTAGCTTTATCTTCCCACCACGAAGCCCTTTCATGCTCACTTAGCAACCTTGACTCTACAATTTTTTCCAACCTATCCACTTTTAATCTCAACTCACTAAGAACATCTGTTTCCTTTTGATATTCAACGGTTCTCTAATCACACAGTGCTTTCTTTACATGTTTAAATTTGGCAAGGAGAAACCAATCAACCGGTCTAAATCCATTGAAAGATTCCCACACCACATCGAAAATTTCATTAAAGGAAGGCCTATTAATCCAAGAATTAAATAAACGAAGCGGACGAGGGCCAAAGTCGGCATTGGAGTTTTTTAGAATCAAGGGCGAGTGGTCCGAGTGCTCACGGCGGAGAGCGGTCACAATGTTGATGAAGTTGGGGAAAACAAGGAAATTGTCAATTTTCTTAAACTTTTGACCATCCTCCTTGTAGAACATCAATTTTCTGCCACCCATTTGAAATTCATGCAAATCAGCATCAATGATGAAATTGTTAAAATCTGTGGCAGAACGATAACAGAATTGAGAGTTCATCCTATCCTCCAGTATTCTAAACACATTAAAGTCCCCAAAGAAGACCCAATTTCCAGACGAAGAGTTTTTCAAGGTGAGCAAGTCTAACTAGAGGTCCCATTTTGCAGTAATTTCTTGTTGGGCGTACACATTCACCACTGATGTAATACCCTAAAGGCCTTTCCAATGTCCAGTTATCGTAATGTAGTAACGGGAGACTGTTGAACTAATTTTTGTGAAAGTGCATAGGTCCAAAAGGCAAATAAAACCACTAGATCATCCTATTAACTACCTCCAGTTCTTAATTTGTAGAACCCTAACATCCGACCAGATCAATATGATTAACGTCTGCCACATTAGTTTCTTAGAGACCGATGAAATCAATCCTACGAGCTTGTTTAATTTTGTGAATCCAGTCAACTTTATGGGATTCCCCATCACCCCGGACGTTTAAGCTCATAATATTCATTTGGAATTGTAATTGCACCTTTACATTGAGCCTCGTTGTTGAGAATTTTGACAAAGTTATCACTGTTCTCCGCCTCCATTTGGAAACCCACATGTTTGCCAACACTAGAGATGAACATAACCTCATTTGAAGAGGAGGAGCACTCATCAATCGCTGGCTCCGAACAATGGTTCGAGATAGTGACAATTAAATCAAAATCGTCATCGAGTCGACAAGGGATTTGGCATTGCCTAGAAATCTTAGAACTAGAATTTTGAGTTTACTCTTCTTGGAATGGGTTTCTACGGTGTTATATAGGGAAGCATGGGTTGGATCATGGTTTTCGTCAGAAAAAAATGGGGCAGTTGTAGGTGGGCTCACCAATTGGGATGTTGTAATAGTGTTAAGCGGGGCAGAATTGGGCTTGCTAACTGGGATAAATGAAGTATTAGTCAACGGCTCGAAAATGGTCTCACCGATGGGAATTGGAACAGTTGTCGCCACACAAATAGGAGAATAAGGAGTTAACGCTTCCGAATTTTGATGTGACTTTTTGGCTTCAAGAGATAATGCTCTGTTTCACTTCACCGGACAAATGATCGGCGGCAACGAATATCCATCACCGGACTGTTCAAAAATCTCACCCTCCTCGACACTATTGATTCTGGTTTCTGATACACCTTCGCAATCCGTCACCGACAAGCCATTACTTCCATCATCGTTGTCTCCATTGTCACTAACACCATCGTCTCCAAAATGATTATCAGTGTCCGCCTGATTATACTCTTTTCAAAGTAAATGGAGATTGGATCAAAGCTCTCATTTCTTTCAATAACCCCTACTTTATATATCCTTCCATTGTATTCATAGTTAACCACCGTGTTTATTAGCTTCCGATCCGTAGTTAAGATGGATGTTAATGATACCAACAGGTTTGTACAACGCCAGCTCTGACCATCGACCTCCGCTACCCTCCCCAATAGGCTAACTATTGCCATGACATTGTCATCTAATCTAAGGTACGGTGGGATGCCGTAGATGTTAACCCAAGCTAGTCTCTCCTGATTTAGCTCTCATTGATTACACACTTCATCCACATGAACAATTTCTTCCAATCGTAATCAGCCTTGAAATAGTTTTCTGCACCATGACGGGAGAAGAACTTCAAGACCACCTTTAGACCACCTGCATAGAACAAGTTACATGGTACTTCCCCATCTGAGTATCAGTTTTGGAAGGTCTTTGAAGTGCTGTAAAGGATATAGCCTCCCCGACGAGTGATAAATGTTCGTAGGAATCCATTACTACAACCCTACTCAATTTTATTGTCAATGGCACCGAAGGAATGGAGATGGTTGGAGTACCTGATTTCTTTCCTATGATGGCTTCGGCAAAGGACCATCCGTCCCAAGTGCTACTTTTAGTCGTGTGAGATATCTTAGTATGTTGGTAGGGTGTCTTCACCTGAGGTCCCAGAACATCACGCATACCCTTCTTGTTGTATTTTGAGACATTCACCTGCGTGACACAATGACCGTTTTCACGTTGTTCAAAGACTTAGCTAACTCCTCTGGGTTGTTAACACCCCTATGTTTGAGGAAGGCAAAGTATGATCCTTCTTTGTCTTTTCTTCCCGAAATATAGATGTCTGCTAGTCTTCCAAAGCCCCAGAATGCTTCCTCCAACATATTAAGAGTAGTATCACTACTTAGATTGGAAACATAGAACGACTTAATGATTTTTTCCATATTAACTTTTTTCCAATGATATTGCATCCATCTGTCGCCTTCAACACCACCGTGACCTTTCGACTTTGTGACAAATCCAAACGTCCACCCAGAAAATATACAAATATTAATATATAAATATTAAAGGAATGTGAGACCAGATTTAAATGAAATGAGTTCAATTGACATATTATACAATTTCCAAGAAATACCCACATAGATACACAAACATATACAGAACAACAAAAACACATACATAAATAAACTTGTTACAAACACATTCAAATACAAATACAAAGACAGTGATACAGAAAAATTGTCAGTCACACACAGATACACAAACACATACCGACACAAACAAAACAAAATATGCAACATTCTAGAGATATGAATAACAATATGTTCACTTTTTTTTTTATAAAATTTCGGAAAGACATCAAGAAATCAAAGAAACCTCATAGAGAATGGTTAGAGCTCAAATTCTAGCAAGTACCCATATAATCAGTAATGAAATCAATACATGGAATCACTGGGCAGCAGTTGTAGCAACACCCAAAATCGTAGAGTGAGGTTGAGAATATAACAGATCCGGTTTTATGTATTTATGTTCTTCACCAAGAGAAATAACGTTGTTGGAGATCTGCTTCATTTCTATGTTTGCTTTTGTGGTGGTCAAATGAAACTAAAATCTATTCTTAATAAAAAAAAACTCATAAACTTGCCACATGTCATCTTATAAACTTTGTCTATTTCCACGTGTCATTCAACCATCTATCTACTCTACTTTTCCCACCCATTGACCCACAACATCCATCAACATTAGTTTCCTAAATATCCACATTTCGGTTGTTACTATTTGAATTAATTTGAATACATATTGTATCATCATTTTACCTGACTTAATATTTAGAAATCGTTATCTTATATCCTAAATTAGTTACACTCTTTCGATAAAACCAACATATGTTATTAAATTAATGTTATTTAATTCATATTAATATTTTGAAATCATTAATCATCATTAATGTGTATCACTTTCCTTTCAAATATTTAGAATTCGGAAATCTTAATTTAAATTAAAACATCCAAAATTTATATGTTGACTTGCTACAATATCACTTGGCTTTCAAATATTCAAAGAGGAATCCTATCATAATTTGAAAATGATATTCTATTTGTCAACCAATGCAAATATATTTTAAATCTTTCAGGATTTTAATGAATCCAAAAAAATCAAGTATATTACTCTACATACCTTCTTTAAACTTGAATCTCCATTTAAATTCATGTTGTCACAGGGTTTACACTTCACTCTATTTGAAAATTTTTCTTTTCTTCCATAACTGCTACAAGAAAAAGATCATATAAATTCAGGTTAGTCCTTCTTCAATCACCACTAATAATTATCTGTTTGTAAACCTAATTTAATAGCAATGTACTTTTAATATGTAGTTTTCTGCGATTGTTTGCCTATTATTATTGTCTGGACTAAGACCATAGAGGATGAACACACACAAACATACAATCTGGTAATGAAAACACACACACACAAATACAAATCAATATGGACTCTTTCTCTATTGGAAACAAACACATAATGATCAAGAAGTCTTATTGTTATTATTTAACTCTTTCTGCATTTTTTTCACGTGACATCATTCTCTACAATTTCGTTTTCTTGACATCTTCCACCACCGAAAGCACAAAGACATACAAGGAAAAAAAATCATCAGGTTAATACTTTGAATTTCCTATTACTATGTTTATGTTTTTCATTTGTACCATTTATAGCATTATACTTTAACTTTTTTTTTTTTTTTTTTACAATTAAACCTAAATTGTCAACTTTTTCTTAAATGGTTCCTATTAATCCATTGTATTTTGAAAAATTGTATTACTATGGGCCATTCCTGCAATTTTTAAAAAGTAGTAACCATTTATGTAATATATTAAACTTTATGTGTGTTTTTTGCGTTAATATTTCATTGTGTGGATGTGGATGTAATATCTTGTTACTCTAGGGATAGAATGTTCATTTTATGTGTTAAGGGAATATAATTCTCTTTATGTTTATATTTCCATTTGGTTACCTTTTTTCTAATATCCAATTATAGCATTGTATTTTCCAAAATTATTTACAGAATTATAAGTATGATGCTATTATGGGTAAATAATTTAAATAAATCACTATTATAGGTAAAATATAAAGTACAATGCCTATATTGATAGAGAGAGTAAAGTACATTGTTATTTCTAGTAATTACACCCTCTAATATTTAATATAACTCACCATCGTACGCTCGAATTGCCTCAACCCTATCCACTTCACGAGCAAGTGTGTGCAACTCCTTCCCAAAAAATGTTTGACTTTTCCCTTTTCTCTCCTCTCTCCATTTGAACACCGTTCTAGGTAACATTAACAATAAAACAATTATATAAACAACAAAATATTATTACAATATTTTCTACAAATAAGAAAAATGGGGAAGCTTTATGTTATTTTGAGAGGCTATTTTATTTGAATGCACAAAATAATATCAAACTTTGTTTGTATGTTTAATATAACATTCTAGTTTCTTTGTAATTTCAAATCATAATCTTTTATATTACATAAAAAAGACCAAATTGCTGCTCTTTTATCAAGATCATTCCACTTATTAGTAATTGTAAATAAGAACCATCGAACAAAAAAGATGAAAAGATTAAATTCGTAAACAAAGCTTTATAAGAAGTTTTTTAAAACATAAACCTATAAGTTCTAGTATAAATTTATAAGCACGAAATATGGTAATCACAAACTAATTAATCTTCTAGCATAAATTTAAAAAACTGATTAACAATCATTAGCTTCTCTACTCTTTCTATCCAATATCCTTCCCCCACCAACAAAATCTAATCATAATTTAAGAAAGCATAAACATTGTGAAAGATTTCTTGAAATTTAAAACTAATAATTAAAAAAACAGATATTTATATAATATATATGTTATTAAAAGAAAAAATCATGGGTTAATTGAAAAGATTCATGTCTGGCTCCATCCTGTTATACCTAAAAATCATACGAAGTGGTAACCATGAAATCCGAAAATAAAAATCAATTAGATATTTTTCTAAAGTTATAGAGAGAGATTTGGATATAATTATGCACTACAATCATAAGTTAAATACTAACAAATTACCGGTGGAAACTCTTCCACCCCAATCGATTTTCATATTCACCAAAAATAAAACCCTAATTCTTTTACGTGTTAAAATCATAGCTTCATAATCGGTTCAATATCCCAAAAATTCCTCCATTTTAATCGGTAATCGTAGCACATCGTAGCACCTGCGCACCAATTTTTACTTAAACCAAAGAGTGATGAGTTAGATCTTGGTGGATGTATTTACTTTTTCACTATTAAAATTTTGTATACCTCCTATAAATCTTTAATCCAACTTCACACCTAATTTAAAGCCCTACACTTGTAAAGAATGACGGCATAAGTCTGTTTACCTTATTTTCAATATCTTTTTACACATACTTAATTATATTCTTTTACCTTTTTATCGTTACATAATTTTCAAAAATTATATTCTTTTTATTTCAATCATAAATATCTTTACGCGTTTTATTTAACACAATAAATTAAATATTAGTGTAACTCCTACATGCATATATTTAGTAACTATTACATATACATTACATACAACATATATTCATATAAATGCATATCTGAAGACATAGATATGCACTTTTAGATAAGGATCGTAATATTACAAAGTGAAACTTACAATCTTGTTTATAAAGAAACATCTCAAAATCTATGTTAAAATGTTATGCTTATTGTAACGTCCGGAATTTATAATGTACTATTTTATTTATTTATATAAGGTTAATAGTTTTAAAATGTTTGGGCTTAGACCTTTCGGTCCTTGTGATTGCGCTGAGAAGTGTCGTACGTGGGGCGTACTATGCCAAGTACACTAAGCGTACTTAAGAGACTGGAACGTGGATGAAACATCCCAAAAGTACAGTTCAATATTTTCTTTGAAAAATCATTAATAAAAACCATAAGTACAAAATCATTTCATTCATAAACAAAAGTCATCAAATCAGAGTATCATCTCAAAACATGTTCTTTTTATCAGAGTAAAACATCTCAAGCTAAACATCTTGGTGTGTGCGATGCAGTCATATCGAGCTCTTCCCTCCACTACTGAAAGTACCTGAAATCAAAACGGAAAACTGTAAGCACAAAACTTAGTGAGTATCCCCATACTACCACACACCATACAAATAATCACATACTGCATGCATTAGGCCTAGCCTTGCTACATCGGGCCCCGCCCGACATCGGACGAATCCAGCATCAGGCCCCGCCTGGCATCGAGCCTCGCTCGGTATACAGATCTGTTTCTACGAGGCGCCACTTTTCATCGAGCCCCTCCTACTATACACATACAAACAATAACATATAATCATGCTAATTCATAACAAACAATCACTATGTTATAACTGCTAGTCTCAAGGCCCCGCTTATCTTGGGTCTTGCCCCTACTCTACTACTAATGAGATATGGAACCTAGTCTACTCTCAATTACTGATGAGATACGGGTCCCCGCCCATACTCATCTCCCTACCAGACACACACAAGTATCACACAGACAACAAGTATAACTAAACATACACTATTGCCTCGCGTACCACCCAACATAGAACCGTAGCTCAGAAACATGCATACATAAATCTTCCTCGGACCACGCCCAGCATAAGACCAGAATCTGAAACATACAAGATGCATCGGGCTATCGCCGATATCAGATCTAAATCGGGTATACACTAGCATACATAAACGGGCCGACATTGGTGCCTTCGACCCGTTCCTACTGGAGAAAACTCACCTTGCACTATTGAAGCCCTGCTGATACTTCTCTAGCTGCTAACTATCAATTCCCCGAACTGTTTCTTCTTTGGCTCCCCGAGCTAACAGTACCAAAATAACACTTATACCAAATTCCCTCAAAAGTCAAACTAGGTCAATCTTGGTCAAAGTCAAATCCAATGGTCAAAGTCAATGCTCCGAGTTGACTTAACTCGCCGAGTTTCTCCATCAACTCGCCAAGTTCCATAACTCAGAATCCTGATATCGCGACCCAACTCGTCGAGGCAGCCCTCACTCGCCGAGTTTCCCTGGCTACTCATGGTCACGACTTATCGAATCAACTCGTCGAGTCAGTCCTCAGACTCGTCAAGTTCTAGCATGGACAGAAATGGGACAACTCGCTTTAACTCATCGAGTCCCTTCCTGGACTCACCAAGTTCCTTAGTCTGATTAGGCCATCTTAACCGGTTAAGCCACTATTCTACAGATGCAAGCTCCAAACTTCGAAGATACTCTGGAAATAACCTTGGAAGCGTAAAGTTTCCAACTTTACCCATTAATACCCTCACTTAGTGGGTTTTTACTTGAGCACTAACTATTAGGGACCTAGATCTTGGTCCATAAATTACCCATACACCCAACTAGTGCATCCAAACATAGATCTGGACCCAAACATATCATAACCATGCAAAGCTCCTATCGTTTTCCCTCCATACATGGCCTTTTGAGCTAAAAAGGCCAAAAGAACACTCCATTTCTTGCATGGGGACTCCTATGGCATAAAATTTGCACATTTATGCCATAATAGCCCTTATTGGTTCTAGATCTAAGAATATAAACCTTTGGGACGTCCATTCTTCTCATGATAAGATTCTTGGACCAAAAACCCTCATAAAGTGACAAAGAAGAGATTATCAAGTAAAAGGTCAAGATGGGAACTTGATTACTAGAAAATGATGAGGATCGGATGTTGCTTCTAGATCTACATTCCCTCTATTGAATCCCCAAAGTTTCTCCTTCTTATTCAAGCTCCAAAGCACTCAAGAACACTCACAAGTTCATGGAAGGCAATAGTGTTTCGTGGATTAAGGTTTGGGCAGTGGGGGATGAGAATGAGGCTGATGGGAGAAGAATAAGATGCTTAAATAGGGCACCAAGACCCGAATTTAGGGTTTCCCAAACCCAGATCAACTCGTTGAGTTGGTCCTCCAACTCGACGAGTAGGTCACTTAACCAGTGACCCAAAATCCGCTCCTACTCGTCGAGTCATTCCCCAGACTCTATGACTTGCCTTCCTTTCCTTGGGGTTTTCCTTTCCTTTCTTGGTCTTCTAGATTCAAGGTGTTACAACTCTTCCCCACTTAAAATGGACTTCGTCCTTGAAGTCCGCTACGGCCAACTACCCAACAACCTCTAATGGCATTCCTATAAGATGCGTATTATTTCCACTCTGTTCAATCCTCGAAGGACCGCTTCTATTTGCCTTCCGTCTGGTTTTTCTGAGAGAAATGCTAATCCTCGAGAGTATCCTCTAGAGAACAATCCAATCACTATAAGTCCTGGATACATCATGTAACACTCCAAATCAGGTATGACCTTGTAACACTTGAAGTATTATTAATAAGTCACAAGAGACCCTTAAGGATGCAAGGCGTACTTATAAGTATGCTTAGCGTACTTGGGAAGGAGGATCGCGAAGGGACAACACGTACATTGGGCGTACGTGCCAGGATGTCCAAACCCTAATGTTCAGACTTAAAACTTATATAAACGTCGTTAACTCCTTTGAGCCTCACCCTTAACAGCTTCCCTCACCTTCAAATGTCTCTGAAAACCCTAATATCCATTGTGAGCACATTTTGATCCTTGAAAGTGAAATTGTGGTCCTTTTAGTGTTCATCCAAGAAGAAGGAAGTGGTCAAGGAAGCTTGGAGTGTCTTTGGCTTCAAGAATTTGCTTATAGTCGACTTTGAGAAGTTCCAGGAGCTAAAAATCTTGAATCTTTACACTCAAATCTTTAGATCTAGTTAGGGTTTCTAGTTTGGTCCCGTTTTGTTGGTTTGGACCTTTTGTTGGGAGTTAAGCAACTCCAGAGAACAAAAATGGCAGATCTGAGGCCCCTTAGTCCTATTTCAACACAAAAATGGAGTCTTAGTGGAAGTGTTGGCCTCATGCATGGGTTAAGAACCTTGGGGAGGTCTTAATGGGAGTGTTGGGTGTTTATGAAGCATGCAAAGGCATAAAGCTGCCAACTTTATGCCTTAGGACGTATTAAATAGCTCAAATCTAGCTTTTGGATGGAAAGGAATCGGACATTAAGCACTTAATGGAAAAACTGCTTAATCTAGTTGTAAGATGGGCGTAACCTGGCATACACCGCACGTAGTCTCAAATTCCAGTACGTCGTGCATGCCAGGATGGTATGCCGAGCATACACAATGTAGATGGGCCAAATCTGTTTTGGGCCTATGAGCTATTTGGGCCTCATGGGATTATTGGGCCTAGTGTATTCTATGAATTTGTGGACTATTTTATCTAATATGGGCCATAAATTTATTGGTTGGGCCTTATTGGGCCAAGAGGCCCATTTGTAATTTTGGGCTTGGATTTTGGGCCCAATAGCAAAGGAAGGATGATTGGGCCTCATGGATGGGTTTGGAGTTTAGGTTTTCCTTTGACCAATCTAAGGTCCTAATATTGATTAATATTATTATTCAGCTTGGGAGGTTTTAGAATGTTAGGAGAGCAGCATTCGTATTCGGCAGACAAAGGTGAGTCTTCTCACCATACCAATGGGTCTAAGGCACCAAGGTTGTCCCATTATGTGTCCTTGATATATGTGTTAGTTATTATGCGTTTGATATGCTATATGATTGTGTGTTTTTTATGAAAGACCATGGGAGAGCCCATGGCACTTGGATCTACTACCATGTGGAGATCCCATGGCTTTCCTATCAAAGACCATGGGAGAGCCCATGACACTTAGGTGTAAGACCATGTGGGGAACCAATGCATCCTGGAGTAAGACCCTGGGGATGAGCCCGCGGCATCCTTATCTGTTGTATGCATGTCTTACGTAATATGTGTGTAGCTTTAATTAGCTAACAGGATATGAGTATGTGTTTTGAGTGTGGTATGCTCTGGGGAACTCACTAAGCATTTTGCTTACAGGTTGTTGATTTGTTTCAGGTACATCTGAGCCTAAGGGAAAAGGAAAGGCATGATGACGTGGCATACACTCTATCTCTCTCTTTCACCGTTAGGGTTTGGGGATACTCTGATGATTTGAATAAGTTGTAATAAATTGTTGATTTGAAAACAGTTATGTCAGGAATTCATGATTTATGCAATTATGTTTTATTAATTAAAAGTGAAAATTTTCTTTGAAAATTTGGGTCATTACAAGCTGGTATCAGAGCCTTGGTTTGAAGGATTCGGGCACACTCTCGGGCATGTCAGAACTCTAACTATGGAAATGGTAAAAAAAATTCAGAAGTAACTTAAAAAGGTTTTACAAAGAAGTGAAAGATGAGAGTGCAACGCACGTGATCACCAGAGCCAAGTAAGTAGTTCCCCAATATGTTAACCATGTTATACCGACATTTGAGCCTTATTGATTATATGGAACTTGTTATGTTTATGCTTTGAAAATTGTATACGGTTAGGAGCACATAGCCTCATAATGATTGATTTTGCCTTATTTCCTGTTCCTTGTTTGGTTGTGGTTCTAGGGTAGAGTCTTGTATTCGAAAGTCTATTTCATCCTTTTTTGTGTACAATTTTCATGCATAAGGGCAACCTGTCATGACTTCTTTGGTTGATGTGGGTAGAATAAATCTTAGGACAGCCTGAGATTTGATGTATGTAGTAGTTGTCTAATATGTTTTAGTTTTGGGACAAATTAGGGTTGCCAGATAGGGCATTGGGGAAAGGTACAAGTAAGTATGGAAGGTAGTATTTGGCCCGTACTACTGAAAGCACAAGACCTGTACTCGAACCAATGTTAGAACGGAAGATTTCAAGGAGGAACACTATAGGAAGATCCCTTATATGGAAATCCTTATCATTGTAATTTATTATATTTCAGTACAGCATGGTGGTGACACGATTTGGAACGGGAGGGTCAGGATCGGGGTCTAGGCTGGGGTAGAATCGGGTGACATTGCGGATGTCATCGATGAGAGGCTGCGCGAGCTCATTGCAGCCGAGGTTACCAGGGGCATCCTTGACGTGACCCCGGACATTTTTGGGACGATCAAGGAGGGCATGATAGAGACTATGGAGGAGAGACTCAGGGCATTTAGGGCTGAGGTTGATGTGGGTCAGGTTAGGACCCGAACTCCCTCGTTCCAGGAGTTCAAGGCATGTGGGGTACCAGAGTTTCTTGAGGTTAGGGACCCCATTGTTAGTCGATGCTGGGTGGCAGATATCGAAAACACCCAGCACAACAGTTATTGCCTGGATGCGGACAAGGTGGGTTTCGCATCATGTATGCTGAGAGATCAAGCCCGAGATTGGTGGGGAGAGGTGACCAGCCAGGTAGGAGCGGCCGGTGTGGCTGAGATGAAGTGGGATGAGTTTTTTTTATGATTCGATGTGGATTTTGCACCACATATTGAGGTGCAACGGATGGTGAGGGAGTTTCACAACCTTTAGCGGACCACTGAGACTTTGGCGGAGATCACCGTCAAGTTTCGGCAACGAGCTTTGTGGATCCCACGGCACGCTACAAATGAGGACGTGAGTAGGACGAGGTATCATTCCATGCTGAGGGATGATATCCGGGATTTTGTGAGCTTTACAGGGTGAAAACCTGAATGAGATGGTGGAGAAGGCTCGGGAACGGGAGATTGATTCCCGCACCAAGCGGAAACTAGAGCAGGCGCATATAGTAGTGGGTCAGGCTAAAAAGCCTAAGACCTCAGAAACTTCTAGCAAGAGCCATCAGGGCCAGGGTAGGTGTGCCAAGTGCGGTAAACCGCACAGTGGGGCTTGCCGAGGGGCAAGTTCGGGTAGCTATGCTTGTGGCCAATCAGGCCACATGATTATGGATTGCCCCAAGAAGGGCTTGATTTGCTTCCATTGTAACCAGACCGGTCACAAACGGGTCGATTTTCTGAGGTTACAAGGAGGGGGAGGAGTGGTGTTCGCACCTGCGCCCACCACGATGAGAATTACTAATGGCCGCCCTATCAAGGAGGAAGTCCCGGCGGTGAAGAACCGTGCATTTTAGTTGACCACCGAGGAGGCTCGGGTAGCAGCAGATGTTGTGGCTGGTACGTATCTATTTCTCCCTGCTCTTTATGATTAGTATGACTTATGTATATATTATGCTTGTATAGGGACCTTTTTGGTCAATGGTATGACGGCACATGTTTTGTTTGATTCGGGTGCTACCCGATCGTTTGTATCTCTTGCGTTAAGCAAGAAGTTCCGCGCTTGGAGCTCTGGATTCCTGACTCGAGGTAAAGATTACAGATCACCGCACCGTTAGTGTTGCGAGGGTGTATCGGTATTGTGTCCTAAATGTGCTTGGATAGAGGTTTTGTGTCGACCTATTCTCAATACCGTTGCGAGGACTGAAGGTGATTGTCGGGATGGAGTAGTTGGGGGCCAACGCGGCCATGATCGATTGTGAGCATCAGTTTGTGAGGGTTCGAATGCCAAGTGGGGGAGAACTGGTTATTCATGGTGAGAGGGCCTCGCAGGGACTGACCCTCTGTTTGACCGTGAGGGCGAGGAGGTTTTTACAGCAGGGTTGCACAGGATTTCTGGCTTATGTCTTAGATACGAGGATGGAGACCGTGATGGATGTGGGCAGTGTGCCAGTTGTACAGGATTTCTGGGATGTGTTCCCCAAAGAGTTACCAGGAGTGCCTCTGGAGAGGCAAGTGGAGTTTCGCATTACCCTGGTGTCGGGTGCCTCCCCGATATCAAAAGCGCCATATCAGTTAGCACCACCGAAGATGCAATAGTTATCTGCACAGCCTCAGAAGCTGCTGGACCGGGGATTCATTCATCCGAGTAGTTCCCCGTGGGGTGCAATGATCCTTTTCGTGAAAAATATGGATAGATCACTTAGAATGTGCATCGATTATACGGAGCTGAACAACAGTGAAGAACCGTTATCCGTTGCCGAGGATCGACGATTTTTTTGATCAGCTTCAGGGTGAATCTTGGTTTTCCAAGATTGACCTTCGGTCTGGATACCATGAGATGAGAATTCGGGATGAGGATATACCGAAGACGGATTTCAGGACTCGGTATGGGCACTATGATGTCGTGGTGATGCCGTTTGGGCTCACCAATACCCCAACAGTGTTCGTGGACCTCATGAACAGAGTATGTAGGCTGATGTTGGATTGGTCGGTGGTATTTTTTATCAATGATATTCTGGTCTACTCTAAGACCAGGGAGCAGCACGAGCTGCATTTGAGGGAGGTGTTAGAAACCCTGAGGGCGGAAAAACTCTAAGCAAAATTCTCCAAGTGTGATTTCTGGCTGTGGGAAGTATAGTTTTTAGGGCATATTATCAACCAGGAGGGTATTTCAGTTGATCCAGCCAAGGTTGAGGCTGTAAGGCGGTGGGAAGTACCGAGGAATGCATCAGAGATTGATAGCTTCTTAGGCTTAGCAGGCTACTATCAAAGATTTATCCAGGATTTCTACAAGATTTCTGTGCCATTGACCCGCTTAACCAAGAAAAATGTGACTTTTTGTTGGGGTGCGGATCAGCAGATGGATTTTGAGACCTTGAGGCACAGGTTATGCGAGGCTCCGATTCTAGTTCTACTTGAGGAGTTAGATTATTTGGTAGTGTACTGCGACGCTTCGATCTTAGGGTTAGGCGTGGTACTGATGCAGAGGGGGCATGTGATAGCTTACGCCTCGAGACAGTTAAAGCCTTATGAGGCAAATTACCCAACTCATGATCTAGAATTGGGGGCAATGATGTTTTCCTTCAAGATTTGGAGGCACTATTTATATGGAGTTCGGTTCTCCATATATATTGATCACAAGAGTTTGAAGTACCTGATGGATCAGCAGAACCTCAACATGCGACAGAGGAGGTGGTTGGATGTGTTGAAGGACTATGATTGTGAGATTTTATACCACCCATGGAAGGCCAACGTGGTGGCCGATGCATTGAGCCGCAAGACGGGGGGGGGGGGGGGGGGGGGAGGGGGTCCCCGATTAGGGACATTTGTATGAGGATGACCTTGATTTCGCCTTTTTTGGATATGATCAGGGAGGCCCAGGTCGAGGGGGCAAAGATGGAGAACTGGAAGATAAAGAAAATTCGGGGGCAATATCCTTTGTTTGTCAAAGATAGGCACGACCTTTTAACTCAGTGTGGACGAGTATGGGTACCAGTGACAGGGGGAGTGAGACAGAGGTTATTAGAGGAAGCGTAGAAGTCTAAGTTCCCTATACACACCGGAGCTACGAAAATGTATATGGATTTGAGGTTGAGTTACTGGTGGTCCTGCATAAAGCGGTATATCTCCTGATTCGTGGAGCGGTGCTTGACCTGTAGGAAAGTTAAGGTCGAGCATCAATGGACTCCTGGCAAGGTTCAGCCTCTACCCATTCCCATGTGGAAGTGGGAAGAAATCACTATGGACTTCATCACGAAGCTACCCAGGACGGAAAGCTATTTAGACGCCATATGGGTGATCGTAGATAGATTAACGAAAGTGCCCAGTTCATTCCGATTTATGAAAGTATATCCGCAGAAAAGTTGGGATATATTTATGTATGAGAGGTGGTGGCTAGGGACAGGGTGCCGGTGTTAGTGGTCTCCGACATGGATGTCCGATTCACTTGCAGATTTTGGAAGAAATTCTATGAGGAGCTGGGCACTCAGCTACATTTCACCACGACGTACCACCCTCAAACCGATGGCCAGAGTGAGAGGATGATCCAAACGCTGGAGGACATGCTTAGAGCATGCGTGCTAGATTTTGGAGGGAGTTGGGATACATATCTCCCACTAGCAGAGTTCTTGTACAACAACAGTTATCATGCCAGTATCGACCGGGCTCCATTTGAGATGCTATATGGACGGAGGTGTAGGACCCTGGTGTGTTGGGACGAGGTGGGGCATCGGGTCATGGGGAGCACTGAGGTAGTGCTCAAGACTACCAGACTGATTCAGCAGGTGTGTGACTAGTTGCGAGTCGCGCAAAGTCGTGAGAAAAGTTATGCTGACCGACAGCGTTCGGACCTCGAGTTTATGGTAGGAGATTTTGTATTGCTAAAGGTGTCGCCCTGGAAAGGGATTATCAGGTTTCAGAAGAGGGGTAAGTTGGGGCCCCGGTTTATAGGCCTATTCAGGGTTATGGCCCGAGTGGGCAAGGTGGCATATCTTTTAGAGCTTCCAGAGTATCTTAGTCAGATTCACAACACCTTCCATGTGTCCCAACTTCGGAAGTGTGTTGCTGACGAGTCTGCAGTTGTTTCCTTGGATGACATTCATGTGGATGGGAGCCTAAATTATGTCGAGAAGTCTGTCGCCATTTTAGATAGGAAGACGAAGGGTCTTCGAAACAAGGAAGTGAAGTTGGTAAAGGTGCAATGGCAGCATTAAAAAGGCTCTAAATGGACTTAGGAGCCGGAGGTGGAGATGCGGGAGCATTATCCCGAACTATTCACAGCTACGGACTTCGAGTACAAAGTCTAGTTCAAGTGGGGGAGAGTTATTCCAAATCAGGTATGACCTTGTAAACCTTGAAATATTATTAAGAAGTCACAAGAGACCCTTACGTACGTTGGGCGTACTTATAAGTATGCTTTGCGTACTTCGCAAGGAGCATCGCGGAGGGAAAGCACGTACGTTGGGCGTAGCGATGAGCATCGGAACCGGGTATCCGCCTTTGGAACCGGAACCGCCTCGGAACTACCTTAAGCGGTTCCGGTTCCGGTTCCTAAAGTTATGGAACCGCCTTAAGTGGTTCCGGTTACAA
The DNA here is from genome assembly GCF_052625555.1 of Lactuca saligna. Classification (NCBI taxonomy): domain Eukaryota; kingdom Viridiplantae; phylum Streptophyta; class Magnoliopsida; order Asterales; family Asteraceae; genus Lactuca; species Lactuca saligna. The sequence continues at coordinate 175,128,852 of NC_136421.1, read as the reverse complement.
TTCTCATGTTTTCGGAACTGCTACCCATTGGGTACTCACCGAAACTGGTTTATATATATACATATATATATATATATATATATATATATATATACATATATATATATATATATATATATACATATATATATATATCACATAAATATGTGTGTGTTACTTAGGCCAGTTTAGAATATATTGGTCCAATTCTATCCCTCTTTGGTCCGAATTGATTCCATTTGGATCGAACTAAGTTGTGGTGTTATCAACGAAAGGTAACAAATGTTAATGTAACTAGGTTACCCGCTCCCGGAACCGGAACCTTTAGTTCCAGGACTGGTTCCAAAATTTTAAGAACCGCCTAGAGCGGTTCTGGTTCTAGTTCTAACTTTTTAGGAACCGCCGGTTCCGGTTCTCGCTAAATGAGGCGGTTACCCGCCTATGCTCATCCCTAGTTAGGCGTACATGCCAGGATGTTGAAACCCTAATGTTCAGACTTGAGACCTATATAAACGCCCTTAACTCCTTTGAGCCTCACCCTTAACAGCCTCCCTCACCTTCAAACGCCTTTGAAAACCCTAATATCCATTATGAGGACATTTTGAACCTTGAAAGTGAAATTGTGGTCCTTTTAGTGTTCATCCAAGAAGAAGGAAGTGGCTAAGGAAGGTTGGAGTGTCTTTGGCTTCAAGAATCTGCTTATAGTCGACTTTGAGAAGTTCCTGAAGGTAAAAAGCTTGAATCTTTACACTCAAATCTTTAGATCTAGTTAGGGTTTCTAGTTTGGTCCCTTTTAGATGGTTTGGCCCTTTTCTTGGGAGTTAAGCAGCTCCAGAGAACAAAAATGGCAGATCTGAGGCCCCTTAGTCCTATTTCAGCAATGGAGTCTTGGTGGAAGTGTTGGCTTCGTGCATGGGTTAAGAACCTTGGGAAGGTCTTAATGGGAGTTTTGGGTGTTTATGAAGCATGCAAAGGCATAAAGTTGCCAACTTTATGCCTTAGGGCGTATTAAATAGCTCAGATCTAGCTTTTGGATGGAAAGGAATCAGGCATTTAGCACTTAATGGACAAAGTGCTTAATTTGGTTGTACGTTGGGCATAACCTGGCGTACGCCTCACGTAGTCCCAAATCCCAGTATACCGCGTGTACCAAGATGGTACGTTGAGCGTACGCAGTGCAGGTGGGCCAAATCTGTTTTCAGCCTATGAGCTATTTACGCCTCATGGGATTATTGGGCCTAGTGTATTCTATGAATTTATGGACTATTTTATCTATTATGGGCCATAAATTTATTGGTTGGGCCTTATTGGGCCAAGAGGCCCATTTGTAATTTTGGGCCCAATAGCAAGGGAAGGATGATTGGGCCTCATGGATGGGTTTGGATTTTAGGTTTTCCTTTGACCAATCTAAGGTCCTAATATTGATTAATATTATTATTCAGCTCGGGAGGTTTCAGATTGTTAGGAGAGCAGCTTTCGTATTCGGCAGACAAATGTGAGTCTTCTCACCATACCAATGGGTCTAAGGCACCAAGGCTGGCCCATTATGTGTCCTTGATATATGTGTTAGTTATTTTGTGTTTGGTATGCTATATGATTGTGTGTTTTTTATGAACCACCATGGGAGAGCCCATGGTACTTGGATGTAAGACCATGAGGAGAGCCCATAGCTTTCCTATGGAAGGCCATTGGAGAGCCCATGACACTTAGGTGTAAGACAATGTGGGGAGCCTATGGCATCCTGGAGTAAGACGCTGGGGACGAGCCCGCGTCATCCTTATCTGTTGTATGCATGGCTTACTTGATATGTAGGTAGCTTTAATTAGCTAACAGGATATGAGTATGTGTTTTGTGTGTGGTATGCTCTGGGGGGACTCACTAAGCATTTCGCTTACATATTTTTGATTTATTTCAGGTACATCTGAGCTCAAGGGCAAGGGCAAGGCATGATGACGCGACATGCACTCTATCTCTCTCTTTTACTGTTAGGGTTTGGGGACACTCTTATGATTTGAATAAGTTGTAATGAATTGGTGATTTGAAAACAATCATGTCAGGAATTCATGGTTTATGTAATTATGTTTTATTAATTAAAAGTGAAAATTTTCTTTGAAAATTTATGTTGTTACACATCGCTCTTTACCCAACCGACAATCCTTTTGGTACTCTCAGAGTACTTACACTTTCCATTCAAGAGGTTCACCCCTTTACCCTGTGTATTCGTTGGCCTTCCCAAGGTACTTTCCATAAGTAACAACCTCTTCCTATCTCTGTGTAGAACAACCCTTTGTTGGAATTAGATCTCCAGCCACTCCCAGTGTTGGTCGCATGTTCAATCCCTTAGTCGCTCCCAATAGCCTCCGAAGAAAATTTTGGCTATCTAGAACTCCTCTATCTTCCTTGCCACTCTGGCTCTAAAAGTCATGGGATCCACGATCCCCTACCTAGACCCTATGGTCTCTACCAGATCCCACCTGTGCTGCTATAAGCACACGGGCCTCGCCCATGGGTCTCACCCAAACTATATCTTGCAGCGGACTCTCCCACAAGTCTCACCTATCTAGGGCTATGCAGGTCCAACTCCATACTGAATCTCACTATCATTTCCCGGTCCCTATCATGCTAACTCGGAGATACGGGTCTCGCCCACACTCCGCTAACTAGGAGATACGAGCCCTCGCCCACACTCCGCTGTCTACAAGCCTCCGCCCACACTCTTCTAACTAGGCTGCTAATGAATGTTACGTCTTACCAGTAGTCTTACAACACTTCCTGCAATTTCTCACTACTATCAAATGTTACAGCCCTCCTACGGTCTTACAACACATCCCATACTATCTAATTGTTGATGAATGGTACGACTATCCTGCAATCTTACATCCTGACTAAATTTGCGTCCTGGTGGGAAAATATCTAACCTGGTTTCCCAAACCAGTCAGACGCTAATCATGAATACACGAACTCAATCGTCGGAAAGTTTCCCAAACTCCCTACTCACGCGCCCCTCTATCCATTTGACCACTCGATTTTCTTTCTTTCTCAACATAATTGAGAAATTATCCGAGTTTCGCACTTACTTCTGCTTCTGGCTACTCAGGTGGTTCTTCCCCACTTTGATCCGGCTAAATTCCTTGCAACTCGTAGCTTGGAAAGGATTCCCAATCCTTCTTACCATTGATCGATCGATATGCTCGCAATCCGATGCTCACCACTGCTAGTGTTCTAACAGACCAATACCAATCTATACTTTTCTTGAATACTAACGAAACATATCTCGAGTTTTGGACACGCTTGCTACAATTACTGCATCCTGAGAACCTGCTCTAAAAAGTAGACGTCTTCAATCTAACAATCTATAACCCATGGTATGCAGATGGCATATAACTTAATCATAAGCTGGAAGCAAAATTCTAAAGTACATTAACTAACATCGATGTAGTACCATAAAAAAAATCACAAATACAAGCTAAATAGTAGAGTGAAAGATACGCACCTGCTACAACAGGGGCTGCTTGCGTCTCCTTTGAAATCAACTAGAATGACCTACTTCTCGCCGCGGGCGCCTCTGCCCGGTCCTAACGGCCGTCGGTGATCCTTAATATCACAGGGGAAACTGTTATCACCTGTCCTACTACTGCCAAACTCGGACATTAGGCCTTCTTGTGGACCGTCTGACTGCAGTGGAAATAGATCAGGTTTGATCCCTGTGTGGTGGTAGCAGTATAATCCCTTCTATAATTACCGATCTAGCAGCATCTGAAACAGCCATAATCGCCACCACTGCCACTCCTACATGCACTCTCATGCATTATGTCGCACTTCCCACAGCGACTACGGTCCTGATGACCTCTCAATCTAGAATCTGATTTCTTGGGCTTCTTGCCCGATCCCACGGATGTCTACATCTGCCTCTAAGTCAATCTCCCTCTCCCTGGCTCGAGCGATCATATCCTCCAGCATCTTGAAGTTGGATCGGCTCACAAACTGCCTGATGTCGCTCCTCAGCATCTCGTGGTACCGATCCTTCTTCATCTCCTCATCCTCCACATATTGTAGAACTAGGAAGGCTCTCTCTATGAACTTGGCGGTGATCTCCGCCACCGTCTCAGTAGTCTGCTAAAGGTCCTGGAACTCTCGTGCTAACTGTTGCACCTCAATAACTGGTGCAAATTCTGTTGGGTTATGAGCATTCTAACACTCCTAAGTGTACATGCAACCCTAAATACCTTGGATCTATGTTTTCTCTATTATACATGCAAATATGAACATCCAAGGTATTATCCTAATCTAACATACAAAACTATCAATATAACAAGATAGAATACATACCTATTTGATGTAGAATGTCTTCATAAAGCTTGAGTGCCTAGTGCCCCAAGTGTGACACCTCAAATGGTTCACACAACACCAAATACACTTGGAATAACTTGAGAGAATTCTACACTTCATGTAAATCGGATAGCCCTTTATTACTCTCACTAGTGGCCGATTTTGATCAAGAATAAGATGTTTATATAGTTATACAATTAGGGTAAACCCTAATTGTCATGACTTTCCATTTCCTTGGATCCATGGGTTCAAATACACCATGGAGCATCATATGGGTTTTGGCCCAACTAGATAATCCATGGATTATTAGCCCACTATATAAGTATGGATGATTTGTACAATCAACCCATATATTTAATTAGTCTTCTTTTGATCACTTAATTAATCCTAGATTAATTCTTGATCAATACTAATTAAATAATCTTATTATTCTTATTATTAATATACTAGAACTTATAATATATTAATAACCATAAGTGTCTTATTTCTCTCATTATAGTCTATCCAAGTGCATGATGCCATGCAACCCAAATGGACCATGCCGGGTCGGGTCAAGTCTTACCAATTATAGTTATGGACTTAGACATTAATCCAACAGTCTCCCACTTGGATAAGTCTAAAACTATTATTGCGCATGACTTCAGGAACCAACTGGCAATCGTAGCTCTCAAAAGCTTATGTCGAACTCTGACCTTGTCGATAAACTCTGACCGTTGTCAATGACTTGTCCATTAGATAAGGGATCATATATTCCTCCATTATAGATATCATATGGACTGAGACATGGATTATAATCATTCTCTCTGTCCATTTGTTTTTTCCCGATTTCTGATTTATGACGACTGACTAATTGAACAAATCAAATCAGTCGTGGCCCGGCCGAGCACTTCCATTTGTCATCATCAAATCATCGAGGGGCCCACAGATATCGCTTTTATCCTGAAGGTAAAAGGAATGGATAAACTTTGACTCATATGGCTTGTTCTACTAATTGTTGAATCATACACAAAGGCACGTTTTATAGCATCAAGTTACCAATGCGTTTTCGTGCAATCAATGTACTATCAACTCATAGTAACAACTCATATCTCTAGGTTTGAAGAATATAAGATATTATCATCTCATGATCACTCGTGATAAAATCCATGAAGTGATTCCAATGAGCGCGGGTTGAATCCAATACTCAGAACTTATGAGCACTCATGAGTCTTGTAGCCCTTTGTCCAACACCTTAGACCTCTACAAGCCAACCCATGACAGTCTTAATTCATATCTACTTCCAACATATGACCGATTGTGGATGGTTTGAATGACTTAGTCATTCCGGAAGAATAACCTAGTTTATTCGGGAAGTCAAAACATGCAAAGTGAAACACAATAATATTTGAATCCAATATGGTATCAAAACCTATGAACATAAATAAAACACCTTTTATTTATCACCATATGATTACACATTATTCATTGTATACTGTTTCAACTATCAACTTTATTCTTGAATTCAAAACAATAGTTGTCCCATGCTCCAAGCACGTACACTATGTTTTCTAAACACTAGTCATGCCATACACCAAGTATGCATACTATGTTTGTCTATGATCTTTACTTTGTGAGCTAGATCAATTGAACATCACTTCAATGATTCTCTATTCACACTCCCAAATCCTTACTGCAAATGCAAGAATTCCAAATTCATGCCATTTACTGAAATCTGTCAGATTCTAAACTTATATGCATTGATCCTCTTGTAATGATTATGCACAAAGTCAGAAAGACTTGACAACAATCATTGCAGAGCATTCCAAAGGAGATCAGCTCCTTGGAAACAACCTTCTTGCATTAAGTTTCCTAATATTAAACAGATTGAAAATTCTAACTTTGAAACATTTCCAGATTCCATTTTGACTATCACTTCTGAACAAGAGTTTCCTCCTTCCAAATTATGTCAATATGGTCCTTCCAGAATTATCACTATACTTCCAATTTTCCTTTAGCAACCAATCTTTGGTAAACCTTAGATTGTCCTTGAAAATTGTTTTATCCTTTTAGTGATATCCAGTTCTAAACCTTTTCCCTTCTTATTGCCCCAGGCAATTGGAAACTTTTAGAAAGGATGAATATAGCACATGTAATCGATCCTATATCTGAAGCATATGGGACACGATTCATGATGTCTCACATAAAGATTAAACCAGTCTTTTTCTATAACATTTCCATTTCTATTTGCCAAGTTCTCATAATTCAGATTATGAAAAGGGATGCCGTAATCATAATCGAATTTTAGAACGCAAATAACGGACCCATATACAGAATTTCCTTATGTTGAGCCATTCCAACATGAAATTCATATATATCCTTGACTAAATGATTAAAACCTCATGATCTAAGCTTATAGATTTGAGATGAAGTATAATTTCCTCTCCCTTAATTATAGCAAAACAACTTTTTCCCAATTGAAACCTTTTGTTTTTCTATAATTAACATTGCTAACTTGCAATCTTTATCATAATTATCATGCTCCCACTAACATGATGATTATTAGCATAACACTTATGCTCCAACTAGCTTTGACATGTACTTAGAAATCAGCTGACTTTCTTACCAAAGTTCAGATTTCTAATACTAGATTGTTTTGATAAAACTTTATCAAAATCATACACCTTCCCTTAGATAGCACACTTGTGTGTCTAAAAAATTATGAAGAGGGATGTCGTAATCATAATGGTTAGACCTTTTTGCCACTTCTCACAAGTCCAGGTTAGTGTGCCGGTAAACCACACACGCTCCACTAACGACTTTGAGAATGCAAATATCATAATTGCTATCTATCTAAAATCTACTTAGTGAAAGTGTTTCCTCACCATCATTTTCATGAATCGGAGAGAAACCTTATGACACTTAGATTTAATGGTGTATGTGTTCTTATCCATGTGAATTGTCAAAACCATAGTCACAAGACAAGGATAATGACAAATCCGAACTCATATGGACTGAACGCAATCTTAACTTCTTGCCACCTGGCAGCTCAAGGGCCTACCATTGCTTCCAAGTTGTTGTGCAACACATTGAGAACTCTAAGAACTCGTATGCAAAGCCATCTTTAACTAGAATGGGCACAGAATGTGTCAACACGATAGGTTATAAACCTTAAGTTGTGTGCTAGTGAGGAACTTCAGGTTTCATTCTTGATTAGTTCTTGAGATTTTCAAGACCTTTAAGACTCCCACTGTCCTCTTGACCTATAAGACTCCCTTGTCAAACATCCAAGAGATAGTGTGGATTCTAATCAAGACAAACACTTCACACAATTGGCCTTAGTTGGTCTTTGTTTTATCCAAAACATCACAACTTACCAATTTCAAATGTACAAGAGTAGAAAACTTTTACTCTTACATTTGATAAGTGTTTTTTAAACCTTCTTAAAGACATGTCACTCAAATTATAATCTTGGAGTATGACTCTAAGACTTGTATTGGAACGAAGTATGACTCATCTTCTTGATTTAACCATTTCAACAATTCAAGATCCCTTCTTCTTAGTCATAAGAATGCACTAAGACTTCCTTAGAGAACTAATTTTGATATGGTTTCTTAATCATTAAGATGATCACAAAACTGATACTAAAGTACTCCCCCATCTTTTCAGATTTGAGGAACTTCTATCCTTCTGCCTAATTTGATTCTTCTTATTCGCTCTACCATGCATTGGAACCTTTTCCAATGTCTTAGAGTTACACTTAAGCTTGTAAGTATAATCATATTTACTGAGCTTTAGTAAACTATGACGAATAGCCTTATATCTTTTGTGGTGGACTTAATCAGTGCACATGACTATGTACTCGATCCCTTAGTCGATTACTTGATTCACACATCCATGTGAACAAGTAATTAGTCTTAATTTTTCCAATACTTGAAAGTTCTCATTCATCATGCTATAGAACTTGCATGATTCCAAGTCCTGGTCCAACTGAGACTTTGGATGATGAGAATCTTTCCTTATTTGGTAAATTTAGACATTACCACAAATGAAGGAATCAATTTCATATTTCCACTCTTGCTATTAATGGAATCATATAAGCAACAATTTTTCCTCAAATGCCATTGTAAGGATATTTTAAAATAAATAAAATCAAAAATTTTCTTTTATTTTAAAACTATGCGGAAAAACTTATCCTTACAATCCATATGAAAACTTGTTGTTATCTATTCCTAAGCAATACCTCATAACTCCTAAGAAGTAGCTCAAGAATCTGATCTTCAAACTACGCGATAGAAATCCATCTATGCGATCAAATTCAACATATGCTTTCTTTAAGTTCCTTCACTTTTTCTTTGATTCTTAAAACATCAACATGTGACCCAGTCACATCATGTAATAAGAATCTCAGAATAGAAACTTAGCAGAGTTAGATAGTGGACTTTACCTGAAGTACAGTCAAACTTATTGACTTTAACATCCTTAGGTAAATTTTGCAGCTTCGCAACTAATGACCCTTTCTTTGGCAATATAAACATATGGACCCTTTGATAATGGTACACGGGACTATCACAGACTTAGCTTTTCTCTTTACCATTTGTTCAACCGAGTTGATTATGGCCGATCCCTTTCCATTGGGAAGAGAATGTTTTTCTGGATTTCCTGTGTCACTATTGTCAATATCCATCAAGTTTTGAGGAAGTTGATCTTAACAAATAGATAAAATCATTAAGGGTCTTGTCATAGTCTGTTCATAGGTTTTCCAAAAGAACTCACTATGTGACTTAGAAAGTGATTGAACCACCAACTTTCTCAAGACTTTGACACCCAACTCTCCCGGCTTGTCAATATGTGACTACATCTCCAAGATGTGACCACACCAAGACCTTTACTTGCCAATAGGGCTCGAGTGACCTTAAACTTTTCAAGAACTTGTGGGGTAGGGAGAATAATTGGAGGAGGTGAAAGAAGTATGATTTCCATTGGAACATCATCTTCATTTAGGAAAGCTAGTTTCAAGAGATTTGGGAAGATCATAAATGTCTAAACTAGACATGTTTTGGGAGATATTCAAGATAGTTGATCTTAAAGTCCGTAATATAACACCCAATATGAAATATTAAGGCTAGGACCCATCAAATTATTTTATAACTTAGAAGAGGTATGCCGTAATCCAAGCTATAAAGCAATTTGAAGGTAGGTGAATGACGATTCACCAATTTCCACCAAGATAAACGAAATGTATTATTAGGTTTTAATTGGTTTTGAAACTCCTAGATCTTTTGAGATTCATTGAAATGTTCAATGGCATGTTTGAATCTCGAGTGTGCCCTTCAGGTTTTGTGACTGGGATGCCGAGGATCACAAAACAAGGTGTGAAGTAACCATGCAAATTACTTGGTACCCTTAAGTGTTTACCCCTCAATCGATGTGCCGGTTAACCACACACGCTCCATCGATACTATAATAAACATTAAGTTACCCTTTGCCTACCTTGTTAAATACGAGTTAGTGTGCCGGTTAACCACACACGCTCCACTAACCGACTTAAACAAAGTGCAAAGTGTAATTTCATGGATTAGCACCTTATTCACATTTTCCTAAGTAACTAAGATTGAATATTATTAAGAGTTTAGTTACTTAGTATTTATCATTAATACTTTTAATGAAGGGAGAATTATAGTTGTGTCAAACCCGTTCGGCTAACGACCCTCCACCAGTCAAGCAAGCGGTGGGTGAGAGTGGCCACCCATTAAGTTGCCATTTTATAGGAAACAACCTTATACCCACCTTATAGACCGGCTTCGTGAATGAGACGTACTAGCGGTAAGACTGACTTTACTCTTATACATGTATATATTATTAACTTATAATATTATAAAGTATAAGGGTTGAATTTTAACTTTTAAAATTCTAAGGGCTAACTTGGAATTAAAGTATTCATAAGAGAAAACTTTACAAATTCCAAAACTTGAGGGCAAGTTTTGAAACTATTCAAAACTAATTAATTCCATAACTTATGTGTTTAAAGTAGTTTTAATCCAAAAAACTCTTCAAGTTCCATAACTTATGGAAGACTTTAAACTAATAAAAGAATTAACTTTTCTTTATTTTTATAACTTATGGAATTAATTAAGGTTACACTTTTACTCTTTAATGAAGTGACTCTTGAACTTCCATAATGTGACAACCCGAAATTTCCATTTGTACGAACATTATCTATTCAATAGAAGCTAGTCCAGTTTCTGTAAATTTCAGACTTGTCCGAACAAGTTTGTGTACATCAGGGTTTACGTTTCTGGACATATCCGGAGAATGGATGCTCCTGTAATCGTGAAACTTGAACATTGTAAGTTTCACAATGTTATAGTCCGACTTCCGGAATAAAAATATTTTCTGTCAATATATTCCAGGACTATAAATAGATTTCTGAATTTAATTAATTCATTATTCACAATTCCGACTAGAGAAAAGCCAATTCTCTCTGACGGATCTTCGGGTTTTCATCCCGGATTGTGAGTCTACTTTCCTAAACGTGTTTTAATACTTGTTATATGCTTTATAACATCATTTATATGTCTAAACTACAAGATCCGAGAGTTTACCGCCCAAGAACGTTCTTGGGGAGTAAACTCCAAAACGGAGCCTAAAGGCTTCCTAGTCCCGATTCCGTGTTAGACAACTTGTTTAGGGGTTAAGGTATGGACATTTGAGACTAAAAAGCAACCAAGAAACACAAGTTATTGGAGTTTACGGCCAAGGAACTTCCTTGGGCCGTAAACCCCTTTTTATGGGTCAAAAATGCCCTAACTTGCCTCCTTGAGCCTAAGGACTTTAACCACTAATGCTTGTGACTATTTTGGATACCAAAACACTTCAAGATCTTAGGGTTTTAGGAGTTTACGGCCAAGGAAAGATCTTGGGCCGTAAACCCCTTTTTCTTGTGATAAACATGCCACAAACACCCCTAAGGCCTTAAGACAATTTAGCTTGAACACATGGGACTTGAATGGGGATCAAAAGACTTCATAATCACTCCTTAAAAGGAGTTTACGGCCAAGGAACATATCTTGGGCCGTAAACTCCAAGTGATGACCTAAATGTGTGCATCTTGTCCCTATTAGCCTTAGATAAAATCATGGAAGCCATCCTTGATGTGCAAGTGCCTCAAATGAATTAAAATCCATCACCCATAGGAGTTTACGGCCGTAAACTCTAGGGTATATGGACTATAGGCCGTAAACTACCCTATGGAGCATTCTAGGGCCTTAAACTACATCATGTATTATTCCAACAAAGCTAGGAGTGTACTTGGATCAAAATAACACTTTAAAACACCCAAAACCACCATATGAGGAGTTCACGGCCATAAACCCATGAGTTTACGGCCATAAACTCCAAAGGGTGGGGTTTGTTGGGTGGTGAACTCTTATGCAAGGCCATTTGATGTTTCAAACCCTTTTGCCTTGTCCCGTATCAACTTAGATGCAACCATTAGGACCTATAACACTTATACAAAGTGTATACATGTTCCTAATTGTGTTAACTTACTTTGTTAAGTTATTATGTGGCTAATTAATTATATATATGCTTATTATATGATAACTAGGCTCGAACGTGTGAACAAGTCTCCGTTTGACACTTAGCACGGTACCTGATACATCAATTCAATCTACTCACCACAAGTGAGTTTATACCCCTTTAATCAACCTTTGAAATACTTTTAAATGTTTTAAGTACTTTATGGGGGGGGGGGATACAAGTCAAATACCTATAGTTATTACATCAATCACATGTGATTGCATTAATCACATGTGATTAATAACTAGAAAACCAATGATTTTATCACTGTTCAACTATTTATCAAACTATTTCACTTCAAATGTTTTACAAACTCTTTTTACTTATCAAATGCTTTTATTAAACTTTGTTTTATTTCTTATAAATTGCATGCCCATATATGTATATATATAAGTAATGTTTAAAGGGCTTAGGAAGGCCATCCGCCTTATTTCCTTTTCGCGCACTGAGATGTGGTCTGGTGGGATTTCGGGTGACCATCCGAAGGTCGTTTCAATATTAGTTATATATCATATATACATGTATAGACATAAAAGTACTTCCATATTCATATTTATCAGTACATCAATAGTTAGTTACCATCGGGGTAACACAATACATATACATATACTAGAAACAATACATATACAATGATGCTAGAAACAATACATATACATATACTAGAAACAATACATATACAATGATGCTAGAAACAATACATATACATATACTAGAAACAATACATATACAATGATGCTAGAAACAATACATATACATATACTAGAAACAATACATATACAATGATGCTAGAAGCAATACATATACAACTATACTAGAACGAGAAACAGTACATATACATGAATACTTTATTATTGTGATTTAAATCGGAGCATGACTTAACTGTGATGGCTCGAGTTGTAGCCAGAATTCTCTTGAAGGGAGAGCGTGAGTTTGTGTATAGATCTATACTGGATTGACAATCCTATACCTTGCTGCTAGCTACAGCCGGACCTGCAGGTCTGCGGGTGCCAAACGTCATTCCGTTATTACGACCATTCATTTGTCGTTGTTACTAGTCGATAGTATGGTGCAATTTATCACGTAATGCCTTAATATAAATCCGGTTTAAGGTAGTTAGTACAACCGTAGTTCTTATAATACAAGGCTACAGTACTACAATAATTTACCCATTACATATTTTTAGTGATAACCTCACTTAAACGTTTATGTACAAACTATATTTTGTTAAATGATAGTTACATTTGGGAAATTACACACTTTTACATCAAACGAGCATACAAAACAGTTAAGCCTTGGTAGAAGGCTACTTTAATAGAAAATATAGGTTTTTCTGAGAGATTCAAACTTTCACAAACAATTGCAAACCTTTAAATACATTTTACAAACTTATACTTTATACATGTTCAAACATTTTTGGATGACAAATACCGACACTAAAATACTTATGAACTCACCAGCTTAATGCTGATAAACTCTTTCAAAATAACTTGTATTCTCAGGTCGTCAGTAGACAGGTACCGAGGCCAGCTTTTGAGAAGATGGAGCGCATTCAAGACTCATCTTATTATTTTGATATACGTTATTTTTGGTGTCTATAATGTACAGAACACACTTGTATTAAAATTATATATTTAATGCAATGGATGATGTTGTTGCTTATTTACATATACTGTGTTGTGATACTTACATGACGTCCTCCGCCCAGAACGTTTCCGTGGTTCTTGGTTTTGGGGTGTGACAGATTGGTATCAAAGCATTGTTTATAGTGAATCAAGTGCATCAACCCATAAAAGATATACTAAATTATAAACCCATTTGGGATTAAAACACTCTAACCAAGAGTCTATACTTAAAATACTAAAATATCTAATTAAGTATACTAGTCTACATTCATACTAAAACCAGTGCCACATCGACAAGAACAAAAGTATTACGATTGTTAAATATCACAGGTAAGCTCGGGGATATATGGTCAGTCCTGGGAATGGCATAGCCTGATCAACTATGCTGGTCCGAGGAGTGATTAGCATATGCCCTAGAATGGTTGTGATGTGTTAACAAGTCTAAAAACTTACCAACAATACCACAAGAAGATTCAATAGAACCTAAACTTAAAATACTATAGGTGTATTTTGTACTACCAACTACTTGTATACTATATCTTTATACCTCTCTTCTCGCGTAGATCTAAATGGCTGGATTCCATCACGGCGACCCGTACTTTCCAAATGAAGGCAACGCAGGATGGCTCGAAGCAGAGTCTGACGATGAACACCCAATCCCGTTGGATGATCATCAAGCTGAAGGCTTCTCAGATGGATCAGACTCTGAGCCTGAAGTCAACAACCTACCTCCAGTAGGTCAAGCCCCGAACAACAACCCTCGACCAGGTTTTCTAGGTCCCACTCCCTTGTGGGTAGATAACTTGAATCGCTGGAGTGACGAATAGGGTCAACCCTTACCATACTTTGGGGACCGAACCTTTTACAACGTCAGCGATGGCGGCTCTGCTGACCGAGCTCTACCTGTCCTTATCCGTAGGATAGCTCGTAATGTCGAGCAAGGTCGAGCAGCCATCGACCGGGTTGTGGAGATTGATGCCAACTCTGGTGTCAACACAGTCCGCATTCTCCGTCTCGAAGAAGATATGGAACGGACCCGGAGAACCAATGAAACCCTACAGCAACGTCTGGTTGCCTTTCAAGCAGAAGTCATGGAACTTCGAGCTCGTCAGAAGGCTCATGAACGACACCTTCACGAGGTGGTACGTCAAATGAGAGACCTCAGGGTTCTCCTGAGGAATACTCATCGTCGTTAGATGATGTCTAGTACATCATTATCTTTTGGGTTAAGGATTAGCCTTTTAACATCTGTGCTCTAAGTAGCACTTATCTGTAAAATATTCCTAACTTTCAGTACTCTAATTAGGAATCTAAGAACTGTCAAACTTTCTGTATGGTATGATGTAAGACCTACTGTTAGGTCAATTTTCATTGAACTCGTTACATCAGTAATACCAGTATTATTGACAACTACCTACTCTGTGGGATGAATCTTTACATTTGGGTTTTCCTACACATCTTTCTGGTTATGAACACAAACACTCATTCAATTGTTGGGCTATGGTTAGTTAGTCCATGTGTCATTCGCACATTACTTACAAATTGATTCTTACCACTTTTCTCATCTTTATAAAATTATAGTTGAAAGATGCCTCCTCGCAAATCTACCCGGAATAACCCTACACCTCCACCACCCCCGGTCATTGATACAGCAGCCCTAAATGCTGCCGTAGCTGCAGCAGTGGCAACTTCCATGGCACAGTATCACTCTACTGATGCCAGCAGAGGTGGAACCCCGGTTAACTCCATTCCGGTTGAAACTCCTGTGCGCTCGAGAGAGTGCTCTTACAAGGATTTCACCAACTGTAAGCCGAAACCCTTCCATGGGACCGGCGGAGTCATTGCTCTCTCGCAATGGTTTGAGAAGACTGAATCAGTCTTCGAAATTTGTTCTTGCCCTGCTGCGAGCAAAGTCAAATATGCCGCATGCACCTTCGAAGGGAAGGCACTGACGTGGTGGAAGAGCCACGTTAAATCTCTAACTCTCATCGTGGCCAACGACATAGGCTGGGATACGATGAAAGACCTCATGATTGAGGAATACTGCCCGAGGGGCGAGATCCAGAAACTGGAACAGGAGCTTTGGAGCCTGACCATGAAGGGCACCAACATTATCGCTTACACTGCCCGGTTTAGCGAACTAGTGGCCCTCTGCCCTAATATGGTTCCCACTGAAGGGAACAAGATTGAAAGGTACATATGGGGGCTAGTTCCTCCGTATCAGGGGAATGTTCTATCATCAAACCCCGCTACCTTCGATAGTGCCAAGCGACTGGCACAGCGAATCATTGACCATGGTGTCAAAACCCCTGCAACCACAACAAACCTAGCCATCTCCGAACCATCCAAGCCCGATGACACCAAGCGGAAGTTCTGGGATGACAAGAAGAGGCAGCGAGCTGCCAAGAAGCAGCAAATTGTGGCAGTACATGCCGCGGTAACCCCTGCTACTACTGCTCCGACGAAGCAGTATGCTGGAAGTTTGCCAAAGTGCAACAAATGCAACTTCCACCACAACGGCCCCTGCCGTGAAATGCAGTGCTCTAACTGCAACAGGAAAGGACACATCGTCCGTTTCTGTAAATTCCCGGCGCAACCGATCACGCAAGTCCCTGGCTCTGGCGCGAGCCCAACTTGCTATGGATGTGGCGAAACTGGCCACTATAAGAGGGCTGCCCCAAAGCGAGAAATGCTGGAGGAGCAGGGAGGGTACTAGCTATAGGCCACGGGGAAGCAGTCGCTGACCTGACAGTGGTGACTGGTACGTTCCTCCTCGATAACTCCTATGCATGCATTCTGTTCGATAGTGGAGCGGAGCGAAGCTTCGTGAACCACAAATTTGCTCGCATGCTTAAACCACAACCACACGCACTTAAAGAACAATTCACAGTAGAAATGGCTAACGGCAAAACAGAAAACACCAGTAGCATATACTTAGGATGTATCCTAACCCTAGATACCCATTCATTCCCAGTCGACCTCATGCCAGTCTCAATAAAAAGCTTCGACGTTATCATCGGCATGGATTGGTTGAGTCTTCATCGTGCCGACATCATGTGCTTCAAGAAAGCAGTCCGACTAAACCTTCCGTCTAACGAAACTCTTATAGTCTACGTTGACAAACCTGGTGCGAGTCTTCGCATTATATCAAGTATTCAAGCACAGAAATATCTGCGCAAAGAATACCACGCATTCCTTTCTCACGTCGTCGACACGAACCTCGAAACGAAAGAACTCAAGAACATTCCAGTAGTGAGCGACTTTCCCGACATTTTCCCAGAAGAACTACCTGGATTACCTCCGCAACGACAGGTCGAGTTCCGTATCGACTTAGTCCCAGGAGCTACCCCAGTAGCCAAGTCGCCCTACCGATTGGCACCAGCGGAGATGCAGGAATTATCTGGTCAACTTAACGAACTACTCAGCAAGGGATTCATACGACCAAGCTTCTCACCTTGGGGAGCACCAGTCTTGTTCGTTAAGAAGAAAGACGGATCATTCCGTATGTGTATCGACTACAGAGAACTCAACAAACTGAAGGTCAAAAATCGTTACCCTCTACCTCGCATAGACGATCTATTAGACCAACTGCAAGGGGAGAACTATTTCTCCAAAATTGATCTAAGATCCGGATATCACCAGTTACGAGTGCTAGAGGAGGATGTTCCAAAAACAGCCTTCCGAACTCGTTACGGACACTACGAGTTCGTGGTGATGCCATTCGGATTGACCAATGCGCCAGCAGTTTTCATGGACCTGATGAACATAGTATGTCGACCTTACTTGGATCAGTTCGTCATCGTTTTCATTGACGACATCCTGATCTACTCCCGAAGTAAGGAAGAGCATGGCGATCACCTACGACTAGTTTTAGGAACTTTACGAACGGAGAAACTTTATGCGAAGTTCTCAAAATGTGAATTTTGGATCAGAAGAGTCGAATTCTTAGGACACGTGGTAAGCGAAGAGGGAATCCACGTGGACCCATCCAAAATTAAAGCCATTGAGAACTGGTCAGCACCCAAGACGCCGACAGAAATTCGTCAATTTCTAGGCCTTACTGGTTACTACCGCCGATTCATTCAGGACTTCTCCCGAATAGCGAAACCTCTTACAACCCTGACCCAGAAAGGCGTGGCCTTTGATTGGGAAGAGAAACAAGAGAGAGCGTTCCAAACGCTCAAACGAGCCTTGTGCACCGCGCCAATACTATCTCTCCCCGAAGGGATAGAAGACTTTGTAGTCTATTTCGATGCATCGAACCAAGGGCTCGGGTGTGTCCTGATGCAACGAGGTAAGGTCATCGCCTACACCTCCCGACAGCTGAAGACACACGAAGTTAACTATACGACACACGATCTTGAACTGGGAGCAGTGGTGTTTGCTATGAAGATCTGGAGACATTACTTGTATGGAACGAAGAGCACTATCTTTACCGACCACAAGAGTTTACAACACATATTCGATCAGAAGGAGCTCAACATGAGACAACGACGGTGGGTCGAGCTACTCAGTGATTACGAATGCGATATTCGTTATCATCCGGGTAAAGCCAACGTAGTAGCAGACGCCCTGAGTCAGAAAGAATATTCTGGACGCAAGGTCAAGTCATTATCAATAACCATCCATTCACACTTGTCTAACCAAATTCAGGCGGCCCAACTTGAAGCCATGAAACCTGAAAATGTGACAAGTGAATCTCTTAAAGGAATGGACAAGAATTTAGAAGCCAAGGGTGACGGAGCCTTATACTGCATGGATCGGATCTAGACACCGAAACACGGTGGTTTCCGAGACTTAGTCATGACCGAGGCGCACAACACTCGGTATTCCGTCCACCCAGGTTCAGATAAGATGTATCTGGATCTTAAAAAGCTATACTGGTGGCCTAATATGAAAGCAGAGATTGCTACCTTTGTGAGTAAATGCCTTACTTGCGCAAAGGTAAAGGTCGAGTACTAGAAGCCCTCTGGTTTATTTCAACAACCATAGAACCCAGAATGGAAGTGGGAGCGGATCACTATGGATTTCATAACCAAGTTGCCCAAGACAACGGGTGGACTTGATACCATATGGGTCATCGTTGATAGATTGACCAAGTCTGCGCACTTCCTACCTATCAAAGAAACCGACAAGATGGAGAAACTTACGAGAACATACATTAGGGAAATCGTATGACTACATGGTGTGCCTATATCCATTATCTCCGATCGAGATAGTAGGTTCACCTCAAGATTCTGGCAATCACTGCAACATTCCCTAGGAACAAGGCTGGACATGAGCACAGCCTACCATCCACAGACTGACGGACAGAGTGAGAGAACAATCCAGACTTTAGAAGATATTTTGCGTGCTTGTGTAATTGACTTTGGAAAAGCGTGGGATACTCATTTACCCCTCGTCGAATTTTCCTATAACAACAGTTATCACACTAGCATAAAGGCAGCACCATTTGAAGCTCTCTACGGCCGAAAGTGCAGATCCTCTCTGTGCTGGGCTGAGGTGGGTGATACCCAATTAGCTAGAGGGCAAGCTTCCGACAGTACCCTCACTGGTCCGGAAATCATTCGGGAAACAACAAAGAAGATCGTTCAGATCCGTGAACGATTGAAAGCCTCTAGAGACCGACAAAAGAGCTACGCTGATAAACGCAGAAAACCTTTGGAATTTCAGGTGGGAGACCGAGTCCTTCTCAAAGTCTCACCCTGGAAGGGCTTGATACGCTTCGGTAAGCGTGGGAAGCTTAATCCTAGGTACATAGGGCCTTTTGAGATTCTCGCAAGAGTCGGCCCCGTAGCTTACAAACTTGATCTACCCGACACACTTCGTAACGTACATTCTACATTCCACGTATCTAACTTGAAAAAGTGTCTGTCCGATGAGACTCTCGTAATCCCACTCGACGATATCAAGATCAACGAGAGCCTCAACTTCGTGGAAGAACCTGTAGAGATCATGGACCGTGAGGTCAAGCAGACGAAGCAGAGCCGTATCCCTATCGTGAAGGTTCGCTGGAACGCCAAGCGAGCACCAGAATTCACTTGGGAACGCGAGGATCAGGTGAAACTGAAATATCCTCATCTTTTCGCTTAGTTATTTGTAACTTCTTATTTTCTTAAATTCTAATTTCGGGATGAAATTCCTTCTAACGGGGGGATGATGTGACAACCCGAAATTTCCATTTGTACGAACATTATCTATTCAATAGAAGCTAGTCCAGTTTCTGTAAATTTCAGACTTGTCTGAACAAGTTTGTGTACATCAGGGTTTACGTTTCTGGACATATCCGGAGAATGGATGCTCCTGTAATCGTGAAACTTGAACATTGTAAGTTTCACAATGTTATAGTCCGACTTCCGGAATAAAAATATTTTCTGTCAATATATTCCAGGACTATAAATAGATTTTTGAATTTAATTAATTCATTATTCACAATTCCGACTAGAGAAAAGCCAATTCTCTCTGACGGATCTTCGGGTTTTCATCCCGGATTGTGAGTCTACTTTCCTAAACGTGTTTTAATACTTGTTATATGCTTTATAACATCATTTATATGTCTAAACTACAAGATCCGAGAGTTTACCGCCCAAGAACGTTCTTGGGGAGTAAACTCCAAAACGGAGCCTAAAGGCTTCCTAGTCCCGATTCCGTGTTAGACAACTTGTTTAGGGGTTAAGGTATGGACATTTGAGACTAAAAAGCAACCAAGAAACACAAGTTATTGGAGTTTACGGCCAAGGAACTTCCTTGGGCCGTAAACCCCTTTTTATGGGTCAAAAATGCCCTAACTTGCCTCCTTGAGCCTAAAGACATTAACCACTAATGCTTGTGACTATTTTGGACACCAAAACACTTCAAGATCTTAAGGTTTTAGGAGTTTACGGCCAAGGAAAGATCTTGGGCCGTAAACCTCTTTTTCTTGTAATAAACATGCCACAAACACCCCTAAGGCCTTAAGACAATTTAGCTTGAACACATGGGACTTGAATGGGGATCAAAAGACTTCATAATCACTCCTTAAAAGGAGTTTACGGCCAAGGAACATATCTTGGGCTGTAAACTCCAAGTGATGACCTAAATGTGTGCATCTTGTCCCTATTAGCCTTAGATAAAATCATGGAAGCCATCCTTGATGTGCAAGTGCCTCAAATGAATTAAAATCCATCACCCATAGGAGTTTACGGCCGTAAAATCTAGGGTATATGGACTATAGGCCGTAAACTCCCCTATGGAGCATTCTAGGGCCTTAAACTACTTCATGTATTATTCCAACAAAGCTAGGAGTGTACTTGGATCAAAATAACACTTTAAAACACCCAAAACCACCATATGAGGAGTTCACGACCATAAACCCATGAGTTTACGGCCATAAACTCCAAAGGGTGGGGTTTGTTGGGTGGTGAACTCTTATGCAAGGCCATTTGATGTTTCAAACCCTTTTGCCTTGTCCCGTATCAACTTAGATGCAACCATTAGGACCTATAACACTTATACAAAGTGTATACATGTTCCTAATTGTGTTAACTTACTTTGTTAAGTTATTATGTGGCTAATTAATTATATATATGCTTATTATATGATAACTAGGCTCGAACGTGTGAACAAGTCTCCGTTTGACACTTAGCACGGTACCCGATACATCAATTCAATCTACTCACCACAAGTGAGTTTATACCCCTTTAATCAACCTTTGAAATACTTTTAAATGTTTTAAGTACTTTATGGGGGGGGGATACAAGTCAAATACCTATAGTTATTACATCAATCACATGTGATTGCATTAATCACATGTGATTAATAACTAGAAAACCAATGATTTTATCACTGTTCAACTATTTATCAAACTATTTCACTTCAAATGTTTTACAAACTCTTTTTATTTATCAAATGCTTTTATTAAACTTTGTTTTATTTCTTATAAATTGCATGCCCATATATGTATATATATATATATATATATATATATATATATATATATATATATATATATATATATATAAGTAATGTTTAAAGGGCTTAGGAAGGCCATCCGCCCTATTTCCTTTTCGCGCACTGAGATGTGGTCTGGTGGGATTTCGGGTGACCATCCGAAGGTCGTTTCAATATTAGTTATATATCATATATACATGTATAGACATAAAAGTACTTCCATATTCATATTTATCAGTACATCAATAGTTAGTTACCATCGGGGTAACACAATACATATACATATACTAGAAACAATACATATACAATGATGCTAGAAACAATACATATACATATACTAGAAAAAATACATATACAATGATGCTAGAAACAATACATATACATATACTAGAAACAATACATATACAATGATCCTAGAAACAATACATATACATATACTAGAAACAATACATATACAATGATGCTAGAAACAATACATATACAACTATACTTGAACGAGAAACAGTACATATACATGAATACTTTATTATTGTGATTTAAATCGGAGCATGACTTAACTGTGATGGCTCGAGTTGTAGCCAGAATTCTCTTGAAGGGAGAGCGTGAGTTTGTGTATAGATCTATACTGGATTGACAATCCTATACCTTGCTGCTAGCTACAGCAGGACCTGCAGGTCTGCGGGTGCCAAACGTCATTCCGTTATTACGACCATTCATTTGTCGTTGTTACTAGTCGATAGTATGGTGCAATTTATCACGTAATGCCTTAATATAAATCCGGTTTAAGGTAGTTAGTACAACAGTAGTTCTTATAATACAAGGCTACAGTACTACAATAATTTACCCATTACATATTTTTAGGGATAACCTCACTTAAACGTTTATGTACAAACTATATTTTGTTAAATGATAGTTACATTTGGGAAATTACACACTTTTACATCAAACGAGCATACAAAACAGTTAAGCCTTGGTAGAAGGCTACTTTAATAGAAAATATAGGTTTTTCTGAGAGATTCAAACTTTCACAAACAATTGAAAACCTTTACATACATTTTACAAACTTATACTTTATACATGTTCAAACATTTTTGGATGACAAATACCGACACTAAAATACTTATGAACTCACCAGCTTAATGCTGATAAACTCTTTCAAAATAACTTGTATTCTCAGGTCGTCAGTAGACAGGTACCGAGGCCAGCTTTTGAGAAGATGGAGCGCATTCAAGACTCATCTTATTATTTTGATATACGTTATTTTTGGTGTCTATAATGTACAGAACACACTTGTATTAAAATTATATATTTAATGCAATGGATGATGTTGTTTGCTTATTTACATATACTGTGTTGTGATACTTACATGACGTCCTCCGCCCCAGAACTTTTCCCCCGTTCTTGGTTTTGGGGTGTGACACATAACTTGAGGACAAGTTATGGAGTCATAAAAAAAAAATATTCAATGACACAAGACTCTTCATTTTGTAACCATTACCAACTTTTATGAGTTTTATGAGTCTTTAATGTGACTCTTCATGTAACTTGAGGACAAGTTACACAAACACATTTTATACTCAACTCTTAGATTCAAATGGATTGAAAGAAACTATTTCAATTAAGTTTTCTATTAATCTAAGCAACTCATAAGAACAAGATAATTCAAATCAAACTTTTTCATGTAATTAGTCTAAACCTTAAACTAATACAAAACATGAATCTATTGACATTTATCTTTGAAAATGGATTAGCATGAACATTACCACATTAAAAAACAAATTTATAAGTTCAAAAACAACTTAGGGTAATGTTCCTAGTCCATTTCTAGCCAAAAACCTCGAAAATATGCTGTCTGGGGGTCCAACTCGTCGAGTGCATGAACCAACTCGGTGAGTTGGATCGAATTGATCACATTTTAGGCATGGACTCGTCGAGTCTCCTGATGGACTCGCCGAGTCTGATGATCAGACAGCAACAAATTCATTTTTTTCAGCTTCTATTGCAGGTATAACAAGAAAACAAGCCTAGGCTCTGATACCACTGTTGGGTTATGAGCATTCTAACACTCCTAAGTGTACATGCAACCCTAAATACCTTGGATCTATGTTTTCTCTATTATACATGCAAATATGAACATCCAAGGTATTATCCTAATCTAACATACAAAACTATCAATATAACAAGATAGAATACATACCTCTTTGATGTAGAATGTCTTCATGAAGCTTGAGTGCCTAGTGCCCCAAGTGTGACACCTCAAATGGTTCACACAACACCAAATACACTTGGAATAACTTGAGAGAATTCTACACTTCATGTAAATCAGATAGCCCTTTATTACTCTCACTAGTGGCCGATTTTGATCAAAAATAAGATGTTTATATAGTTATACAATTAGGGTAAACCCTAATTGTCATGACTTTCCATTTCCTTGGATCCATGGGTTCAAATACACCATGGAGCATCATATGGGTTTTGGCCCAACTAGATAATCCATGGATTATTAGCCCACTATATAAGTATGGATGATTTGTACAATCAACCCATATATTTAATTAGTCTTCTTTTGATCACTTAATTAATCCTAGATTAATTCTTGATCAATACTAATTAAATAATCTTATTATTCTTATTATTAATATACTAGAACTTATAATATATTAATAACCATAAGTGTCTTATTTCTGTCATTATAGTCTATCCAAGTGCATGATGCCATGCAACCCAAATGGACCATGCCGGGTCGGGTCAAGTCTTACCAATTATAGTTATGGACTTAGACATTAATCCAACAAATTCGTCCCTGAACCTGGACGAGAAGTCGCTCTATGTCATTATGTCTAATGTGACATCATCTCAGATAGCATGTCAAACCTCCTCCCACCATTCAAGCGCTCTGTCCTTCAGAAGACAGGAGGTGAGTCAGACCTTATCCCCCTCGGGACATCTGCTTATGCAAAACGCGTTGGCAAAGTTAGCCAACCATCTGTTGTTAGTAATGGGGTCCCTAGCCCCATGATAATCTGGAGCTCCACAAGCCCTGAACTCTTGGAATGTCAGTGTGCATTCCCCTGTCATGGCCACCATCTCAGCGTGGAAGGATCCCAGCCTCTCATCCAAAATCTCCAATATACCCTCCTTGACCGTACCAATACTGCATGTAATCTCAACTGAGATAAACTCTCTTATATGCTCCCTGAGCTGCTCGACTCCTGAACCCGAGCTTGATCCCACGTCGGTTCTTGAATCGCCCACTAGCCTCTCACGTAATGTCACCATTCTACAACATAACATAATTATCATCAGAATACTCATCACTACTAAGGGAGCACACATGCACCACAAGTTCCCCGGTTTTATCTTGGCTCTTCTCAAATCGAGTACGGATCCTCTACTTTTAGTAGTACGGGCCCATACTACCTTCCACATCTATCCGTACTTTCCTCAAGAATTGCCTCGGCTCTAACAAGTCCCTTTCACTACTACTATTGCTCCCAACACTACTCTCATCCTAGGCATGCCCTAGGGTAATCACCATCTAGATCTCCTCCATCAGTTGCATAAGAAGTCCCTGCTATCCTCCCCTAACTAGCTCGCAACTACTATTACATATCACTTAGACTAAATAATTCTTTGAATGAGAGGTCCTACCCTAAAACGGTTGGACTCAGACAATAGCTGCGAAATAGGGCTAGACCTCACGTTTTGAAATTATTTAGTCCTCACAATATGTAACTTAAAATATTTGTTTACTAGTTAGGGAAAGACTAGTGGAACTCCTAAAAGCACAAAGCACGCAATATTCGAGCATTGAGTACACATAATCAAGCATATACTACTTTGGCTATCATACTGACTGATCTGTACTAGCATGCGTTTCTTAAAAGGCTGATACACACATAACAGGCACATAAGGCATCCCTCCTAGATCCTTATACCTAACCTAGCATGTTTTTCTCATAAAGCTGATAAACTTATCATAACATAAACGTGTATGTGTAATTTGTGAGTACTTGTAACAGCTCAAATTTTCAAATAAATTTTTCATTTAAAATAGAACAACATTATTCGACAAAAGTATTTATTCCAAGTTCATTTCAAAAATACAAATAATGAATCCCCAAGATCTCCAACAATGGCAGTGTGTACGTGTCATGCCGGCGCCTTTCCACGGTCATCACTAGTACCTGAAACACATAAACACAACTGGTAAGCATAAATGCTTAGTGAGTTCCCCTGTATACGACTTACACACATACGCCTTTCCAGGCCCTGACCTTCCGGTCCACATAACATTGCCTTCCGGCCCGTAACATAATCGCCTTCCGGCCCATAACATATCGCCTTCCGGCCCGTATTATATTGCCTTCCGGCCCATAGTATATTGCCTTCCGGCCCATAACATTTACAAAACATAACACATATAACATAACACACATAGCACATATATCATACATCATACCTGTTCCTTCTATCACATAACATATCGCCTTCCGGCCCGGATAAACATACATAACATGTATAGCATCTACCTTTTCAGTTATAGCATAAATCACATATATCACATACGACCTTCCGGTCACGCAGTCAAACCCTTCCGGGTGGAGTATAGTGAGAAGACTCACCTCGCAGTATGCAAGCTATAACCCCTTGGAGCTACTCGCACTCGATCCGTTAATCTGCAGACTCCCTATAATACCACATACCTTTATTAATGATCTTATCAAACAAGACACTGACCCTACGAAATTACATACAGGTCAACGGTCAACTCGACCGGACTCGTCGAGTGCAAAGGCGACTCGGCGAGTCTAGACGTCCTCCCCAACTTCCCTGTTATTCCCCTTTCAACCCGTCGAGTATCCCCCTTGACTCGACGAGGTCCTTGTGAAAGAATCGCGGGGCCACCCCGACTCCACTCGCCGAGTCTAAAGAACGACTCGACGAGTCCCAGTAAGTCTTCAAGCTACTCGCCGAGTCTGAAGAACAACTCGGCGAGTCCCAGTGAACCTCCAAACTACTCGCCGAGTCTGAAGAACAACTCGGCGAGTCCAAGCGGATCTTCAAGCTACTCGTCGAGTCTGATCATTGTACTCGGCGAGTCCACGCCATGCAGTCAATCAACTGCCTCCTGTAATTCGCATGGTTCCGTAATATATAGATATGGGACTTCCTGGACCTTTACACATACTATTACTGGGATTTAAACACTTGTAACAACACTATAACCTAACTAATCATTAAATGGGTTTCCTAAACCCTATATTCGTGTACAACACCAAGACTACAGAAATGATCCGAGGATTACTTGGAAAACGTTCCCTGTGTCCCCAACCTTCAGAGCTCAATCCCCTTGATCCTCCTTTGACCACAACCTTGCCTCTCTTTTCCTAACAACCTCTTCAAGCTTCCACTAGCCTTCACCCTTGCTCCAGATGCCCACAGACTTTTAGGTTATCTTCAATCGACCAAAAGACGAGACATGACGGCCCTAAAGACATTATATACGATCCAGAATCAAAATGGCTAGGGTTTCAGCTGAACAGCGTCGACTCGCCGAGTCCCTAATGGACTCGTCGAGTCCAGTCGCGAATCTGTGACCAAGACCGTGGTCCTACTCGGCGAGTCAGGCATCAACTCGCCGAGTCCCCCCTAAATATTCCCCAAAATAGTTTAAAGTAATACCTGAAATTCCGGGCTGTTACAACTCTCCCCCACTAGAACTAGACTTCGCCCTCGAAGTCTCACTCTGCGAATAACTCCGGATGTTGCTCCCGCATTTCACTCTCCGGCTCCCAAGTCATCTCCGATCCCTTCCGATGTTGCCACTGAACCAACACCAGAGGTATCTCCTTGTTCCGCGGAACCTTGATCTTCCGATCCCTAATAGCTACTGGTCTCTCGGCGTAATTCAGGCTCGCATCCACCTGAATATCTTCTAACGGAACCACTGCCGATTCATCGGCTATACACTTCCTCAACTGTGATACGTGAAAGGTATTGTGAATCTGACTCAGCTCTGCTAGCAACTCCAACCGATAAGCTACCCGACCTACCCTTGCAATTACACGAAATGGACCTATGAACCGGGGCCCCAATTTGCCCCTCTTTCTGAACCGAATCACTCCTTTCCAAGGAGAAACCTTTAGGAGAACGAAGTCGCCAACCTGGAATTCGAGCTCGGACCGGCGTCTGTCCGCGTAACTCTTCTGTCGGCTCTGGGCGGTCAATGACCTCTGCCTCACCTGCTGAACCTGTTTGGTCGTCTGAAGTACGATCTCTGTACTGCCCATCACTCTCTGTCCCACTTTTCCCCAGCAAATGGGAGTCCGACACCTCCTACCATACAACAACTCAAAAGGTGGCAATTGTAACAGCTCAAATTTTCAAATAAATTTTTCATTTAAAATAGAACAACATTATTTGACAAAAGTATTTATTCCAAGTTCATTTCAAAAATACAAATAATGAATCCCCAAGATCTCCAACAATGGCAGTGTGTACGTGTCACGCTGGCGCGTTCCCACGGTCATCACTAGTACCTGAAACACATAAACACAATTGGTAAGCATAAATGCTTAGTGAGTTCCCCAGTATACGACTTACACACATACGCCTTTCCAGGCCCTGACCTTCCGGTCCACATAACATTGCCTTCCGGCCCGTAACATAATCGCCTTCCGGCCCATAACATATCGCCTTCCGGCCCGTATTATATTGCCTTCCGGCCCATAGTATATTGCCTTCCGGCCCATAACATTTACAAAACATAACACATATAACATAACACACATAGCACATATATCATACATCATACCTGTTCCTTCTATCACATAACATATCGCCTTCCGGCCCGGATAAACATACATAACATGTATAGCATCTACCTTTTCAGTTATAGCATAAATCATATATATCACATACGACCTTCCGGTCACGCAGTCAAACCCTTCCGGGTGAAGTATAGTGAGAAGACTCACCTCGCAGTATGCAAGCTATAACCCCTTGGAGCTACTCGCACTCGATCCGTTAATCTGCAGACTCCCTATAATACCACATACCTTTATTAATGATCTTATCAAACAAGACACTGACCCTACGAAATTACATACAGGTCAACGGTCAACTCGACCGGACTCGTCGAGTGCAAAGGCGACTCGGCGAGTCTAGACGTCCTCCCCAACTTCCCTGTTATTCCCCTTTCAACCCGTCGAGTATCCCCCTTGACTCGACGAGGTCCTTGTGAAAGAATCGCGGGGCCACCCCGACTCCACTCGCCGAGTCTAAAGAACGACTCGACGAGTCCCAGTAAGTCTTCAAGCTAGTCGCCGAGTCTGAAGAACAACTCGGCGAGTCCCAGTGAACCTCCAAACTACTCGCCGAGTCTGAAGAACAACTCGGCGAGTCCAAGCGGATCTTCAAGCTACTCGCCGAGTCTGATCATTGTACTCGGCGAGTCCACGCCATGCAGTCAATCAACTGCCTCATGTAATTCGCATGGTTCCGTAATATATAGATATGGGACTTCCTGGACCTTTACACATACTATTACTGGGATTTAAACACTTGTAACAACACTATAACCTAACTAATCATTAAATGGGTTTCCTAAACCCTATATTCGTGTACAACACCAAGACTACAGAAATGATCCGAGGATTACCTGGAAAACGTTCCCTGTGTCCCCAACCTTCAGAGCTCAATCCCCTTGATCCTCCTTTGACCACAACCTTGCCTCTCCTTGCCTAACAACCTCTTCAAGCTTCCACTAGCCTTCACCCTTGCTCCAGATGCCCACAGACTTTTAGGTTATCTTCAATCGGCCAAAAGACGAGACATGACGGCCCTAAAGACATTATATACGATCCAGAATCAAAATGGCTAGGGTTTCAGCTGAACAGCGTCGACTCGCCGAGTCCCTAATGGACTCGTCGAGTCCAGTCGCGAATCTGTGACCAAGACCGTGGTCCTACTCGGCGAGTCAGGCATCAACTCGCCGAGTCCCCCCTAAATATTCCCCAAAATAGTTTAAAGTAATACCTGAAATTCCGGGCTGTTACAACTCTCCCCCACTAGAACTAGACTTCGCCCTCGAAGTCTCACTCTGCGAATAACTCCGGATGTTGCTCCCGAATTTCACTCTCCGGCTCCCAAGTCATCTCCGATCCCTTCCGATGTTGCCACTGAACCAACACCAGAGGTATCTCCTTGTTCCGCAGAACCTTGATCTTCCGATCCCTGATAGCTACTGGTCTCTCGGCGTAATTCAGGCTCGCATCCACCTGAATATCTTCTAACGGAACCACTGCCGATTCATCGGCTATACACTTCCTCAACTGTGATACGTGAAAGGTATTGTGAATCTGACTCAGCTCTGCTGGCAACTCCAACCGATAAGCTACCCGACCTACCCTTGCAATTACACGAAATGGACCTATGAACCGGGGCCCCAATTTGCCCCTCTTTCTGAACCGAATCACTCCTTTCCAAGGAGAAACCTTTAGGAGAACGAAGTCGCCAACCTAGAATTCGAGCTCGGACCGGCGTCTGTCCGCGTAACTCTTCTGTCGGCTCTGGGCGGTCAATAACCTCTGCCTCACCTGCTGAACCTGTTCGGTCGTTTGAAGTACGATCTCTGTACTGCCCATCACTCTCTGTCCCACTTCTCCCCAGCAAATGGGAGTCTGACACCTCCTACAATACAACAACTCAAAAGGTGGCAATTGTAACAGCTCAAATTTTCAAATAAATTTTTCATTTAAAATAGAACAACATTATTCGACAAAAGTATTTATTCCAAGTTCATTTCAAAAATACAAATAATGAATCCCCAAGATCTCCAACAATGGCAGTGTGTACGTGTCACGCCGGCGCCTTCCCACGGTCATCACTAGTACCTGAAACACATAAACACAACTAGTAAGCATAAATGCTTAGTGAGTTTCCCAGTATACGACTTACACACATACGCCTTTCCAGGCCCTGACCTTCCGGTCCACATAACATTGCCTTCCGGCCCGTAACATAATCGCCTTCCGGCCCATAACATATCGCCTTCCGGCCCGTATTATATTGCCTTCCGGCCCATAGTATATTGCCTTCCGGCCCATAACATTTACAAAACATAACACATATAACATAACACACATAGCACATATATCATACATCATACCTGTTCCTTCTATCACATAACATATCGCCTTCCGGCCCGGATAAACATACATAACATGTATAGCATCTACCTTTTCAGTTATAGCATAAATCACATATATCACATACGACCTTCCGGTCACGCAGTCAAACCCTTCCGGGTGAAGTATAGTGAGAAGACTCACCTCGCAGTATGCAAGATATAACCCCTTGGAGCTACTCGCACTCGATCCGTTAATCTGCAGACTCCCTATAATACCACATACCTTTATTAATGATCTTATCAAACAAGACACTGACCCTACGAAATTACATACAGGTCAACGGTCAACTCGACCGGACTCGTCGAGTGCAAAGGCGACTCGGCGAGTCTAGACGTCCTCCCCAACTTCCCTGTTATTCCCCTTTCAACCCGTCGAGTATCCCCCTTGACTCGACGAGGTCCTTGTGAAAGAATCGCGGGGCCACCCCGACTCCACTCGCCGAGTCTAAAGAACGACTCGACGAGTCCCAGTAAGTCTTCAAGCTACTCGCCGAGTCTGAAGAACAACTCGGCGAGTCCCAGTGAACCTCCAAACTACTCGCCGAGTCTGAAGAACAACTCGGCGAGTCCAAGCGGATCTTCAAGCTACTCGCCGAGTCTGATCATTGTACTCGGCGAGTCCACGCCATGCAGTCAATCAACTGCCTCATGTAATTCGCATGGTTCCGTAATATATAGATATGGGACTTCCTGGACCTTTACACATACTATTACTGGGATTTAAACACTTGTAACAACACTATAACCTAACTAATCATTAAATGGGTTTCCTAAACCCTATATTCGTGTACAACACCAAGACTACAGAAATGATCCGAGGATTACCTGGAAAACGTTCCCTGTGTCCCCAACCTTCAGAGCTCAATCCCCTTGATCCTCCTTTGACCACAACCTTGCCTCTCCTTGCCTAACAACCTCTTCAAGCTTCCACTAGCCTTCACCCTTGCTCCAGATGCCCACAGACTTTTAGGTTATCTTCAATCGGCCAAAAGACGAGACATGACGGCCCTAAAGACATTATATACGATCCAGAATCAAAATGGCTAGGGTTTCAGCTGAACAGCGTCGACTCGCCGAGTCCCTAATGACCTCGTCGAGTCCAGTCGCGAATCTGTGACCAAGACCGTGGTCCTACTCGGCGAGTCAGGCATCAACTCGCCGAGTCCCCCCTAAATATTCCCCAAAATAGTTTAAAGTAATACCTGAAATTCCGGGCTGTTACAACTCTCCCCCACTAGAACTAGACTTCGCCCTCGAAGTCTCACTCTGCGAATAACTCCGGATGTTGCTCCCGAATTTCACTCTCCGGCTCCCAAGTCATCTCCGATCCCTTCCGATGTTGCCACTGAACCAACACCAGAGGTATCTCCTTGTTCCGCAGAACCTTGATCTTCCGATCCCTGATAGCTACTGGTCTCTCGGCGTAATTCAGGCTCGCATCCACCTGAATATCTTCTAACGGAACCACTGCCGATTCATCGGCTATACACTTCCTCAACTGTGATACGTGAAAGGTATTGTGAATCTGACTCAGCTCTGCTGGCAACTCCAACCGATAAGCTACCCGACCTACCCTTGCAATTACACGAAATGGACCTATGAACCGGGGCCCCAATTTGCCCCTCTTTCTGAACCGAATCACTCCTTTCCAAGGAGAAACCTTTAGGAGAACGAAGTCGCCAACCTAGAATTCGAGCTCGGACCGGCGTCTGTCCGCGTAACTCTTCTGTCGGCTCTGGGCGGTCAATAACCTCTGCCTCACCTGCTGAACCTGTTCGGTCGTCTGAAGTACGATCTCTGTACTGCCCATCACTCTCTGTCCAACTTCTCCCCAGCAAATGGGAGTCCGACACCTCCTACAATACAACAACTCAAAAGGTGGCAATTGTAACAGCTCAAATTTTCAAATAAATTTTTCATTTAAAATAGAACAACATTATTCGACAAAAGTATTTATTCCAAGTTCATTTCAAAAATACAAATAATGAATCCCCAAGATCTCCAACAATGGCAGTGTGTACGTGTCACGCCGGCGCCTTCCCACGGTCATCACTAGTACCTGAAACACATAAACACAACTGGTAAGCATAAATGCTTAGTGAGTTCCCCAGTATACGACTTACACACATACGCCTTTCCAGGCCCTGACCTTCCGGTCCACATAACATTGCCTTCCGGCCCGTAACATAATCGCCTTCCGGCCCATAACATATCGCCTTCCGGCCCGTATTATATTGCCTTCCGGCCCATAGTATATTGCCTTCCGGCCCATAACATTTACAAAACATAACACATATAACATAACACACATAGCACATATATCATACATCATACCTGTTCCTTCTATCACATAACATATCGCCTTCCGGCCCGGATAAACATACATAACATGTATAGCATCTACCTTTTCAGTTATAGCATAAATCACATATATCACATACGACCTTCCGGTCACGCAGTCAAACCCTTCCGGGTGAAGTATAGTGAGAAGACTCACCTCGCAGTATGCAAGCTATAACCCCTTGGAGCTACTCGCACTCGATCCGTTAATCTGCAGACTCCCTATAATACCACATACCTTTATTAATGATCTTATCAAACAAGACACTGACCCTACGAAATTACATACAGGTCAACGGTCAACTCGACCGGACTCGTCGAGTGCAAAGGCGACTCGGCGAGTCTAGACGTCCTCCCCAACTTCCCTGTTATTCCCCTTTCAACCCGTCGAGTATCCCCCTTGACTCGACGAGGTCCTTGTGAAAGAATCGCGGGGCCACCCCGACTCCACTCGCCGAGTCTAAAGAACAACTCGACGAGTCCCAGTAAGTCTTCAAGCTACTCGCCGAGTCTGAAGAACAACTCGGCGAGTCCCAGTGAACCTGCAAACTACTCGCCGAGTCTGAAGAACAACTCGGCGAGTCCAAGCGGATCTTCAAGCTACTCGCCGAGTCTGATCATTGTACTCGGCGAGTCCACGCCATGCAGTCAATCAACTGCCTCCTGTAATTCGCATGGTTCCGTAATATATAGATATGGGACTTCCTGGACCTTTACACATACTATTACTGGGATTTAAACACTTGTAACAACACTATAACCTAACTAATCATTAAATGGGTTTCCTAAACCCTATATTCGTGTACAACACCAAGACTACAGAAATGATCCGAGGATTACCTGGAAAACGTTCCCTGTGTCCCCAACCTTCAGAGCTCAATCCCCTTGATCCTCCTTTGACCACAACCTTGCCTCTCCTTGCCTAACAACCTCTTCAAGCTTCCACTAGCCTTCACCCTTGCTCCAGATGCCCACAGACTTTTAGGTTATCTTCAATCTGCCAAAACACGAGACATGACGGCCCTAAAGACATTATATACGATCCAGAATCAAAATGGCTAGGGTTTCAGCTGAACAGCGTCGACTCGCCGAGTCCCTAATGGACTCGTCGAGTCCAGTCGCGAATCTGTGACCAAGACCGTGGTCCTACTCGGCGAGTCAGGCATCAACTCGCCGAGTCCCCCCTAAATATTCCCCAAAATAGTTTAAAGTAATACCTGAAATTCCGGGCTGTTACAACTCTCCCCCACTAGAACTAGACTTCGCCCTCGAAGTCTCACTCTGCGAATAACTCCGGATGTTGCTCCCGCATTTCACTCTCCGGCTCCCAAGTCATCTCCGATCCCTTCCGATGTTGCCACTGAACCAACACCAGAGGTATCTCCTTGTTCCGCAGAACCTTGATCTTCCGATCCCTAATAGCTACTGGTCTCTCGGCGTAATTCAGGCTCGCATCCACCTGAATATCTTCTAACGGAACCACTGCCGATTCATCGGCTATACACTTCCTCAACTGTGATACGTGAAAGGTATTGTGAATCTGACTCAGCTCTGCTGGCAACTCCAACCGATAAGCTACCCGACCTACCCTTGCAATTACACGAAATGGACCTATGAACCGGGGCCCCAATTTGCCCCTCTTTCTGAACCGAATCACTCCTTTCCAAGGAGAAACCTTTAGGAGAACGAAGTCGCCAACCTGGAATTCGAGCTCGGACCGGCGTCTGTCCGCGTAACTCTTCTGTCGGCTCTGGGCGGTCAATAACCTCTGCCTCACCTGCTGAACCTGTTCGGTCGTCTGAAGTACGATCTCTGTACTGCCCATCACTCTCTGTCCCACTTCTCCCCAGCAAATGGGAGTCCGACACCTCCTACCATACAACAACTCAAAAGGTGGCAATTGTAACAGCTCAAATTTTCAAATAAATTTTTCATTTAAAATAGAACAACATTATTCGACAAAAGTATTTATTCCAAGTTCATTTCAAAAATACAAATAATGAATCCCCAAGATCTCCAACAATGGCAGTGTGTACGTGTCACGCCGGCGCCTTCCCACGGTCATCACTAGTACCTGAAACACATAAACACAACTGGTAAGCATAAATGCTTAGTGAGTTCCCCAGTATACGACTTACACACATACGCCTTTCCAGGCCCTGACCTTCCGGTCCACATTACATTGCCTTCCGGCCCGTAACATAATCGCCTTCCGGCCCATAACATATCGCCTTCCGGCCCGTATTATATTGCCTTCCGGCCCATAGTATATTGCCTTCCGGCCCATAACATTTACAAAACATAACA
The DNA here is from genome assembly GCF_052625555.1 of Lactuca saligna. Lineage (NCBI taxonomy): Eukaryota > Viridiplantae > Streptophyta > Magnoliopsida > Asterales > Asteraceae > Lactuca > Lactuca saligna. The sequence goes on along the minus strand of NC_136421.1, from coordinate 175,093,596 downwards.
CATATAACATAACACACATAGCACATATATCATACATCATACCTGTTCCTTCTATCACATAACATATCGCCTTCCGGCCCGGATAAACATACATAACATGTATAGCATCTACCTTTTCAGTTATAGCATAAATCACATATATCACATACGACCTTCCGGTCACGCAGTCAAACCCTTCCGGGTGAAGTATAGTGAGAAGACTCACCTCGCAGTATGCAAGCTATAACCCCTTGGAGCTACTCGCACTCGATCCGTTAATCTGCAGACTCCCTATAATACCACATACCTTTATTAATGATCTTATCAAACAAGACACTGACCCTACGAAATTACATACAGGTCAACGGTCAACTCGACCGGACTCGTCGAGTGCAAAGGCGACTCGGCGAGTCTAGACGTCCTCCCCAACTTCCCTGTTATTCCCCTTTCTACCCGTCGAGTATCCCCCTTGACTCGACGAGGTCCTTGTGAAAGAATCGCGGGGCCACCCCGACTCCACTCGCCGAGTCTAAAGAACGACTCGACGAGTCCCAGTAAGTCTTCAAGCTACTCGCCGAGTCTGAAGAACAACTCGGCGAGTCCCAGTGAACCTCCAAACTACTCGCCGAGTCTGAAGAACAACTCGGCGAGTCCAAGCGGATCTTCAAGCTACTCGCCGAGTCTGATCATTGTACTCGGCGAGTCCACGCCATGCAGTCAATCAACTGCCTCCTGTAATTCGCATGGTTCCGTAATATATAGATATAGGACTTCCTGGACCTTTACACATACTATTACTGGGATTTAAACACTTGTAACAACACTATAACCTAACTAATCATTTAATGGGTTTCCTAAACCCTATATTCGTGTACAACACCAAGACTACAGAAATGATCCGAGGATTACCTGGAAAACTTTCCCTGTGTCCCCAACCTTCAGAGCTCAATCCCCTTGATCCTCCTTTGACCACAACCTTGCCTCTCCTTGCCTAACAACCTCTTCAAGCTTCCACTAGCCTTCACCCTTGCTCCAGATGCCCACAGACTTTTAGGTTATCTTCAATCGGCCAAAAGACGAGACATGACGGCCCTAAAGACATTATATACGATCCAGAATCAAAACGGCTTGGGTTTCAGTTGAATAGCGTCGACTCGCCGAGTCCCTAATGGACTCGTCGAGTCCAGTCGCGAATCTGTGACCAAGACCGTGGTCCTACTCGGCGAGTCAGGCATCAACTCGCCGAGTCCCCCCCTAAATATTCCCCAAAAAAGTTTAAAGTAATACCTGAAATTCCGGGCTGTTACAGTACTTACTTGAGCTCAGCTGACTTAATGCACCACACCCTTTTCTTTTTTCAAGGTTCTTTTCTTGAATTCTTTCCTTTTCTCAAAATCCTTTTATAAAGTGGTTTTTCTTTTGAAAAATTTATACCACTTCCTTAACTTGAGTTCAAACACACCCAAAAGTTTGCCCGAATCCCTCAAACCAAGACTCTGATACCAACTTGAAACATCCCAAAAATACGGTCCAAAAATTCCTTTTAAAAATCATTAATAAAACCCAAAAGTACCAAATCATTTCATTCATAAACAAAAGTCGTTATATCAAATCAGAGTATCATCTCAAAACATGCTCTTTTTATCAGAGTAAAACATCACAGGCTAAACATCTTGGCGTGTGCGATGCAGTCATCCGAGCTCTTCCCCCCACTACCGGAATTACCTAAAACCAAAATGGAAAAATGTAAGCACAAAGCTTAGTGATTCTCCCCATACTACCACATACCATACACATAATCACATACTGCAAGCATTGGGCCTAGCCCTGCTGCATTGGGCCCCGCCGACATCGGACGAATCCAACATCAGGCCCTACCTGTCATCGAGCCCGACTCGGTATACAGATCAGTTTCTACTAGGCCCCACCTTTCACCGGGCCCCACCTGCTATACACACAAACAATAACATATAACCATGCTAATTCATAACAAACAATCACTATACTATAACTGCTAGTCTCAAGGCCCCGCCCCTACTCTGCTACTAATGAGATATGGAACTCCGTCCACTCTCAGATAGTGATGAGATATGGGACCCCGCCCACACTCATCTCCCTACCAGACACATACAAGTATCAAACAGGCAAAAAGTATAACCATTATTGCCTCGGGTACCACCCGACATCGAACCGTAGCTCGGAAACATGCATATATAAATCTCTATCGGGTCTCGCGCAGCAACAGACTAGAATCCAAAACATACAAGTTGCATCGGGATATCCCCGACATCGGATCTATATCCGGTGTACACTAACATACATAAACGGGTCGGCATTGGTGCCTTCGACCCGTTCCTGATGGAGAAAACTCACCATGCACTGTTGAAGCCCTGCTAATACTCCTCTGGCTGCTAACTAGCAATTCCCCTAACTACTGCTCCTTCGGCTCCCCGAGCTAACAGTACCAAAATAACACTTAGATCAAATTCCCTCAAAAGTCAAACTAGTTCAACCTTGGTCAAAGTCAAAGCCAATGGTAAAAGTCAATGCTCCGGGTTGACTTAACTTGTCGAGTTGCTCCATTAACTTGCTGAGTTCCATAACTCAGAATCCTAATATCGCGATCAAACTCGTCGAGTCAGCCCCTTACTCGCCGAGTTCCTTGGCTACTCATGGTCACGACTTATCGAATCAACTCGTCGAGTTAGTCTTCAGAATCGCCGAGTTCTAGCATGCGTAGAAACGGGACAACTTGATTCGACTCATCGAGTTCCTTAGTCTGATTGGGCCATCTTAGCCAGTTAAGCCACTATTCTACAGATCCAAGCTCCAAACATCGAAGATACTCTGAAAATAACCTTGTAAGGGTAAAGTTTCCAACTTTATCCATTAATACCCTCACTTAGTGGGTTTTTACTCAAGCCCTAACTCTTAGGGACCTAGATCTTGGTCCACAAGTTACCAATACACCCAACTAGTGCATCCAAACATAGATCTGGACCCAAAAATCTCATAACCATGCAAAGCTCCTACATTTTTCCCTCCATACATGGCCTTTCGAGCTAAAAAGGCCAAATGAACACTCTATTGCTTGCATGGGGACTCCTATGGCATAAATTTTGCACCTTTATGCCATAACAACCCTTAATGGTTCTAAATCTGAGAATATAAAACTTTGGGACATCCATTCTTCTCATGATAATATTCTTGGACCAAAAACCCTCATAAAGGGAAAAAGAAGAGAACTATCAAGTTAAATGTCAAGATGGGAACTTGATTACCAGAAAATGATTAGGATGGCATGTTGCTTCTAGATCTACAATCCCTTACTTGAATCCCCAAAGTGTCTGCTTCTTCTTCAAGCTCCAAAGCACTCAAGAACACTTAAAAATGGTTCACAAGTTTATGGAAGGCAATAGGATTTTGTTGATTAGGCTTTGGGTAGTAGGGGCTAAGAATAAGGTTGATGGGAGGAGAATAAGATGCTTAAATAGGGCACCAAGACCCGAATTTAGGGTTTCCCAAAACCAGACTAACTCGCCGAGTAGGTCACTTAACCAGTGACCCAAAATCCGCTCTTACTCATCGAGTTATTTCCCAAGCTCAACGAGTCGCCTTCCTTTCCTTGGGGCTTTCCTTTTCTTTCTTGGTGTTCTGGATTCTAGGTGTGACACTGGAAGCCATGCACGTACACCCAGCGTACCAAGAGTACGCATAACGTACATATGCACATCCTAAAACCCTAAATTTTACGGTTTGATCCCTATATAAAGGACCTTATGCCTTTGGTCCAGCCTCCCCCTCACCCTTAGACAAACACCACGAAAACCCTAACCCATAATTGTGTACTCTTGTGATTTGGAAGCAACTTGAGAACATTTGAGTGTTGTTTTGGTGTGTAGAAGAGAAAGAAGTTTGAAGAAAGAGCAAGGATTCAAAGGGAGCTTCTAGATATAGGAGATTAGCACTATTTATAACCCATTTGAGGTACCAAGCTTCAAACTTGATCATGGCATGTTTAGATTCGATTTTGGGGTGTTTGATGTCACTTTTGGACTCCATTGTTGAGGTTGCTTAAATCTTGATAGTTTCAGAACATAAAAGTTGTCCTTTTGAGCTCTTACAGGCACTTAGAGTTATAAAAATTGGACCTTGATGGTTAAGCCACAACCATGCAAGTGTTTGATGGTCACAAAGTTGGTTAAAGGACCAAAATCATGTTTTGACCCCCAACCATGCATGCAAACACACAAAGTTTGTGACTTTATGGACTAGGATGTCTTAATGAACCTGGATCTACATTATGGACATGAGGACTTAATGGGTTAAGTCATAAATGAAGCCCAAGGAGGCTGGCCGGTACACCGAGCGTACACCCTAGTTCGTTGTGCGTTTGGGTCAACTTCCCGTTTCGGTCAAGGCTAGCGTACGCTGGGCGTACATGCTAGGTACGCCGCGTGTATGCATGCAGAGTGGCGAACTTGGGCTTTTGGGCGTTAGAAGTTTGGGCCTGGATAGTTGGGCCACATAGCCTACTGTGGAGTAGAATTTCTAGGCCTAGAACTAAGACTTGGAGTATTGGGCCTTTTAGGCCATATTAGGCAACTCGAAATTATTTATTTTGGGCTAAGGATTTGTTGGGCTTATAAAAAGGCCCATTTGAAGAGTTAGGCCCAATTTAGAAAATTGGGCGATTAGTGGGCCTTTAGTGAGCCAATAGTGGGCTGGGAAAGATAAGATGGAATTGGGCCTTGGGTATGGTCCAAATTAGATCAAGGGGTAAAATGGTCATTTTACCCTAATAAGTATTATGGATTTTGACTAAGTTTTGTTATAATAATGATAGTCGGGGAGTCATCGGAGCAGCTGTTAAAGATTCCTTTCAGTGATATTCGACATTCAACTTTACGAGGTGAGTTACCATCCAGTAAAAGTGGATCGAAGGCACCAATGTTGGCCCACTAGTAAGAGTATATTAGAGATGATTGTCTTTGTGATAATTATCTGGTATGCCACTATTTGTTATGCTTTATGTGCTAGTATGTTATGTTATTATGTGATAGTGGTAGGAAGGGGACTAGTCCACGGACCCGATTGAGATATATCGATAGGGTAGGTTGGGCACCCAAATATGCTTGGCAGTATGTTATGCTATGTTTTATGTGGTAGTGTCAGGGGTGAAATAGTCCCTATAGCCGGTTGAAATAAAATGGAGGGTACATCGAAAAGCCAGGTATGCTTGACAAGGGGTAAGTCGGGTACCCCAGTATGCCTGACAAGGGTAGGTTGAGCACCTAGATATGCACAGCAGGGTAGGCCAGGCACCCAAATATCTCTGGCAGTATGTTTATTTTATAGTATGTTATATGATGGGGGAACACATTAAGCTTTGTGTTTAAGGTTTTTAGTTTTGGTTTCAGGTACTTCTTCCTCGAAGGGAAAGGAGTCAGGATGACTGCAACACATCACACCACATTTTCGCACCAGAGATCTATGGGATTTATATTCTGATGTGATTTTGTTATGACATGTTTTGAATATGGATACATTGGTTTTGACATATATATTGTTACTATGAGGTTTTCAGATAGAAGATTTTATATTTGTTTAATTCAAAATGAAATTTTTGGTCCGTATTTTTCGGATGTTACAAGTTGGTATCAAATCCTTGGTTTGAGGGATTCGGACACACCTTTGGGGCTTTGAAAGGATTTTTACAAGAAAATAGTTTTTCTAAAAAATTTAAAATAAAGAGTTTAAGAAAGAACAAGGTGTGTGATGCGTGCAATCGGCCGAGCTCAAGTAAGTTTTCCCCACGATACTCATACATGATAAGTTATGATATGATATGATTAAAAGAACTGCATGCTAGATTAAGGCTAAGGATCTAGGAAGGATGCCTGATATGCCTATTGTGTGTGTACGAGAACTGCAGGGTATAGTAGCGCTAAGGATCTAGGAAGATGCCTTATGTGCTTGCTATATGTGCTTATTGAATTATGTGTTATAACTGGTTAGTTAGCGATATGATGTCCTAAATAGGATATACTTGGTTTGCGTTACTGAATGCATGTATATTGCTTGCTTTGTGCTTTTAGGGATCCTATTTATCTTTAACTAACTAGTAAACGAATATGTTAAGTTACATATTGCAAGGACTAAATAATTTCACAAGGTTATGTCTAGCCCTATTTTGCAGCTCTTGTTTGTGTCCAACCGTTGTAGGGTAGGATCTCTCATTTAAAGAATTATATGTTCTTAGTGATATGTAATGGTATTCATGAGCTAGTTAGGTAAAGGTAGGAGGGATTTATTATGCAGCTGATGACGGAGAGTAGGTCGGAGATTTATCCTAGGGTAAGCCTGGGATGAGATTAGTGCAGTGAGCAGTAGTAGTAAAAGGTACTTGGTGAAGTCAAGGCAATCCTTGAGGAAAGTATGAATAGATGTGGAAGGTAGTATGGGCTCATAGAACTAAAAGGAGAGGATTTGTACTCGAGTCAATGAGGGCTAAGATAGAACCAGGGAACTTGTAGAGTGTGTAATACCTCTCGAGATTATGTATGACCCTGAAAATTATGTGTTTTGTTTCAGAATGGTCGTGACACGTTTCGGAGCAGGAGGTTCTAGGTCTGAATTAGGTTCAGGTTAAGGTTCAGGTGCGGGTTCCAATCTGGTTGATGATGGACTATGCAAGTTCATCGCGTCAAAGATTACGAGAGGCATTCTTGAGGAGACCCTGGTGATTTTCGGGTCGATCAAGAAAAGGATCATCGAGCTGATGGATGATCGCCTCAGGGTGTTCAGGAGCGACATGGCATCTGACCAAACAAGGGTGCACACACTCTCCTTCAAGGATTTTCGGGGATGTGGTGCGCTAGACTTTCACGGGGTGAAGGACCCTATTGCAGTCAGGAGGTGGATTGCAGACATGGAGTCTGCTCAGTTGACGAGCTTCTGCCCTGAGGGGTCGAAGGTCTGGTATGTTACGGGTTATTTGAGAGACCAAGCTCAAGATTGGTGGGAGGCGGTCAGTGATTCGTTGGGAGCCCCATCCATTGAGGCTATGACCTGGTCGGACTTTGTAACCAGGTTTAGGACTGAGTTTGCGCTAGCTGTAGAGCTTCAACAGCTGGTCAGGGAGTTTCTTGATACAAGGCAGAGGACTAAGTCAGTGGTGGAGATTACCGCCAAGTTCAAGGAAAGGGCCTTTCTGGTGCCTCAGTATGCATGGGATGAGGAGATGAGGAAGACTAAGTACCACGACATGTTGAGCGCTGACATCCGGAAACATGTCAGCTACTCCACATGTCTGACCTTAGAGGATATGATAGCCAGGGAGAGGGAGATTGACATAGAGCACCTCCGGAAGAGGAAGGCAGAGGTTGGGCAGGTTACTAGGGTTCCAGGGAAGAAACCCAAGGGATCTGACTCTAGGTTGAAGGACCATCAGGGTCGGAGCTACTGTGGAAATGATGCAAACCACATGAGGGAGTTCGCAGAGCTGGGAGCTCAGGCTGCTACAAGCGCGACAAGACCGGGCACTTTAGCAAGGATTGTACAGCCCCTACCCCTACCATTTAGACATCAGAACTGATTTGCTTTCATTACAATCATAGGGGCCATAAAAAGGCCAACTTCCCTCGACTGACATTAGGAGCGCCAATGGTGATGCCAGCTCCAGCGACCCTGCGGATCACAGATGGCCGATAGGGTAAGAAAGATGCTCCATTGGTGAGGAGTCGAGCCTTCCAGTTAACCGCCGAGGAGGCGCGTGCCACACCGAATGTTGTGGCTGGTATGTTTTCTTCTCCCTAACTTTTACTACATGTCGTTTATGATATTTATGTGTTATGTTTATTTGTTTTGTTTTGGATCGTTCCATGTGAACGACATCCCACTACAGGTGTTATTTGACTCGGGGGCTACCCGATCATTTGTCTCTCTTGCTCTTAGCAAGAGGTTTTCTAAGTCTTCAGGCATGTTGGATTGCCCTTTAGAGGTTGATATTATTGATGACCGATTTGTCTGTGCATCAGAGGTTTTCAGAGACTGCGTTTTGAGGTTGTATGACGAGCGCTACCTAGTGGATTTGGTTCCCATTCCGTTGCGTGGGAACAAGGTTATTATCAGCATGGATTGGCTAAGCCCTAATGGGCGGTGATCGATTATGTGCAGCAGTTGGTACGTATTAGGACCTTAAGTAGGGGAGAGCTAGTGATTCAGGGCCAGAGGCCACAGCATGGACCAGCCATGTGTTCAGCAGTGAGGGCTAGGTGCTACCTTCAGCAGGGTTATGTAGGGTATGTTGCCTATGTTATGGATACCCGGGAGGCGGGTAAGGCGACTGTGAGTGATGTACCAGTGGTGCGAGAGTACCGAGATGTGTTTCCAGAGCAGCTACCTGGGATACCACTGGAGAGACAAGTGGAGTTTAGGATCGACCTAGTCCATGGTACGGCTCCGATAGCCAAGGCACCATATTGGTTGGCTCTTCCTGAGATGCAGGTGTTGTCTACACAGCTGTAGGAGTTGTTAGATAAGGGATTCATTAGACCGAGCAGTTCACCTTGGGGAGACCTGATCCTATTCGTAAAGAATAACAACGGTCGTGTCGGATGTGCATAGACTACCAGGAGTTGAACAAGGTAACGGTGAAGAACCGTTACTCACTCCCGAGGATTGATGATCTCTTCAACCAACTGCGGGGGCATCTTGGTTTTCCAATATAGATTTGCGTTCAGGCTACCACCAGATGCGAGTCAGAGATGAGGGTATTAAGAAGACTACTTTCCAAACTCGTTATGGCCACTACGAGTTCATGGTGATGCCCTTTGGGATCACCAATGCTCCTGCCGCGTTCATGGACCTCATGAACCGCATATGTAGACCAATGATGGATCATTCTGTGATCGTCTTTATTAATGACATCTTGGTTTACTCCAAGACGTAGGAGTAGCATGAGGAGTACTGTAACAGCCCGGAATTTCAGGTATTACTTTAAATTATCTTGGGGAATATTTAGGGGGGGACTCGGCGAGTTGATGCCTGACTCGCCGAGTAGGACCACGGTCTTAGTCACAGATTCGCGACTGGACTCGACGAGTCCATTAGGGACTCGGCGAGTCGACGCTGTTCAGCTGAAACCCTAGCCGTTTTGATTCTGGATCGTATATAATACCTTTAGGGTCGTCATGTCTCGTCTTTTGGCCGATTGAAGATAACCAAAAAGTCTGTGGGCGTCTGGAACAAGGGTGAAGGCTAGTGGAAGCTTGAAGAGGTTGTTAGGCAAGGAGAGGCAAGGTGGTGATCAAAGGAGGTTCAAGGGGTCGAGCTCTGAAGGTTGGGGACACAGGGAACACGTTTTCCAGGTAATCCTCGGATCATTTTCTGTAGTTTTGGCGTTGTATACGAATCTAGGGTTTAGGAAACCCATTTAAGGATTTGATAGATTATAGTGTTGTTACAAGTGTTTAAACCCCTGTAATAGTATATGTGAAGGTCCAGGAAGTCCCATATCTATATATTACGGAATCATGCGAGTTACAGGAGGCAGCTGATTGACTGCATGGCGAGTATCTTGAAGATTCACTAGGACTCGCCGAGTTGTTCTTCAGACTCGGCGAGTAGCTTGAAGATCTACTGGAACTCGTCGAGTCGTTCTTTAGACTTGGCGAGTGGAGTCGGGGTGTCTAGACTCGCCGAGTTGCCTTTGCACTCGACGAGTCCGGTCAAGTTGACCGTTGACCTGTATGTAATTTAGTAGGGTCAGTTGTCTTGTTTGATAAGATCATTAATAAAGGTATGTGGTATTATAGGGAGCCTGCAGATTAGCGGATCGAGTGCGAGTGGCTCGAAGGGTTTATAGCTTGCATACTACGAGGTGAGTCTTCTCACTATACTTCACCCGGAAGGGTTTGACTGCGTGACCGGAAGGTCGTATGTGTTATATTTATGCTATGTCTAGAGAGGTAGATGCTGTATATGTGATGTATGTTTATTTGTGATGTATGCTTATACGGGCCGGAAGGCGAGACTTTATGTGATAGAAAGAACGGTATGATGTATGACTTATGTGTTATGTGTGATATGTTATATGTGTTATGTTTATACCATTATGGGCCGGAAGGCAAAATACTATGGGCCGGAAGGCAATTTAATACGGGCCGGAAGGCGATATGTTATGGGCCGGAAGGCGATTATGTTACGGGCCGGAAGGCAATGTTATGTGGACCGAAAGGTCCGGGCCGGAAGGCGTATGTGGGTAAGTCGTATACTGGGGAACTCACTAAGCATTTATGCTTACTAGTTGTGTTTATGTTTTTCAGGTACTAGTGATGACCGTGGGAAGGCGCCGGCGTGACACGTACACACTGCCATTGTTGAAGATCTTGAGGATTCGTTATTTATATTTTTGCAATAAACTTGGAATAAACTCTTTTGTCGAATAATGATGTTTTATTTTAAATGAAAATTTTATTTGAAAATTTGAGCTGTTACAATTGGTATCAGAGCCTTGGTTTGAGGGATTCGGGTGTACTTTCGGGTGCAACTGAACTCAGACCGGGGATTTGAGGAAAAACCTTTTTAAAATAATAAGGACATAACATTTCATAAATGGTAAGGCGGTAAAACAAGAATGGAGCAGTGTGTACGATCAGCCAGCGCCCGAACGGTAAAGATCCCCAGAATACCTTACAATGTTATGTTATGCACTGAATTATGAATTGTTATGCATGCTAGAAGACTAGGTATACATGATAGGACTAGAATTGCCTGTTTTGTGATGTCTTAGTCTAGGGAGATTGTTTATATGAGATATTTGGTAGCGTGCAAGTAGATAGTGCATACTAGAGGTAGAGTACTCATTATTCGGGAGTTGGGGAGGAAGATTTGGGACGAATACTGATGCGGTGTGGTCGGTAGTATTGGGCCCGTACTACCGAAGACACTGGATCGGTGGAAGACCCAAGTAAGAATCCCTGGAAATCGGAGACTGAGTAGGGCGCGTATCGAGTACAATTGTACTTGGTGGAGTCTCTGATGATTTTATGTTATATTTCAGAGACATCATGGTCATCACACGCAATGGGGCGAGTTCGAGCGGTGCGAGTGACGAGGAGATTCGTCAGATTATTCAGGAAGAGGTAGCTGCGGCGGTTCGGGCTGAGATCCCGGAGATGTTTGGGTCTATTAAGACCACTCTGATGGAGGAGTTTGAGGAGCGGTACGCCGCACTTACTGAAGCTGCAGTCGCTGCCGCTACCGCAGCTGTGGCTGCTGTTAGGCCGCAAGGGGGTGATTCATTGCTATTCAGGGAATTCAGCAACACGAAACCCCCTGAATTTGATGGGACGCAGGATCCGATTGCGGCTATGAGGTGGATCGCCGACATTGAGGGGTGCTTCTATACTTGCTCATGCCCGGAGCACCTGAGGGTACGGTTCGCCTTGAACCAGCTCCGTCTGGGAGCGAAGGATTGGTGGAAGTTCGTGACGGCGAACTTTACTCAGGCAGAGATTTCAGCGGTGACATGGGAGAGGTTTACGGAGATGTTCAGGGACGAGTACGTTCCCCCGGTGGAGAGGGAGCGATTGATTCAGGAGTTCTTGACCCTTAAGCAGGGTACTGACTCCGTGGCAGTGATCACGCGGAAGTTTCATGAGAGGGCAATGTTCTGCCCTGAGCTGGTATCTACAGAGCAGTCGCGGATGAGCCGGTATTTGGGCGTTTTGAAGAGGGAGATCCGGGAGTTTGTGTCAAACTCCACCTATCGTACTTTCACTGAGCTTCAGGCGAACGCCAGGAAGCGCGAGATCGAGTTGGAGACTCAGGCGAGGGAGGAGGCTGAGTCTCGGCAGGTGGATCGGCGGCCGGCTCAGTCTCAGCCGGCAGCCAAGCGGACTAAGTTCGCTGATTCGAGGATGGAAGGTCCGAAGGGTCGCACTTGCGTGAAGTGCGGCAGGAGTCACGAGGGGGTGTGTCGAGCTGGTGGTTGCTACAAGTGTGGCAAGGAGGGACATATTGCCAGGGATTGCCCTAAGGGGTTTATGGTTTGCTTTCACTGCAACCAGACAGGCCATCGGAAGGCCGAGTGTCCGCAGCTTCGTCAGGGAGCTACACCTACTACCATGACTACTGAGACCCGACCGGCGAAGGTCGAGGCCCCGAGGGCTCGCGGGAGAGCCTTTCAGCTGACTGCAGAGGAGGTCCGTGCTGCACCCGATGTTGTGGCAGGTATGTTATCATTCACGTAATTACTTAAAGGTTGAAATGTTATGCTTATGTTAATGTATGTGTAGGTACTTTTCTTGTGAACTCTATGCCTGCTCTAGTGTTATTTGATTCGGGTGCGAGTAGATCGTTTGTATCGTTAGCCTTTAGTCAGCATATCGGCATTAGTCGTGAGCCGTTAAGTCGGCCTTTGAGTGTTTCTATTGCGGCCGAGAGGGTGGTTTGTGCTACGGAGGTTCTTCGGGGATGTGTGCTAGAGATCTTCGGGGTCGCGTTCCCGATTGACCTAGTTCCTATTGCGATGGGGGACGTCTGTGTCATCGTGGGCATGGACTGGTTGAGCCGATTCAGCGTTGTCATCGACTGCGAACGTCAGCTGGTGACTATACGAGACCCTAGTGGGGGAGTTCATACAGTATACCGCGAGGGTACCCGTTCGGGATCAGCTTTTTGTTCGGCCGCTAGGGCGAGGCAATGCATACAGCGGGGATGTAACGGTTTTGTGGCGTATGTGATGGATACGCGGGAGACTTCCGAGAGGCCGAAGACATTGGAGGAGGTTCCAGTGGTGCGCGAGTTTCCAGATGTTTTTCCCGAGGATTTGCCGGGAGTACCTCCTGCAAGGCAAGTAGAGTTTGGTATCGATCTAGTTCCAGGGGTTGCGCCTATTGCGAAGGTGCCTTATCGTCTTGCACCTCCAGAGATGCAAGAGTTGTCCTCGCAACTTCAGGAGTTGTTGGGAAAGGGATTTATTCGGCCAAGTAGCTCGCCGTGGGGAGCACCGATTCTGTTCGTCAAGAAGAAGGATGGTTCACATCGGATGTGTATCGATTACCGGGAACTGAACAAGGTGACGGTCAAGAACCGCTATCCGTTACCGAGGATCGATGATCTATTCGATCAGTTGCAAGGGGCATCTTGGTTTTCCAAGATTGATTTGAGATCAGGGTACCATCAGGTAAGAGTGCGGGATGAGGACGTCCAGAAGACAGCATTTAGGACGCGGTATGGGCATTACGAGTTCGTGGTGATGCCTTTTGGGCTCACCAATGCCCCAGCAGTGTTCATGGACCTCATGAACAGGGTATGCAGGCCGATGCTGGATCGGTCTGTGATTGTATTTATCGACGACATTCTGGTGTATTCGCGGTCTAGAGAGCAGCATGAGGGACATTTGAGGGAGGTCCTTGAGGTGCTGAGGTCGGAGAAGCTATATGCAAAATTCTCCAAATGTGACTTCTGGTTACGGGAGGTCCAATTTCTGGGGCACGTTGTAAATAAGGCAGGGATATTGGTTGATCCGGCCAAGGTGGAAGCAGTGATGAGTTAGGAGGCACCGAAGTCACCTTCTGAGATCAGGAGTTTCCTTGGGTTGGCGGGGTACTATCGGAGGTTTATTAGGGACTTCTCCAAGATCGCGGTGCCGCTCACCAGATTGACCCGGAAGGGTGTTACATTTTCATGGGGACCCGAGCAGCAGACTTCCTTCGAGACACTTTGTCAGAGACTGTGCGAAGCCCCAGTATTAGCTCTCCCGGAAGGGATGGAGGACTTTGTCGTATATTGCGACGCATCGATTTCGGGGCTGGGTGCAGTGTTGATGCAGAGGGGCCATGTGATAGCCTATGCATCGAGGCAGCTGAAGCCTCACGAGGCGAGGTATCCCACGCATGACTTAGAGTTGGGGGCGGTAGTGTTCGCCCTCAAAATTTGGCGTCACTACCTGTACGGGGTTCGTTGTACCATATACACGGACCATAAGAGTTTAAAGTATTTGATGGATCAACCCAACCTAAATATGCGTCAGAGGAGATGGTTAGATGTGGTTAAGGATTATGACTGTGAGATCCTGTACCACCCAGGCAAGGCTAATGTGGTAGCCGACGCATTGAGTCGTAGGACGGAGAGCACTCCATTGCGGGACGTATGTTTGAGATTGACGGTGATGACTCCGGTATTAGATGCTATTCGTGGGGCACAGGCCGAGGTTGTGAAATCTGGGATGCAGAAACAGGAGCGGGTCGTCGGGTTGATTTCAGAGTTCGTTATGGATGGACGGAGACTTCTGACGTTTCAGGGTCGGATCTGGGTACCATTCGTGGGCGGTACGCGTGTTACTTTGATGGAGGAGGCACACAGATCGAAATTCTCGATCCATCCCGGTGCTACGAAAATGTATTTGGATCTGAGAAAGGAGTACTGGTGGCCTTGCATGAAGAGAGACGTCGCCTGGTTCGTTGAGAGGTGTTTGACCTGCCGTAGGGTTAAGGCCGAGCACCAGAGACCGCACGGTAAGTTGCAACCCTTGGAGATTCCTGAGTGGAAGTGGGAACAGATCACGATGGATTTCATCACTAAATTGCCGAGAACTGCCAGGGAGTCGATGCGATTTGGGTGATTGTGGATAGGCTAACAAAGAGTGCACACTTCCTTGCCATTAGCGAAAGTTCATCAGCAGAGAAGTTGGCAGAGTTATACGTGAGAGAGATAGTGTCTCGGCATGGGGTACCGATTTCGATTGTTTCAGATCGCGACGTACGTTTCACTTCCAGGTTCTGGAAGAAATTTCATGAGGAGTTGGGTACTAAACTGCATTTTAGTACCGCATACCATCCCCAGACCGACGGTCAGAGCGAGCGGACGATTCAAACATTGGAAGACATGCTTAGAGCGTGTGTGTTAGACTTCGGGGGTAGCTGGGATGCGCATCTGCCGTTGGATGAGTTTTCCTACAACAACAGCCATCATTCGAGCATTGGTATGCCACCTTTTGAGTTGTTGTATGGTAGGAGGTGTCGGACTCCCATTTGCTGGGGAGAAGTGGGACAGAGAGTGATGGGCAGTACAGAGATCGTACTTCAAACGACCGAACAGATTCAACAGGTGAGGCAGAGGTTATTGACCGCCCAGAGCCGACAGAAGAGTTACGCGGACAGACGCCGGTCCGAGCTCGAATTCCAGGTTGGCGACTTCGTTCTCCTAAAGGTTTCTCCTTGGAAAGGAGTGATTCGTTTCAGAAAGAGGGGCAAATTAGGGCCTCGGTTCATAGGTCCATTTCGGGTAATTGCAAGGGTAGGTCGGGTAGCTTATCGGTTGGAGTTGCCAGCGGAGCTGAGTCAGATTCACAATACCTTTCACGTATCACAGTTGAGGAAGTGTATAGCCGATGAAGCGGCAGTGGTTCCGTTAGAAGATATTCAGGTGGATGCGAGCCTGAATTACGCCGAGAGACCAGTAGCTATCAGGGATCGGAAGATCAAGGTTCTACGGAACAAGGAGATACCTCTGGTGTTGGTTCAGTGGCAACATCGGAAGGGATCGGAGATGACTTGGGAGCCGGAGAGTGAAATGCGGGAGCAACATCCGGAGTTATTCGCAGAATGAGACTTCGAGGGCGAAGTCTAGTTCTAGTGAGGGAGAGTTGTAACAGCCCAGAATTTCAGGTATTACTTTAAATTATCTTGGGGAATATTTAGGGGGGGACTCGGCGAGTTGATGCCTGACTCGCCGAGTAGGACCACGGTCTTAGTCACAGATTCGCGACTGGACTCGACGAGTCCATTAGGGACTCGGCGAGTCGACGCTGTTCAGCTGAAACCCTAGCCGTTTTGATTCTGGATCGTATATAATACCTTTAGGGCCGTCATGTCTCGTCTTTTGGCCGATTGAAGATAACCAAAAAGTCTGTGGGCGTCTGGAACAAGGGTGAAGGCTAGTGGAAGCTTGAAGAGGTTGTTAGGCAAGGAGAGGCAAGGTGGTGATCAAAGGAGGTTCAAGGGGTCGAGCTCTGAAGGTTGGGGACACAGGGAACACGTTTTCCAGGTAATCCTCGGATCATTTTCTGTAGTTTTGGCGTTGTATACGAATCTAGGGTTTAGGAAACCCATTTAAGGATTTGATAGATTATAGTGTTGTTACAAGTGTTTAAACCCCTGTAATAGTATATGTGAAGGTCCAGGAAGTCCCATATCTATATATTACGGAATCATGCGAGTTACAGGAGGCAGCTGATTGACTGCATGGCGAGTATCTTGAAGATTCACTAGGACTCGCCGAGTTGTTCTTCAGACTCGGCGAGTAGCTTGAAGATCTACTGGAACTCGTCGAGTCGTTCTTTAGACTCGGCGAGTGGAGTTGGGGTGTCTAGACTCGCCGAGTTGCCTTTGCACTCGACGAGTCCGGTCAAGTTGACCGTTGACCTGTATGTAATTTAGTAGGGTCAGTTGTCTTGTTTGATAAGATCATTAATAAAGGTATGTGGTATTATAGGGAGCCTGCAGATTAGCGGATCGAGTGCGAGTGGCTCGAAGGGTTTATAGCTTGCATACTACGAGGTGAGTCTTCTCACTATACTTCACCCGGAAGGGTTTGACTGCGTGACCGGAAGGTCGTATGTGTTATATTTATGCTATGTCTAGAGAGGTAGATGTTGTATATGTGATGTATGTTTATTTGTGATGTATGCTTATACGGGCCGGAAGGCGAGACTTTATGTGATAGAAAGAACGGTATGATGTATGACTTATGTGTTATGTGTGATATGTTATATGTGTTATGTTTATACCATTATGGGCCGGAAGGCAAAATACTATGGGCCGGAAGGCAATTTAATACGGGCCGGAAGGCGATATGTTATGGGCCGGAAGGCGATTATGTTACGGGCTGGAAGGCAATGTTATATGGACCGAAAGGTCCGGGCCGGAAGGCGTATGTGGGTAAGTCGTATACTGGGGAACTCACTAAGCATTTATGCTTACTGGTTGTGTTTATGTTTTTCAGGTACTAGTGATGACCGTGGGAAGGCGCCGGCGTGACACGTACACACTGCCATTGTTGAAGATCTTGAGGATTCGTTATTTATATTTTTGCAATAAACTTGGAATAAACTCTTTTTTCGAATAATGACGTTTTATTTTAAATGAAAATTTTATTTGAAAATTTGAGCTATTACAAGTACTTGCGAGAGGTGTTGGACACCATGAGGAGGGAAAGCTTGTACGCCACGTTCTCCAAGTGTGAGTTCTAGTTGCGCGAGGTGCAGTTTCTTTGGCACTTTGTCAACCAGAATGGTATTTTGGTCGACCCGGATAAAGTAGAGGCCATGATGAGATGGGAGGTTCCAAAGTCTCATTCTGAGATTTGGATTTTCCTTGGGCTAGCAGGCTATTACCGGAGATTCATACATGAATTCTACAAGATAGAAGTACCCTTGACCCGACTGACGAAGAAGGTCGTGGTCTTTCACTGGGGGCCTGATCAGCAAGCAACGTTCGAGACGTGAGACAGAGGTTGTGTGAGGCGCCTATCTTAGCCCTGCCAGAGAGTGTGGAGGATTCTATAGTGTACTACAATGAGTCTATTTCAAGCTTGGGCATTATATTGATGCAGAGGGGGCACATCATCACTTACGCCTTGAGGTAACTGAAGCCTCACGATGCAAACTACCCGAATCATGATCTGGAGTTGGGGGCGGTTGTTTTCACCCTCAAGATTTGGCAAAATTACCTCTATGGGGTTCGTTGTACCATATACACGGACCACAAGAGCTTGAGGTACCTCATGGATCAACCGAATCTAAACATGAGGTAGCATCGGTGGTTAGATGTGGTGAAGGATTACGAGTGTGAGATCCTTTACCACCCGGGGAAGGCCAATGTTGTGGCCGACGTACTTAGTCGCAAGGCAGCCATGACCAAATACATTTGCTTAAGGGTGACAATTGAGACTCCACTTTTGGAGCGGATCTAAGAGGCGCAGGTCGAGGGTATGAAGGAGGATTGCCAAAAGTGCGAGCAGATCATAGGCGAGGTAGCCTCGTTTGATTATGACAGTCGTGGGCTGCTAACCCTGCATGGGAGGGTCTGGGTTCTGTACTTCGGTGGAGTACAAAAAATTCTAATGGATGAGGCCCACAAGTCCAGGTTTTCCATCCTCTCTCTCATAATCCTCCATTGTTCTTGGTATTTGTGCCTTATTTGAGGTATCGCATTTGTGGTACTAAGATCTTGAAAGGCCAAGTTCTACAAGCTACAATCAAGAGGTGTTCATCTAACTTCTTTTTATGTTGTAAATCTCAAAACTGTATGCTAGTTAGGGTTCATGTTGTGGATGAATAAAAAATTACATGTATAACTTGAGAAAACATAGAGCCAAAACATTAGGGTTGTATGTGCACCATAGGATTGTTATAGTGCTCAAAACCCATCAGTGGTATCAGAGCCAAGCTTGTTTTATGTTATATTGATGCATTGGTTAATTGTTCAAAGTTGAAGCAAATTGAATTCTACTCTCTAACTGGTGGACTCGACGAGTCCTATGAAGGAACTCGACAAGTCCATTGCCTGAATTGACAAGTTGGATCATTTGTTTGTAGATTTTTGGGTTTTTTTGGCTAGAATTGGATTAGGATCATTACCACAAGCTATTTTGACTGATAAAAATTGTTTTTTATGATAAGGTGATGATTATCCTCATCTAATTAAAGGATAATTGTTAAATTTTGAGATAATTACTTGTTTATGTAATAAATTAATTATTTGTAGAATTTAATGTGAATTTTTTTAACATGAAATTAGATTAGGTCAAATTTTGTGATATAGATAAATTATATGATTAATTTAATTGTTCTCAAATTTGATCTAAGAGGTTTTGAAACGTTTCAAAACTTACCCTCAAGTTTTGGATTTTAAATTTTGATTAAAAAGTTTTGATTTTGAAATATTTAAATTATAATCCCCAGAGTTTTAAAAGTTTAAAATCCAACCCTTATACTATTATATTATTAATAACTTAATACTTATATATATATATATATATATATATATATATATATATATATATATAAGACAGCCAATTTTACCGTTACTAGGAATCATTAACGAAGCTGGTAAGGGGGTATAAGGAAATTGTCTATAAAATGGTGATTGAATAGGTGTCCACTCTCACCCACCGATTCCTTGACTAGTGGAGGGTCGTTAGTCGAACGGGTAGGATAGGACATTAATTCTCATTAAAAAGTATAATGATGATTAGAAAAGTAACTAAATGTTTTTTTTCTAAATTCCCAATCTTAGTTACCTTAGGAAAAATGTGAATTAAATGCTAACCCATGAAAATGCACATTGCACCTTTTTAGTCATTAGTGGAGTGCGTGCGGTTAACCCACACACTAATATGGGACTAATGAGGGACGGAAATGGGTAACTCATAAATTATCGTTGATCAATGGAGCGTGTGTGACTAACCGGCACATTGATTAGGGGATAAATGACATCGAGAATACTAATCTAATTTGCATGGTTATTCACACCTTGTTTGTGATCCTTGGTATCCCAGTCACAAACTTGAAGGGAATAATTGAGATAAAACATGTCATTGAAAAGTTCAATGAACCTCAAAGAATATAAGAATTTCAATTCATTTAAAACCATGTTCATATTTCGTTTTTCATGGTGGAAATTGGTAAATCATCATTTACCTACCTTCAAATATTCTGCGATTGGATTACAGCATCCCTCGTCCGAATTGTAGAATATTGTATTGGGTCTTATCCTTAATATTTCATTTGATTATTATATTAACAACTTAATTAACTAACTTGAATCTCTCCCATTTGTGGATGTATAGTTTTGACAACTATGGTCTTCCTCAATCCTTTGGAAAACGCTTTCCATTCGAAGATTATATTCCACATGTTGATCAAGGTGAAAGATCAATCCCTTCTTCATGAAAAGGTGGAACTAGAAATCATACTTACCTTCCTCCACTTCCTCCAATAATTCTCTCTGACCCACAATTTCATTGACTTGAAAAGTTCAAGGTCACTCAAGCCCTATTGGCAAACAAACACCAAGATGGAAGGTATGTTTGTGCACACGTCTTGAAGATGAAGTCATACATTGATAGACTAGGAATGTTGGGTGTCGTTTTCCCAAGGAAGTTGGCTATTTACTTGGTTCTTCAATCACTTCTTGTTTTGTATAGTCAGTTTGTTAAAGACTACTATATGACAAATCACAACGTGACCCTTATTGATATGACATATTTGCTAATAGCTGCTGAATCAACAATGATTTGGTACACTGATGAAGCAAATTTGACTGAAAGATCAATCTCCCAAACTTCCATGGATATTGACAATGGCAACATCAGAAGTCCAGAAAAGTTTTCTCTTCCCAAATGAAAGGGATCGGCTAAGGACAAACCGTTTGATCAAAAGAGAAAGGCTAAGTCTGAGATTGTTCCATGTGTTATTCCCAAAGAGTCTACTTGTTTCTATTTCCAAGAGAAGGGGCGTTGGATGCAAAGCTATCGTATCTACCTGAAAGATCTAAGAGATAGTAAAGTCAAATTATATGGCTCTACTTCAGGTATATTCACTATCTAACTCTGTTAAGTTCCTATTTATAGATTCATATTACATTATGTAAAGTTACATTTTGATGTTTTGTAGAATCTTAAGAAAAAGAAGGAAGCTTAAAAGAAAAGTAAGTTGAGTCTGATCATGAAGAAATGGATTTTGATCGCATGGTTCGATGATTAGATTTTTTGAGCTACTGCTTAGGTGTTATGATAGATTTATTAGGAATATTTAGTAACATGGTTTTCTTTTGTATTTGCACTGTAAGGATAATTTTTTTGCAATTTATAAATAAATAAAAATTTGATTTTCTCTTATTTATGTTTCCTTATAGTGACATTTGTGAAAATTGTTGTTTGTATGTTTCTATTAATAGCAATGATAAAAATGGTTTGATTCTTAGTTATATCAATTGTGGTAGTGTCATAATTTTCTAAGTAAGGAAATATTTTCATCGCCCAAGTTTCAATTGGACAGAAACTTGGAATCATGTGATTTGAATTATATGATGTATCAAAACCTTGGTACTTGGGAAAATTTAGACTAATTTATTGTTCACATATGTATGTTAGTCAAGTGAAGGAATAAAGGATCTAGTACACATTGATTTGCACTGGTCAGATCCACCACAAAGGACGATAAAGTCTATTCATCATGATTTACTGAATGTCCAGTAAATATGGTTATGCTTACAAGATTAAGTGTAACTCTGAATCATTAAAAAAGTTTCAATGTATAGCAGAATGAATAAGAAGAATCAATTAGGCAGAAAGATAAAAGTATCTCCAATCTGAAAGGAAAGGAGAGTACTTTAGTATCATGTTTTATGATCATCCTAATGATTATGGAACCATGTCACAATTGATCCACAAAGTACACCTTAGTGCATTTACATAACTAAGAAGAGGTATCGAGAATTGTTGAAATGGTTAAATCAAAAGGATAAATCATACTCCATTCTAAAGTCGAGCTTAAGTGTTACACTCTAATTACTCAAGGATTGTACCTTGCGTAATATGTTCTAAGAATGTTTAAAACACATCATGAAATGTGGAGTATAAATGTTTTTCTTACTCTTGCACATTTGAAATTGGCAGTTGTAATGTTTTGGCTAAAACAAAGACAAACTAAGACCAACTACATGAAGTGTTATCTGGATAATAATCCGCACCAACTCTTGAATATTTGTTTGTCAAGGAATGTTGCTTAACATAGAATCTTATTTGCCAAGAGGTTAGTGGGAGTCTTAAATGGACTTGAATAGTTTCAAGAACTAGTCAAGAATAAACCTATTATTAATCACTTGCACACGACTTGAGGTTGATAACCTATCGTGTTTACATATTCTTATTTCTATGTATATTCCAGTTAAGTTGACTATGCATGTAAACCCTATGAGTTCTCATTTGACTGCATAAAGCAAAGCACCTTCATTAGTGAAAGTACATTGATCAGTGTAGGTGAGCTGATCAATAACTTGGAAGCAATGGTAAGCTGTTATGCTGCCAGATGGCAAGAAATTAAGATTAAGAATGTTCAATCCATATGAGTTTGGATTTGGCATAAACCTTGTCTTATGATAGTGGTTGGAAATTACAAATTTCACATAGGTAGGAACATATACATCATAAAATCTAAGTAGCAAGAGGTTTCTCTTTGCTTCATGAAAATGATTGTGAGGAAACACTTTCATGAGTAGATTTTAAAAGATTAGAGTAAGATGTTGTGATGATTGCATTCTCAAATTCGAGTATGATTACGGAATCCCTTTTCATAGTTCGAATTATGAGAAATGGAAAATAGTTTGAACATTCAGGACTTATTGCTATGAGTTCTGAAAACATTTAGACACACACATAAACTGTCTAATAAAAGGTGTATGAGCTTGAGAAGTCTAGGTAAAGACTTATCGAAGCATCACGTATCAGAAATATGAACTTTGGTACTAAAGTCAATAAGTATTGCTTTCCAGAAGTCTAGCTGATTTATGAGTAAATATCAAAGCTAGTGGGAGATAATTGTTATATTGGAAAGAACATAATTGTCATGCTAGTGGGAGCATGATTATTATGTTAAGTGTTGCAAGTACGCAATGTTGCTTATAGGGAACAAAGTTCTAAATTTGCAAATTTGCATAATTTTGAAATTGTTTCGTTATAGTAAGTTTTAAGGGAAAGAGCGTTTATACTTCATTTCGAATCTAAAAGTTTCGATTGAATTTTTAGTCAAACTTAGTCATGGTCATATATGAATGTCATGTCGAAATGCTTTAATATAGGAAATTCTATATATGAGATTATTTTAGCAAAAGACTGGTCAAGTATCATGTCTTTATGTAAGACATTATGAATCGTATCCCATATGCTTCAGATATAGGATCGATTTCACATGCTATAATATTCACCCATTCTTATTTTCCAAATTCCTAGGACATTAAGAGGGAAAAAGACTAGACTCGAATATGAATAAGGTTGTTAAACAGCTGTCAAGGACAATCTAAGGTTCACTGAAGACTGGTTGCTTGTGAATAGTTGGAGGTATAGTAAATGACGGACCGTATTAATATAATTCCAAATAGATAGGATTCTATTTAGAATGGATAGTCATATGGCAATTATGGAAATGTTTCCATAATAGGAGTTGGATATTAATAATCTTTGTGTGAGTTAGAAACTTTAATGCAAGAAGGATGTTCAAGGAATGCTCTTTGAGTGTGAGACTTCAATTCTAGGGAATTGTCTTGTAACATTCTCAAGTGAAATACTTTGTAATATCATTGGCCAAGTTTCTGTGAGTTTTGTGCCTAGACATTATAAAAGGATCAAATCTTGTAAGTTTAGACTCGAACAAATTCTAGTAGTAGCAAGAATCCGGTATTTTTACAATTCTGATAAGGATTAGGAAATTGTGAAATGAGCATCATTGGAAATGTGTTCAATTGATCTATTTCATAAGGAAAGGACCATAGATGAACATAGTATGCATGCTTGGAGCATGGTAACCATTGTTTTAATTCAAGTATTAAGTTGATTGTTCGAAACATTATACAATGAATAAGTTCTGATCAATATGGTGATTAAATAATAAGTGTTTTATTTATATTCAAAAGTTTTGAGACCATATTTGATTTTTTTATCCTTGTGTTTCACTTTGCACGTTTTACTTCCTGAATAATAAGATTATTGAAACATCCACAATCGATCATACTTTGGAAGTAAGTAATGAGTCGAGACTATCATGAATCTGACTGTAGATTGTCTAAGTGCTTAGACATGGCACAAGTTTGTTGTAGTATTCATGAGTACTCTTGAAATAAAAATTTAAGAATTGGATTAAAACAACGCTCATTTGAATCACTTCATGGATTTTATCACGAGTGATTGTGAGACGATAATATCTTATATTCTTGAAATGGAGACATATGATTTGTAGTTTACAAGTTGGTTTCACATTGATAATACGTAAATGCACTGGTAACTTGGTGATTTAAAACGTATGGTTGTGTGTGATTTGATGATTAAATTAAGCAAGCATATGAGTCGAAGTTTATCCGTTCCTTTTACCCTAAGAGAGATAAAAGAAATATCTATGGGCCCCTCAATGATTTAGTGATGACACTCTAAGTGATTGGCCAAGCCTGGACTAAGTTGATATGTTCAGTTGTAATCTGTTGTCAGTCGTCATAAATCAGAAATCGAGAAACAACACACACACACACACACACACATATATATATATATATAGAGAGAGAAAGAGAGAGATAATGATTATAAATCCATGTCTCATGTCCATACGATATCTTGATGAATGGATGAATATTTGATCGCTTTTCTAAAGGACGTGTTACTGATAAGATCAGAGTTCGACAATAGCTTTTGGGAGCTACGATTTCTAATTGGATTTTGAAGCTACATTAACAGTTATAGTTATTAGACTTATCCAAGTAGGACTCTGTTGGATTAGGTGTCTAAGACAATAACTATAATTGGTATGTACTTGACCCGATAGTAGCATGGTCCTTGTGGGTTACCTTTACCGGAGCAATTTGATAGGATGAATCTTTGAGAAAGAGGTTATTTGTGATTTAATAATACATTATAAGAATAATATATTAATTAAGAAATCATATTATTTAACTGGCATTGATCAAGAACTAATTAGGAATTAATTTAGTGATCAAAAGAGACTGATTAAATTAACGGGGGCTGATTAAGTAAATCAGTGATACATATAGTTTGGGCAAATGATCCATGTTGATTAGGGATGGACTAAATCTATGTGAGAGTCCATGAAGAGGTAGTCCAAAAGGCTATCAAATGAGTTATTTGATTAAAGACCTAATTGAATGAATTAAGGTTTACATGAAGAGACCCTGGGAATTCCACACTATAAATGTAACCGTTAACACTCCTAAAATCGGCCAAGACTTCCACGAAGTAACCCTAGCCGATTTTTGGGCAAATGATCCATGTTGATTAGGGATGGACTAAATATATGTGAGATTCCATGAAGAGTTAGTCCAAAATGCTATCAAATGAGTTATTGGATTAAAGACCTAATTGAATGAATTAAGGTTTACATGAAGAGACCCTAGGAATTCCACACTATAAATGTAACCCCTAACACTCCTAAAATCGTTCAAGACTTCCAAGAAGTAACCCTAGCCGATTTTTAGTGACTCCTTACCTCTCTCTCATAATCCTCCATTATTCTTGGAGTTTGTGACTTATTTGAGGTATCACATTTGAGGCACTAAGCTCTTGAAAGGACAAGTTCTACAAGCTACAACCAAGAGGTATTCATCTAACTTGTTTTGTGTTGTAAATCTCAAAATTGTATGCTAGTTAGGGTTCATCTTTGGATGAATAAAAAATTGCATGTATTACTTGAGAAAACTTAGATATAAAACATTAGAGTTGTATGTACACCATAGCATTGTTATAGTGCTCAAACCCCATCAGTTAGATCTAAGCAGAGATTATGATTGGTTATGTGGGGTCTTAGTCGGGCATTCGCGGGTCTTTCGATGAGAAATGTATGTTTAGAGTATCTCCAAGTAGGGCACCAATGCTATTATTTTCTGACCAGTGTCTGGCTCTATTATGGGGCTTCACGATTGTGAAGATCTTTTCCTTTTTTACTAGTTGTTTATTTGCTTCCTTCTGGGTTTGCACGTCTTTTTGTTCAGCTTTGAATTATGATCATAGGGTCTTCTTAATCTTCGTGAGGTCTCCATTCAATTTATTGTCCACTACTTCTCTTTAGAGGATCGTGCATTCTCCGGTGTTGTGGGTTTTGCACTTGTAGTATTTGCAATACTTCCTTTTTTCTTTTTCTGCTCGCTGGGGTTTTTTTGCACAATATTTACTTCCGGACTATGGCTCCTAGGCTCGTCCTCGATGAATGGGAGAAACCTACAGGATGAGTGTCTTGAATGTCTGTTATACTTACCATGACTTCCATCGTGACGCTCCTTATGACTATAGTGGAAGTGGGAGTCATGTGATTCTTGTTTAAGGTATGCGTTCACTAGAAATTTTAGACTTGCTTCTTTGCGCTTTTCTCCCTGAATTTTCCTGAGGTATTTTTCGACCCTATACTTCATTTTGTCCCTAGATTTTTTCACTGTTCCTTGCATTTTCCTCGACAGGGGGACTAGGAGTAACCCCTAGGTGAAAGCGCTTGTGACTTGAAACTTTTCAACACCGGGGATACTTAGAGTTGCGAGGGTAAATCGATTGTAGTAGGCTCAAATGGACTCTCCTTTTTTTGTTTGCATGCCATAATGGAGTTGGCATCTCCTTTGATTTTCCTTAATTGCATAAAGTTGTAGAGGAAAATATATCTCAACTGTTCAAAGTTAGAGATACTTCCCAGATGTAGCGCCTACACCAGTGGAAAATTAACGAGCACTACACCAGTGGCTCTGGGGCAACTGGTACGGGAGTTTCTCTCCTAAAGGGGGGACACTCCTGGGGCCAAATCACCTATGTTATAACGTGGGGTCTTATGGACTATGACCCGCTCCTGGCTATTGTCGAGTAATGGGTTTTTGATGGGTCGTTCTTGAGTTGAAGACTCTGTTATCCTTTGACTTTGCTCCAGGTGAGATACGTCAACAACTATGAACCTAATGATCCTCGTAGACAGAGCAGACCACAATAATGGAGCTGGGTTGAGAAACTAAGCAGCTCATGGAAAATGTTATGTCTGGACCTTACAAGGGGAGCTTGTCGCTATAATGGAGTCAGACTGATAATTTAAGCAACTTTAGGCAAGGGTTATGAACCTTATGAACCTTTAGCAAGACTGGGCTTAGCAGATTCCAATTTATGTGCCCATCCCGGTTGGCTGACTCGGCCTGAATGTAACGGCACTCGATGCTTTGCTACATCATTGGTTGTAGTGACAATCGGTGCCTCGTTATCTTGGCATGTACGTAATGCAAGTGGTTTGTTAGCAACATGTTTTATGTAGAAACGGTAGTGTTATGCACCAATAGGCAATCGAGATCACATTGATGTTGTCTGTTGAGAGCATATGCTTTTGGGAGATAGACAACAAGATTGTTGTGGGCCGGGCAGCACGACTGTTGAAAGCTAAGTAGCAACATTGCCTGGGGTTGGCCAACACGATTGTTGGGAGCTAAGTGGCGAGACTATCTGGGGCTGTCCGACACGACTACTGACATCCGGGTCGCATGGCTACTGAGAACTGGGCAAATACATTGCCAAGAACTGGTCAGTACGATTGTTGATCCTGACAACACGACCATTGAGGATTGGGTTGTGAAGTTGTTCCTTTATTTATAACACTAATGTCTTCCCATGGAGGCACAATCATATGCAATGCTTGCTTGCTTTGTAGTTCATCGTTTGCTCAAAATAGAGTCAACACTTCTGCATAGTGTTGTACGGATTGTTCACAACTTGATGGTGATCAACAATGCAATGTTTTGGCAGTATTTCTGTTAGCATGGTTCTACTGGAAATTGGTATCGCATTGAACCTCGCTATTTTTGTTGGTGCCTTACTAGTAGTAGGTATTAGTAATGGCTAAACTTGAGTTGTTTTGTATGCATTGGCTCGTGCATCCATATTTGAGCCTCGTTCGTTTGTACATGCCATTGTAAATAATGATAGCAAGTTATCTAGATCTATATTATGTAAATAATAGTAAGATAAATATATGATAATGGCAAGTAAAGTGTATACAAGCATATGTTTTGGGAATTACTCACAACATATGCCTTTGTAAGCTTGTATGGTAAAATACTTGTATATTGGGTAAAAATGTTTCAGTATTATGCAATCAATAACTAAGCACCAATGATAACGAAACAGTTTGATTAAATCGAAAACTGTTTTCCAATCTAGTTTTCAAAATGTGGCAACTTTACATATGAAAATAAGATGTTGTGGTAAAAAGATTTTCTATTATGTATAAACTGTTAGTATTTATTGCATAAATACTTTAGCAATTGCATGTCACGGTTGTCATAATAGAGTTTTAATAAATATCCTTGGCTTACTTAATAGAGATAATATATTGATATACATGGTATTGATTTACTTGAGAAATGAGTGATATGTAGACGTTGTATCCAAAGTAGGTTGACGTGTGTCTAACGTCGGTTTTCAATTTGAGCCTTCCCGTCATGCTAAGAAGCGTAATTTCGCCATGCTAAGAAGCGTTATCCGTCGTGGTTGTTGTGTCGAGTTCCGAAGTCCATAGAAAAATGCAACATGCCTGGTCCGTGGTTCGCGCGATCCATTCATATTCGAAGGTTATTCATAAAAACACCATTGGAGGAAAACTGCACGCGCCTCGATGAAGGGGATGAGATCCGCAGCCAACACCGGGTAGAGAATTATATTTCTATGCCCACCAGGGGAAACTTTGGGTTACTGGTTAGCATTGCATACTTCATGATTCCTGGTAAATGTTTTACTGGTTGAGCTTGGCTCTGCGAGTTTGTCGGCAGCGTGTTCTGAGTGTTACGGTGTTGGAGTGGTTATCTGAAAAGACAACACAAACAAGTTTGATAATATTCATGGTTTTTGATATTATGGGCTGATTCAAATTCTGTCGTGATTTTTCTCGAAACACTTCGCGGGTAGCAACAGTAGCGTTCTGCTCTTCTCCTTTTTTTTTTTTTTAAAAAAATCAAGTTGGTTTGTGTAATTTCTAGAATTAGATTTTGGTTGATGGAACACATGTGAGCTGGCCTATTTTAACATTGTTTAGCTAACCTATTAAAATTTTCATTTAATGGAAACCCAAAAAACTATTAGAGCCTGAAAGTTGTTGAACCCAAAATGGAATCACTTAGCTCACTTGTTGATATGGGCTCATGAAAAACCAAACTCAAGGGAAGCCCAAAATAATTATGGCAGCCCATTCTCGAATTTAGGTCGAAGGAGAAGACTAAGGTGAGAAAATGGTAGCCTATTTGGGAGTTTTGGGCCTATTGCAAATTATTAGCCCACACTCCCTTCTTTTTTTCTTTTTTCTTTTTTCTTAAAATATATTGCGATTCCAGACCGTGATATGTATTCTGAAAACGCATTTTGTTGAGCGGAGCTTCAGAATTCGACTGAATCTTAACTTGTAATATGGAACTTTTATAGTTGAGCTAGCCTATTGAAAAGCTTATTTTAGGAGGAAGCTCAAAATAACCGTATCCCATTTGGAATTGATAGGAAGTTAGCAGCCCATTTAGAACATTGCAGCCCAATGATGATTTTTCTTCATCTTGAAACAGATTGTAGAAAGGCCCAAAGTACTCTTTTTTACTTTTAAAACGGATTGGATACACCACCTAGGCCCAAGGAGCCCATTTTGCTAACTGTCATCACAACCCTTTTTTTTTTTTTTTTTTTTTGGGCACCGTATATGTACAAGGAGCGGCCCATTTTCTTTTATCTTAGCTTTGAGGAATGAAATCGACCAGACAGCCACCCCTCGCTGTCACCGTTCGTTTGGAGAAAATTCCCATAGGTAGAACATCGACGACTATAGAAGGCATCAGAGGAACAGGTGATTCGACGGTTTTTGATTGATGCTGCTTCTTTTTTATTGCTGGAAAACACAACAGCAACACCTCTAATGTAGGAGTTTTTTTTGGATGATCATGAGGCAGAAAAAGAAACAAGGGAAAAAGAGTTTTGGGTGAGTTTGTCACCGATGGTTTGAAGCCACACGTGGTTTGTTACTGATGGTTTGAAGACACACGTTTTTTCGTTGTAGAAGGATGTATTTTATACTTTGTATTTTATTTGTATTAGTTGGTATTTGTCATTATCGGTAGCATAAGTGTAATGTGCCAATAGGTTATATGTCATCTATCGAATATGACGTATAGTTTGTAATATGTGACATAAAGTGTGTAACCCTCAATAGTCTGATGATTATATTGTAAATATGTTTGTCGTATTGCAATCATACGATTACAATTCAATTATGTAATTGGCTCCCTTGAGCCTACAAATAGGGCATTTTCTCATATCAAATAAACAAGTTAAGTTTGAGAGTTTTAAGACTTGAGTTGATCTCAAAATTCTTCATCTATTAAAATAGTTTGTTTATTTCTGAATAACAGAGCGTCTATCCAAAATCGTCCATATAATTATTCATATACCCAACATAATCCAACCTCAAAAACATTACGATGCATCATTCAGGTATAATCATCCCTATTTATCGTAATAATCGTCGATAATATCATATTGAAAATTTTGGTATCAGAATCGTTCTTATCATTTTTATTATAAATATGTGTATTCATTCGTTTGTTCATAAGAAAAAATATTCATCATGCATCATTATAAATGTTATTACATTTATACATATCATGTATCATACTCATCATAAAAAATAATAAATATAATAAACTTCGCTATATTTTTTAAAGCTATAAACTATTAAATATGTCTCAAGAAATCAAAAATTCACCAATAATTATTAGCAATGAAGAAAATGAATCTGGATATACTTTTGATGCTTTAATTAATAAAAATAATATCAGTAAAGATGCTATAAGAAAATCAAATTTTACACTATCTGAAAAACATAATTTTAGAAATAACACATTAAAAAACTTCTTTTCTAGAAAAAATATTATATATTATGGAAAAATTATAGGAGAAGAACCAATACCCATAGAATCAACTCATGAAAATATCATTATACCTATAATAAATAAACAACAAATTAGAAATAGATTATCTAATATTAAAGAAATAGATAGAATAAAAATTGCTTATATTCACATATCAACTATTCAAATAATTTTAAAAAGTACTTTTAGTGACTTAGATACACCATTAGAATTAGAAATTAGAGATTATCGTATAATTAATAATCAAGAAAGTATTATTGCAAAAGGAAAAGATAATTTAATTGAAGGAAAAATAAAATTTAATATTAATATTCAGTTAGGATTAAGTCTTAAAGATAAAAATCTAAGTAATAATACTACCGTACGATATAAATTATTAAGACAAAATTTTATGTTAAAATATAATCATCAATTTACTATTATATATCAAATGAATTATGCATTAACAAACTTTCATCAAATTATTACGTTTAAAACAGATGATACAATTTATATCGATAAACTATTTACACATTTATTATCACTTGAATCACCAAATATAACTAATAATAGAATTTTTAATGAAACTAATTTTCAATCAATAATAACTACTCCGTTAATAAATAAAAAAATAAAAAATAAAAAAAAAAAAAAAAAAAAAAAAAAAAAACTCAATTATAGAACCTTTAATTTTAACTATTATAGGTAGATCTTCCATTTTGGAATGTCAACTTACAACATCTAATGAAAATTATGATGAAAAATTAGAATATATTTTAAAAAAATGATTAGATCATTAAGTTTATGAATATGATAGAATCATCTAGTAATTCCTTAAAATATTTTAAAACACTTGAAGGTCCATATCAAAATACAAAACCATGCATACCAGATAAAGAAATGATTATAGAAATACCGCAAAATTTACCACAAGGAACATTATATAATATCAGACTTAGATCTGAACAAGATAAACCAATAGGAGATAAATTAAATATAATAATTAAATAATATTATAGAAATAGAAAGTTTAATTGTATTAA
The DNA here is from genome assembly GCF_052625555.1 of Lactuca saligna. Taxonomy (NCBI): domain Eukaryota; kingdom Viridiplantae; phylum Streptophyta; class Magnoliopsida; order Asterales; family Asteraceae; genus Lactuca; species Lactuca saligna. Next base: position 175,061,882 of record NC_136421.1, on the reverse strand, counting down.
AATAAATTCCTGAATTATTACAAAATTTAACTCAACAGAAAATATTACTTGAAAAATATTTAAAAATAAAAGCTATTAAAGAAGAACTAGTTAATGAAAAACCACTTACTATTAAACGATATTTCATATGGTAAAAATAAATAAAATTATGAGCAATAAAAGTCAAGTATATTATAATTTCGATAATAAATATAAAGTTAATTTACTTAAAAAAATTATGGAAAGATTTAGAAAATTCCCCAAAACATTTAAAATAAAAAGAATCTAAAATACACGAATTAATTCTAAAAGAAATTATACCACATATCAATTAATTAAAATTGGAAGATTAAGAACTCAAATTAATGATTTTAAAATAATAATAAAAAATATTATCAAATCAATTAATTTTCTTTCAGACGCTTTAATATTTTGTTAAAATGAATTCAAAAGTACAAATTAATTCTTCAAAAGATAACATGCTTTGGACTAATATAATAAAAAACCATTGGAAAATAAAGGGTTAATGTCACTATAACCCAACCAATTATTCGGTTTTGGTTTAAAAGGTCCTTAATGTATTTTTTTGATGGTCTAGGTCATTAAACTTATATGTGACCTGTTAATTATACAAACAATCTATTTTTTTACCCGGTTTTACCGGTTACACCCACAAATTGAAGCTCATTTTCCTTGTAAATCTCTAATATGAAATCCTTAAGTATTTGGGCTATTGTTATCGTCATTGACATGGTTGCTGAAACTTTCCATGTTTTATTCTAAATTTTGATGTTGTATGATGCTACATGCTATCTACCTTCAACCATCGTCTTCACCATCCACTGTCATACACCATCACCACCTGTCGAAAATTCATCACTGGAAATACCATCCAACCACATACACTACCATTCAAGCTTTCTTTGACAACCACCTGCTCTAGTCGAATCTCCACAGTGAAACAACAGCCTACCGAACACCATCTCCCGACACACCTGCAAACTCAACCATCTTAATATCACAAACTCCACCATTTTAACCATCAGCTACATTTCCTCCTTACACTATCGAGCTTTATACCACCGGGGAAATACCGAGAACAGCTCGAAAGCCACCGATGAGGAGACGAGAGCTATTTGCACTTTTTATCCTCCACGCAATCCCTACAATTTAATGCTTCTCAAGTTGTTACTGTTGCAACCTTCTCCTCTAATTTCACCGATACAATCAAAGTCAATGTTGAATAATACTTTAATGGAGCCACGCCCACTCACATGAATATCTTAAAGATGATCCAAACAAACAACTTTTTATAACTTTCAATTGAAAATATTATTTGAACTGTAGCATCATAAACCATATTTACATGTTCCTTCAAAAAAAAATTAAATGCTTCCAGATTATTCCTAGGATAAATGCTTGTGATATTTGGAATTATTTCAAGTTCTGACTCCACGAGTTGTAATAGCTCCATTTTGTTGGCATTTTGGCACAAACCCGATAGCTTCAGTAGCCCACACAAAGATAAAAACTTCATCTTTATGAACGGTATTGTCTCTTTTCCAACATTTTCAGTAAAGATGATGAGTTCTGCTACTTTTCGCAGTTATTATTTTTCATGATAATAGATCGTTTATGTATATTCCTATAACTAAGTCGAGTTCCATCAGAAAATCACATATACAACTCTTCAAGGTTGGCCTAATTTTTCTCTGACACCTTGTGATGGTAAGGGGGCCGAGGAAAACATGTTCATGACTGGGGGATGTTGACGGTGGTTTGCAGGTGTATAAAAAGGTAGCTAATATGATATAAGGGTGGCGGTTCTCGGTAGCTATAATGAAGCCGATGGTGAGGGATGTTTTTGGTAGAGGTTATAGTTGCTAGACTTTGCACGGAGATAATAGTGTTCGGCATGTTGTGTTTCACTGTGCAGATTCGGATGGACTAGGTGGTTATCGAAGGAAGCTTGAATGGTGGTGTAAGGTGGTTGGATGGTATTTCCAGTGACATTTACAAGGAAAAGGAGCTTCAATTTGTGGCTGTAACCGGTAAAACCGGGTAAAAAATAGATTGTTGGTATAATTAACAGGTCACATATAAGTTTAATGATCTAGACCACCAAAAAAATACATTAGGGACCTTTTAAACCAAAACCGAATAATTGGTTGGGTTACAGTGACATTAACCCGAAAATAAATTCTAATATCTCTATTACTATTCAACATTTAGAAAATACTTTATCATATGAAGAAAACTATTTATTAAGATTACAATCAGAAAATAAAGAGTATAATAATCAATTAAAAAAGATATATCGATTACAAGAAGGAATTAAGAAATACAAAAATCACAAATTTGTAATTTAAAATAATACGCAATGTTTCAACCATCCTAACAAAAACAACTTGTTAATATAAAAACTTTACTAGAAAAAATAAAAATATTAATTAAAATACATATATAAATGAGCAAAAGAAAAACAAACATTAACTCAAACAGTACCTTTATTATATCTAAAATACAAGATAAAGAACTAGTTTCATACATAGATTTAGGAGCTACTTTATGTTTTGGAAGAAAAAATGTATTAAAAAATTGGGAAAAATTAGAAAAACCGTTAAAATTTACAATTACTAATAAATCAATTCATAAAATTTGGTTGGTAGGAAGAGACATAAATATCATAATTGAAAAAACATCATTTAAAACTCCAACTATAATATCAACATGATTTGGGAATAGATTTAGTAATAGGAAATAATTTTCTTAAATTATATCAACCATTTATACAAACAAATGATCATATAGGTCCCAATCACCCCACAAAAAGTATTATTAAAACTGAAATTATTAAACATTTTGATCTTATTAAAATAATTAAATAAGAAGTTGGTTTTCAACTACATATATTATTAACATTTGCCAAAGAAATTACTGAAAAGGAACTTGAAGACGTATGTAGTGAAAACCCGCTAGACCATTTAAAAAATAAAAATAATCAAGAAATAATAATATTATTAAAAAATCCTGATGATGAAGTCAATGTCCCAAACAAAATTCCATATAGTATAAAAGATATTTCAGAATTTAAACAAAAATGTACTTAATTACTAGAAAAAAGGAATTATTCGACCTAGTACGAGTCCTCATTCTGCACCTGCATTTTATGTAGAAAATAATAACGAAATAAAATGAGGTAAGAGAAGAATGGTAATTAATTACAAAAAGATGAATGATGCTAGTATTGGAGACTCATATAAATTACCATGGAAAGAATATATTTTGGAAAAATTAAAAGGAAATACACATTTTAGTACATTTGATGCAAAATCTGAATATTGGCAATTACGCTTACATGAAAATACGAAACCACTAACTGCTTTTTCATGCCCTCCTCAGATGCATTATGAATGGAATGTCCTTCCATTTGGTTTAAATCAGGCACCAACAATATATCAATGATTCATGGATGAAACTAAATGGTTTAGATCATATTTGTCTTGCATACATTGACGATATAATTGTTTTTACAAAAGGAAATGAACAAACACATATCGATGCAGTTATTAAAGTTTGACATAGAATCAAAGAAAAATGTTTAGTTTTATCAAAAAAGAAATCAAAACTTTTTCAAACTACAGTTTAATATCTTGGTTTAAAAATTGGAGAAAATGGTCAACTATCTTTAACAGACAACATACGAGAAAAATTAAATATGCTTCCTGATAAACTTGAAAATAGAAAACAAATACAACGATTTCTTGGTTGTTTAAATTATATTGCAGAAAAAGGATTTTTGAAAATTTAGCAAAAGAAAGAAAAGTTTTACAAAAGAAAATATCATAAAAAATACCTTGGTCTTGGACCAATACATATACTATTTTGGTACAAAATATAAACCAAAAAATTCAAGTTCTCCCTACTTTATATAATACAAAAATCGATGATTTTTTAATTATAGAAACAGATGCATCACAAGACACTTGGGCAGGATGTCTAAAATCAATTATACATGGAAAAGTATTATTGGGATTAGATAATGAAGGAAACATTATATCTCACCCATCAAAAGTATACAATGATAAAACATACATTGATAAAGTATATAATGGTATGAAAATACCACCCGAAGCATACAATACTAAAGTATATAGTGATATGAAAATATCACCAAAAGCATACAATGATACGAGTGCATCATCTGAAGTATTAAAAACAGATAAATATGAGCGAAAATTATGCAAGTATATATTGGGAACATTTCCCAAACATAGCAAAATTATAGTACACATGAACGAGAAACACTAGCATGTCTCGGAACATTGAAGAAATGGAAAGTCGAGCTACTACAAACTAGATTCGAGTTACGAACCGATTCCAATTATCTACTTGGCTTTTGGCGTTGTAAATTACAAGAAGATTATTGTCGTGGGCGATTGATTCGTTGGCAATTCCAATTACACCAATTTCATCCATATCTTAGATACATCAAAAACGCCAACAATCATATAGCAAACACATTAACGAGAGAATGGAAGCCATCGTGAAGCAACAACAACAATAGTTCAAACAAGAACAAAAATGAAAGAAACACCATTCATGGAGGATTAACGTCAGCCATGACATAAGCAAACATTATTCAAAAATATTTGTCTTTTCGGAGGCGGGAGAAATGACGTAAGTAATGACGCATTACTCCATCATTATTGAAAACATTATTGATGATACGCGTCTTTTCGTTGTGGAAGGATGTATTTTATACTTTGTATTTTATTTGTATTAGTTGGTATTTGTCATGATCGGTAGCATAAGTGTCATGTGTCGATAGGTTATATGTCATCTATCGAATATGACGTATAGTTTGTAAGATGTGAGATAAAGTGTTTAACCCTCTATAGTCTAAGGGGCTATAATGTAAATATGTTTGTTGCATTGCAAGCATACGATTGCAATTCAATTATGTAGTTGGCTCCCTTGAGCCTATAAATAGGGCATTTGCCTATATTGAATAAACAAGTTAAGTTTGAGAGTTTTAAGACTTGAGTTGGTCTCAAAGTTCTTCCTCTGTTGAAATAGTTTGTCTATTTCTGAATAGCAGAGGGAACGGGGGCAAAAAAAAACACGCCTCTGGTGTTTGTTCGAAGCAGGAGGAGAGAAATTGGAGACAGAAGAGGTGGTTTTGATGGTGGCAATCGATCGCATATGGGGTGATCATCTCTGGTGCTCAACTAGTCCGAAGAAAGGAGAAGGAACGAAGCAATGAGGCTGCTCTTCTTCTACTCCGTCGGTGAGGTGCGAGGAGAGGGAGAGTCGATCCGATGAGGCGACGCAAGCAGCAACAGCAACGCAGGTGAGGTTTACGGCAGCAGTTGCTTGACAGGATAGGGGAAGTGCGAGGGAGCTTTTCCGAAAGCCACTTGAGTTATTTATTTTCCTGGTCCTGTAGCACACAAACAAGGGAAAGGATGGCAAGTGAGGTCCCCAGCCTTGATGGTTTGGGCATGTAATGGTAAAATATCTACATGACATCACCTTTATTCACAAACCACGCATGACCATTATTGATAACCTAGGGGGTGTTTGGCTAAGCTTGTTAAAACAACTTATTAGGTTTCACATCACTATAAGTTAAAAAATGTTTGGATGAAAATACTTATTCCGATGGGGAATCTCTAATAAATCATTTTTCATAATTTACCCTACACTTATTTATTAACTTATAAGCTAATAAGTAATAAGTTTTTTTGCCAAACACCCTCCTAAGGTCATAGGAGCCACTTATCTCATATGATGCCAACCATTTCTCCCTTTTTTTGTCTGAAATGATAAATTGATGACATTTATCATTTTACACGATTTGTACAGTTATATGTGTAATTTTCAAGAGGTTTTAACTGATGAATCTTTCAAATGTATAAACACGAAATTTATGTGTACAAGCAACAACTTCAAAGAATAAGACTAGCTGGTCTCTTTTGTTTTTTGTTTTTGTCCATTGAAATGAGACAAACACATGTATTTTTCTTGTATTCTTAAAAAAATTTGTACAACTTATTAGTTGTAATTTTCAAGTTTCGTTTCTATTTGATTAATAAGATGTATTTTGGTGAGAATTGTAAATATGAACATGATTTTTGGGGTTTTGCTGAGTTTCATGATATGTATAAGCTTTGCAGCTGTATATACAAGCATTATTTTTAAAGAATGAGGTTGTTCATCAAAATCACCAAATAAAAGGGGATTTTCTTGTGATATGAAATGGCAACAATGTAAGAACTCATAAAACTCCATTTCTTCCCTAACTTTCTAAACAAGTCATCAAAATACGAACGAAAATTGACCTGAAAATGTTTTTGCAAGCTTCAGAAGTGTTCAAATGAATAAGAACATAAATTTTTTGGAGATCTGAGCGAAAATAGTGAAGCCGATCTTGAGATCTAGGCAAAAACAGAATAGATCTAGATTTAAGAGAAAGAATAAAGCAGATCTAGATATTTGAACGTTCGGTAAGCTGATCTAGACAAATCTTGGCGAGAAGCAAGCGGATTTGAACAGATAATCATAGACATGAACCGATTTGAGCTTCTTTGAGGCGGAGACCAACGGATCTGAAAAAATCAGTGGCGCAAATAAGGTTAATACCAAGAGACAATAACTATTCGTTCTTGGTCCTACGGATGGTGCCAAATTTTGCGAACATGAGCACCGGCTACCGGGTCTTCTGTGTTGGATCAATATCAGAGATCTGGAAGCGGTGCCATCAACAAGTTTCCGACAAGATACCTAAGCTGCAATCAGAAAAAAGTCATTGGAATTGCCCTAGAACTGTGCCATGGGAGCAACCTCTGACGATCAAGTTAACCCGGTTGGTAGAGATAAGATGGTTCTCTGTAGCCGGAGAGAAGCATCTTGATGTGTTTGGTGTGTGTTTGGCCATGGAGGCTCTATGGTTTAGGTCCTAGGAAAGGTCCAAGGGAAGCTCCCTCTTTTTGGAGGAGATTATGTTCTATTTATGGGGGACAGGTCGGTCAATGGAGATTAGAGAGTTAGGTTAGGTCTTGATCCAACCCAACTCAGACTCAGCTAGCAAGGAGCTGAGTAAGGCCACCTGGGGTCGCCATGAGCGGGCACTAGGAAAGCGTTAGACGCAGGGGCTATACAAGGCTAGCAAGAGAACGTCAGGTAAGGTTGGCGCGCCAAGTCTTAACGTCTGGGCCTGAGTTATATGTATATATATATATATATATATATATATATATATATATATATATATATATATATATATATATATATATATATATATATATATAGGGTTTAAAAATCATTTTCATAAAACACATAATTTTATCATTATAGAGAAAAAAAAATTTGCGATAAACAAATTATTTTGTTATATGTATCCTCTTAATTATTTAAAATATTTAGTCAGGTATATATTCTAGATTCTAGATTTTGACGCATTTAATTTGGTTAGGCAAAGTATCCAGGATTAAGCAGCACTTTATGGAGCTGAAATAATATTTTCTAGACAAAAAACACAATTTTCTTAATTATAGGCAACCTTTTTAGAACAAAAGCCATTTGGTGAATTTTCATCATCTTCTTTATCATCCCCTTTAAGATTTTATAATCACACAAAACACAATGAGATTCTTATAATAAAATGTGATTCACATTTTGGTTTGGTCATTATTAAAAGAAAATGAGATTCTCGGAAAAATTAGGAACAATAAATAAATTGTTTTGCTCCAAAAATGTAGTTAACTGTATACTAAAACATATCTGATATGTTTTCATGCTATAGCATTGGCAACGTATCAAATGTCTAAGGGTTGCTATAACCCTTCAAACAAGTTTATATTATCTTCTTAAATCTACAAAATATTGGTCAAATCGAATGCAAAGTTTGGAACCCAGCTTTGAGCATGCTCAACAGAATTTCAACGTAAAAGAAAAAGAATGTTAAATTAAAACACATGTTTGTTTCTTTGAAATTCTTTATAATACAACCTAAAAATCAAATACCAATCGATAAAATAAGACCATTTACATTTCAAAGTTTGAATGGTCTCTCACAACCAAATATTATTTCAATAACTTGAAAACGCTTGTAGAATGCATTATTAACGATGAGACTAATGAGATATTATTTATTAGTTTGTGATAGGCTAACCATATTAAGCTCTAATGCAACAATAAATAAATCATATAAAAAACGAGTCCTTTGGTCTAGAGTTTTGTTGTCATGGCTTTGGGTTTATCATATCGAAGCGGAAGTTGTAAAGGAAACCAATCATCGTCTTCAGTGAAAGATTTTAAAAAGCATTTGGCCACCATTTCGTCACTAACTTCCTCTAGTTTTGAGGGTACCCACTATGAACATAAACTAAATGTTAGTGATGTCATTAATTTATAAATTTTCACCATGAGTTTAACACGATTGTTAGCATAAAATTTTGTATTAACAACCATAATGTTAAGATAAATAAAAATCGCATCAAATTTTAGTAGAGTAGACCGACTTCACTTTAAAGCAACATTTACCTGTGGTTTCTTATCTTTCTCAATCAAAATAGCTCTTGATCCCTATATAAAGAACATTCTAAGCACATGAGTTTAATTGATATCAAACATGTGATCATTCAAAATTATGTGTGAAATATAGAGCGACCTCATAGAAGTCATTGCTAACTGTTCCACGTAAAATATGTGAGATAGCAATGTATTCGGTGTCTAGACATTGCTCGAGGTTTTGGGATCGACCTTGTTTAATCTGTCATGGAAATTAAATATTTATATGTAAGTTTAGAATTAGGCCTTTCAAATCGGGCCGTCGTTTCGTGTTTTTGTCTGACACGACACGACACGGTAAAGTTTTTTGTAACATGAACAAAACACGACACGATGTTGTGTTTTTTTTTCAATAACACGAAAACGAACCAATTGAAAAACGGAAACACGACAAAGATAATATTACATAACTATTATCTTATTTAATTCATATTCATTCATATATAACACGATAAAAACGACAAACACGAAAAAACATGACAAACACATGCTCAATCGTGTCAATTTCGTGTGGATTTGTAAACACGAACACGACACGACACGACATTGTGTTTTTAAAACTTGACACGAACACGACACGAAAACGAATTCAAATTTAGATTTTGTTCCGATTTCGTTTCGTGTCGTATATTTTTGTCGTGCCGTGTCATAAATTAACACCCCTATTTAGAATTAATAATGAAATTGTTGTAATCTTTACATTACTTACTATTCGTAAGAAAATCTTGAGACACAGTGGAGACGCGAATCTCATCGATCTTATTGCATCGTGAATCCACTTCTCTTGTACTTGGATAGCCAAGTGCTCCTAGAATTGAATGTATCCATACATCACGATGTTACGTTTTTGAAATATAAAGGGCTAAATGCGAATCTATGCAACCATTTTTCATCCTATTACCAATTTATGCAACAATATATATATATATATATATATATATATATATATATATATATATATATATATATATATATATATATATATATATATATATATATACTTTTTACCAATTTATGTAATAATATTTTAATTTGTTACATTTTTAATCTATATTGTTCATCTCTTACCAATTATGCTTAAACTAATGAATGTTTAGTAACAAATTTAAATGTGTTTTCATAATACATGTCAAAAAATTTATTTATGTTTTATAAATTGGTAAACATAAGAAAAATGATTACAAAAATATACTTTTAACCCTAAATAAACTTACCAGTGAGTATAATATATCTTCACACGATTTTCTCGAAAAGCATTGGTTGATCATGTCGAGTCTGGTCACATCAAAATTAATCAAAAGAAAAAGAATGAGATCCAAATATAATATGATTATTGGTTTTTAATGATCATCAATAGATGTGGAAAAATCATGACTTGGTCTGAGGGGTTGGTTAAACGCCAAAATGAACGATAGATTTTTAAGTTGATCGAAACATGATGACTGGTTCATGTTGCGTTAAGTTATCCAAATTTTTTCTCTACTTTGTTGAATTTTATAAAACATTTAGTATATTAAATGTGATTATGAAATTTATATTGTAAAAGTAATATTCTTTTTATAAAAATAAAGTAGACAAGATTTGAATATCCAACTTTTTATGAAAATTGACTTATCAAGTAATTACACATCTAGATTTCTTTTTATACATATCTAATATCTAAGTAACTGATTTTTCGGAAGTGTTCATATATTCATAATGATCATATGTGAACACTTCCAAAAAGTTTGTTACCTAAATATCTTTAAAAAAAAAGATACTTATATGTGAACAAAGTGAAAAGTTAATTACCATAATTTCCCTTTTTATTAAGGTTGTTGATCATAATTTTGCAATATTAATATATTCAATTAAATTTTCTTATAGCTATATTTATGATGACAATTTATGAACATTTAAATTGGCCATGACGTGTTGAGAACCGTTTTGATAGCATAATTATTAAATAATTCTATATATAAGACAAGAGCAACGATACGGATGTAGATAAAAGTTGCTTCTATTTTTTATATTTTAAATTTTTATAATACATTGAGCAAACTTCATTGAAGATATATTCTATTTCATGTTATTTGTCTCAATCTATTGTATTTTTAATCTCTAGTAAATCTTAATTTTTATATTTAATATCTTAAATAGTAAAGTTTTATAAAATGATGATATATTTTTTCTTTGTCAAATCTGAAGTTTTATTTAATCAAAGTAGTGTATTTTAAAAAGATATTAACCAAAATGGTTTGGTTGTAAATATGTTAACCATCTATGTTAAATTTTATATCAAATCAAAATTAGAAGGTAAAATAAAAAAGAAGAAAAAATAAATTATCAGGTTAATTAGCTTTTCGTTTTGTTCACATTTATGTGATTTTTTTTTGTACATGTTTAGGTAACGAACTTGTCAGAAATGTTCTCATATGATCATTATGACTCGTTGTAGCTTGTTACATCCAGTCATAATGGTCACATGTAAATACTTCCAACAAGTTCGTTAATTAGATGTTTAAAAAAAAAACGAAATTATTCAAATTTGAACAAATCAAAAATATAATTACACTGATAAATCAATTTTCCAACTTTTCATTCATTGATCAAGTTTCTTTTAGCTGATAATTTTATATATCCATTTGACACGTTAGCACAAAATAATGGTTAAATGTAATATTGACAAAGTTCTTTCATTTAATTGTTATTATATATGACATTTTTTTTTTCATTTATTCGGATAATAAGATTATACTTCCAAATATCGACCCAATTATAACAATATAATCAATAAGCAAAGTTGCATTCACATGAGTAAATTTTTTAAATACATGTTTTAATAAAAAATGAGAATAATCCCTATAATTTGGCAAACTTTCATATTTCAATGTTTTTACATAAATAATGTTGAAAACTGATATATTGTAATTAAAAATATATTAAATTAAATTATTACAAGAAATAAGTAAAATAAAAATAGGTTGTTATATATCTCTTGCATTTATCCATGTATAGCATAATCAAAATCCATAAATATTAAGTAAATTAGTCCCAATTGGCACATTTTGATAAAGAAATATTTGTTTACCTAGTAATAACACTCTCTGGCTTGACCTTTACTTCTTGTGCAAACTTGTTAATAATCATGGACATTGTTGTTACACTTGTTGCATCTGATGAAGCAACCATTTCTTCGAGAGCCTTCTCCATTGATTGTATATTCTGCAAGAATTGGTAATTATACGTAATAATCGAGAACACATTTGTGTTAATTAAGTGTTCCCATTTGTATAAAAATGTCATTGAACACATTTAAGAGAGGTGAGTACCTGGGATGGGACAAAATGAGTTGCAAGCCCCATAGCAACCATCTCAGCTCCATCTAATCGAGCACCCGTTAATCCAATATATTCTCCTACACACATACCCTTGATCATTCATGCTCCTTTATGGTAGTGGAACAAATTATAAAATAAACTCTCCATTGTTTTACATATATAAACCGAATAGGTTTTACTATTTATCTATATATGGTGTTCTATTAAATAAGTTTTTTGTATGCCATGTTAAAAAGTATTTTTAAAGGATATTTTTTACTACTTCTTTAGAGAGGGACAGATCCTCAGTACCACTAATATGGTGTCGTCCTCCATATAAGTAAATGACAATGTGTACGATTCAGATGAGTTTACCAAAAGATCCAGGAAGTCGCGATAGAAAATAAGATGCACCAACATCAGGAAACAATCCAATTGATGTTTCGGGCATTGCGAATATCTACAACAATGTTATAAAAACCGCAACTTACATGATAAACATCCCACTTGTCAAAAAAAACATTTAATTAGCTACCGAAGAAAGAAGAAGATAAATACCGTATTCTCAGTAACAATTCTGAATGTTGAATGTATCGATATTCCAACACCTCCTCCCATAACACTTCCATCTAGAATTGCAACCATTGGCTTCTTATATGTTGCAAGTAGGTAGTCCAAACAAAATTCTTTCCTATAATAGCTCGTTCCAAAACTCCAATGTCCTTTTTCCAAAATAAAACGACATGGTCTTAATTGCATTTATTCTCGCTCGTAAGCATTAATATATGTCCCTTACCATAAGCTACAAATTTAGAGGCAGATACGAGATCACCACCAACACAAAATACTTTACCATTTGCCTGCACATGAAGATGATGCGTTGAAAAATGAAACACTTATCAAGTACTTAATAGTACTACATAATAAAAATATCTTACACTTTTATGTTAAATAATAGTTGAATGGGTCTAAATGATCACATTATCACTTTATTAAACAACCTACATTACTAGAAAAACTAGGTTGTTGTGGTTAAATGACATTTTTTTTGTAATGAGTATTTTCTAATGTCTAGTTGGTTTTTCAATAAAATTTCGTGCGTCTCAAAAAACACTAGTTAGGTTATTATTTTAGTAACAAGTTTTTTTTGCAATACTTTAACATGTTGATCATTGGGAAATTGCATAGAAATGCATTTAATAAAAATTACATTCAAGCAATGAACTTTCAAAAAGCAATTTACTCATACATAAGTTGAATACATGTTATCCAACATATCTTATGCGACATTTTCTCATCTCTAGGTTTCGTAGATATTTTAAATTCCGAAATTAGTTTTAGTACCTTTAGAACAACAAGCTTAACCATTGGATCATTCTCATATGTTCTCAGTTTCTCGGATATTTTTCCCAACTGCAATCAATTTGATAAAAGTAAGCAGTACAGAAGAATATTAGTTTCACCATATTGTGGTTTTACAATACCATCTTATAGCTGAGGACATTTAGTTTTGTTGATCTGTTAAGTACTACTTTTCTTGCCCCCAAGATTTCCTCAAATATCACCTGCAAAAATCACAAACTTTCTAGCTATATCATGCTAGTTTTTCCGAAACATAATCTTTGTGTAAACATATATTTTCACATAGTTTTCTATTAATACTTATCTAAGGTTATTTCCAACCCAACACACAACTAAATTTTTACACCAAACAATGTGTCAAACATACCCAACACCATTGCTTACAACATTTTGGTGTTGGTGAACAACAAATCTCTATAAACTGAATGTGTAGCTTAGTTGGTTAAATTGTGATAGGCGTTTAGAATAAGCAAAAAAGACATGGGTTCCAGACATAGAAATGGAAGTGTAGCTGTTTAGACGATGTTTTTTCCATTATGATTATTCATTATTCATATAAAGCTAAATTGTCAAATTGAATAATTTAGATGGAACTCCAATGTCGATATTAATAACTTCTGATTGGTTTAGACCAAAACCAAACTATTAATGCAGATTTCAAATTGGTTTTATCATTAAAATAAGAAAAGAATTAAACCAAAATAACAATATCTTAATTATTTGTTTTTAATACGTATATAGATTATTCTTTTTTATTTACACAAGAAGGCATCAAGATTCAAGACCCAAGTAAAAAGAAAAACCTTAATATATTTACAAAATATTGTTTCCTAACTTCATATCCATTAAACTAGTGGTGAATAAAATCCAAACCGCAAATTAAAAAACTATAAGAAAACTTAAAAACAGAAATCGAACATAAAACCAATGGGTTGGTTTCTACTTTTTCAAAAACAGAAATATCCATTCGGTTTTAGGAATTACAAAACCACAAAAAAATAAAAAATAAATAAATAAATAAATAAATAAATAAATAACAAACAACCCCTTCATTTGACTTAGTTGTTACTCAATATATTCTCTCAACAATATATATTTTTTGTATATTTAACTTAGAAGCCATAACTAAACAATTTATTTTCATCCTAGTAGCCTTCGACACCAATCTAATTGCATACACTTTCCGCTCAATGTTTCTTGAGTGAATCCCATCTTCGGCTAGAGCCGCCACTCTGCCAACATTGCTCATCCTCTAGCTCCTTCCTCTGCCAGTCCCAACATCATTTGTAAGACTCTCTTCTCCATCTCTAAAATTGTTTTTTCGTGAAACCAACCATCTTTGAAAATTTAATTTCGAAAATTTACATTGTGTGTTAATTAAGGAAGAAAGATACAATCATGTTCACTCATAACTCATAGTGTTGTTGCGTGCGCTTATTGTGTTTTGAAAGCGGGATTATCAATCCTAAAGCAAATGAATTCTTATTATTTTCCGATACAAAACAACTTAGTGGTTGTTTGTTTCTCGATTTATAATTTTATAAGGAAATACAATATTCATTATAAAATATTTATCAACTTTGAAAATAACACTATGTACACTGTTGAGGTGCAAAGTAGAGAAGGTGATGACACAAACATACACGACATTAAATGAGGTTCATAATGCAATGAATATATGGCTATTTATGTGAGAAGATTGTTGATTAATGTTTTTCAAATGTTTTCAAATGAATTTGTATGTATTGTTATAAAATTTCATTATGTTCTCTTTGGATTTAGTATGTTTCCATTGATTTGAAAGGATTTATGTTTAAGTTGGCTTTTGATGATATTTTGTATTTTTTATAATTATTCGACGATTTGATTCAACTATTTTATCGTTCAACACAACTATTCAAATGCTTAATCAACTTGCATGTTTTCATACATAAGGTTAAAATGGTTAATTCTAACGTTTAGCACAATTATTCAGAGATCTAGCCAAACAACATGTTTCCATTCAAAAACAAATTCATTTGGAGCCTCTAAATCATCCCAATATAAGTTATTTAGAAGGTACCAAACATTGTTGGAACAAACCAGTTCACAAGGATGCAAACAAAAAGGAGAAAAAAAATTGATTCATACAGATGTTGGATAAAAAGACCAACATTGTAATATGTAACATATGGATCAAGTACATACCGGTTATGGAATAAAGAAAAAGTATCCATTTGGTCTCACTAGAAGTATTAAATAATTTTTAGTACATGAGTTCACAACAAGAAGGTGGGTTCGGGGTTCTAATATTCCTATATATGGGTGTTCTTGGCAAATGTGTCCGGAATTAATTAAAATTTCGGTTTATTAATATTTAGGTAATAATGTTTTTTTATACACATTGGTTTTTGTATTTTTTTTTTAAACATCTCGGCGTGAAATTCGCACATTCTATTATAAATTTATATACATATTTTAAAATTGTTTTTAAATGCTTACACGAATGCTCTCTACTTTAATATAAAATTTACAAATATAGTCCTTATGTTTTATACATTATAAAAATCTCGTGTCTAATTGTAAACTTATAGAAATGGTAATCTAATGTATTTTAATAAAATTACATGAAAGGTTGTATTTTGTAAACTTTAAAAACTTACCGGAAAAGCAATAAGTTCAAAGTTCAAAATTTATAGACCTTTATATTTACAAATTACAAATACAACCTTTCGTATCAGTTTATTAAAATATATTAGATTCCTATGTATATTTCATAATTTTTATATCATATTTAACACATTATTTGTACAAAAAAAAAAAAAAAAAATCAATAAAAATACTTGGTTTGTTATGATTCATTTTGACGCAAATATTTATAACTCTTACTCACCGTTAGAACTGTAAACAAACTGAATATTCAACGAACTGATTGTAAACCGTTTGGCTGGAAGTTCGTTTATTTAATAAATGAACGAACATGAACACATATTCTCGTTCGTTTAGTTAAACAAACGAAAATAAACAATTGTCTTGTTCGTTAAAGTATATTCGTAGACGTTCGCTTATATTCGTTCATTTAAGTTTCTTTTTTTTGTACATCTGATTGAGTTTGATTACATTACTATATTATATATTCGTTTATGCTCATATATGTTCAATTATGTTTTTTTTTTTTTTTTTTTTTTTTTTTTTTTTTTTTTATATCTCCGTTAGTTTATGTTCTTTTAGCATGTTCACGATCATAAACGAACGAACATATACAACATAATTAGTTAAACGTACGAACATGAACAAGAAAGTTCGTTCGTTTATCCGTTCGTGTTCGACTACCTTAAACTACCGAAAATGAACAAGCATTCGTTCGTATCCATTCGTTTTTTTACAACCCTTCTGACCGCATATTTTAACCCCTTAAACAGTAAACAATAATAACGCACATAAACTGTAATGCATTCATTATACAAAATCAGCAAATATACAGAAATATTCATCAGCTTTCCGGTATATAAATTAGACCGATTACATGATGCATTATTGTAGAACACAAAATCGAGACCTATGGACAAAAAGAAGCAAAGAGCGAAAGAATTGTACCTGTTCAGTTTCTGAACAGATGGAGAGAGCCATGGGTGATAGCTGCAACTTCAAAGGATGAAGATATTAAGATATAATGGAGATTTTTGGTATAGATATAAATAATGCAGCGTTGAACAATAAATACAAAAATATGGTACAAACAGTTGATGGCTATTAGGTCTTAAAACACAAAGTGTAACAAACAGTCCTTGAGTTTAACTTGTTTGATGATGTAGTCTATATTAAATTTCAACAGTTGCATGTGTTAGGATACGAAATTGGCATAATAATAAAAGTGCATCTTCAGTTTTACCTTTATATTGTGACATTAACATTTTGCCCAAAATAAACGTGTAGACATTAACATTTTGCCCAAAATAAATGTGTACATGTTGAGTTTGTTTTCTAAGAGACGTGTTGTTGAATCCTATTTGTTTTCAAAACAAGTTATGTTAAAAACATATCGAAAATATTATACAAAACTTGAATGTGTGACCTCGAATGAATTTTTTTGCATGCTCGATGATCGGTTAGGACATTCACAATATGTTGAACTCTATAAAGTTTAATTGATTGTCACATCATATTTTCTACAATCTATACAACTCTGATATTTTTTTCTCTATAATACATTGAATTATACAAAGTTCAATAAAATGTTACAAAATATAATTTATATTAAATATATAAAAATTAAAAACTTTTTTTCCCATTCAATAATTCAATGATATTGAACTTCAAATCTATTGAGTGTCAATATGATAGAGTTATAATGATAGAATTTTATCTATTAAATGACGTGAAAACTTATCATCTAATTCAACTTTCCTATTAAACTTATTATTACAAATGCTCTTAATTAACTCAAATTTAAGGTTATACTCATTGAAATTTGGTTAGCATTTTTTTTTTTGGCACATTTTAATGTATGACTCGACCAATAATTTTTTTTTTCTTTTTAAAAGCGTTTGCTGCCCCACATATGAGAGAAAACACACCACGTTGATACATTAAAATGCCTCGTCAATTTATTCAATCCTTTTGTCTATATCACTATATGGTGCATCGGGTTTGATTCAAGTACTTTTACTTTCTTTAAGGATCGTGTCTCATATTATATGGCTAAAAGGTACTTCAGCTTTTATAAAAATTAAAACACGTCGTATATAATTTTTAACGAATATATCAACAACAAATGACACAAAACCATTAGATTAGATAGAATGGTGTTGTGTTACATTTTACCACAATTTATTATTATTATTATTTTTTGCATGTCACGTAAGAATAACGATGTTTTAGGTAGTTGTGATGTGTCTTAGCATGCTACATCGCTTTCTTTTAAATCGTTATTTTATTAATTTTAGTTTTTTTTAACAACTAATAATTGAAAACATAAACATTTTAGTATTAAATAAGTTACAAAACATCACTTAATACTAAAGTTAAAGCACGATTTAAAACATAAAAGCATGACTTAAAACATAAAATCATAAAAACATGACGCACAAAATAATAATAATAATAATAATAATAATAATAATAATAAATAAATAAATAAACATAACTAAAACAAAGGGTTTTTCTTCGAGAGTTAGTATGTCAATTCATCTACAGATAGTCTAATAAGATTAAGACTGTCAATCGTCTAAGATAATCGGTCAAATGTCAGTGAAGATCCGAATGGATAAAGAATTGTAAAGAATCCTCAATCTTTGTGTAAATTCTAGACCACCATATACTAGCGGTTGTGTCTTAGGGATGACATAATTCTCGTCGAAGTCATATATAGTGTTTCCTTCATCTTCTAGTACATATTATGTAATATCATACACGTACATCACCTCAGTCATAGTATCTACTTCATGGAACATTGATGGTTTAACAAGGATTTGCCAAATCTTGTCTAGGGCATCAAGGTGGGTGCCATTTGCAAACATACGAAGTACAACTGTAAAGTTTTGAATTGGATGAGGAAGTTGATAATGGTGATGATGACAATGACATTTTTATAAAATGATGGGGGTTTTGAGAGATATAGTGAGAATTACATATGTTGAAATGTGAATGTTTAAGTGTGTATTTATAGTTGTTGGAAGAAATTTTAACAATTTGAATTTTATAAAAGGAACAACTAGTTTTTTTTAAAAATGGTTTCAGCTGAATAATGAAGGTTGGTTTTATAAGAAAAATGATTGGCATTTTATTAAAAGCATGTCAACTTAGTCAAATGAAAGGTTTTGAATGTACTAACATATAACATAAGGTAGAGGAAGCATATTATAGTTTTCTAGTCAAATGTTCAAACTTAACCTTCAAGGATCCTATGTTCATATTCTTATTGTAACTATAGGATAGTTAAGGTTACATAACTCTTTATTGGCAAAAGATCTCCTTGCTTGGAATCTTGTTCTTGCCACTTTGATTGGATGTTAATGATCTAAACCAGAATCCCTCTAATGAAATCTCACATAAGAACACAAAGTAAGTAACAAGAGGAAAACCACCAAAACACAAACCCTAATAGGGTTGTTCTCGTTGGATTTGAATAGGCAAGATGGGAGGGTTCGAATTTCCAGCTAAGGGATTGAGCAATTAGGGTCTAATCCTAAAGTTCCCTATTTATAAGCATCCAGTTGGTTAATGCCAAAGCAACCGCCTTTTTGCTGAAATTGCCCCTACATTGTTCTAACTAATTAAACCTTTTAATTAATTAACATCCAGTCCATGCAATTAATTAATTTTTAATTATAAAATAGATTGTAATTAATTTATCATAAGATGAAAAATTAATAAACTAATTTCTCTCAAATTCTTTTTGTCATTTATTTGCTCAACTAGGTCTTAAAAGTAACACAATAGTACCACATTATTAATAGAAATATTACAAATAGTTTTGATATTGGACACTATTTTCAAAAGTCTCCTACTTAGACAATTGATTAACTATATATAAAGTCTAATGTTTTCAAATAATCAACAGAGAATATGTCATCCAATGCAATTGTCGATCTCTGATCAAATCAAGAGACATCCCGTAAATAAGAGAACAACTACTTCTTTGTTCTACAAGATATTTATATGAACTTGAGACATAGATAAGGGTCAATCTCATTATTCAAGATTATGTTCCTGATAAAGATTTGCGACAACCACATCAGACAACTCAATTGAGCAAATCAATTTAGTCAGGGCTAGGCCAAACACTTAAATGTCATCACCAAACCATCGAGACACTCATAGATATCGCTTCTCATGTTAAGGAAAAAGGAACAAATAAACTTCGACTACATAGTTTATGTCTACTCATCATGTCACATATGGACATACTCTATATTAGTTTCAGTTATCGATAAGATTGGAGTAGACCAATTCATAACAGAATTGTTGTAACAATTGTTCCAAGTATTACTTAATTTATTTAAGCTCTAGGGTTTTGGTGTGTGGACTCGGCGAGTTGGGAGTCCAACTCGTCGAGTAGAGGGCATCTCAAGGACGTGAGATCTACACCCTACTCAACGAGTTGGAAGGCCGACTCGATGAGTAGGCTATTGGATAAGGTGTCTAAGTCCATAACTATTTATGGTATGTACTCGACCCGACCCGGAATGGTCCATTTAGGTTGCATGGCACCATGCATTTGGATAGACTAAATGAGAGATAACACTTGTGGTTTGTTAATATATTATAAGTTCTAATATATTAATAGTATTATTTAATTAGTACTGATCAAGAATTAATTTGGAATTAATTAAGTGATCAAAAGATAACTAATTAAATATATGGGTTGATTATGTAAATCATCCATAACTTGTATAGTGGGCTAAAAGGCTCCATTGATTATCAAGATGGGTTAAACCCATTGGATGCTCCATGGAAGTTACAAACCCATGGGTCATGGAAATGAAGAGTCATGACACATTAGGGTTTACATGGTGTAACCCTACATGTGTCAACACTATATAAGTAACACTTTGTCCACCAAAATCGGCTACACAAAGAAAAGTGAGGGCTAGGCCGATTTTTAGAGTGTTTGTATTCTCTCAAAATTCATTCCAAAAGCATTTGGTGTTGTGTGAAGCATTTGAGGCATCACACTTGGGGTGCTAGACTCTCAAGGTTTCAATGAATCAAAACCAACTACAAGGTATGTATTTCTAGCTATCCTTTTAGGATTAAAGTTCCCCATGTATGCTAGATAGGATTATGAACCTTGGAAACCAAATTTTGCATGTATTTAGACTAACATAGATCCAAGGTTATTAGGGTTGCATGTACACTTAGGAAGTGTTAGAATGCTCAAAACCCATCAGTGGTATCATAGCCAAGGCTTGCTTGTGAATACTTGATGCAAAATAGTGTTGAAAAAACGATTTTTTGCTGTCTGCACAGGGGACTCGATGAGTCCATGGGGAGGACTCGACGAGTCTAAGTGAAAATGCAACCAAATCGGCGAGTCTATTCGTGTACTCGACGATTTGGCCATGCAGAATGCATAAATTCGATTTGTGATGCTGAAAATGGACTAGAAACATTACCCTAAACTGTTTTAGTGTTATAAATCTTGTTTTAGATGGTGTAATGGTTGTTCTAATTCATTTACAATGGCTAATATCAATTTTTCATGATTATATGTGTTGATATGTTCTTGAAATTTTGATGTGAAAGTTCATGTTCTTATGAGTTCTTGATAGATCATAGGAGTTACTTGTTTATATGATTAATTCATGATCTTTATGTGTTTTAATGGAGTCCATAACTTATCCTCAAGTTATGGATAACCAAAAGTCTCTTTATGTTAAAAACCATTAAAATAACACATAAGTTATAAAATGAAGAGTCTTCATTTTAATAACTCATAAGTTATGAATGTGAAAAGTTTTGTAAAGTTACAAAACGTGCCCTCAAGTTTTGGAACAAGTAAGGTCACTAAATAAGCTTTAGTTCCAACCCTTAGATGTTTAAAAGTTAAAAATCAACCCTTATACTTTATAATATTATAAGCTAATATATATATATATATATATAAGATCAAGTCGTCCTACCACTAGTACGCCTCATTCACGAAGCCGGTCTATAAGGGGGTATAAGGTTGTTGCCTATAAAATGGCAACTTAATGGGTGTCCACTCTCACCCACCGCTTCCTTGATTGGTGGAGGGTCGTTAGCCGAACGGGTAAGACAAGGACTTATAAATTCTCATTAAAAGTATGATGAATATTAGAAAGTAACTAAATGCTTTTATTAAATTCCAAATCTTAGTTACTTTAGGAAAAATGTGAATAAAGTGCTAATCCATGAAATTACACTTTACACTTTGTTTATGTCATTGGTGGAGCGTGTGTGGTTAACCGACACACTAACTTGGACTTAACAAGGTATGTAAAGGGTGACTCAAGGTTTATCATAGTATCGGTGGAGCGTGTATGGTTTACCGGCATATCGATTGAGTGATAAACTTTAAGGGTACCAAGTGATTTGCATGGTTACTTTACACCTCGTTTTGTGATCCTCGGTATCCCAGTCACAAAACTTGGAGGGCACACTCGAGATTGAAACATGCCTTTGAAAAGTTCATTGAATCTCAAAAGAATCTAAGAGTTTCTAAGAACCAATTAAAAAAAACTAATATTTATATTTTCTTTTTCATGGTGGAAATTGGTGAATCATCATTCACCTACCTTTCAAATTTGTTATAGCTTGGATTACGACATACCTCTTCTAAGTTATAATACATTGTGATTGGATCCTAGCCTTAATATTACATTTGGGTGTTTTATTAAGGACTCTCTTAGTATCTAAACTAATCATGTTCTCTTCTTTCAGATGTCTTCAAACAACGCTGCTTCTGGCTCTAACCTTAATGGCTCCTTTACCCTTATGAACTTGTGTGGGAAAGTCACTTTTAATGGATCCAACTTCAATGAATGGATAAAAAACATCATGATGATTACCCGCTACGAGAACAAAGAATATATCATTGATAAGGAGCTTAAGGAGATTGATGAAATCACTGCAACTCACCAGGAGATCGCTGACTTCTGGGCACATGAAAGGGATGCTACCAAAGTAGCATGTATCCTGTTGGCCACCATGATAGCAAAACTCCAAAAGCCATATGAGGACTTCTACCCTTTTGAAATACACGAAGATCTGATGGAAAGATTGTTGGATTAGTGTCTAAGCCCGTAACCATATTTGGTAAATACTTGACCCGGTTGTGCATGGTCCTTTTGGGTTGCCTTCACCAAAGCAACTTGACTGGAGAAATAAATAGAGAATGAAGTTATTATGATTTATTAATATGTTATAAGAATAATATATTAAAGGAGAAATCATATTTGTTTAATTAATATTGGTCAATAATTAATTAGGAATTAATTTTGTGATCAAGTGTAATTAATTAAACTAAAGGGGCTGAATTGTAATTATGTGATAGTTACAAAATAGGGCAACGGTTATCCTTGTAGAAGGATGGATGAATTCAAGGGATTGGATATCCTTGAAATTGTCGATATGGTCCAAGAGATAAGGATTATCAAGGCTTATCTTATGATTGTTTGGTGGGCAAACAACTAGATAAGGATAAAGACTGAAACCCTAATCTCAACCCTATATAAAGACCCCTAGGCCTTAAGAAATCGTCCCACTTGCTTCTAAGAGATCCCTAGGATGATTTCTACCTCCTCCCTTCTCTCTCTCTCTCTATAGCCTCTCCAATTGCTTGTGGTGTTTGTGAGCCATTAGAGGCACTGCACTTGTGGTGCTTGCTTTCAAGACTTAGGGTTTGAAGATTTAAGTTATTATTGCAATATAACAACAAGAGGAATGTGATCTAACCTTATTTATGAATTTCAAAAATAGAAATCTACATTAGGTTTTATTCATGTGTTCATAATGTTGTGTATCTAATAGTGAAAACATAGATCCAAATCTAGGGTTGCGTGCACACATAGGATTGTTTGTATAAAACCCATCAATGGTATCAGAGCCTTTGGTTAACTTGTTTTCAATTAGTATTATTCAATTGTATGAACTTGACAAATTAGGGTTTATAGCCAATAAACCCTAGGAGGCAAGAAATTTCGATATTAGGGTTTCCTAACCCTAATTTGCGAAAATCTTGAAAAGGTTTTTGAATCCTTTCCATTTAATCCAATATTTCGAGATCTAGGGTTTGCAAACCCTAAGATTTCTAGATTTGCCTCCTTCCTCAAGATAAGATCCTAAATTTTAGGGATTTGGATAATCCCATATCTTGTAATTATCTTTTAATAGTTAAATATGGTAATTAAAGATTTTGAATTATCCCTCCCATTATTTTCGAGATTTAGAGGGATAAAAAGGATTAGGATAAATTAATTGTTTAAATGGTAATTATCCTTTAAGATTTAATAATCCCTTATGATTTAATAATTTGAAGTAACAGTTTAATTTGAGATAATTATTAAATCAAGAGTTTTAATATTTAAAATTTTAATTTAAATGGTGTTAAATTTCGAAAATTTTAAATTGAAGATTAAAACCCTAGTATTTTGAAATGTTTAAAATACACCTTATACTATTATATTATTACAAGCTTAATATATATATATATATATATATATATATATATATATATATATATATATATATAATTAAAATGCTAGTCTTACCGTTAGTAGGCTTCATTCACGAAGTCGGTCTATAAGGTGGGTATAAGGTTGCTACCTATAAAATGGCGCTTAATGGGTGTACACTCACACCCACCGCTTGCTTGAATGGTGGAGGGTCGTTAGCTGAACAGGTAGTAAAGGGAAATCCTCTCTTCATTAATAAGTATAATGAATCTATATAAAGTAACCAAACGTTTTTACAAATTCCCAATCCTAGTTACTTTAGGCAAAAAGTGAAATTGATGCAATCCCATGAAATTACACTTTGCACCCTTGCTAAGAAGTTAGTGGAGCGTGTGTGGTTTACCGGCACACTAATTGGTTCTAAGCAAAGGTGGTAAAGGGTGATTCATTGTTTGTTATAGTTCGATGGAGCGTGTGTAGTTTACCGGCACATCGAATAGGTGATTGTAACAATGAAGGCACCATGTAGATTTCAATGGTTATTCACACCCACTTTGTGATCCTCGACATCCCAGTCACAAACGAGAGGGGCATATTGAGATTTAAACATGCCATTGAAAATTTCAATGAATCTCCAAGAAAATCTAGGAATTCTCAATACATTTAAAACTTAAGCTTATGTTTTTCATGGTGAAGAATTAGTGAATCGTCATTCACTTACCTCCAAATTCTTTGTGTGTTGGATTACGACATCCCTTTTCTAATATGTAAATAATGTTGTTGGATCCTAGCCCTAATTTTTCATTTTGGGTGTTTAATTAGGGATTCAATTCTAATCAAACTTTGTCCTTTGTATTTGTAGATGGATAACGCAAACAACGCTGCTGCTAACTTATTCACGCTAATGATTCTTTGTCAAAAAGCGACTTACGATGGATCGAACTTTAGCGAATGGATAAGATACATTCGCACAATTGCGCGCTACAAGGACAAAGAGTATGTCCTCACGAGAATCTCGAGAAGATCAATCCAGAAATCGCTACTCCCGAAGTAATGGATGTCTTTGAGACCGACGAACGTGATGCAATGAAAGTCCATTGCATCATGATAGCCACTATGAACCAAGAATTCCAAAAGTCCTATGAGGACATGTATCCGTATTAAATGCATTAAGACTTAATGGAGAGTTACCACCAAAGCGCGAGCCAAGAGAGCTATGAGATCATCACAAACATGATCACCGCTCAGATGGGAAGTGGAGAATCTCTTACCATGCACTTGCAAAATATGCAAAGATATGTTGATCGTCTCCGCAAGTTAAATGTTAAATTTGGGGAGGATTTGGCCATTGACATTGTTCTTCACTCCCTTCCCTCATGCTATAACCAATTTAGGATGACCTACCACATGAACAAAGAAGAGTTCACCCTAAGCAAACTCCAAGGGCTCCTAAGGACTGCTGAGAGCAACCTCAAGGAAAACTCTATTGCACCAACTCCCGCTCCACCCGCTGCTAATGTTTTGGCAACTGGAAAAAGAAGGGGAAAGAAGAGGAAGGCTCTGTAAAAGATCCACCACAAGGGAAAGTCCCAAGATGGTTCCTCTTCTAGTGGGACCAAGGATGGCCCTGCTAAGCCCAACTCTAACCCAAAGGAGGCAGAGTGCCACCATTGCCACAAAATAGGGCATTGGAAGAGAAGCTGCTCGGACTATCTGCAAGCCATCAAGGATGGGAAGATCAAGCTGTCTTTCTCAGGTATTTACACAATTAAATCTAATGATTCATCTCATGCTATTTCTTGGGTTCTTGATACAGGATGTGGTTACCACATTTGTTCTGATTTGCAGGGACTAAGAAGAAATAGGGATGTGGAGCATGGAAGAATAAATCTAATCATGGGAAATAGAATATCATCGCCTGTCACCAAGATTGGAGTGTATTCTATGGTGCTTAGTAATGGATTAGGTTTAGATTTAAACAATTGTTGCTACTCGCCAGATATGGCAAGAAACATCATTTCATTTCATGGTTTGTTTAGACAAGGATCTAGATATTCGTTTAATAATGAGAATGGTTCTATTTATGCTTATCTAAATGTGTTTTATACTTTGAAGCAATGCTTTATAATGGAATTTATGAAACTGTTATGGTTGTAGATAACCTAGTAAATGATGTGTTGTGTATAGATTCTTCCAATAGTATGGATAAAGAATGTTTGTGGCATTCTCGTCTTGGACATGTCAACAAGAAGCGCATAGCCCAACTCCAAAAGGATAGAGTGCTGGAGTCATTCGACGTTAGGGAAGATGACATGTGCGAATCTTGTTTACTTGGATAGATGATAAAGTCACCCTTCACTGGCACTTGTGAGAGGGGTGAGGGTTTATTGGACCTTATACATACCGATGTATGTGGACCCTTTAGATCCACCACAAAGGATGAAAACCGCTTCTATGTGACTTACACCGATGATTATAGTAGATATGGGTATATTTACTTAATCAAGCACAAGTCAGAAACGTTTGAAAAGTTCAAAGAATTCAAGCATGAAGTGGAGAATCAATTGGGTAGGAAAATCAAGATGCTTCGATCTGATCGAGGAGGAGAGTACCTAAGTCTTGAATTCCATGACTATCTCAAGGAATGCAGAATAGTTTCGCAATTGACGCCACCTAGGACACCGCAATTGAATGGTGTGGCAGAAAGGTGTAATTGAACCCTGTTAGACATGGTTCGTTCTATGATGTGTCGTGCTTCACTACCTATCTGATTCTGGGGTATGCCTTAGAGACTACCGTCCATATCCTTAACCGAGTTCCTACAAAGAAGGTTGCCAAAACACCTCACGATATGTGGATAGGGAAAGCTCCCTCGTTAGCACATATCAAGGTTTGGGGTTGTGAGGTTTTCATAAGACGAGATACTCACGACAAGCTCGAACCTCATAGTGAGCGATGTATTTTCATCGGCTACCCGCAGAGATCCTTTGGATATCTCTTCTTCAGACTGAGTGACAATGTCGTCTTCGTTGCGAGAAGAGGGGTTTTCTGAGAGCGCGAACTCATAAGCCAAGGAGATAGTGTGAGGCAAATCGATCTTGAAGAGATTCAATAATCGAGCAATGAAGGAACCTCTAACGCTGGTACTCAACCTGAGGAGGAAACTCCGGTTGAACCGATTAACCAATCCTTACCTCTTAGACGTTCCGAAAGAGTTAGAGTTCAACCCCAATTGTATGGTTTTCATATTACTACCGAAGGGGACTATATATTAGTGACAGTATACTGGTAAATCTAGATGAGCCTACCATCTATAAGGAAGCCATGGCAAGCCCGAAGTCTGCTAAATGGAAAGAGGTGATGGACAACGAGATTCAGTCCATGTATGATAACCAAGTTTGGAATTTGGTTGACAATGTGCCCGGATGTAAGACAGTTAGGTGCAAATGGATCTTCAAGAAGAAGACTGACGTAGATGGGAATGTGTACACGTACAAGGCACGATTGATGGCGAAGGGCTTTACTCAAACTCCCGGAGTTGACTATGATGAGACCTTCTCACCAGTTGCCAACATAAAATATATTAGGGTGATGCTACCCATTGGTGCATTTCATGACTATGAGATATGGCAGATGGATGTCAAGACCGCTTTCCTTAATGGGAAGTTGGCTGAGGATGTTTACATGGCTCAGCCAAAGGGTTTTGTTGATACGAAGCATCCCAATAGAGTGTGCAAGCTTGAGAAGTCCATTTATGGACTTAAGCAAGCATCTCGCAGATGGAATCTTTGCTTCGATGAGAAATTCAAAGAGTTTGGATTTGTACGAAGTGAAGATGAATCATGTGTATATGTCAAGGCCAGTGGGAGTATAGTTAGATTCCTTATTTTGTATGTTGATGACATACTACTCATAGGAAACAACATCCCGACTCTGCAGGAGGTTAAGTCATGGCTCGGGAAGTGCTTCGCTATGAAGGACCTCGGAGAGGCTTCCTATATTTTGGGAACAAGGATAGTGAGAGAACGAAGTAAGAGACTAATAGGACTTAGTCAGAATACTTAATTGGATAAAGTACTAAAACGTTTTAGTATGGAAAACTCGAAGAAGGGAGAACTATCGATATAGAGTAATGTCAAGTTGAGTAAGACTCAAAGTCCGAGTACCGAAGCCGAGATAGCAGAGATGAGCTGAGTACCCTACGCTTCCGTAGTTGGCTCGATCATGTATGCTATGACTTGTACTTGCCCTGATGTGGCCTTTAGTTTGAGCATGGTCAGTAGATATCAAGGGAACCCTGGCAGAGCTCATTGGATTGCAGTTAAGAATATCCTTAAGTACCTTCGGAGGACAAAGTAATGGTTTTTAGTCCTCGGAGGGAGTGATGACTTAAAGGTGTGAGGGTATACTATTGCAAGTATAAACATACATTTTACATCATTTTCAAAAGAATAAAACACACAAACAGGCCGGCCTTGGAGAGAAGGCTACTTTTCATATAAGCAGAAAATATAGGATTTTCTGGGAACTATACAAACAAATACAAACATTTTTATGAAACAATACAAAATTTTTCTTCAAACAAATGTAAGCACTTGACACTAAAATACATATGAACTCACCAACTTAAATGTTGATACTCTCTTTCAAAATAACTTGTATTTTTAGGGAACTAGTAGACAGGTGCACTGGACCAGGTGGTGGGAAGACAGAGCATGTTCAAGACTCGTCTTTTATTTTTATGTTACATTTTTGGTGTCTTACAAAGAACACACATGTATTAACTATTCTATTAATGCAATGGGTGTTGTTGCTTGTTTTACCATTGTGCATTGTTATGATACTGTACATGACGTCCTCCACCCCCGAACGTTTCCGTCGTTCTGGTTTGGGGGTGTGACACTTTTGATAGCTGGAATTTTATATGGCCACGTAGTGGAATTGGGTGGGACATTATGAGGCATCGGATGAAGAAGAATGCACATATGCCCAACACCACGACGTGGCATAGCTGGCCACGGCGTGGTGGCTGTTTTGGGCCAAAACCCTATATTTGGGATTAAGTCGCTATTTATGGGCATTAACTCCAAGGGTCTCTTATTTTTGGCAGCCTCCACTCTTTGAGATCAATTATCCTCCAAGCCTTAGCCTCATATGTGTGTTTTGAGTCTGTGAAGCCATTCTTATGAAGGATGAAGAAAGAAGGAGCTCATTTTGGTGTTTGGTTGCTTAGTTCCAACATAGATCTTGCATCTTCACTTTGTTCCTGACCTTTTGGATGTATAAAGTCTCTACCTTTTTCGTTAAAGAATGCTATATCTTGGTTTTACCAATTTTTCTCTATGTTGGGTTTAGTAGAATGCTTGGAATCCATAAAGTTAGCAACTTTATGGATTATTTGTTGGGTTTTGGTCATAAGACATCCTATGTGCTCATACAAACCCTAATGCTTGGATCTAGGTTTCTCTATTGTACATGCTTTGAATCCAAGACTATAAACCCTAATTCTAGCATACATATAATCATATTAACATGAGAATAAGTTTATAGTATTACCTTGATTGTTATGTAGCAATAACAATCACAAATCTCCTTGAATTGACTTTGGAATGCTTAGAGTCACAAGTGTCACTCCTCTAATGGTTCACAAACACCATAAGCAAGAGGATGAAGAGGAGAGAGGTTGGAGGCTGCCAAAAACGTGTAGAAACCCTTACAAGAAGCTTAGCCACGTTTTTGAGCCTTAAGGGGTCTTTATATAGTTGGGCTATTAGGGTTATCTAACAAGGAAACCCTAATTTGGATGCTTAAGCCCTAAGCAACCCATAGACTCCTTTTAATCAAGCCCTTGGACGATTTCCTTATGGCTTCCCCATAGAATTCGTCCAACCCTTGATACAAGGCAATCCATGGCCCAAATTATAATTATCTTATAATTACAATTCCAGTCCCTTAAGTTTAATTAATCTCTTTTAGTCACAAAACTAATTACCAATTAATTATTGACTAATATTAATTAAACAATATGATTTCTCCTTTAATATATTATTCCCATAATATATTAATAAATCATATTTAATCCTTACTCTCCATAATTCATCCTATCAAGTTGCTTTGGTGAAGGCAACCCAAAAGGACCATGCACCATCGGGTCAAGTACATACCAAAATAGTTATGGACTTAGACACTAATCCAACAGTCTCCCACTTGGATAAGTCTAACAACTATTCTGCGTATGACTTCAGATCCTGATATGCAATCGTAGCTTTCCAAAGCCGCTGTCAACTCTGATCATATCAGATTCGCGTGTCCTTAGATAAGGGATCATACATTCCTCCATTCTAGATATCGTATGAGATATGATTTCAAATCATTCTCTTTGTACTATATCTCGATTTCTGATTTATGACAACAGACTAATTGAACAAATCAAATTAGCCCTAGCCCGGCCGAGCATTTACGTATGTTATCACTAAACCATCGAGGGGCCCAAAGATATCGCTTTTATCCTACTTTGGATAAGAGGAACGGATAAACTTTGATACAATTCTCGCTTGCACTCACTCACTGAATTACACACAACAATATGTTTTATAACACCAAGTTACTGGTGCGTTTACATATTATCAATGTGCAACCGATTCGCAAGATACAACTCACACATCTCGGTTTCAAGAATATAAGATGTTATCGTCTCACTAATCACTCGTAATACAATTCATGGAGTGATCCAAGTGAGCATGGGTTTAATCCAATGCACAAATCATATTCATAAGCATTCATGAACGTTGCAGCAAACATTTGCTTATGTCTAATACTCTTCTAGACAATCCACACACCAATTCACGACAGTCTTCATTCATATCTACTTCCAACATATGAACGACTGTGGCCCGTTTGAATAATTCGATTATTCTTAATAAACTCAATTATTCTGGAAGTCAAAACATGCAAGGTGAAACACAAGAATAATACTAATCCCATATGGCCTCAAACCTTTGAGTATAAACAAAACACGTTTTATTTATCACCATATCGATTACTCATTATTTGTCGTTTCGGGTAATCAACTTCGCATTTGAATTCCAACACTTGTCCCATGCTCCTAGCATGCACACAATGTTTACCTATGGTTCTTACTTTTGCGAAATAGACAAATTGAACACATTTCCAATCATTCTCATTTTACAACACCAAATCCATTTTCTTAAGTGTAAGAATGTCAAATTCTTGTTACTTATAGAATATACTAGATTCTAACACTTTATGCAACGATCCTTTTGTAATGTCACTGCACCAAAGTCTCAAAGACTATTGCCAATGATATTACAAATTCCTCTATCGGAGATTGTTACAAGACAATTCCTTAGATATGATGTCTCTCACTCAAAGTACATTCCTTTGAACATCCTTTCGCATAAAGTTTCTAATCTAGACATAGATTTTACTTCCCAACATGGACACACTTCCATATTTTCTATATGACAACTCATTCTTAATAGAATCTTATCTATTCGTAATGATGTCGATATCGTCCATCCAATATGGAAACACTTCCATAATTTCCAATACTATACTTCCAACTACTCGCAAGCGACCAATCCTCGTCGAACTTTGGATTGTCCTTTGATAGTTGTTTAATTATTTTAGTCAAAACCAATTCTAGTCCCTTTTCCCTCTAAATGCACTATACATTTGGAAAATTTTAGAATGGTCAAACATTAAAGCATTCGCAATCGATCCTATACCCGAAGCGTATGGGACACGACGCATAATGTTTTATTTGCTATGTTCTCAAAACTCGAATTGCGAAGAGGAATGCCGTAATCACAATCGAAATTTTAAGAACACACTATGTACCTTTGACTAAATTTATCAACATTTCGCAACCTAATCCTTTAGATTTGAAATGAAGCATAATATTCTCTCCCTTAATTATAGCAAAACAACCTTTCAACTCTTACAACTTTGCAAAGTATGACTCTTGTTTTCTATAATTAATATTGCCAACTATGCAATACGTGCCTTAATAATCATACAATCATAACATTTATGCTCCCACTATCATGATGATTATTATAAAACATAACACTTATGCTCCCACTAGCTTCGACATGTATTCATAAACATCTTAACTTTCAGAAAAACAATACTTATTGAATTTCTTAAGTTCATGTTTCTAATACTTAGTGCTTTGATAATCTTTTATCAAGGCTTCTTGAACTTATACACTTTTGCCTTAGATAGTTCATATGTGTGTCTTAACAATTAAGACTAATTGCCAAACCTCACAATTCAAATTATGGAAAGGGATGCCGTAACCATGATCGAATTTGAGAATGCAATTTTACAATCACTATCTTTTAAAATCTTTCTTAGTGAAAGCATTTTCTCACAATCATTTTCATGAAGGAGGAAATCTTATGACACTTAGATTTAAACGGTGTATGTGTTCCTATCCATGCGAATTTGTTAAAACCAAAGTTTACGACAAATTCAAACTCATATGGATCGAACTTTCTTAATCTTGATTTCTTGCCTTATGGTAGCACAGCTGCCCACCACGTCTTCCAAGTAGTTAAGCATCTTACCTTTTTCCTATCAATGTACCTTTCATTGATCAAGGTCCTTGCGTTTTACGCATTCAAATGAGAACTCATAGGACTCACATGCATAATTAACTCGATTGGTTTGGCACAGAAACAAAATAATGTCTTCACGATAGGTTGTAAACCTCAACTCGTGTGCTAGTGATGATTGATAAGGTTTATTTGATTTGTTCTTGAAACTTTTCGAGACCATTAAGACTCCCACTGACTCCTTGACATATAAGATTCTTTTGTCAATAAACATTTCTTGACAAACAAATTTTCAAGAGTTAGTGTAGCTTGTATCAAAACATTTCATAAATTGGTCATAGTTGGTCTTTGTCTTATCCAAGACATCACAACTTTCCACATTTGATGAATGTTATAAACCTTTAATACTTTTTACTCATTGTCACAATCTTAACTTTAAGACTTGTTATTGGAACAAAGTATGATTGTCTTCTTGATTTGACCATTTCATCAATCTTTGATTCCTCTTCTTGGACATACAATTGTACCAAGACTCACTTAGAGGATCAATTGAGATATGGTTCTTAATCATTAAGACCTATCATAAAGTATAAAAGCCACTCTCCCTTCTTCTTAGAATGGAGAAACTCTTATCTTTCTGCCTATTTGATTCTTCTTATTCGTTTTGCTATTGATCTAAACCCTTTAATCAATTCAAAATTACACTTAATCTTGTAAGTATAATCATATTTACTAAACCTTTAGTAAATGATGACGAATATCTTTGCTACTCTTATGGTGAACTTGATCAACACACAACTTTGTGTACTCGATCTCCTAGTCCTTCACTTGACACTTTGTCAACGAATTAGTCTAATTATCAAATATGAAATTTCTCATTCATCATGCAACCAAGTTGCATGATTCCAAGTTTCTGTCCAATTGAAACTTGGGCGATGAGAAACTCTCCCTATTTGGTAAATTCTTGACTTTCCATAACACAATAAGAAACAAATCCATTATTGCTAATAATTTTAACATCAATTTTTCATACACGCCATTGTAAGGATAAATAAATAAAATTTAAAATCAAAATTTATTTTATTGCGGAAAAATTTGTCCTTCACAATGCAACTCATTGAAAAAACTTATGCGAATACATCTTTCTTAGCAATCTAATTCTAACTCTAAGTAGTAGCTCAAGAATCTAATCTTCGAGAAACGCAATCGAAATCCATTCCTTCACGGTTAGATTCTGCTCACTTCTTCCCTTAAGCTTCTTTTCTTTTCTTTGATCCTTCTAAACATCAATTGTAATCTTATCACATTATGTATTCAGAACCTAGAATGAAGCTTAAAAGAGTTAGTCAATGGATTTTACCTAAATTAGAGCCATACGTTTCGACTCTCCCATCTCTTAGATCTCTTAGGTAAATAGGGCAGCTTCGTCTCCAATGCCCCTTCTCTTGGCAATAAAAGCAAATTGACTCTTTTTGGAACAACACATGGAACTACTTCAGACATTGCCTTTCTCTTATGATCAAACTTTTCGATCATTGCATGTCTTTCATTGCCATTGTCTATATCCACAGAGGTCTCGAAGGCAGATTCACCAATCAACTTTGCTTTTCTATTACGCCAAACCATTGCTGATTCAGCAGCAATAAGCATATAGGTGAGATCTATAAGGGTCACGTCGCGGTTCATCATATAGTACTCTCTTACGAACTCACTATATGAGTTAGGAAGTGATTGAAGAACCCAATCAACAACCATCTCTTCACCGACAATGGATCCTATCATTCTTAGTCTATCAATGTGCGACTTCATCCCTAGGACGTGTGCACACACCGACAATGCTTCTTTATGTTTACTTGCCAAAAAGGGCTTGAGTGATATTGAACTTTTCAATTTTACAATCTTGTGGGTTAGGGAGAATAATTGGAGGAGGAGGAGGAAGTGAAGCATGATTTCTTGTTCCTCGATCGAATCGTGGAATATCATCTTCATGTGGAATTCTTGTTCCACGGAATTTGCGAAGACCATAGTTGTCGAACTTTGACATCGGGAGAAAAACGAATTCAAGTTAGTTGATTGATTGAGTCCTTGGTAAATCACCCAAATGAAATTCCAAGGCTAGGACCCAACACAATATCCTACAACTCGGGAGAGGGATGCCGTAACCCAAATGCAGAACATTTGAAGGTAAGTGAATGACGATTCACTAGTTTCCACCATGAAAAACGAAAAAGAAATTTAAGTTTTAAACCTATGAAAACTCCTAGATCCTTTGAGATTCATTGAACATTTCAATGGCATGTTTAAATCTCGATATGCCCCTCTTGTTTGTGACTGGGATGCCGAGGATCACAAAGCAGGTGTGAATAACCATGCAAACTACATGGTGCCCTCACATGTTACAATCACCTATTCGATGTGCCGGTAAACCACACACGCTCCACCGAACTATGACAAACATTGAGTCACCCTTTGCTACCTTTGCTTAGAACCATTTAGTGTGCCGGTAAACCACACACGCTCCACTAACGTCTTCGCAAGGGCACAAAGTGTAATTTCATGGAATTGCATCAATTCACTTTTGCCTAAGTAACTAAGATTGGGAATTTGCGAAACATTTAGTTACTCTGTATTTCATTATACTTATAATGGAAGGTTTCGTCCTATCCTACCCGTTCGGCTAACGACCCTCCACTAGTCAAGAGTGCGGTGGGTAAGAGTGGATACCCATTCAATCGCCATTTTATAGGCAATTTCCTTAAACACCCCTTATAGACCAGCTTCGTGAATGAGGCCTACTAACGGTAAGACTGACTTTTACTTATACATATATATAATGTTAGACTTTTAATGTTATATATAGTATAGGGTGTACTTTATACTTTTAAAATACTATATGGTTAACTTTAACAATTACACTTTTAATTCAATTAAAAAGTTAACCTAAACTTTTATGGATTTATTAAACCTCTTTTAATTATACTCCTTAATTAATTAATAAAACCATAAGGGTGTGATTTGAATTTTTTCAAAACATTACTAGAGTTTTAGAATTTAACATTTCTAATTAAACCTTTTTATCAACTTTTAAATTCCAAAACTTGAGGGCAAGTTTTTTGAAACATTTCAAAACATTAGGGTTTTAACTATTTAAATTTCAAAACAACAAAACTTTTGGGGTTCAAATTTAAACTATAAAACCTAAAGGGATAAATTGAAACTATTTCACAAGATAATTCAAATCTAAATTACAAATAATCAAACTTTATCTAATAAAACAAGTGATTATCTAAATTTTGACAATTATCTTCTATTTTGGTAAGGATAATCACATAATAATGAAAAAATTCGGATTTTATCACAAAAACAAGTTTATGGAAATTATCCAAAACCAAAACAGGAAGAAAATCGCGAATCTGAGCTGTCAGACCCTTTGACTCGTCGAGTCTGGACCTGGACTCGTCGAGTACAGCTGACTCGGCGAGTTCACCAAGTGACTCGGCGAGTCAAACATTCAGAAACTCAAAAAATCGATTTTCAGTGCTTATTTCGATCAAATATGCATCAATACAATTGAAACCAATCTAGGCTCTGATACCACTGTTGGGTTTTGGTCATAAGACATCCTATGTGCTCATACAAACCCTAATGCTTGGATCTAGGTTTCTCTATTGTACATGCTTTGAATCCAAGACTATAAACCCTAAATCTAGCATACATATAATCATATTAACATGAGAATAAGTTTATAGTATTACCTTGATTGTTATGTAGCAATAACAATCACAAATCTCCTTGAATTGACTTTGGAATGCTTAGAGTCACAAGTGTCACTCCTCTAATGGTTCACAAACACCATAAGCAAGAGGATGAAGAGGAGAGAGGTTGGAGGCTGCCAAAAACGTGTAGAAACCCTTACAAGAAGCTTAGCCACGTTTTTGAGCCTTAAGGGGTCTTTATATAGTTGGGCTATTAGGGTTATCTAACAAGGAAACCCTAATTTGGATGCTTAAGCCCTAAGCAACCCATAGACTCCTTTTAATCAAGCCCTTGGACGATTTCCTTATGGCTTCCCCATAGAATTCGTCCAACCCTTGATACAAGGCAATCCATGGCCCAAATTATAATTATCTTATAATTACAATTCCAGTCCCTTAAGTTTAATTAATCTCTTTTAGTCACAAAACTAATTACCAATTAATTATTGACTAATATTAATTAAACAATATGATTTCTCCTTTAATATATTATTCCCATAATATATTAATAAATCATATTTAATCCTTACTCTCCATAATTCATCCTATCAAGTTGCTTTGGTGAAGGCAACCCAAAAGGACCATGCACCATCGGGTCAAGTACATACCAAAATAGTTATGGACTTAGACACTAATCCAACATTATTGAGGTCCCTTAGTGGACATAAGTTCTACATCTAAAGTTTATTACTATTTTGGTCTTTATGCATGTGATCTTTGGTGGTATTTCTGCATTTTGACCTAATTTTTAGTATTAGACTTGCATTGGTCATGCAAGACAGAAAAGTACCGATCTTTGTGAAGAATTAGGACCTAGGAAGGATTCTGGAGAGTTTGAAGGAATGGCTTAACAAGTTAAGAGATAAATATGTTATGCTGATGGAACCCAGTTCCTAAGATGTGGAGTTTGGAGGCCATGATGTGGCGACTGGGGAGGGTACCCAACTGTTTTGTCTTTTAGTGCCAACGATGTTGAGTCTTGTTGATGTTGACATTGACCTTGACCGTTAACTTTTGGTCAACTTTGGGGTTTTAGGGTGAAGACTGAGTGGGTACTTCTTTATTGTTGTTAGGTGTCTTCTAGTACCTATCTACCCAGTGTGAGAACTATTGTGTATTAACCACTATTCATAAGGTGAGTCTTCTCACTGTACTTGCATGTATGGTAGTATATGCATGTCGACTAGTTGAGTCTTATTTGTTGAGTTCTGTTATATGTAAAATATGTTACTAATAACTCATGGACTGTTGTAAGTCCTTGGGACTACTGATAGTCCCCATGATTGTTGATAACCCGTGAGGTGTGTTGTTAACCTGTGTTGGATTTTATTTATTTCAAAATTTTACTTTAAAAATCCTTAATATTTACATTTTTATATTTAACTTTGTTTTAATCAACCAGTGTAGGAAACGGGACTCACAGCTAATAAGATATTATAGCGAATGGGTTATATAGTACTATAGTGGTACGATGGTCCAACTATTCATACTACTTTCATAAGGCAGTGATTTGATTAAAGAAAATGATGGCCCACTCCAACTATGTTTTATTGATTGATATGATGGTATATAAATTTACACCATTGAATAAATCTTGAACTTTAGTAGTTAAACAACTTCTTTTTTAGTAAAATACAAATATCTTCATCGTGGTTATACAAAATCATGGATTTAGCATATAGCCTTTTCATCACTAAAAGAAAGTATTGTAACCATTTTCGCCCTATCTAATTTAAAATACCTATATTAACCTTACTTGGAAAAATGAAGTGGATCCATCCATTACTCACTATGTGGGTCTCTTTTATGTATAATGCCTTACAATTCAATCCATCCCATTAACCAACTGATTATTATCAAGATTTTCTTGATTATTTTCTATAGCTACAAAAAATATCAACTATCCATTTTAATTAGTCCCCTCATCATTCTTACTATATAACCATGATAGTTTTTCATGGCATAACATACCCATATCTAGAGAGTAAGAAGATAATTAGGCAAACAATTCATAATTAACTAGCAATCAACAGTAATTTGATCAATAACGCTTGCTGAAATTCATATTATATAAGGATACATGATTTCATAATAGGAATTAGATCAATTACATTAGTTATAATATTTCACTTCTCTAAAAGGATGAACTCAACAATATAGTAGCATTAACATCACTAGGAATAGACAATTCCACCATATAAAGAACAATATGGAGTAAACAAGTACAAAACATCCATCTGACACTAAGTTGAATAAAACCTAAAGCGCATAAACTAGATGTGACTTCAATGTAGAAGATACCATAGGCAACCACTTCATAATGAAATCCTTACCGATGATGTACATATCTGATAACCCTGGAGAATTTGAAACTATAAACCTTGATTTGATGTTCCTTTGCAATAACCATTAAAGATTTATTGATGGAAAGTATTGAGACACACTTTCAGATGTCTTCCTTCCAACTCCACATCTGTCGATAGTGAACTACATCCTTTCTAATGGTCACTGAAGGTTTATTGATTGACTGCGAGATACCTCCACATAATTTTCAGTTGTTAGTCAAAAAAATAAATATGTTACGATCTACATAATTTTACACAACTAAAAGAAAACTATAACTAGAGTTCGCAAGCCACGTGAATTTTTTCAAAAGATTTATATCTATATGTAATAAAATATAAAAAGCAATTCTTTTTTCATGACAATTTTTAGAAGTTCTAATTTATTATAAAGTATATGAATGAACATGGAATGCAAAATTTGAGACAAGGGTTATTTCTATTCTCACCTTTCTTTAGAGACTTTCATAGTCGTGGGAGGACTTCCATTAGAAATGTTCTTCATACAGCTACTACTGAAACACCAATCATGTATCATAGTAAGATATAATATAATGCAACAACAAGTTCTTCAAGGCCACAAACTAAGAAATGTTTTGCAAAAGAGAGTGGCAACTCTGAAAATGAATAACAAAAGTAGAATTTGAAAGATATACTGTTACGTAGCACTAATATGATATTGGCACAAGGAAATATATATAGAAGCATTTTATTGACAGTTACCCAACGGATAATTATCATATATATATATATATATATATATATATATTGTTACCATTTTTGAAAAAAATATTATGATGATATGACTTTCCCATAACGGTTATACACATAATTTATTGTTTGAATGGTAATAGATGATAACCCGCGTTAAATGTGATGGAACACATAAAAGAACATTAAATAACTACAGATAGTGCATAACAATTATTAAAAAAATTATGATTATTAGTATTATTGAAATGCGTAAAAAAATTCTACAACATCATTGTTTGTACATATTATGAAATTTCACTTTAAAAATGCTTAATGTTTACCTTGAGAAAAACAAAGTATTCAACCACACAAACAAAATATATATAATCACATATTTAAGCAATAGGAACTAAATATACTTAATAAAAATAAAGTATTCAATCATAAACTAATATAAAATAGTAAATATCTTCATGAGAAAAACAACAGTTTTCAAATGCAATTTAAAATATATGCAATCACATATTTCTACTTGGCATAGCCAGTATCTTAAAATTTGAACGAAATGAAAATACTTCATGAGAACGATGTGTCGAAATGACATACTCAATTATATCACCTTTAAAGAAATAAGGGAGATTGTTTTGATACCGACACCATTCATTTGCCCCGATATTATAAATACTAACATCAACTTTAACCCACCAGTTATGAATGAAAACCTAATAGCCCACAAACGATCTCCACTTATAGAAAAATATTCCAATTTTCCGTCAAACTTGATAAGCCTAGATGCATATGTAATCATTAATAATAGAAGGTGTGGATATTACTAAATATTCTTCCGAATATATATCGATTCACAAAATGTCATAGTCAGACAATAAGATGTAAACCACACCTCCATTTATAGCTGCCTCATTCGAAAAAAGATAACACAGAAGATGGTAACCGGATATTATGAAGCTCTCTCCATTCCTATGTAGTAGAGGCAAACAATTCTAGATATAAGCAATCATAGTCCACCTGATCCTTAAGCAGATCACTACAAAGAAAATAACATATCAGTAATAAAATAAACTATAATAATATAACTAAAATATAATACATATAGAGTCTTACGATGACAGCGTGTATGATAATCTAATGATCTTGAAATGCAATGACTTCGAACTCATAATCACCATAGAAAACTTTACTACAACGTATTTAGAGATTGGAAATGATAACGATTTGTAATCTAAAGTTAATGGTTTACAAATAAATAAAAACTTTTTTGGATATTCATCTCCATTATCACATTCAACAACAATCAGTCTGCACAAGGAATATGCTAAAATTGTACACAAATTTGGTATAGAACCAATGTCAAAATTCTTCCCACCACATGACAGAAGAAACTAACGCTCTATAGTTCCCCATGGTTTTTTTGCTGAACAATAACTCTAAAATCCACATTATTTCTACGCTTATACAGATTAAAAACATGTTTGTTGTACATTAGTTTTTCAAATTATTTACTTGTACATCATAAAGTATCAAATATCCATAATGAT
The DNA here is from genome assembly GCF_052625555.1 of Lactuca saligna. Taxonomy (NCBI): domain Eukaryota; kingdom Viridiplantae; phylum Streptophyta; class Magnoliopsida; order Asterales; family Asteraceae; genus Lactuca; species Lactuca saligna. The sequence goes on along the minus strand of NC_136421.1, from coordinate 175,020,626 downwards.
GTTCTTGAAAGAATTTCAATAATCATCTCAGACTCCAATAATCATATATACTTATAAAACTAGCATTTTTTTCTTGAATCTCATGCATTTGAAACCCCCATTCTTTTTTTCATTTTACCACATTCATTTGAAACTCCCATGACTTTTCAATTTCTTTATAATAATAATTATAATTTGGTAATTAGGTTAAATAAATATCAAATCTAAAGTGTATTCATATACAAACTAAATTTCAATATTAAAATAATATATTTAATTCTAATTATAAAATTATGTTTTTTAACTTTTAACATATTATACTTAATTTATTAGTTTTAATATATTGTTGGATGTAAACCATTATCATTTTAAAGGTATAATTTTTGAACAATTTGTATAAAATACTTAAATTATTAATTAAAATATAACATTATAGGCTCAAATTAAATATAAATTTTATTTAACTTAAACAACCCAGAGATTATTTTATAAATAGTTAAAAGTGATAAATTATAGTGTTTTTCGAATAATGATTGTAAGTTGGTTAATAAAGGAAAATAAATATCAAACCCAAAGTGTAATCATAAATAGATTAAATTTCAATTTTCAAATAATATATTTACTTCTATTTAAAAAGTTACGTCTTTAAATTTTAACATATTATACTTAGTTTATTAGATTTAAAATGTTGTTGCATGTAAACCATTATGAGTTTAAAGCTATAGTTTTTGAACAGTTTAGACAAAATACTTAAATTGTTAATTTAAATATAACATTAAAGTGTCAACTTAAATATAAATTTCAGTCGAACTAAAAAAATCAAATAATATTAATTTTGTAAATAGTTAAAAGCGATAAATTATAGTGATAAATGCAAAAACTAAATTGTAATATCAGTTTAACTAAAATATTTCCTAAATATATTTATATAATCGTAAAAAATTCACATAAGTAGCTTAAAATAGCTTATAATAACAATAGTTAAAAATAACACTATATAAATGATTATATTGTTACTTTTAAAATCAAAAAATAATGTTTGATGTTTTAAATAATTATAATGATAGAAATTAAAAATTAAGCAGATAAATTTTAAAAAATTAGTTAAAAATAACAACTATAAATAATATTAAACCATATATAATATTTAATTTTATTGATGTGTAACTCGCGAGTAGAAGTCATTCAAACGATTGAGATTATGACGTTATAATCGATTTATATATTATCATATAATTCAAAGTAATCAATATATTATATCAAATTAATATATGAATTATTATATCAAATTTAACAGCAACATTAGTGTTATATTTTAAAAAATATATATATTTGTAATGACTTCAACTATTAGGTGTTTATGCGCATTATAATGTCAACTTAAATATAAATTTCAGTTCCATTGAAAAAAAAAACTAAAGAGTATTTTGTAAATAGTTAAAAGTGTTAAATTGTAGTGATAAAAGCAAAAACTAAACCGTAATATCAATTTAACTAAAATATTTCTTAAATATATTTTTATAATCGTTAAAAGTTTCCAAATAAATAGCTTAAAATAACTTACAATAACAATACTTAAAAACAACTCTATATAAATGATTATATTGTTAGCTTTAAAATAAAAATAAAAACAATGTTTGATGTTTTAAATAATTATAATGATGGAAATTAAAATATTTAGTAAATAAATTTTAAAAAATTAATTAACAATAAAAACAACTATAAATAACATCAAATCATATATTATATTTAATTTTATTCATGTTTAACTCGCGGGTAAAAGTCATTCAAACGATTGAGATTATGAAGTTATAATAAATGTATATATTATCAAATAATTCAAAATAAACAATATATTATATCAATTTAGTATATACAAATTATTATATTAAATTTAACAACAACGTTATTGTTATATTTAAAAAAAATCATATATTTGTAAAGACTTTAACTCTATAGGTGTTTCTGCGCAACGCGCGTGCATTCACCTAGTAATAACTATAAAAGAAACAAGCAATAAGTCAATAATTTGTTTAAACCTTCAAATTTAATGTGTCTTAAGATACAAATTATTCCGATAATCAGTGTAGTGTGTGTAGTATTCTTCATAAAAAATGTTACTTATTTGAAGTTAATTTTTTTTTGCCAATTCAGCAATGATCACATTATCAACATTGAACTTTGAGATTTCATAACCATCAACTTTGTTCTTCAAATTATCATGTGAAATTTGAATTTTGAACGTCAACTTTTTATCCAAAAGTACATTCAAAGAAGATGGATAAATCTCCATATTACCCTCTTAAAAAAAAATGAACGGTTATAAAAATATATAAACAAAAATTAAAAGTTAGTTTTATGTAAATGAAGTTAATATCGATAACCTCATTAAACTTTTGAAGCAACCCTTGTGCGGTTTTTTCCAGAAGCTTCTTTGAGTCATGATCAAATAACGTAAGTAACACCAAACTGGTAAAGTCTTGTACTCTAATAGTGATTTTGAAACTAAAACCATTGATATAAACGAATTGAGTAATATAAAATTAGAAAATTTAAATGAAGATTATAATAATATGTATAATAGAATTATTGAAAACCTTGGAACAACATATATGTCTTTGTTCATTCAAGTTGAAGTGGAACCATAAAAAACTTTTTTATTTTGCTTTTGGTCCTCAGACATTAAATTGACTTTTATGATTTTCTCTTGACATTTAATATCAGCCAAATAGTACATTCCACATCAATACACACATGTTTTATCGTACCGACAACAATCAATGTTTTTTCCTGAAAAATATTAATGTAAGTCTTTTCCTGACATAATATATATTTTATAAATTAAAGTTATGTATATAAATCTCATGTACTTGTTCGAGATCAACAATAGCATGCAAATCAAACTTATGAAGGAAATCGTCATTTTCAGAGTAAAGGATGGAGGACGAAGCGTTGCTAGAATTAAAAATCATGCTTTGAGCCATGTATCAGCTTGTGAAAAATTTAATGATTGTTAAACACATATTCGAAGCTATTAGCAAAATCAGAAGATTCAATTGGTTTAACATATAGGAGAGTCAATTATTCGAAGCTCTTATATGTTACAAAATTTTAAATTCGAATATGCTAATTTGGGTAATCCATTGTAGTAAAAAAAGATTGTAAAAGAGATAGATTTTTTATTTATTTACTACTATACATGATTATTTTGTTATATTGTTTAGATTTTTTTTGATTATTTACACACTCCAATCATTTTATAATGAAAAGAAGGCAAATTTATGTTTTTGTTAGTGAATTTAACTATCATTTTGTTTGTCTTTATGTAAATACGATTTTGGGAACTCTAAATTACCATATGTAGGTTGTTTTGTTGGCTGTAATCATTGAGTGTTACGATGCTATATTCTAATATATATATATATATATATATATATATATATATATATATATATATATATATATATATATATATATATATATATTGTTAATTTATTTAGTTTTAACTACTTTCTTATCATAGGTTAAACTAGATGTCAATAGAAGGATAACTCGTTAAAGGAGCTACCTAAGCATGGCTGTGTTGTTTAATAGTTTATTGTAACTATGGAGCTGTAGAAAAATTAAATAAAAGGTTTCACTTAATAAATTAGTTGTTTTAAGGTCTTGAGATGTTATAAGTTTTATGGAATTTAATTTTATTTTAAAATTTAGTTATTGATATAATTAAGTAATTTGTTGTTCAAAATGTAAAAAATAAGAAGATTATCAATGTGCAGAAAAAATCTTCTCATTTCGACTTTTGCTACTACTTATCATGTAGCGTCTTATTGGCTCTTGAAACATAAGTTGTTCCAAGGTTTGTTCTTTTATTCATTATAGCCTTATAGGTAATTAATTTTAAGTTAGGGACAAAATATAATCAAACTGAAGCCATTTGAATTAATACAAAACGACACATACACGAACATAACAACACACAAAACTATAAAATATTTCCGTGAATTTTTTTTCCATAAATGATCCCTGTATAAAACTAAAGTGACATAAGTGGTCTTTGTGTAAATTAAATTGTTATAGTTGGTAGATTTTTTACGTAAGTTGTTGAAACAAATTTTTTTAACAATAATTGGTATATTATTTTAAAAGTAAAATGCTATAGTTGGTCTATTATTATAATACTATGATACTATTAATCAAAAATATCCATGCTGGTCTTTCAGATAACAAGAAGTTGATAGGAAAATATGATGATGAAGAATTGACATCCAATTCCAAATCGAAATCAAAGTTTTAGCAGATATTATGTTGTAAATACAAATAAAACTCCAACATTGAAAGCAATAACTCCAAGAAAAATCCAATCCTCTGATTAATAGAACCGCTCCATGCATAAAAAATTAACAATTTAGAAAATTTGCTTTGATGATTTTGACGTTACACATATGCATATATCTATTATATATATATTCCATTTTAATAAACATTTTATAATTAAAAGTTAGTATGTTGTTACATTAGAAACTGATCAAACATAAATCTATTATTTATGTTTGATTCCTCTAACATGTGTTCATGATGTGACTAAGTTGGAAAAGTTATTATTATAATAATAAGAAACTATTAATCACATAGTGAGTTTCATTCTTTTTTTTTTTTTTTTTTTTTTGTCAAACTGGGACAATACAAATATGATAGAAATAGATGGAATATAAACATGAATAGAAACAGGAAGAAATATAAATATTAAATAATAAAAAAAGCTACATGTTGTTTTAAAGTTGTATGAAGAAGATGGAATAGAAACATGAAGAAGAACAGTAACAAGATTATTAAGTCCTTTCATCCAAAACCCAAATCTAGTCCTAAATAGTGTCTAAACGATAAAGTTTCCATCTTTATGATCTTGCATGCCTATTAAGGTTCTAAATCTTAAAACCTAACTTCTTAACCTATTAATACACCTTAATCTTTTCATTGAAGGACTAGAAGGGCCAAGATCACATTTTTATCACTCTAGACACTGTAAAACGTTCAAAAGGACAACTCGTTTGGTCTAGAGTAGCTTATACTCAATAGGACCAAGATTATGGGGCTAATAAGAACAAAACTCCTCATCTACCAAGATCTAATGAAATAACCAACAAGTTCAGAGCTTTATACCTGTAAATGAAACTTGAGGGCAAGATGCTTATGGATCTAAATAGGTTTTGAGCTTCTCAGGTGAATCCACTTCCTTTTTCCACCTTCAAGTACACTAACAACACACTTTAAGGCTCAAAACACTCACATAGGTGGATTAGAGTTTTCAAGATACAAAATAGGGTTGGAAGCTGATTGTAACACCTGTTTCAGGTATTGAGTAATTTACATGATTTTTTTAGGGTTTGTGCATAGACTCGATGAGTTGGATACCCCAACTCGTCGAGTAGAGGCCAACTCAAGGATGCAGGGGTCAGGACCTACTCGACGAGTCATAAGGCCCGACTCGGCGAGAAGGAGCTGTAGAGAGAAAACCCTAATTTAAGGGTTAGCACCCTATATAAGGATCATAATCTGCCCCTTGTGGCCTCCTTTAGTACATTTCTACCCATAGAAAATAGTTTTCGGCTGTGAACCCCTTGAGTGAGAGTAAGGGCTTTGGTTAACTAACTTTGGTGTGTTGGAGAAGGGCTTTAAAAGAAGGAGCAAGAAAGGAAAGCAGTAGATCCGACATCGTCACTATATTGACCACCATTTTAAGGTATAAAGTCGTTACCTTGAGCTATAGATTCTTAGATCTCTTCTCTTGAATGTAGATGACCATTTTTGGGGCATAAGGGAGTCAAAACTTGGATCTGGACCTATCACAAGGATATGGTTCCAGATCTGGACCCCTTTAGGTCCTCAATGACATAATGTTACCCACTTTGTTGAGTTTAGCCCCTTCCTTTACTCAAAAACCTTGCTAAAATCTTAGTTTGGTTGGTATGGGCTTAAAGGGCCTTGCATGCACGTAAAGTTTGCAACTTTATGTGGTATCTGTACCAAGAGAGCTTGGATCTGGAGTTTGGGACCTTAGGTCCCACTGAAAATGGCTGAACATGGAAGGTACTGAAGGAACTTGTCGAGTTCCTTATCTAACTCGGCGAGTTGAGTGGGTTTTTCCCGATTTTGGGATCCAGGGTATTTTCGGTGGAGAACTAGGGTTTTCGGCCAAATGAGTTTTCGGTCTGAGTTTTTGGCCTAAGTAGAGTTTTCAGCTTGATTGAGTTTTCGGCCTTCAATTCATAGAGGAACTCGACGAGTTACATAGGTAAATCGACAAGTTGAAGAGTTATTCGGTTAACTCGACAAGTTGTTGGGTTCACTCGATGAGTTGAGGTCAACATGGACTGTTGACCTTGACTTTTGACCAGGTTTGACCTTAAATTGTAGTATCTTGGGGTCGTGACAAGTTAAATGTTTAATGTTTTTTGGCGGCTGAGTTGGAACAACAGGTGGGATAAGTTGTAATAGTAGCTTATAGGTTCAATATTCAAGAGATGAGTCTTCTCACCATACCAATGGGTCTAAGACACCAAGGCTGGCCCATCTTATGATATGTGGATTATCGATTGATTATGCGTTATGTTATTAAGGCACTGTGTGGAAGACCCCGGGGGGTTCCCGCGGTAGTAGGCTAAGACCACGTAGGGGTTCCCGTGTCATTTGGTATAAGACTTTAGAGGGTTTCCATGGCATCCTAATATATTTGCATGATTTGTTGTCACACCCCAAAACCGGAACGGCGGAAACGTTCTGGGGTGGATGGTGTCATGTCAAGTATCACAACATATGCAGTATAGTAATCAAAGTACATCAACCATTGCATTAATAGTAATAGTTTTACATGGTTTATATTACATTACATCATCAAAGTAATACAAGTAACAATATAGGTGCAGCTTGGTACTAAACTGTCTTCACCAAATGCTCATGGGATGTACCTGTCTATTAATGACCTGAGAATACAAGTTATTTGAAAGCGAGTATCAACATTTTTACAAATGCTGGTGAGTTCATAAGTATGTAGTATCATTTTAATTCAAATAACTTTATACAAGTAGTAGTTTTAGAAGACACAGTTAATTAGAGTCCTTTCCAGAAAATCCTATATTTTCTAATTTAAAAGCTGTCTTCTACCAAGACTGGACGGAGTTATGTTGTAAAAAGTGATTTTTTCCTTAACACTATCAGTATCAAAATAGGTATTGATTGTAAAGAAAGTAGGAGAATATCAGGAAAAATAACATATGCCTCAGCTGTGAAGACTTCTGACTAAGGCAAAAGAAATCATAGACTACAGGAGAGTATCGAATGAACAACGCGCTTGACTCAATCTAACGAGAGAAGACACATACCCCAACCAATATCAAATGAATGATATGTCTTGCAAGGTCTAAAAACAGTGAACACAGACCCCAGACAGTATCAAATGAATGATAAGTCTATCAAGGTCTAAAACAAAGAGTGAATGTGAACTTGTATGTAACCATGCTGATTGACGATAGAGTATCCGGTGACCCTCTAGATCACGCGTAGAGGTAGTGGCAGTCGTAGTAGAGGCTTCATGTCACCCATGGGCCTTACCGGTGCAGACTGTAGCTAGTAGTCAGGGTGTGGGAGTGTTAGTCCCGTATAGATCTATACACATGATGTTCGCTCTCCTTCCCGGAGACTCTGGTTACACGGCATTGGCGCAATGAAGCGTCGTAGTGGGAATAGTGTGTCACATTCTAAAGTAATAGAGATATAGATAGAGAGATAGAGTAAGAGATAGAGTCTCCTTACTATTCCTATAATAGTTACTAGTGTCTCTGATCTATGAATGACGAGTGGGAGGATGCCCTTGCTACCCAAGGGAAATGAACTGATCGATGTAAACCTATATGTCTATGCTTGTATACATAATGTATAACTAATGATCAAACGACCTTCAGACGGATATCCAATCGCACAAGACCACATCTCAACGAAGAAAAGGAAATAGGTCGAACTAGCCTTCCTAAGTCCTTTAAACATTATTTATATAACTTATACAAGCACAGGCATACATTTAACTAAGTAGAAGCATTTACCAAAGTCTAAGTGTTTAACGAAGTAGGAGTTTTTTATAAGGTCTAAGAGTTAACGAATTGGGGCGTATCGTGAAGTATAAGTGTATCGTGAAGTATAAGCATATCGTGAAGTATAAGCGTTTTGTGAAGTATAAGTGTATCGTGAAGTATAAGCGTATCGTGAAGTATAAGCGTATCGTGAAGTATAAGCGTATCGTGAAGTATAAGTGAATCGTGAAGTAGAAGCGTATAGTGAAGTATAAGTGAATCGTGAAGTAGAAGTGTATCGTGAAGTATAAGTGTATCACGAAGTAAAAGTGTTAACAAAGTAATAGTATTTAACAAAGTAGGAGTATAAAAGCATGGAAGAAAACTTTGATGAAATCTTTGGAAAACCTTTATACTTTAAGAAAATCATTCATAAACAAGTTTTGATTGTAACCTTGATAAAGTAGAGAAAATCTTTGTTTAAAATGTTGTTGTAGCAGAGTTTGAAATAAAACCTACAACATGAGAGGCAATTTGAGAAAAGCTTTGAACACATAAAGACGTTTTAGAAAACCATTTACAGTATCGTACTTGGTAAAACAGTTGACAGTGTAATGAATCCTTGTGCATGTGGGTTATCAATCACATGTGAATGATATGATAACTGGCATGTTTAACTTGTATTCCCCCCTAAAAGCATGTAAAAACATTTAAAAGGATCATTAAGGGGTATGAACTCACCTGTCGTAAGTGGATCCGACGAAGGTGCCTGTTGCGTGCTCGGTGTCAAGTAAAGACTTGAACACACTTAGTGACCTATTAAACATATGATAACATATGTTTACATACAATTAGCAAATATAATACTAATTAAACACGTATACGCATCTAAAGTGAGGAAAACACTTTGGTTAAGTGCTTGGAGTGTCCCTGGTAACATCTAAGGGTGTGTATGGCTTACATAGGGAGTTTACTCTTCAAGAGTAAACTCTTCCTAGAGTTCACGGCCCTGGGACTAACTCCCCATGAGTTTATGGCCGTAAAATCATGGTTAGGGTGTTCTAGGATGCCAAAATGTCTTATATCACTTGTGGAATTATGCTAGGCTCAAATCTAGGATTTATAAAGGGTTTAAGGCCTCAAATGCACCATTTTAGGGAGTTTTGCGACAGTAAACATGGAGTTTATGGCCGTAAACTCCTACTCACCCTATCCTTTTGTGTTTTGAGGTCTTAAATGGTAGAGAATAAAGTTCTATGCATTTTTCCAAGTCAAATGGGGAGTTTAGGGCATCATTTGGGTACCTTTTAGGAGTTTACGACCCATGGACCTTTCCTAGGGGGGTTTACGGCTGTAAACTCCTATTTCCTTGGTTTCTTTAATGTTTAAAGTATTTACATCCGTGGGATTGCTTCTAGACATTTTCCATGGCCATAGGAGGTGTTTGAGGGCATTTCTAACAATTTAACTTAAGTTTACTCCCCATGAAGAGGAGTTTATGGCCTAAGCATGTTCTTGGGTAGTAAACTCAAGTTTACTGTCCAAAATTATAGTTCAAGGTGTTCTAAGTCCGAATGTGTAAGTCCACAGGTCATATCTAAGCCTTAGGGGTAGTTTGGAGGGGTTTTGGGGCTTAAAAAAACCCCCCATTTAATGGTGTTTACGGTCCAAGAGTGTTCTCAGGCCGTAAACACATGAATTTACCCCTATTTGATGTTTTAAACACTAATTTGCATGCTAGCTAAGCTATACAACAAGTTAGGGTAGATTTCTTACTCGTTTGGGGCTTGAAATGGACGATTTTTGGCTTGAAAATTAAGTTGTAGAGAGAGAGTAAAAATGGTGGAAATGAAGTTTACTCTCCATTATATAGGGGCTTGAGTTGAGGCTCGGTGCAAATCTACCCGTACTGCTGTTAAACGGGGCTTATTAACGGAAGAAGAGGTTAAAAATTACGGAAAAAATTTCGGGTTGTCACATAATCCCCCCGTTAGAGGGAATTTCGTCCCGAAATTCACGTTTAGGCATGGAAGTAGGTATGAATAACCGAGTAAAGGCAGTAGGGTACTTCCTATTCGGTTTGCCTTGCTATCCCAAGTGATCTCTGGCCTGTGTCTGTCATTCCAACAAACCTTCACCTATGGGATGCAGATTCCATCTCGTGTAGTTAACGATTTCCTACAGGTATGTCTATGAAGTTAAGATTCTTAATGGTTTCTATCAAGATGAGTGGGATACGAAGAGTGACATCGGGAAAGCACTTATCAAGTCTAAGAAGTGGATAGATCTAGGATGAAGCTAGTGGAATATCCGAAAGTAGTAGTGGTGTGATGAGGGTTGGACCAATCTCCGTAAATGATCTCGGATGGTCCAAAGCTCTCGAAAGGGTAGAGCTTTTTAGTACTTAGAACATAGTGTACTTCTATGGAAAGATCATCACTGGCGTGATTGCCATTCCGAAGTTCCTAACGTTCTCCCTCATACTGGAAGTGTAGCCCTTCAGGTTGGTTCTTAGGAAGCTCGGGTTGTCCTTAGTTTCGCGTTTCCTATCAATTGGCTTTTAGAGACTTTCTAGATCATCGGATGGGTTGCGTGTCTACGGTATCTTTTTGTTGTAGAGTGGCTATCTCAATCTTGTGCAAAATGAACCTGCACTAATGAATCTTGAGATATTCCTAAAGGAAACCCTCAGGTTCGGGGAGATAGGGTTTCACCAAATGAGTGTTGGACTATTTCAGGAGGTGGTTCTACTCTTTCTGCGTGAGATAGTATTCGTGGAACACCTAATAGTCCAATGAATCCTGTAAGACATGCCCTAATTTCCAAGGCGTTAGTTTATTTTAGTGAGGAAAGCGCATGCTCTTGTATAACCCATCGACTAACAAGTCGACTGGTTTCAAGTCTATAATCTCTTCGGGATTTGGGTTATAAGGCTTAACACCACCTAGTTTTGCACTTTAATCAAGTATTCTTGGCTGCGAAGGTTATCCTGTGGTTCTCGGTGTTCTAGTGTTTGCTTCGGAGAATGTAGTCTATCGCCTACAAGGCGCCGATGACTTCCTCCATGCGAGAGGGCGGAGGATCCTAGGCACTACTCGTCTGTAACGGGGTGGACTAAGTGCCTGAGTAGTGCGAACATCTTCAACAACTACTCTTCCGAAGTTTCTAGGTTTTCTCGGTCTATGTCAAATCTAGTGAGTAGAGGTCCCCATCATTCGGAACTTTAATATCTTCATCCACTCTTCTTAGGGCTTAACTTATCTTAGTTTCTGGATTTCCATGATATCCGCTGAAATGCTTAATTTGTGGGATTAAGTGTGAATGGATGGTCGTAGTCAATGTCCTTAACTCTTACAACTCAGATTTCTTTATCAGCTGAGGGTGTTAGCTACTATGTTGGATTAACAGGGATGACAACAAACTTTGGATTTTTGGTCATTATAGTAGCTCAACCCGCAGGGGTTCTCTTAACTCTAGTTCCTATTCCATGGGATAGGATGAAGGGTCTTTCGGAGGGATCTACGAGGTATGCTTCTGGTGGTTATCGTCTTCTGGAATGCCTGTAGTGTCTTTACTTCAGTTGCTTTCTATCTGAGAAGGGTTGGTTTTCAGCGCATGGTACCCTTCTCCAGGGTACTTCGGAAGGTTGAAATACGAGTGAAGACTGACGGATCGCATTAGTTTTCATTATTCTTATTTTGTTTAGGTTCGGAAGAACCTTTATTTGCCGAAATGGCTACGGTGAAAGTTCTTTTTACACAACACTATGGAGTTACACACGGTTGCACTAGGTCAAACCATGATCAATATATGCATCGAAGTTGGCATACATCGACATGATATAGAATGAGGGTCAATAGAGTCATGTGCCGAATGGGCACACCAGTTCTTGGCGTCTCGGGTTTCGTCCCGTGTATCACTGTCATGGATACTTGGACCGATAGAGTTGAAGCCGAACTATAGAGAGTCCTGAATGTTTCTGAATAGAGTATCTTTTCATGAATGGATTCTCACGATGCATTTCTATAATCACCTCACATATACTAGTCATGTATAATTAAGGTGGGGAGGACTGTTGACTGAGCGACACCACCTTAAATCCACAACCAAACGAGGAACAGGAAATGAGGTGGCCTTCATTCACTCTAGGTCTATCCATCTCAATTTTACATGGCCGTAACGTATATGTTTAGCCATTATAGTTTTACCTGATGAAATTTTAAATTTTATAACAGTGCCGCGACTTTCTCCTTAACGGGGAAATAATTACATTTAGAATTAGCCTTTTTATGTTTTCGGTTAACTACCTGAGATTGAGAGACGTACTAAAAATCTATCGGGTTCCTTGATGCTTCTCCCTGAGCATTAGGGTCGGACTCCTCCTGAGTCTGTGTTGTTTCCTTCAGTTTGGGTAGTTCTTCTTGAAGTGTCCATCCTTACCACATAGGTGGTAAACTGGGTTGTCAGCCACATTAGTGGTTGATGCAATAAACTCAACCAGGATTCTGCAGACGCGAGCAGCATGGCCCTTCATATTGCACCTAGCACAAAAGAGTTTATCGATAGCTATCACGATGGTGGTAACTGTACTTGCTGCAGCGGAGAAGGTTTCCTAGGTATGGTCTTCTTGAAGTTGGGATGGAAGAGTTGGCAGGGGTATTGACTGCCTCAGCTCGTTGCCCTTCGGAAGGACCTTGAGCCGAGGTACTTCCCTCCTCATTCTGGAACCTTCTCTTTAGTAAAGTTGGCTGAGGTCCTTGGGTGGTTAGGTATGCGGTTGAGGGTTGTTGCAGTCTGTGGCTGGGATCGGAATTCCCGATAGGGCTCTTCCTAACATTAACATTGTTAGCATTCAACTGAGCCCTAACAGCTGCAACGGCTGCCGAGACTGCAGCCTGGAACATAGCTTCATCGAGTAGGAGAGTAGGTTTCTTGCTAGTGGATTGGTTACACTTGCTCGGAGGCATGGTTTTTCCCTATACAGAAAGGAACTCAAGCGGATGAGAGACGATGGTTAACCCTGGATATATGTGTCCTTACTGTATTAGGCATAATTTTTCCCGTGCCTCGGATATTGGTTGTTTGAGTGTCAACCTACATTCCTATGATGTAGTCCTGATGTACAAGGTAGGAGTGTGAGCATCGGAAAAAGCTATAAGATGGGAATCGTTCCTACTAAGTTACCTTTATACTGGGAAAGGTTTCACTCTCTGGCCTGGAAAGATTTGAGAATAGTTCGGAACGAAGTCCGCGGGAAGAAGAGCTCATGAAGACTTATGGCTAAATGTCCTCAATAGAGGTGTTGGGATCCGCTCTAATCGTGTTACTGGCATCGGGAAATGGCGATTTGCCTAACACATAGTGTGAGTAGTGTAACCACTAACTCACTAAATTGTATTATTTTATGGGTGTATTAGCATGACGAACACGAGGAAAAGACGCTTCTCGGGTTCCATGTACTGGCTCCCTCTGTCTACCTCGTATCTTTGTATGGAATCAACGTTGGTTTCCTTCGGGTAGTTACCTAGGGTTCTCTCCTCGTATGGACATATTGAATCTCTAATCCGCCTTCCTTCTGATTCCGACTCTGAGCATCATCGCTAAATGATGGATGGCTGGAAACGTTGGAAGTTTAGGCGAATTTCCCACCATGTCCCTAAAAAGATATAGGCACTTGGTGATTTCAATAGTCTCTTCTTGGTTCATTTACTTCCTAACTGGAAATCCTCTCAATGAACCTCTTCTGAGTCTTCATCACCTCTTCTGCCGAGTATTGAAGTGGATAGGGTTTTCCACAGGGTTTGTGTGAGAATGGAAATGTCTAAAGAATCCTAAGAGATTATTAACATTTCACTGAGTAATCCATATCTAGTCCTGCTACGATTACATAGGTTACACAAATCATATATAGCTTAGATCCGATAGGCCTTCGAATATGTGACACTACTCTGTATCCACATCCAAATAAGGAAAAGGAAGTAGAGCGAAACCACACATTCTTAGCCTATGGGATCCTTATTATATATAACCTTAGGAGTATACCCTCTGTAATTGTAGGTATATCAATAAGGATCTTTTTAGTTCTTCACACAAGGTTATCTATGGATCCTAAAATACCCCTATGGTATTTTAATTTATTGTTTATTTATTATCTTCTGAATATGATTTTGGGATTAGTGTGAGTCTTTTAGTGTTCCAAAATACTCCTATAGTATTTTAAACTTTATGTTTGGCTCTAGCATTCCTAGTTGGTAAGTTTCAGACTTGTTGCAACACCACTATCACTCCCAAGCACACGTTCATCGCATCTCGAATAAATGTAGTTGATCAGGTTACATTTATTCCAACTTACGATTACATAACTACCCAGGTTTGACTGTAGTGCTCAACATCCGAAGACTTTTATTCTTGTTCTTCTTGTGATACTTGTGTTCGAGTGTTTAGATTCTGGATGTTCTTATACTTTGGTAAAATATGCTTATATTTTAAAGTATAATTCTGGGTCAGAGTGTTTTATCCCTGTGTATTTATAGGCTATATATCTTCCATGAATTGATATACTTAGCTCACTATAAACAATGCTCTGATACCAATCTGTCACACCCCAAAACCGGAACGACGGAAACGTTCTGGGGTGGATGGTGTCATGTCAAGTATCACAACATATGCAGTATAGTAATCAAAGTACATCAACCATTGCATTAATAGTAATAGTTTTACATGGTTTATATTACATTACATCATCAAAGTAATACAAGTAACAATATAGGTGCAACTTGGTACTAAACTGTCTTCACCAAATGCTCCTGGGATGTACCTGTCTATTGCTGACCTGGGAATACAAGTTATTTGAAAGCGAGTATCAGCATTTTTACAAATGCTGGTGAGTTCATAAGTATGTAGTATCATTTTAATTCAAATAACTTTATACAAGTAGTAGTTTTAGAAGACACAGTTAATTAGAGTCCTTTCCAGAAAATCCTATATTTTCTAATTTAAAAGCTGTCTTCTACCAAGACTGGACGGAGTTATGTTGTAAAAAGTGATTTTTTCCTTAACACTATCAGTATCAAAATAGGTATTGATTGTAAAGAAAGTAGGAGAATATCAGGAAAAATAACATATGCCTCAGCTGTGAAGACTTCTGACTAAGGCAAAAGAAATCATAGACTATAGGAGAGTATCGAATGAACAACGCGCTTGACTCAATCTAACGAGAGAAGACACATACCCCAACCAATATCAAATGAATGATATGTCTTGCAAGGTCTAAAAACAGTGAACACAGACCCCAGACAGTATCAAATGAATGATAAGTCTAGCAAGGTCTAAAACAAAGAGTGAATGTGAACTTGTATGTAACCATGCTGATTGACGATAGAGTATCCGGTGACCCTCTAGATCACGCGTAGAGGTAGTGGCAGTCGTAGTAGAGGCTTCATGTCACCCATGGGCCTTACCGGTGCAGACTGTAGCTAGTAGTCAGGGTGTGGGAGTGTTAGTCCCGTATAGATCTATACACATGATGTTCGCTCTCCTTCCCGGAGACTCTGGTTACACGGCATTGGCGCAATGAAGCGTCGTCGTGGGAATATTGTGTCACATTCTAAAGTAATAGAGATATAAAGAGAGATATAGTGAGACATAGAGTCTCCTAACTATTCCTATAATAGTTACGAGTGTCTCTGATCTATGAATGACGAGTGGGAGGATGCCCTTGCTACCCAAGGGAAATGAACTGATTGATGTAAACCTATATGTCTATGCTTGTATATATAATGTATAACTAATGATCAAACGACCTTCAGATGGATATCTGATCCCACAAGACCACATCTCAACGAAGAATAGGAAATAGGGCGAACTAGCCTTCCTAAGTCCTTTAAACATTATTTATATAACTTATACAACCACATGCATACATTTCACTAAGTAGAAGCATTTAACGAAGTTTAAGTGTTTAACGAAGTAGGAGTGTTTCACAAGGTATAAGAGTTAACGAATAGGGGCGTATCGTGAAGTAGAAGCGTATCGTGAAGTATAAGCATATCGTGAAGTATAAGCGTATAGTGAAGTATAAGCGTATCGTGAAGTATAAGCATATCGTGAAGTATAAGCGTATCGTGAAGTATAAGTGTATCGTGAAGTATAAGCGCATCGTGAAGTATAAGTGAATCGTGAAGTATAAGTGAATCGTGAAGTAGAAGTGTATCGTGAAGTATAAGTGTATCACGAAGTAAAAGTGTTAATAAAGTAATAGTATTTAACAAAGTAGGAGTATAAAAGCATGGAAGAAAACTTTGATGAAATCTTTGGAAAACCTTTATACTTTAAGAAAATCATTCAAAAACAAGTTTTGATTGTAACCTTGATAAAGTAGACAAAATCTTTGTTTAAAATATTGTTGTAGCAGAGTTTGAAATAAAACCTACAGCACGAGAGGCAATTTGAGAAAAGCTTTGAACACATAAAGACGTTTTAGAAAACCATTTACATTATCATACTTGGTAAAACAGTTGACAGTGTAATGAATCCTTATGCATGGGGGTTATCAATCACATGTGATTGATATGATAACTGGCATGTTTAACTTGTATTCGCCCCTAAAAGCATGTAAAAACATTTGAAAGGTTCATTAAGGGGTATGAACTCACCTGTTGTAAGTGGATCCGACGAAGGTGCCGGTTGGGTGCTCGGTATCAAGTAAAGACTTGAACACACTTAGTGACCTATTAAACATATGATAACATATGTTTACATACAATTAGAAAATATAATACTAATTAAACACGTATACACATCCTAAAGTGCGGAAAACACTTTGGTTAAGTGCTTGGAGTGTCCCGGGTAACATCTAAGGGTGTGTATGGCTTAAATAGGGAGTTTACTCTTCAAGAGTAAACTCTTCCTAGAGTTCACGGCCCTGGGACTAACTCCCCATGAGTTTACAGCCGTAAAATCATGTTGAGGGTGTTCTAGGATGCCAAAATGTCTTATATCACTTGTGGAATTATGATAGGCTCAAATATAGGATTTATAAAGGGTTTAAGGACTCAAATGCACCATTTTAGGGAGTTTATGGCAGTAAACATGGAGTTTACGGCCGTAAACTTCTACTCACCCTATCCTTTTTTGTTTTTAGGTCTTAAATGGTATAGAATAAAGTTCTATGCATTTTTCCAAGTCAAATGGGGAGTTTAGGGCATCATTTGGGTACCTTTTAGGAGTTTACGGCCCATGGACTTTTCCTAGGGGGGTTTACGGCTGTAAACTCCTATTTCCTTGGTTTCTTTAATGTTTAAAGTATTTACATCCGTGGGATTGCTTCTAGACATTTTCCAAGGCCATAGGAGGTGTTTGAGGGCATTTCTAACAATTGAACTTAAGTTTACTCCCCATGAAGAGGAGTTTATGGCCTAAGCATGTTCTTGGGTAGTAAACTCAAGTTTACTGTCCAAAATTATAGTTCAAGGTGTTCTAAGTCCGAATGTGTAAGTCCACAGGTCATATCTAAGCCTTAAGGGTAGTTTGGAGGGGTTTTGGGGCTTAAAAACCCCATTTAATGGTGTTTACGGTCCAAGAGTGTTCTTGGGCCGTAAACACATGAATTTACCCCTATTTGATGTTTTAAACACAAATTTGCATGCTAGCTAAGCTATACAACAAGTTAGGGTAGATTGCTTACTCGTTTGGGGCTCGAAACGGATGATTTTTGGCGCGAAAATTAAGTTGTAGAGAGAGAGTTAGAGAGAGTAAAAAGGGTGGAAATGAAGTTTACTCTCCATTATATAGGGGCTTGAGTTGAGGCTCAGTGAAAATCTACCGGATACTGCTGTTAAACGGGGCTTATTAACAGAAGAAGAGGTTAAAAATGACGGAATAAATTTCGGGTTGTCACATTTGTTTTATGATATCTTCTTGGTAAGAAGATCATGTGAGGGTTCCCATGGCAAAAAGACCATGTGGAGGTTCCATGGCTGGAAGACCATGTGAGGGTTCCCATGGCAGGTAGTAAGACCACATGGGGGTTCCAGTGGCACTAGTTATAAGACCTTGGACAGTTGGCATGGCTTCCTTATATGTTAGTATGCATGGCTTATGTGATGTATGTAGCTTTATAGATAATGTGATATGTATTATGCGGATTATATGTGGGGTATGCCTTGGGGAACTCACTAAGTGTTACCTTATTGTTTGTGGATTTCGTTTCAGGTACATCTGATCCCAAAGGCAAGGGCAAGGCTTGATGGTCAGCGTGCACTCTCTATATGGCAATTGGTTGTGGAGACACTCTGATATTTGTAATCAAATGTTAACGTTATGAATTTTGGAAACAATGATCTATATTCTACATATTTAATGGAAATGTTTGACTAATTAAAAATGAAAAATTACTTTTAAAAAATTGGGTTATTACACTGATGATGAAAGGAATATTGGGGAGTTAATGATGCTTAAATAAGGTCCAAACACTATAAATTAGGCATTGGGCATCAATCATATATATCCAGTGTACCTGATAAATCCCACACATTTCATTTAAAGGCCAACAGGACCAACTTTGCAAACAATTCTCATACAAGGGGCTAACGTTGTAAATTACCTAGATCAAGATGTTATAATTCTCCCCTACTTGGACCAGACTTCGTCCTCGAAGTCTACTCAAGGTAATGTCATTGGACCTTGACCAAAGATACCACCTTGCTGCGTAAGGTCTTCATCTTCCTATCCAAAACTGCCACTATCCTCTTAACATAGTTCAGGCGATCATCAACCTGAATTTCATCCAAAGGAACAACCGCTAAAACATCAGCCACATACTTTTGAAGTTGACAAAATATGGAAGGTGTTGTGAATCTGAATGAGCTCCTCAAACAAATCCAACCGTTATAGTTGATGGATTTTGAGCATTCTAACACTCCTAAAGTGTACATGCAACCCTAAATGGCTTGGATCTATGTTTTCTCTATTATACATGCAAATATCAATTTTCCAATGTATTATCCTAACTAGCATATTATGAAGTACAAGTAATATGAAATGTAGTAGATTAACATAAGTCTTTGTTGTAGCTTGATTCCAAGGATCTTAAGAGCCTAGTGCCTAATGTGTGACACCTCAAATGGTTCACACAACATCAAGAACACTTGGAATAACATGAGAATAAGGATACATGTACAAAATTCGGTTTTTCCCTCTTGTGTACACACACTAGTCACACTAGTTCCACTAGTGTGATTTCATGAACCATAGACCTCTCTATAGTATGGAGGATTAGGGTTACATTCACGTAAGCCCTAATACCCATGACCTTTCATTTCCATAGGATCCATGTGTTAAACACTCCATGGACTATCCATGAAAGCTTAGCCCAACCTAAATGAACTTGGCCCACCAACTATATATAAGAGTCCATATTTAATTAGTTCCTTTTGATCACTAAATTAATTATAAATTAATTCTTGATGAATACTAATTAAATAATATGATTTCATATTAATATATTAGAACTTATAATATATTAATATGCATCACTAGTATCTTTTTTCTCATTTTGTCTATCCAATTGTTCCAATGCCATGCAACCTAAATGGACCATGCCAAGTCGGGTCGAATACATACCAATAATAATTTTGGCTTAGACATCTAATCCAACAGTCTCCTACTTGGATAAGTCTAAAACTATTATTGCATATGATTCCAAAACCCGACTAGCAATCGTAGCTCTTAAAAGTTGTTGTCAAATTTTAAATATATCAATTATGTGTCCATTAGATAAGGGATCATATATTCCTCCATTCTAGATATCATATGGACTGAGACATGGATTATAATCATTCTCTCTGTCCATCTGTTGTTTCCCAATTTCTGATTTATGACGACCGACTAATTGAACAAATCAAATCAGTCCAGGCTTGGCCAAGCACTTTGGGGTGGCATCGCTAAATCATGGAGGGGCCCACAGATATCGCTTTTATCCTTCTAAGGGTAAAAGGAATGGATAAAATTTGATTAATATGCTTGTTCTACTACTTGTTGAATCATACACAAAGGCACGTTTCATAACATCGAGTTACGATTGCATTTTCGTGCAATCAATGTATTACCAACTCATAGTCAACAACTCATATCTCCAGGTGTGAAGAATATAAGATATTATCGTCTCATGATTCACTCATGATAAAATCCATGAAATGATTCAAATGAGCGTGGGTTGGATCCAATACTCAGAACTTATGAGTACTCATGAATGTTGTAGAAACTCTTACTATATCTAACAACTTAGATATCTAGAAACCCGATTCATGATAGTCTTAATTCATACCTAGTTCCAACATACGACTGAATGTGGAGAGGTTAAATAACTTAGTCATTTGGAAAGAATAACCCAGTTATTCTGGAAGTCAAAACATGCAAAGTGAAACACAAGACTAATCGAATCCAATATGATCTCAGAACTTATGAATATAAATAGAACAACTTTTATTTATCACCATATTGATTACACATTATTCATTGTATATTGTTTCAAATTATCAACATTATACTTGAATTAAAACAATAGTTTTCCCATGCTCCAATCATGTACACTATGTTTTCTAAACAGTAGTCATGCCATACACCAAGTATGAACACTATGTTTTCCTATGATATTTACTTTATAAAATAGATCGATTGAACATAGTTTCAATGATTCTCATGTCACAATCCCAAATCCTTACCGCAAAGGCAAGAATTCCAAATTCCACCCATTTACTGAAATATGTTAGATATTAAACTTATAAGCACTGATCCTCTTGTAATGATTATGCATAAAGTCAGAAACACTTGTCAATACTCATTACAGAGTATTCCAATGGAGTTCAACTCCATGGAAACGAAGTCTCATATTCTAAGTACATTGCTTTGAACATCGTTCTAGCATTAAGTTTTCTAATCTTACATAAATTGAATAACTTCCACCTATGGAGACTTCTCCATATTCCCATTTTGAGTATCACTTATGGACAAGAGTTGCCTCCTTTCAGAATATGTCAATATGGTCCTTCAAAAATTAACACTATACTTGCAACTCTCCCTGAGCAACCAATCTTTGGTAAACCTTAGATTGTCCTCGAAAAATGCTTAATCATTTTAGTCATATCCAATTCTATATTTTCCCCTCTTAATACCCTGTGCACTTGGAAGATTTAGAAAGGATGAATATTATAGCACATACAATCAATCCTATATCTGAAGCATATGGGACACGATTCATGATGTCTCACATAAAGACAAGATACTAGACCAGTCTTTTGCTATAATATTTCTATTTCTATTTGTCGTGTTCTCACAATTTAGATTATGAAAAGGGATGTCGTAATCATAATCGAATTTTAGAACGCAAATAATGTACCCATATATAGAATTTCCTTATGTTGAGCCATTCCAACATAAAATTCATATATATATATATATATATATATATATATATATATATATATATATATATATATATATATATATATATATATATATATATATATATATCCTTGACTAAAGATGATTAAAAACTCAATCTAAGCGTTTAGACTTGAAATGAAGTATAATTTCGTCTCCCTTAATTATAGCAAAACAACTTTTCCCAATTGAACCTTTTGTTTTCTATAATTAATATTGGTAACTTGCAACACTTATCATGATTATCATGCTCTCACTGACATGAGAATTATCAACATAACACTTATGCTCCCATTAGCTTTGACATGTACTCAAAAATCAGCTGAACTTCTAGAAATCAATAATTTATTGACTTTCTTACCGAAGTTCAGATTTCTTATATGAGATGCTTTGATAAGATCTTATCAAAATCATACACCTTTCCTTATATAGAATACATGTATGTCTAAACAATTTCATAACTATGAAAAGGGATGCCGTAATCATAGTCTCAATTGTTTAGACCTTTGCCATTCCTCACAAGTCCATGTTAGTGTGCCAGTTAACCACACATGCTTCACTAAAAACTTTGAGAATGCAAATATCACATGTAACAGCCCGGAATTTCAGGTATTACTTTAAATTATCTTGGGGAATATTTGGGGGGGGGGGGGGACTCGGCGAGTTGATGCCTGACTCGCCGAGTAGGACCACGGTCTTAGTCACAGATTCGCGACTGGACTCGACGAGTCCATTAGGGACTCGGCGAGTCGACGCTGTTCAGCTGAAACCCTAGCCGTTTTGATTCTGGATCGTATATAATGCCTTTAGGGCCGTCATGTCTCGTCTTTTGGCCGATTGAAGATAACCAAAAAGTCTGTGGGCATCTGGAACAAGGGTGAAGGCTAGTGGAAGCTTGAAGAGGTTGTTAGGCAAGGAGAGGCAAGGTGGTGATCAAAGGAGGATCAAGGGGTCGAGCTCTGAAGGTTGGGGACACAGGGAACACGTTTTCCAGGTAATCCTCGGATCATTTCTGTAGTTTTGGTGTTGTACACGAATCTAGGGTTTAGGAAACCCATTTAAGGATTTGATAGATTATAGTGTTGTTATAAGTGTTTAAATCCCAGTAATAGAATGTGTAAAGGTCCAGGAAGCCCCATATTTATATATTACAGAATCATGCGAATTACAGGAGGCAGTTGATTGACTGCATGGCGAGGACTCGCCGAGTCCAATGATCAGACTCGGCGAGTAGCTTGAAGATTCACTAGGACTCGCCGAGTTGTTCTTCAGACTCGGCGAGTAGCTTGAAGACTTACTGGGACTCGTCGAGTCGTTCTTTAGACTCGGCGAGTGGAGTCGGGGTGTCTAGACTCGCCGAGTTGCCTTCGCACTCGACGAGTCCGGTCAAGTTGACCGTTGACCTGTATGTAATTTAGTAGGGTCAGTTGTCTTGTTTGATAAGATCATTAATAAAGGTATGTGGTATTATAGGGAGCCTGCAGATTAGCGGATCGAGTGCAAGTAGCTCGAAGGGTTTATAGCTTGCATACTACGAGGTGAGTCTTCTCACTATACCTCACCCGGAAGGGTTTGACTGCGTGACCGGAAGGTCGTATGTGTTATATTTATGCTATGTCTAGAGAGGTAGATGCTTTATATGTGATGTATGCTTATATGTGATGTATGCTTATACGGGCCGAAAGGCGAGACTTTATGTGATAGAAAGAACGGTATGATGTATGACTTATGTGTTATGTGTGATATGTTATATGTGTTATGTTTTATACTATTATGGGCCGGAAGGCAAAATACTATGGGCCGGAAGGCAATTTAATACGAGCCGGAAGGCGATATGTTATGGGCCGGAAGGCGATTATGTTACGGGCCGGAAGGCAATGTTATGTGGACCGAAAGGTCCGGGCCGGAAGGCGTATGTGGGTAAGTCGTATACTGGGGAACTCACTAAGCATTTATGCTTACCAGTTGTGTTTATGTTTTTCAGGTACTAGTGATGACCGTAGGAAGGCGCCGGCGTGACACGTACACACTGCCATTGTTGAAGATCTTGGGGGATTCGTTATTTATATTTTTGCAATAAACTTGGAATAAATTCTTTTGTCGAATAATGATGTTTTATTTTAAATGAAAAATTTATTTGAAAATTTGAGCTGTTACATCACAATTGCTATCCACTTAAAATCTACTTAGTGAAAGCGTTTCCTCACCATCATTTTCATGAATCAGAGAGAAACCTTATGACACTTAGATTTTATGGTGTATGAGTTCCTATTCATGTGAATTTGTCAAAACCATAATCACAAGACAAGGTTAGTGACAAATTAAAACTCATATGGACTGAACTTGTGCAACCTTAACTTCGTGCAACCTAGCAGCACAAGGGCCTGCCATTGCTTCCAAGTAGTTATGCAAAAAATGGAGAACTTTTCAGAACTCATATGCAAAGCCAGCTTTAACTGGAATGGGCACAAAAATAGGAATATGTCAACATGATAGGTTACAAACCTCAAGTCGTGTGCTAGTGATAAACTACAGGTTTATATTCTTGATTAGATCTTGAAACTTTTCTAAGATCTTTAAGACTCCGACTGTCCTCTTGACATTTAAGACTTCATATAATTGGCCTAAGTTGGTCTCTGTTTTATCCAAAACATCACAACTTACCAACTTTAAATGTACAAGAGTAGAACACATTTTACTCTTACATTTGAATAGTGTTGATAAACCTTCTTTAAGATGTGTCACTCAAGTTACAATATCGGAGTATGATGTTTTGGAACGAAGTATAACTCATCTTCTTGACTTAATCATTTCAAAAATTCATGACTCCTCTTCGTAGCCATAAGAATGCACTAAGATGTCCTTAGATGGTTAATTGTGACATGGTCTCACAATCATTAAGATGATCATAATACATGATACTAACGTACTCTCTTATCTTTTCAGATTCTAGAAAGTTTTATCTTTCTGCTTAATTTGATTCTTCTCATTCGTTCTGCCATACATCGAAACTTTTCCAATGCTTCAGAAATATACTTAAACTTGTAAGTATAACCATATTTACTAAACTTTAGTAAATCATGATGAATAGTCTTATAGATCTTTTGTGGTGGACATGATCAGTGCACAAGCATGTGTACTCAATCCCTCGGTCCTTCACTTGACTCACATATACATGTTAACAAGGAATTAGTCTTAGTTTTACAAAGAAGATAATTCTTACTTATCATACGATACAACTTGCATGATTCCAAGTTCCGGTCCAATCGAAACTTGGGTGATGAGAATCTTTCCTCAAATAGTAAATTTAGACATTACCACAAATGAAAGAATCAAATTCACATTTCCATTATTGCTAGAAACATACAAATATCATTTTTTCAATAAAAGCCATTGCAAGGAGATATAAACTATAATAAAATCAAAATTTTATTTATTTATAAAATGTGGAAACACTTATTTTAGAGTTTGTGCATTGACTTGGTGAGTTGGATGCCCCAACTCGTCGAGTAGAGGCAAACTCATGGATGCTGGGGTCAGGACCTACTCGAAGAGTCGGAAGGCCCGACTTGGTGAGTAGGAGTTGTAGAGTGAAAACCCTAATTTGAGGGTTTGCACCCTATATAAGGATCATAACCTTCCCCTTATGGCCTCCCTTAGCACCTTTCTACCCAGAGAAAATAGTTTTCGGCCGCAAACCCCTTGAGTGAGAGTAAGAGCATTGGTTAACCAACGCTGGTGTGTTGGAAAAGGGCTTTAGAAGAAGGAGCAAGAAAGGAAAGCAGTAGATCCGACATCTACACTATATTAACCACCATTTTAAGGTTAAAAGTCATTACCTTGAGCTATAGATTCTTAGATCTCTTCTCTTGAATGTAGATGACCATTTTTGGGGCATAAGGGAGTTAAAACTTAGATCTGGACCTATCAGAAGGATATGGATCCAGATCTGGACCCCTTTAGGTCCTCAATGGCGTAAAGTTACCCACTTTGTTGAGTTTAGTCCCTTCCTTTACTCAAAAACCTTGCTAAAATCTTAGTTTGGTCGGTATGGGCTTAAAGGGCCTTGCATTCACGTCAAGTTTGCAACTTTACGTGGTATCTATACCAAGAGAGCTTGGATCTGGAGTTTGGGACCTTAGATCCCATTGAAAATGGCTAAACATGAAAGGGACTGAAGGAACTTGTCGAGTTCCTTATCTGACTCGGCGAGTCTAGTGGGTTTTTCCCATTTTCGGGATCTAGGGTATTTTCGATGAAGAAGAAGGATTTTCGGCCATGAGTTTTTCAGTCTGGGTTTTCAGCCTAGGTAGAGTTTTCACCTTGATTGAGTTTTTTGCCTTTAATTCATAGAGGAACTCGACGAGTTACATAGGTAAATCGAGAAGTTGAATAATTATTCGGTTAACTCAGAGAGTTGTTGGGTTCACTCTACGAGTTAAGGTCAACATAGACTATTGACCTTGAATTTTGACCAAGTTTGACGTTAAGGGTAATTGTGGTATCTTGGGGTCATGACAAGTTAATCGCTTAATGTTTTTAGGTGGCTGAGTGGGAACAACAGGTGGGATACGTTGGAATTTTAGCTTGTAGGTTCAACATTCAAGAGGTGAGTCTTCTCACCATACCAATGGGTCTAAGACACCAAGGCTGGCACATCTTATGATATGTGGATTGTTGATTGATTATGCATTATGTTATTAAGGCACTGTATGGAAGACCCCGATGGGTTCACGTGATAGTAGGCTAAGACCACGTGGGGGTTCTCGTGACATTGGGTATAAGACCTTGGATGGTTTCCATGGCATCCTAGTATATTTACATGATTAGTTGTATGATATTTTCTTGGTAAGAAGGCCGTGTCGGGGTTCCCATGGTAGGAAGACCATGTGGGGGTTCCCATGGCAAGTAGTAAGACCGCGTGGGGGGTTTTAGTGGCACTTGTTGTAAGACCATGGATGGTTTCCATGGCTTGCTTATATGTTGGTATGTAACACCCAGAATCTAGAAGACTCGGAAATGAAAGAAAACCCTAAGTCAAATGGGTCAACTCGTCGAGTCCAAGGGAGAACTCGACGATTCGGAGTGGGATCCGTGTGCAAGGTTAAGTGATCGACTCGATGAGTCAGAGAGTGGACTCGGCGAGTCTGGTATGGGTTAGGAAGCCCGAATTCCGGGACTTGGTACCCTATTTAAGTGTCTTATTCTCTCCCCTAGGGTTCATTTACAACCTCTCTCATCCAGAACCCAAAACCCTAGCCACCCAATTCCATTGATTGAGCTAGTTCTTGCCTTGAGAGTGAATTGAAGCTTAGAGAAGGAGGAAGGACCTTGGTGGTGCAAGAAGAAGTTATAGATCCAGAGTTAGGGTAGCATTTCGGACCATTTAGAGGTAAAAAGATTATACCTTGACTGTTAGTCATCTAGATCCCCTTTCTAGCATAGATTTGGTCACATTTGGACCATTTCCAAGGTCAATCCAAGTATTAAGCCTTTGAGGATGGATTGGACACAGATCTGGACACTCTTGAGCTTTAGAAGCTCAAAAGTTGTTGGATTTATCCAGCTAAGGTCCCATTTCATGACCTAGGCCTTCCTTGTAGCTTGTATTAAGTGTTCTAGCCTCATAACACCTTGCATCCATATAAAGTTAGCAACTTTACGTGCAATGCTTGCATAAGGAGTCTAGATATATGAGTTGGAGGTGTTGGGATGGACTGGAATCAGCAGAATAGATATGTCATAAGATGGACTCGACAATTCAGTTCATGGACTCGACGAGTTGGGTCGTAAACCCAAACCCTTCTGTTTATGAGTCAAATCAGTGAGTGGGGTTAGAGAAGGACTTAGCCAGTCTATGTCCATAATGGACATGAAGATCATGGTACTCGATGAGTTCAAGGAGAAACTCGGTGAGTCCAAGGCAATCTCCTTAGCTTATGAAGATGGACTCGACGAGTTGAAGAATAACTCGGTGAGTCGGTTGAAGATGGTCCCGAATGTTTAGTTGAAGTAGAACATATTGAGTTGTTGCTAGACACGACGAGTAGAGTCGAGGTTGTTTTGGAATTTGAGGAGCACAAACTCGACGAGTTGGTGGAACAAGTCGGCGAGTCGAGTCAACTGGAAGTTGACTCTGACCGTTGACTTTGACCTTGAGAAGGACCTTGACCAGAGTTCACCTAGTTGACTTCTGGAGGACAGTTAGGCTAATTATTATTATTGGTATTGGTAGCTCAGGGAGCTAGAGGACAGGCGGTTCAGAGAGTTTTCGGATAGCAGCCAGAGGGTTATCGGCAGCTTCAGCAATTTGAGGTGAGTCTCCTCACTGTTTGTATGGGTCTATGGCCACAATATTGTCCTATTTAGTTTATGTATGATAGGAATACCCGGGCTTTAGCCCTAGGCATTACGCACGAAAGAACAGGAGACGACTCCTGGCACACAATATGTTATTACGTCTCGCAGGAAGACCCGGGGGTTAGCCTTAGGCAATATGTATGAAAGACCAGGAGGTCGCTCCTGGCGCACTGTATGCTATTATGTACAAAATATCAGGAGGTGGCTCCTGGCACATTATCTGCTATTATATATGAAAGACCAGGAGGTGGCTCCTGGAATACGATATGTTGAGTTGCCTAGTAGAGTAGTATGTATAGTTGTCTTGGTGATGCTTGCATGGAAGACCAGGGGGTGGCCCTTGGCACTTGTCTGTAAGACCTAGGGAGTGGCCCCAGGCTTGACCACGAAGGCCATGTGCGGCCCGTGGCATAACCGCAAGACTATTTTTGGCACATTGCACCTTAGCAAGACTATGTTTAGCACATAGCACCTTACTTGATTATGGATATGTATGGCTCTTGGTTATGTATGGCATGTATGGACCAATTGGTATGTATGGTATGTGGTATCTGGGTAACTCACTAAGCTTCGTGCTTACGGTTTTTAGTTTTGGTTTTAGGTACCTTGTTATCAAAGAAAGGAGTCGGATCGATCATAGCGCATCACACTATGATTTCCACACATGAGATCTTTGGGGATTACACTCTGATATGGTTTTGTGATAATATGTTTTGATTATTGACACTTTGGTTTGACATGAGATATTATTATGAATGTTTCTATACTGTTGGTTTTATATAATAACTCAATTAAAACGAAATTTTTGGTCTTGAATTTGGGATGCTACATGGTATGCATGGCTTATGTGATGTATGTAGCTTTATAGATAATGGTATATGTATTATGTGCATTATATGTGGGGTATGCTTTGGGGAACTCACTAAGCGTTAGCTTACAGTTTGTGGATTTTGTTTCAGGTACATCTGATCCCAAAGGCAAGGGCAAGTCTTGATGGCTCGGCGTGCACTCTCTCTCTATGGCAATTGGTTGTGGGGACACTTTGATATTTGTAATAAAATGTTAATGTTATGGATTTTGGAAACAATGATTTATATTACTACATATTTTATAGAAACATTTGAGTATTTAAAATTGGAAATTTTCTTTTGAAAAATTGGGTTGTTACAAGTTGGTATTAAAGCCTTCGTTTGAGGGATTCAGGCACAGCCTCAGGTGTGTCGGGACTCAAAATAAGGAAATGGTAAAATTGTTTTCTAAAAAAAAATGAAAGTTAACACTTTTAAATAATGGAAAAAGGGAGAGTGCAACACGCGTGATCAGCTGAGCCAAGTAAGTAGTTTCCCCAATATGTTGGCCATGTTATACTGATATTTGAGTTATGATAATCATATGGATCTTGCTATGTGTACGCTCTTAAAATTGTATACAGTTAGGAGCTTATAGCCTTAGGATGATTGATTTGGCCTTATTTCTTGTTCCTTATTTGGTTGTGGTCCTAGGGTAGAATCTATTATTCAAAAGTCTATTTGATCCTTTTCTGTGTATAATTTGCATGCATAAGCAACCTGTTATGATTGGTGGGATTGATATGGGAAGAGAAAATCTTAGGATCGCCTAGGATTTGAGTTATGCGGTAGTCTGTAGGATATGATTTGTTTTGGGACGAATCAGAGGTAACAGGTAGAGCTTTGGGGAAGGTAAAGGTAGGTGTGGAAGGTAGTATTGGGCCCGTACTACTGAAAGCACAGGAGCCTGAATCAATGTTAGACCTGAAAGCTCTGAGGAGAACCAGTGTGGAAAGATCTCCTATTGGACATACTAATCATTATGGTTTATGACATTGCAACTCAATATGGTGATGACACGATTTAGGGCGGGGGAATTAGGATCGAGATCTAGATTCGAGGATGGATCAGGTGACACTACTGAGCTTATTGGCGAGAGATTGCGTGAGCTCATTGCAGCGGAAGTTACTAGGGTAATCCTTGACACTACCCTAATTATCTTTGGGATGGTCAAGGAAGGGATGATGGAGATTATGGAAGAGAGGATCAAGGTGTTTAGAGTTTAGATTGTTGCAGGCCAGGTTAGGGCCCAAACTCCTTCGTTCAAGGAGTTCAAGGTGTACAGAGCACTGGAGTTTTTCGAGGACAAACACCCCATTGTTAGCCGACACTGGGTGGTGGATATCAAGAACGCCCACCGCATGAGTTCTTGACCGGGTGCGACAAAGGTGGGTTTTTCTTCTTGTATGCTGAGAGTCAAAGCTCGGGACTGGTGGGGTGAGGTGACCAGTCAGGTGGGAGCAGCTGGAGTGGTTGAGACGACATGGGCCGAGTTTGTTCGGCGGTTTGATTTGGAGTTTTCACTAGCCATTGAGGTGCAATGGATGGTTAGAGAGTTTCAAGAGCTCCAGGAGACCAACGAGACTGCGACGAAGATCACCGCCAAGTTTCGTGAACAAGCATTATTGATCCCACAGTATGCTACTGATGAGGATATGAGGAGAACACGGTATCATTCCATGTTGAGGGATGATGTTCAGGAGTTTGTGAGCTTCACAGGGTGCAAAACCCTGAATGAAATAGTAAAGAAGGCCCGTGAGCGGGAAATAGGGTTGGACTTCTGCACTAAGCGGGAGCCTACACAGGAATAGGCAGCAGCAAATCAAGCTCAAAATCGTAAGACCTTGGATTCATCTGGTAAGGGTCAGTAGGGCCATGGTTGGTGTACCAAGTGTGGGAGATTCCATGGTGGTATTTGTCGGGGTTCAGGCCCGACATGTTATACGTGTTGTCAGTAGGGCCACATGAGCATGGATTACCCCAAGAAGGGATTATTTTTTCCACTGCAACCAGACTAGCCATAAAAAGGCCGATTACCTGAGGTTGCAGGGAGGAGTAGGACTAGTGGCAGGGCCTGTGCCTGCCACTATGAGGATTACTGATGGCCGCTCTGCTAAGGTGGATGCTCCAGCGGTAAAGAGTCGCGCATTCCAGTTGACACAACTACTGAGGAAGCACGGGCAACACCAGACGTTGTAGCTGGAACGTATTTTTATCTCACTGCTCTAGATTTATTGCATTGTTTATGTATACTTTGTGCTCAAGTATAGAGACCTTCTTGGTTCATGGTATGTCGGCTCACGTTTTGTTCGATTCGGGAGCTATCCGATCGTTGGTGTCTCATGTGCTTAGCAAGAAGTTTTGGGATGTTCCAGGAACATTGGATTCCCCGCTTGAGGTAGAGATTGCACATGACCGCACTGTGAGTGCGGCAAGGGTGTATTGGGATTGTGTCCTGAATGTTCTTGGAGAGAGGTTTCGTGTTTATTTAGTCTCGATACCATTGCGAGGGTTGAAGGTAATCGTCGGAATGGACTGGCTGGGGGCCAATGGGGCCATGATCGATTGCAAACACCAATTGGTGAGGGTTCGAACCCCAAGAGGGGGAGAATTAGTTATTCATGGTGAAAGGGCCTCGTAAGGGCCAAACCTTTATTCAGTTGCGAGGGAGAGGAGATTTTTGCAGCAGGGATGTACGAAATTTCTAGCATGTGTCTCGGATACGTGGGTTGAGACCATGACAGATATGGGCAGTGTGCCTATCGTACAGGAGTTTCGGGATGTCTTTCCCGAGGAATTACCAAGAGTGCCTCTGTAGAGGCAAGTGGAGTTTCTTATTGACTTGGTGCCAGGTGCCGCTCCGACGGCAAATGCACTGTACCGAGTAGCACATAAACAAGGTGTGTAGATCAATGTTGGATCGGTCGGTGATCGTTTTATTGATGATATCTTGGTCTATTCTAATACTAAGGAGCAGCATGAGCAACATCTGAGGGAAGTATTGGAGTCTCTAAGGGCGGAGAAGATTTATGCAAAGTTCTCCAAGTGTGTTTTTTGGCTGCGAGAGGTATAGTTTCGGGGGCACATCATCAATCAGGAGGGCATTTCAGTTGATCCAGGCAAGGTTGAGGCTATGATACAGTGGGGAGTACCAAAGAACGCATCCGAGAGCTATAGATTTTTGGGTTTAGCAGGCTATTATCGGAGGTTCATGCAGGATTTCTCCAAGATTTTGGTGCTTTTGACTCATTTGACCAAGAAGAATGTGACATTTTTGTGGGGCACGAATCAGCAGATGGCATTTGAGACCCTGAGATGGAGACTATGCGAGGCTCCGATTCTAGTACTGCCTGAGGGGTTAAATGATTTAGTGGTGTATTGTGATGCATAGATTTTGGGGTTAGGTGCGGTGCTGATGCAGAGATGGCATGTGATAGCTTATGCCTCGAGGCAGTTGAAGCCTCACAAGGAGAATTACCCCACTCACGACCTGGAATTGGGGGGCAGTGGTGTTTGCTCTCAAGATTTAGAGGCACTATCTGTATGGAGTGCGGTGCACTACTTATACTGATCACAAGAGTTTGAAGTACTTAATGGATCAGCAGAACCTCAACATGCAGTAAAGGAGGTGGTTGGATGTGCTGAAAGATTACAGTTGTGAGATCTTGTACCATCCTGAGAAGGCCAACGTGGTGGCCAATGCTTTGAGTCGCAAGGCGGCAGGTTCCCTGCTTGGAAACTTTTGTCTAAGGATGACTGTGATCTCTCAATTGCTAGATATGATCAAGGAGGGCTAGGTCAAGGGTGTGAAGTAGGAAAATTGGAAGACTGGGTGAATTCAGGGAGAATACCCTTTGTTTGTTAAGGATAGTCGAGGTCTTCTGACACTGTGTGGCCAGGTGTAGGTACCGGTGACTGGAGGGGTGAGGTAGAAGATATTGGAGGAGGCACACAAGTGCAAGTTCTCTATACACCCAGGGGCTATGAAAATGTATAGAGATTTGAGACTAAGTTATTGGTGTCCCTGCATGAAGCAGGAGTTTGCCTGGTATGTGGAGCGGTGCTTGACCTACAGGAAGGTCAAGGTCGAGCATCAATAGCCTTATGGTAAGGTTCAGCCACTACCTATTCCCATGTGGAAGTGGGAGGAGATCACTATGAATTTCATCACGAAGTTACCAAGGACGGCGAGGGGTGTGGACATCATATGGTTGATTGTGGACAGATTGACAAAGAGTGCCCACTTCATCCCAATCTCTGAGAGTGTATCCACTGAAAAGTTGGTGGACATTTATGTGCGAGAAATGGTGGCTAGGCATGGGGTGCCAGTGTCAGTAGTCTCTAACAACGATGTTGGTTTTACATCTAGGTTTTGGAAGAAGTTCCATGAAGAACTGGCTACTCAACTGCATTTTAGTATGGCGTACCAGGGTGTTCCTAATCACACCCGAGTTACACAAAGTCAAAACCATTTTACAAAAAGCAAAACCACTTTGACTTAAAACCCTAAGTTGAAATGACATCTTCCCTCCCCTCCTCAACCTTTCCTTCTCACGCCTTTTTTTAAATTATAATGTTTCTATTTTCTTCAATTAGTGAAAAAGTTACAATGCTTAATAATAATTGATAGGCACATTGAAATTATAAAATTATCGAGAACAAAAAAGAGTAACTAAAAAAAATAGACACAAGTAATATAGAAATAAAGTATCCGTTAGCTGTAAATTTATATTTATTGATTTTCTAATTATTATTTTTGTTATTTATTTCTAAATACTATTACATTTAATAAAACATAAATTAGAATATCAAAGCATAATGTTTGAGAGTTGATGACCAAGCGACGACAAATTGTTATTCTCAATGTTTTAAAAAATAGTTTGAATCAGCCGATTGATAGGGAAACTGGTAAGTGAGCGAATCAATTAATGGTTTTATGCATATTGTAACATCCGGATTCGCAAGTATATTATTCTAATATTTTATTTTTGGAATTTGTGAAGGAACTCGGTGAGTTGATGCTTAGGCTCATCGAGTAGGGTCGCAGATTATCATCCGGGTTCGCATTTAGACTTGGCGAGTCCACGCTGTTTAATGAAACCCTAATCCCCCGGGGTTGGAGCCTATTTAAGGGCACTCATAGCCTCCCATTGAAGCTACCAGTCCCTTGCGAGCACCCTAAGTGAGCTAAATCGTTTGGGAGGAAGGAGAAGCCATATTTGATCTTTCTATCTTTGGTTTAGAAGGAAGAAGGTGATCAAGAGCAAGAAAAGACTGAAGGAGGTGTGATTCTAGTGATTTCAGAGTCTAGAGACTTCAACTTGAGGTATTTATTTGGACCTTCTTCAGTCTTGGTATTGATTCTTAGAGTTAGGGTTTTCTAACCTCTTTTGAGGATGATTATGTGGAGCAATTGGTCCCTTCTCGAATTTATGCTTTGGATCTGGACTCAAAGAGGTCCAGAGACCTTAACCCTTGGAGCTTTATGAATTATCTTGGGAGTCGTGAGCTTAGAATGTCATTTTTGGGGCTAAATCACCAAATGAAACCATCTAGATGATATATGAGTGTCAAGGTCTGGACTTTACATGATTATCATGCTTGGGAAGGCCAGATCTATGGATTAGAGGAACAGATATGACCTCAGGAGGTCAATGGAGTTTGTGCATGGCATGTACTCGCTGAGTTGAATCGGGGTGGCCCCGCGATTCTTACCTGGGGACTCGTCGAGTAAAGGGAGGGACTCGACGTGTTAAATGGGACTAAAGAGTTAAGTGGACACGGGTGGACTCGTCGAGTTGCCCAAGTGCACTCGACGAGTCGGTTCAAAGTTTGACCGTTGACTTTGGTTGACTTTTAGGGTTTGGTCAACAATGAGGGCCTTTGAGCCAAAGGAGGGGTAAAATGGTCTTTTACCCTTATAAGAGTGCCTAGAGAGAGTGGATTCTAGTTCTGAGAGTTGTATTTATGAGAGTATTACTTTATGTGTTTAGGAGGAGGCTAGATCATGTTTCTATCGAGTCTGTGATTTACCGGGACATCTGAGGTGAGTCTTCTCACTATACTTTACCTAGAGTGGTAATTAGAGTTATGTGCTAGAGTTATCGTATGCTATTATGTGATGTGTTGTGCTGCATTGTTTCTATGTGGTTTATATCATGTGTAT
Source organism: Lactuca saligna (assembly GCF_052625555.1). Taxonomy (NCBI): domain Eukaryota; kingdom Viridiplantae; phylum Streptophyta; class Magnoliopsida; order Asterales; family Asteraceae; genus Lactuca; species Lactuca saligna. The sequence goes on along the minus strand of NC_136421.1, from coordinate 174,985,767 downwards.
ATCAGAGTATATCAGAGTTAGAACCGAAAGGTTCACAGAGTTAGGACTAGAGGGTCCACAGAGTTAGGGCCCACGGGCCCACAAAGTTATAGCCTCGAGTGGCTAGTATGTGTTATGTATGGTATTTTGGGGAACTCACTAAGCTTTATGCTTACAATGTTTTGTGTTATGTATTTTCGGTACCAGTGATGATATTGGGAAGGCGCCGGCATGATTCGTACACACGCATGGATTTTTATGTATTTGATCTTGGGAAATATTTTGTGAACCAAAGTTATCATACAATGTGATTTTGTTGTTAAATGTGTTTAAAAATGTGAAAATTTGTTTTGAATTTTACGGTGTTACAATTTGGTATCAGAGCCTTGGTTTAAGGGATTCAGATTCATCTTCGGGCGTTTCTGAACTCAAACTGAGGAATTGAGGAAAAATTTGATAATAAAGTAAATTTAAAAAAAAAAGAGTAAAAAGAGTTTTGAAACAAACAGAGGATAGTCGTGTGTACGATCAGCCAGCTCTCGAACGGTGATTTCCCAAAATACCCCTACAATAAGTTGTAAACGAAATGTTTTGCTATGTTATATGAATTATATTATGCATGCTAGAGTAAGACTACGTATTCTTATTAGGACTAGAGTGGCCTGATATATGATGCCTTAGTCTAGGAATTTTGTTATTGGGAATGCTTGAGAGTGTTGAGATAGTAGCAAGGAGCTTATGAGAGATTTGCTAGTAAGTGGCACATGATTAGAGAGAATAGCGTACTTGGGATTTGGGGATCTCGGAGGAGGACTTGGTGTGAATGCTGATTCGGTGTGGTCGGTAGTATTGGGCCCGTACTATCGAAGGCACCGGGTCAGTGTGCAACCCAAGTAAGAATCCTTAGGGTACCAGAGATCAAGTAGGTTTGGGATATCGAGTGTGTGTACATCCGAGCAAATTACTGATATCTTATGTTGTATTTCAGAGAGGCATCATGGTAGGGACACGTCACAGACCAGGGACCAGTGGAGGGGGTGTGAGTGACGAGGAGCTCCGCCAGATGATTCATGATGAGGTTGTTGCTGACATCCGCAATGAGATTCCAGAGATGTCCGGGTCTATTAAGACCACCCTGATAGAGACATTCGATGAGAGATACGCTGCTCTTTCTGGGGCTGCTGTTGCTGCGGCCACTACAGCAGTTGCGGCTAGATCGCAGGGTGGTGATGCGTTGCTGTTCCGGGAGTTCAGCAACACAAAACCACCGGAGTTTGATAGGACCCAGGACCCGATTGCAGCGATGAGGTGGATATCAGACATAGAGGGATGTTTCTTTACTTGTTCATCTCCTGAGCATTTGAGGGTCCGGTTTGCGCTGAACCAGCTTCGCTTGGGAGCGAAGGATTGGTGGAAGTTTGTGACGGCGCATTATTCGCCTGCTGAGCTTGCTGCAGTGACTTGGGAGAGGTTCACTGCTATGTTCTGAGATGAGTATGTTCCCCATGTGGAGAGGGAGCGTTTAGCCCAGGAGTTTTTAACCCTCAAGCAGGGTACTGATTCTGTCACAGTGATTACGAGGAAATTCCATGAGCGGGCGATGCTTTGCTCAGAGCACATGTCCTCCGAGCAGGCACATATGAGCCACTATCTGATCATTTTGAGGAGGGATATACGGGAGTTCATGGCGAACTCGATGTATCGGACATTTTCTGAGCTTCAGGAAAATGCCCGGAAGAGGGAGATAGAGTTGGAGACCCATGCTAGGGAGGAGGCTGAGTCTCAGGCGAGGGATCGGTGACAGGCACAGTCTCAATCAGCAGCCAAGCTGGCCAAGCCCGTTGATTTGTGATCTGGGAGTCAGAAGGGCCGCACTTGTGGCAAGTGCGGCAAGAGCCACGAGGCGGTGTGCAGAGTGGGGTCTTGCTACAAATGTGGAAAAGGGGAGCATATGGCCAGGGATGCCCCAAGGGGTTTGCAGTATGCTTTCACTGCAACCAGACCGGACACCGCAAGGAAGAGTGTCCACAGTTATGAGGGACTACCCAGGGAGAACCTCAGGGATCTTTCCCTGCTGCTATCATAGCTACTGAGAGCCATCTAGTGAAGGTCGAGGTACCGAAGGCGCGAGGGAGAGCCTCCCAGTTGACTGCGGAGGAGGTCCGCGCAGCGTCCGATGTCGTGGATGGTATGTATTCTTTCGTATATTTACTTTTATGTTGAGATATTGTGCTTATATTATGATATGTGTAGGTACTTTTATTGTGAATTCTGTACCTGCCTTGGTGTTATTTGACTCGGGTGCGAGTCGATCTTTTGTGTCTTTGGCTTTTAGTCAGCACATCAGTATTAGCTGAGAGGTGATGAGTCGACCTCTGAGAGTTTCCATAGCTAACAAGAGAGTGGTGTATGCCACCGAGGTGATTCGAGGATGTGTACTCGAAATTTTCGGCGTTAAGTTCCCGATTGATCTATTTTCTATTGCGATGGAAGATGTCTGTGTCATCGTGGGCATGGACTGGTTGAGCAAGTTTGGAGCGGTTATTGACTGCGAGAGACAGCTGGTGACCATACGAGACACTAGTGGGTGAGTTCTTACCGTATACGGCGAGGGTACGCGTTCTGGGTCGACATTTTGTTCAGCCGCTAGAGCGAGACAGAGTCTACAGCAGGGCGGTAAGGGATTTGTAGCATATATGATGGATACGAGGGTTGATTCAGAGAAATCGAGGTCAGTTGATAAGGTTCTGATAATGCGTGAGTTCCCGGATGTATTTCCGTAAGATTTACCAGGTGTGCCTCTCGAGAGGCAGGTTGAGTTCAACATCGATTTGGTCCCGGGAGCTGCGCCTATCGCCAAGGCACCTTACCACCTTGCGCCTCCCGAGATGCAGGAGTTATCCTCGCAGCTTCAGGAGCTGCTGGGGAAGGGGTTTATTCGGCCGAGCAGTTCGCCATGGGGAGCGCCTATCCTTTTTGTTAAGAAGAAGGATGGCTCACATCGAATGTGCATTGATTATAGGGAATTGAACAAGTTGACGGTCAAGAACCGTTACCCGTTTCCGAGAATCGATGATTTGTTCGATCAGTTACAGGGAGAATCTTGGTTCTCCAAGATCGATTTGAGGTCGGGATATCATCAGGTGAGGGTGCGAGATGAGGACATCCAGAAGACAACGTTCAGGACTCGTTACGGGCATTACGAGTTCGTGGTGATGCCTTTCGGGCTCACCAATGCGCCGGTGGTGTTCAAGAATGTCGTGAACAGAGTATGTAGGCCGATGTTAGACTGCTCGGTGATCGTGTTCATTGACGACATATTGGGGTATTCAAGATCCAAAGAACAGCATGACGAACATCTGAGAGAGATCCTCGGAGTGTTGAGATCGGAGAGGCTTTACGCCAAATTCTCCAAGTGTGATTTTTGGTTACGAGAGGTCCAGTTCCTAGGGCATCTCGTTAACCAGAAGGGGATATTAGTCGATCCGGACAAGACTAAGGTGGTGATGAGTTGGGAGGTGCCAAGGTCACCTACAAAGATCCGGAGTTTCCTAGGATTGGCAGGCTATTATCGAAGATTTATCAGGGATTTCTCCAAGATCGTCGTGCCACTCACTAAGTTGACCCGGAAGGGCGTTGCTTTCTCATGGGGCCCAGAGTAGCAGGCCTCTTTTGAGACACTTCGTCAGAAGTTATGTGAAGCCCTACTGTTAGCCCTTCTAGAGGGAATGGAGGACTTCGTGGTATATTGTGATGCGTCGATATCAGGGTTGGGAGCGGTGCTTATGCAGAGGGGGCACGTGATAGCATATGCATCGAGGCAGCTGAAGCCTCTTGAGACAAGGTATCCCACCCACAATTTAGAGTTGGGGGCAGTGGTGTTCTCCCTCAAGATCTGACGTCACTATCTGTATGGGGTCCGGTGTACCATATACACAGATCATAAGAGCCTGAAGTACTTCATGGATCAGCCCAGCCTGAACATGTGGCAGAGGAGATGGTTGGATGTGGTAAAGGATTATGATTGTGAGATCCTGTACCACCCGGGTAAGGCTAACGTAGTAGCTGATGTGCTGAGCCGTAGGACGGAGAGCGTCCCGATGCGAGACGTTTGTATGAGATTGACAGTGATGACTCCGGTGTTGGACACCATTTGAGGGGCCCAGGCCGACGCTGTGAGACCAGAAAACCAAAAGAGGGAGCGAGTTATCGGGCATGTATCGGAGTTCGTTATCGATGGTAGGGGGCTTATGACATTTTAGGGCCGGATTTGGGTGCCGTTTGTGGGCGGGACTATACCATTTTGATGGAAAAGGCATATCGATCGAAGTTCTCGATCCATCCCGGGGCCACTAAGATGTATTTGGACCTAAAGAGGGAGTATTGATGGCCCTGTATGAAGAGGGACGTTGCATGGTTCGTTGAGAGGTGCGTAACCTGTCGTCGGGTTAAGGCCGAGAACCAGAGACCACATGGTAAGTTGCAGCTGTTAGAGGTTCCTGAATGGAAGTGGGAACAGATTGCTATGGACTTTATAACCAAATTGCCAAGGACCATGAGGGGCATCGATGCAATTTGGGTGATTGTAGACCGGTTGAAAAAGAGCGCTCATTTCCTTGCTATTAGTGAGAGCTCTCCGCAGAGACTTTGGCAAAGGTGTACGTGAGGGAGGTGGTATCGCAGCATGGAGTGCCGATCTCGATTGTCTCAGATCAAGATGTGCGTTTCACTTCCAGATTCTGGAAGAAATTTCATGAAGAATTGGGTACGAGGCTGCATTTTAGTACCGCATATCACCCATAGACTAACGGGCAGAGCAAACGGACGATCCAGGCGCTCGAGGATATGCTCCGAGCGTGTGTGTTGGATTTCGGTGGGAGTTGGGACACATATTTGCCCTTGGCAGAGTTTTCCTACAACAACAGCCATCATTCAAGCATTGATATGCCACCCTTTGAGCTGTTGTATGGGAGGAGGTGTCGGACCCCCATTTGTTGGGGAGAGGTGGGGCAATGTGTAATGGGTAGTACGGAGATCGTGCTTCAGACGAATAAGCAGATACAGCAGGTCAGATAGAGGTTGTTGACCGCTCAGAGTCATCGGAAGAGTTATGCGGACAGGCATCGGTCCGAGCTCGAGTTTCAGGTCGGTGACTTCGTACTCTTGAAGGTCTCTCCTTGGAAAGGAGTGATGCGATTCAGGAAGAGGGTCATGTTGGGGCCTCGGTATATAGGACCTTTCAAGGTGATCGCGAGAGTAGGCAGGGTAGCCTACCGTTTGGAGCTACCCACGGAGTTGGGTCAGATTCACGACACTTTTCACGAGTCGCGGTTGAGAAAGTGTATAGCCGACGAGTCGGTAGTGGTATAGTTAGAAGATATTCAGGTGGATGTAGGCCTGAACTATGTTGAGAGACCGGTGGAAATTAGGGATCGGAAGGTCAAGGTACTGAGGAACAAGGAAGTGCCTCTGGTACAGGTGCAGTGGCAACATAGGAAAGGGTCAGAGCTGACTTGGGAGCCGGAGCACGAGATGCATGAGCAGCATCCAGAGTTGTTTGCAGAATGAGACTTCAAGGGCGAAGTCTGTTTCTAGTGGGGGAGAATTGTAACATCCGGATTCCCAGGTATATTATTCTAATATTTTATTTTTGGAATTTGTGAAGGAACTCGGCGAGTTGATGCTTAGAATCGCCGAGTAGGGTCACGGATTATCATCCGAGTTCATGTTTGGACTCAGCGAGTCCATTAGTGGACTTGGCGAGTCCACGCTGCTTAATACAACCTTAATCCCCTGGGGTTGGAGCCTATTTAAGGGCACGCATAGCCTCCCATTACGGCTACCAGTCCTTTGAGAGCACCCTAAGTGAGCTAAATTTTTTGGGAGGAAGGAGAAGCCATATTTGATCTTTCTATCTTTGATTTAGCAAGACGAAGGTGATCAAGAGCAGGAGGAGACTGAAGGAGGTGTGATTCTAGTGATTTCAGAGTCCAGAGGCTTCAACTTGAGGTATTTATTCGGACCTTCTTTAGTCTTGGTATTGATTCTTAAAGTTAGGGTTTTCTAACCTCTTTTAAGGATGATTATGTGGAGAAATTGGTCCCTTTTCGAGTTTATGCTTTGGATCTAGACTCAAAGAGGTCCAGAGACCTTAACCCTTGGAGCTTTATGAATTATCTTGGGAGTTATGAGCTTAGAATGTCATTTTTGGGGCTAAATCACGAAATGAAACCATCTAGATGATATATGAGTGTCAAGGTCTAGACTTTACGTGATTATTATGCTTGGGAAGGCCAGATCTATGGATTAGTGGAACAGATCTGACCTCAGGAGGTCAATGGAGTTATTGCATGGCATGTACTCGCCGAGTTTCTCTTGAGACTCGTCGAGTTGAGTCGGGGTGGCCCCGCGATTCTTACCTAGGGACTCGTCAAGTAAATGGAGGGACTCGACGTGCTAGATGGGACTAAAGAGTTAAGTGGACACATGTGGACTCACCGAGTTGCCCAAGTGTACTCGACGAGTCAGGTCAAAGTTTAACCGTTGACTTTGGTTCACTTTTAGGGTTTGGTCAACAATGCGGGCCTTTGAACCAAAGGAGGGGTAAAATGGTCTTTTACCCTTCTGATGGTGCCTAGACAGAGTGGAGTCTAGTTTTGAGAGTTATATTTATGAGAGTATTACTTTATGTGTTTAGGCAGAGGCTAGATCGTATTTCTACCGAGTCAGTGATTTACCGGGACATCTGAGGTGAGTCTTCTCACTATACTTTACCTAGAGTTGTAATTCGAGTTATGTGCCAGAGTTATCTTATGCTATTATGTGATGTGTTGTGCTGCATTGTTTCTATGTGGTTTATATCATGTGTATATCAGAGTTAGAACCGAAAGGTTCACAGAGTTAGGACCAGAGGGTCTACAGAGTTAGGGCCCACGGGCCCACAGAGTTATAGCCTCGAGTGGCTAGTATGTGTTATGTATGGTATTTTGGGGAACTCACTAAGCTTTATGATTATAGTGTTATGTGTTATGTGTTTCAGGTACCAGTGATGATCGCGGGAAGGCGCCGACATGATTGTACACACGCATGGATTTTTATGTATTTGATCTTTGGAAATATTTTGTGAACCAAAGTTATGATACAATGGGATTTTGTTGTTAAATGTGTTTGGTAAAATTTGTTTAAAAATGTGAAAATTTGTTTTGAATTTTACGGTGTTACACATATTTTTGCACCGGAACAAACCGATTGTTTTTTTACAAAAAAATGGTTAAAGTAATTAAATTGAGTCGGTTCAACCGGTTAAGTTGAATAAAAACATACGAAAATAAAGTATTGTGCATAACAAATTTAGGTGGTCTTTTCATACTTATTTAGACATCTATTAAATTGAATAAAATCACATGATAAATGTTATGAAGCATGTATATTTAGTTAAAACTATACTTTGATTCAATACTAAACTTTTTTTTATGTATGTGAATTGATGTAAAACTTATGGTTATATATTTTTTTATGTATGTAAACTCAAAGTTGATCATTTGCAGCTCATTTCAACCATGACAGGTGAGTTACCTTCCAGTTGAGGTGGGTCTAAGGCACCAATGTCGGCCTAACCAGTAGTTGATTATGTTTGAGATGATTGTCTTGGTGATAATTGTGTGGTTTGCCACAATTTGATATGCTTTATGTGCTAGGATGCTATGATATATGTGTTAGTAGTAGTAGTAGGGGTGAAATGGTCCCTCTTTTCGATGGGGGAACTCACTAAGATTCATGCTTATGGTTTATAGTTTTGCTTTCAGGTACCTATTCTTCGAACGGAAAGGAGTCGGCTTGACTACAGCGCATCACACCGCCATTTTCCGCACTATGATGTTCTTGGGATTTATACTCTGACATTTCCATCCAATGCTTACAGTTTTGCCACTTTGACATCACAACAGATCAGAACGTTCTGTTGGATAAGAAATATTATATAATTCTCAACTTAATGCATATATATTCCACCGAATGCACCACATAATAATTATAATCTTCATATAGTTGATGTCGCTGATAATTAATAAAATTAAAATATGACAGTGTTTGACAAAACGGTGGTAAATAAAAGTTATAATTATATCTATTATAGTTGTGAAAAAATATCATACTATGTTTTTTATTGTTCGTTTAATTTATTTACCATTTAAGATTAAATGAACACATATGAACAAATATCTATTCATGTTCGTTAGGTACATTTTGTAGCCCGACTGATATCGTTAATATTAAATTTTAAAGAAAAATTTAAAATTGAAATATTATATGAGAATCCTTATAATAAACTTGATTATGTAATTATAGAAAATAAAATTGATTATGTAATTATACAAAGGTATACAAAATGAAATTGAGGTATTATATGTTAATTCCTAGTATATAATATTTACTTAATAGTTAAAGGTATAAATTCAAAATTTTGTATATGTTAGAGGGTTATAAATGAAAGTTTTAATAAATTGGTATGACAACACCTTACTTCACTATGCCTCAATTATATAAAAAGAATTGAATATGCCAATTTAATATGTAATTATTATTAAAATCCCATCAAATTGAGTTACTTAAAGTCAAAGTGGTTTTTTAACCTTTAAAATGGTTTTTTGACGTTAAAATCGGGTGTATTTAAAATCACTCGGCGTACCATCCGTAGATATTTGACCAGAGTGAGAGGACAATCCAGACAATGGAGGATATGCCACGAGCTTGTGTGTTGGACTTTGGGGGTAGCTGGGATACATACCTCCCACTGACAGAGTTTTCATACAATAACAGTTACCACACCAGTATCGATCGACCTCCATTTGAGATGTAGTACAGCAGGAGATGTAGGACCCTGGTTTTGTTGGGGTAAGGTTGGACACTGGGTTATGGGGAGCACGGAGGTAGTGTTCAACACTACCAGGCTGATTCAACAGGTGCACGACTGGCTGCGGGTCGCGCAGAGCCGTCAGAAAAGTTATGGTGATCGGCGGTGATCAAATATTGAGTTCCAAGTATGGGACTTTGTGTTACTGAAAGTGTCACCATGGAAGGGGATCATCAAGTTTTGGAAGAGGGATAAGCTAGGACCCTGATATATAGGCCTATTTAGGATCACAACCCTGGTGGGCAAGGTGGCATATCGTTTGGATCTGTCGGATGAGTTTAGCTAGATCCACAACATCTTCCATGTGTCACAACTTCAGAAGTGTGGCATTGACGAGGCTGCAGTCGTTTCACTGGACGACATTCAGGTGGATGAAAGCCTTAACTTAATTGCAAGGCCAGTTACAATCTTATATAAGAAAACCAAGGTTCTTCGAAACAAGGAAGCGAAGCTAGTGAAGCTATGATGGCAGCACCACAAGGGCTCTGAGTGGACTTGGGAGCCGGAGGATGAGATGCGAGATCACTACCCAGATTTATTTGGGGTAGCATACTTCAAGGACAAAGTCTAGTTGAAGTGGGGGATATTTGTAACACCTGTTTCATGTATTAAGTAATTTACAGGAACATTTTTTAGAGTTTGTGCATGGACTCGGTGAGTTGGATGCCCCAACTCGTCAAGTAGAGGCAAACTCATGGACGCACGGGTCAGGACCTACTCGACGATTCGGAAGGACCGACTCAGCGAGTAGGAGTTGTAGAGAGAAAACCCTAATTTGAGGGTTTGCACCCTATATAAGGATCATAACCTTCCCCCTGTGGCCTCCCTTAGTACCTTTCTACCCATAGAAAATAGTTTTCGGCCGTGAACCCCTTGACTGAGAGTAAGAGCTTTGGTTAACTAACTTTGGTGTGTTGGATAAGGGCTTTAGAAGAAGGAGCAAGAAAGGAAAGCAATAGATCTGGCATCAACACTATATTGACCACCATTTTAAGGTAAAAAGTCGTTACCTTGAGCTATAGATTCTTAGATCTCTTCTCTTGAATGTAGATGACCATTTTTGGGACATAAGGGAGTCAAAACTTGGATCTGGACCTATTAGAAGGATATGGTTCCAGATCTGGATGCCTTTAGGTCCTCAATGGCATAAAGTTACCCACTTTGTTGAGTTTAGCCCCTTCCTTTACTCAAAAACCTTGCTAAAAGCTTAGTTTGGTCGGTATGGCCTTAAAGGGCCTTGCATGCACGTAAAGTTTGGGACCTTAGATCCCACTGAAAATGGTTGAACATGAAAGGGACTGAACGAAATTGTCGAGTTCCTTACCTGACTCGGCGAGTCGAGTGGGTTTTTCCTGTTTTTGGGATCCAGGATATTTTCGGTGGAGAACTAGGGTTTTCGGCCAAATGAGTTTTCGGTCTGAGTTCTCAGCCTAAGTAGAGTTTTCGGCTTGATTGAGTTTTCGGCCTTCAATTCATAGAGGAACTCGACGAGTTACATAGGTAAATCGACAAGTTACAGAGTTATTCGGTTAACTCGGTGGGTTGTTGGGTTCACTCGACGAGTTGAGGTCAAGATGGACTGTTGACCTTGACTTTTGACCAGGTTTGATCTTAAGGGTAATTGTGGTATCTTGGGGTGATGACAAGTTAATTGCTTAATGTTTTTAGGCAGGTGAGTTGGAACAACAGGTGGGATATGTTGGAATTTTAGCCTGTAGGTTCAACATTCTAGAGGTGAGTCTTTTTACCATACCAATGGGTCTAAGGCACCAAGGTCGGCCCATCTTATGATATGTGGATTGTCGATTGTTTATGCGTTATGTTATTCAGGCACTACATGGAAAACCCTAGGGGTTCCCGTGGTAGTAGTCTAAGACCATGTAGGGGTTCCCATGGCATTTGGTATAAGACTTTATAGGATTTCCATGGCATCCTAGTATATTTGCATGATTAGTTGTATGATATCTGCTTGGTAAGAAGATCATGTGAGGGTTCCCATGGCAGAAAGACCATGTGGGGGTTCCATGGCTGGAAGACCATGTGGGGGTTCCCATGAAAGGTAGTAAGACCACGTGGGGGTTCCAGTGGCATTAGTTGTAAGACCTTGGAGGGTTGGCATGGCTTCCTTATATGTTAGTATGCATGGCTTATGTGATGTATGTAGCTTTATAGATAATGTGATATGTATTATACATATTATATGTGGGGTATGCTTTGGGGAACTCACTAAGTGTTACCTTACTATTTGTGGATTTCGTTTCAGGTACATTTGATCCGAAAGGCAAGGTCAAGGCTTGATGGTCGGCGTGCACTCTTTCTATAGCAATTGGTTGGGGACACTCTGATATTTGAAATGAAATGTTAACGTTATGAATTTTGGAAACAATGATTTATATTACTGCATATTTTATGGAAATGTTTGACTAATTAAAAATGACAAATTACTTTTGAAAAATTGGGTTATTACACTGATAGGGAGTTAATGATGCTTAAATTGGGTCCAAACACTAAAAATTAGGCATTGGGCATCAGTTATATATATCTAGTGTACCTGATAAAACCCACACAATTCATTTAAAGGCCAACAGGACCAAAATTGCAAACAATTCTCATACAAGGGGCTAACGTTGTAAATTACCTGTATCAAGATGTTATAATTCTCCCCTACTTAGACCAGACTTCGTCCTCGATGTCTACTCAAGGTAATGTCATTGGACATTGACCAAAGATACCACCTTACTGCGTAAGGTCTTCATCTTCCTATCCAAAACCGCTACTATCCTCTCAACTTAGTTCAGGCGATCATCAACCTGAATTTCATCCAAAGGAACAACCGCTAAAACATCGGCTACATACTTTTGAAGCTGACAAAATATGGAAGGTGTTGTGAATCTGAATGAGCTCCTCAAACAATTCCAACCATTATAGTTAAAGGGTTTTGAGCATTCTAACACTCCTAAGGTGTACATACAACTCTAAATGCCTTGGATCTATGTTTTCTCTATTATACATGCAAATATCAATTTTCCAATGTATTATCCTAACTAGCATATTATGAAGTACAAGTAATATAAAATCTAGTAGAATAACATACCTCTTTGTTATAGCTTGATTCCATGGAGCTTAAGAGCCTAGTGCCTCAAGTGTGACACCTCAAATGGTTCACACAACATCAAGAACACTTGGAATAACATGAGAATAAGGATACATGTATAAAATTCGGTTTTTCCCTCTTATGTACACACACTAGTCACACTAGTTCCATTAGTGTGATTTCATGAACCATTGACCTTTCATTTACGTTAGCCCTAATACCCATGACCTTTCATTTCCATAGGATCCATGTGTTAAACAGTCCATGGACTATCCATGATAGCTTAGCCCAACCTAAATGAACTTGGCCCACCAACTATATATAAGAGTCCATATTTAATTAGTTCTTTTTGATCACTAAATAAACTCTAAATTAATTCTTGATCAATACTAATTAAATAATATGATTTCATATTAATATATTAGAACTTATAATATATTAATATGCATCACTAGTATCTTTTTTCTCATTTTGTCTATCCAATTGTTCCAATGCCATGCAACCCAAATGGACCATGCCAAGTAGGTTCGAATACATACCAATAATAATTTGGGCTTAGACATCTAATCCAATAGTCTCCCACTTGGATAAGTCTAAAACTATTATTGCGTATGATTCCAAAACCCGACTAGCAATCGTAGCTCTTAAAAGTTGTTGTCGAGTTTCGAACATATCAATTATGTGTCCATTAGATAAGGGATCATATATTCCTCCATTCTAGATATCATATGTATTGAGACATGGATTATAATCATTCTATCTGTCCATCTGTTGTTTCCCAATTTATGATTTATGACAACCGACTAATTGAGCAAATCAAATCAGTCCAGGCTTGGCCAAGCACTTTCGGGTGGCATCACTAAATCATCGAGGGGCCCACATATATCACTTTTATCCTTTTAAGGGTAAAAGGAATGGATAAAATTTGATTCATATGCTTGTTCTACTACTTGTTGAATCATACACAAAGGCACGTTTTATAACATCGAGTTACCAATGCATTTTCGTGCAATCAATGTATTACCAACTCATAGTCAACAACTCATATCTCTAGGTGTGAAGAATATAAGATATTATCGTCTCATGATTCACTCATGATAAAATCCATGAAGTGATTCAAATAAGCGTGGGTTGGATCCAATACTCAGAACTTATGAGTACTCATGAATGTTGTAGGAACTCTTACTATATCTAACATCTGAGATATCTACAAACCCGATTCACGATAGTCCTAATTCATACCAACTTCAAACAAACGACTGAATGTGGTGAGGCTAAATAACTTATTCATTCGGAAATAATAACCTAGTTATTCTGGAAGTTAAAACATGCAAAGTGAAACACAAGAATAATCAAATACAATATGGTCTCAGAACTTATGAATATAAATAGAACAACTTTTATTTATCACCATATTGATTACACATTATTCATTGTATATTGTTTCAAATTATCAACATTATACTTAAATTAAAACAATAGTTTTCCCATGCTCCAATCATGTACACTATGTTTTCTAAATAGTTGTCATGCCATACACCAAGTATGCACACTATGTTTTCCTATGATATTTACTTTCTAAAATAGATCGATTGAACATAGTTCCAATGATTCTCATTTCACAATCCCAAATCTTTACCGCAAAGGCAAGATTCCAAATTCCATCCATTTACTGAAATATGTTAGATATTAAACTTATATGCACTGATCCTCTTGTAATGATTATGCATAACGTCAGAAACACTTGTCAATACTCATTACAGAGTATTCCAATGGAGTTCAACTCCATGGAAACGAAGTCTCATATTCTAAGTACATTGCTTTGAACATCGTTCTAGCATTAAGTTTTCTAATCTTACACAAATTGAATAACTTCCACCTATGGAGATATCTCCATATTACCATTTTGACTATCACTTATGGACAAGAGTTGCCTCCTTTCAGAATATGTCAATATGGTCCTTCAAAAATTAGCACTATACTTCCAACTCTCCCTGAGCAACCAATCTTTGGTAAACCTTAGATTGTCCTCGATAACTGCTTAGTCATTTTAGTCATATCCAATTCTATATTTTCCCCTCTTAAAACCCTGAGCACTTGGAAGATTTAGAAAGGATGAATATTATAGCACATACAATCAATCCTATATCGGAAGCATATGGGACACGATTCATGATGTCTCACATAAAGACAAGATACTAGACCAGTCTTTTGCTATAATATTTCTATTTCTGTTTGTCGTGTTCTCACAATTTAGATTATGAAAAGGGATGTCGTAATCATAATCGAATTTTAGAACGCAAATAATGTACCCATATATAGAATTTCCTTATGTTGAGCCATTCCAACATAAAATTCATATATATATATATATATATATATATCTATATATATATATATATATCTATATATATATATATATATATATATATACATATATATATATCCTTGACTAAAGATGATTAAAAACTCAATCTAAGCTTTTAGACTTAAAATGAAGTATAATTTTCCTCTCCCTTAATTATAGCAAAACAACTTTTTCCAATTGAACCTTTTGTTTTCTATAATTAATATTGGTAACTTGCAACACTTATCATAATTATCATGCTCTCACTGACATGAGAATTATCAGCATAACACTTATGCTCCCACTAGCTTTGACATGTACTCAGAAATCAGCTGAACTTCTAGAAATCAGAACTTTATTGACTTTCTTACCAAAGTTCAGATTTCTTATACGAGATGCTTTGATAAAATTTTATCAAAATCATACACCTTTCCTTAGATAGAACACATGTATGTCTAAACAATTTCAGAACTATGAAAAGGGATGTCGTAATCATAGTCTCAATTGTTTTGACCTTTGCCATTACTCACAAGTCCATGTTAGTGTGCCAGTTAACCACACATGCTTCACTAACAACTTTGGGAATGCAAATATCACAATTTCTATCCACTTAAAATCTACTTAGTGAAAGCATTTCCTCACCATCATTTTCATGAATCAGAGAGAAACCTTATGACACTTAGATTTTAAAGTGTATGAGTTCTTATCATGTAAATTTGTCAAAACCATAATTACAAGACAATGTTAGTGACAAATTAAAACTCATATGGACTGAACTTGTGCAACCTTAACTTCTTGCCATCTGGCAGCACAAGGGTCAGCCATTGCTTCCAAGTAGTTATACAAACAATGGAGAACTTTTTAGAACTCATATGCAAAGCCAACTTTAACTGGAATGAGCACCAAAATAGAAATATGTCAACACGATAGGTTACAAACCTCAAGTCATGTGCTAGTGATAAACTACATGTTTTTATTCTTGATTAGATCTTGAAACTTTTCTAAGATCTTTAAGACTCCGACTGTCCTCTTGACATATATATAAGACTCAATTGCCAAATATTCAAGAGATAGTGCAGATTCTTTATCAAGACAAACACTTCATATGATTGGCCTAAGTTGGTCTTTATTTTATTCAAAACATCACAACTTACCGACTTCAGATGTACAAGAGTAGAACACATTTTACTCTTACATTTGACTAGTGTTAATAAACCTTCTTTAAGATGTGTCACTCAAGTTACAATATTGGAGTATGATGTTTAGGAACGAAGTATAACTCATCTTCTTGACTTAACCATTTCAAAGATTCATGACTCCTCTTCTTCGCTATAAGAGTGCACTAAGATGTCCTTAGAAGGTGAATTGTGAGATGGTCTCACAATCATTAAGATGTTCATAAAACATGATACTAAAGTACTCTCCCATCTTTTTAGATTCAAGAAATGTTTATCTTTCTACCTAATTTGATTCTTCTCATTCGTTCTGCCATGCATCGAAACTTTTCCAATGCTTCAGAATTATACTTAAACTTGTAAGTATAACCATATTTACTAAACTTTAGTAAATCATGACGAATAGTCTTATAGATCTTTTGTGGTGGACATGATCAGTGCACAAGCATGTGTACTCGATCCCTCAGTCCTTCACTTGACTCACATATACATGTGAATAAGGAATTAGTCTTAATTTTCCAAAGAAGAAAATTCTTACACATCATACTATACAACTTGCATGATTCCAAGTTTCGGTCCAATTGAAACTTGGGTGATGATAATCTTTCCTCATTTGGTAAATTTAGACATTACCACAAATGAAAGAATCAAATTCACATTTCCATTATTGCTAGAAACATACAAATATCAATTTTTCAATAAAAGCCATTGCAAGGAGATATAAACTAAAATAAAATCAAATTTGTATTTATTTATAAAATGTGGAAAAACTTTTTCCTTACAATGCAACTTTAAATGAAAACTATGCTATCACATATTTTCGAACAATCTATCATAACTCCTAAGTAGTAGCTCAAGAATCCGATCTTCGAACCATGCGATTGAAATGCATCTTCGCGATTAGATTCAACATACTCTTCTTTTAAGCTTCCTTCCCTTTGTTTGATCCTGCCATACATCAAAATGTATTAAGTACCTTCAAATAGGGATTTAAGGGAGTTAGATAGTGTAGTTACCTGAAGCAGAGTCAAACTTTTTGACTTAACCTCTCTAATATCTTTCAGGTAGTTAGGGTAGCTTCGCAACCATTTCCCCTTTCTTTTCGCAATAGAAACATATGGACTCTTTGGTAATGGTACATGGGACAATCTCAAACTTAGCCTTTCTCTACCATTTGGTCAACCAAATTGACTATGGCCGATCCCTTTCCATTGGAAAAAAAAAGCTTTTATGGATTTCCAATGTTACCATTATCAATGTCCATGAAAGTTTACGAAGTTGATCTTCTAATCAAATTTGATTTAATAATCCTCCAAATCATTGCTGGTTCAGCAGCACCAAGAAAATAGATAAGATCATTAAGGGTCATGTCATAGTCTGTTTCATAGTAGTCCCAAAAGAACTCACTATGTGACTTAGCAAGTGATTAAACATCCAACTTTCTTAGGACTTTGAAACCCAACTCTCCTGGCTTGTCAATATGTGACTTCATCTCCACGATGTGATCACACATAGACCTTGCTTTCCAATAGGGCTTGAGTGATCTTGAACTATTCAAGAACTTCTGGGTTAGGGAGAATAATTGGAGGAGGTGGAGGAGGAGAAGTATGATTTCCATTATCCAACCATGGAACATCATCTTCATTAGGAAAGCTTGCTCCAAGAGATTTGGGATGATCATAAATGTCTAAACTAGACATCTAATATGGGAGATATTCAAGTTAGTTGATTTAAAGTCATTAATATGACAGCCAATATGAAATATTAAGGCTAGGACCAACACAATATTTTATAAGTTGGAAGAGGGATGTCTGTCACACCCCAAAACCGGAACGGCGGAAACGTTCTGGGGTGGATGATGTCATGTCAAGTATCACAACACATGCATTATAGTAATCAAAGTACAACAAAACATTACATTAATAATAATAGTTTTACATGGGTACATCACAATACAACAAAGTAATACAAATAATTGAATAGATACAGCACAATACTAAGCTATCTTCACCAACTGTCTAATGCTAACCTGAGAATACAAGTTATTTGAAAAGCGAGTATCAGCAGTTTTATAAATGTTGGTGTGTTCATAAGTATTTAGTGACGTTTCAATCAAATAACTTATAAGTAGTAGTTTAAGTGTTTTCTGTGTATTAGAGTTCTTTCCAGAAAATCCTATATTTTCTTTAAATAAACAGCCTTCTACCAAGACTGGTCAGTGTTATGTGGTAAAAAGTGGTTTTCCCTTAATTGCTATCATTATCAAAAATACTAAATTTGATTATTAAAGAAAGCAAGAGACGACAGGGAAATAACATATGCCTCAGCAGTGAGGACTGCTGACTAAGGCAAAGAATCATAGACTCCAGGAAAGTATCGGATGAACGACATGCCTGGTTCAGTCTAACAAATAGAGACATAGACCCCAAACAATATCAAACGAAAGATACGTCTTGTAAGGTCAAAACAGTGAAGACAGACCCCAGACGGTATCAAATGAAAGATACGTCTTGTAAGGTTAAAACTTTGAATACAGTGATAAAGTGGATACAGTGAATACAATGGGTACAGTGAATACAGTGGATACAGACCCTAGACAGTAACAAATGAATGAGGCGTCTCGTGAGGTCTAAAACAGAGAATACAGACCACATACAGTATCAAATGAATGAGGTGTCTCGTGAGATCTAAAACAGAGAATACAGACCGTAGACAGTATCAAACGAAAGATACATCTTGCAAGGTCTAAACAGTGTGACTCTGAAAAATGAGATACCAGCATATAGTGTAAATTGTTGGTGAAATACCGTTACCTGAAGGCCATGAATTATAAGGTAACCCGGGATACTCGTAACCATACTAACCGACACTCGAGTACCAGACGCCCAACAAGCGTCTATATATTGTGACATTTGTCACCCCTTGGCTTGGTGAATCGTGGACTGTAGCTAGCAGTCAGGGTGCGGGGGTGTCAATCCCATATAGATCTATACACACAATGTCCGCTCTCCCTATAGGAGATTCTGGTTACCAACTAGACGACGGAGAAGGCCTTGTCCTGAAGATGCATCCCAATTAGTAGGTAGGGACTTCCAATTAGTGGGTAGTGTGCAGGTGCTGAACTAGAGGTAGAGACTTCCAAATAGTAGGTAGTGTGTTTCTATGCAAGTGTAGACTAGAGGTAGAGACTCTTAACTGAACTGACTAGAGAATTCCTGTATGGCTATGCTCGCATATATAATATATAACTAATGAATCGAACGACCTTCGGATGGACATCCAATCCCACTAGACCACATCACAACGAAGAAAAGGAAATAGGGCGGACAAGCCTTCCTCAGTCCTTCCATCATTATTTATAAGCATCTATACAAGCACAAACATACATCTAACTACGCTTGAGTGTGTATCAAGTGGTATCATACAGTGAATTATAAGTGTACAGAGTGGGATAATCGAATCATGAAGTATACGTGTACCAAGTGTAAGTGTATCACGAAGTGGAAACGACGATAAGTGAAGTAAGGGCGTCTATTAAGTATAAGCGACTACAAGTATAAGCGAAATAGAGACAATACCAAGTATAAACGCATCACAAAGTGAAAGCGTTATTGAGTATGAGTTTAAAAATAAGTATAAGTGAAGCAGCAGTAACTAACAAGTAAAAGTATACATGAAAACCTTGGAAAAACCGTTATACTCAGGAAAATCGCATTTGTATTCTTTGGTAAATTAAATGTGAAAACCTTTAGAATTCTTTGGGAATCTTTCGTAAATCGGTTTGAAAATGGAACTTTGATAAAGCAATAAAAGTAAGAACTTGAACAAGTGAAAACCCTTTTTAAAGCCATTTATAGTGTCCTACTCGGTAAAACAGTGTACAGTGGTAAAACCTTGTGCATGCGGGTTATCAATCACATGTGATTAATATGATAACTGGCATGTTTAACTTGTATTCCCCCCGTATAAAACATGTAAAAACATTTAAAAGGTTCTTTCATGTGTATGAACTCACCTGGTGTAAGTAGGTCGGACGAAGGTGTCCTTTGGGTGTTCGGTGTCACGTAAGGACTTAAACACACTCAATGACCTAAATAGCATATGATAACATATGTTCACATACAATTA
Source organism: Lactuca saligna (assembly GCF_052625555.1). Taxonomy (NCBI): domain Eukaryota; kingdom Viridiplantae; phylum Streptophyta; class Magnoliopsida; order Asterales; family Asteraceae; genus Lactuca; species Lactuca saligna. The sequence goes on along the minus strand of NC_136421.1, from coordinate 174,966,133 downwards.
GTATATTTAATACTAATTAAACAAGTATACGCACTCAAAGGAGTGGAAAACACTATAGATAAGTGTTTGGGTGTCCCGGGTAGCGTTTAAGGGTGTGTATGGCTAAGGAATGGAGTTTACCCTTTGAGAGTAAACTCTTAATACCATGTTTACGGCCCAGAGACTACTTACCATGAGTTTATGGCCGTAAACTCATGGTGATGGGTTCTAGGGTGTTTAAGGCTTCTAGCTTGTTCGTGGGATTTTTCTAAGTACTTTTCCAAAAAGGCATGAGTGGATTTAAGGCTTCTAAGGGTATTATAAAGGAGTTTATGGTCTAGGGACAACTCCCATGGGAGTTTACGGCCGTAAACTCTCATACCTTGGATTTAGTGAAGTTTTAAGCCCTAAATACCTTCCTAGCAATTTATAATGGAGTGTGATGCCATTTTAGGGGATTAAAACTATCATTTGGGCATGTTTTGGGGAATTTACGGCATTGGTACATACTTGGGCCGTAAACTCCTTTTTCCCTTTCATTTTGATGTGTTTAAGTGATCAAAACCCTAATTACTATGTCCCTAAATTATGTATGAAGCCTAAGGGTGGTTTGGGAGTGTTTCGGAGGCATTTTGACATAGTTTAGAGGTGTTTACGGCCTAAGCATGTGCTTGGGCCGTAAACTCTCTTTTATGCCTCAAATCATTGTGTTTTAATGTTTAAACACTCCTAGGCTAATACCTCAATTAATTTCCAAGCCATTAGGGACAAGTTTGGGTCATTTTTGCCTCATTTTAGGTGTTTACAGCCTAAGGAGGAGCTTAGGCCGTAAACTCCTTTTCCATTGCTTCTAAGTCTGATTTTTTGGGCTATAAACACAAATCATAATGTTTAGAATAAGCTAGGGTAAGCGGACTTACGATTTGGAAACGTTTGGTTGCGGATTCGGGGCGAAAACGAGTCTAGAGAGAGAAGGTGGAAAAGCTCCAAATGGAGTTTACTCCCCTTTATATATGGGTGGGAGTTGGAGCTTAGTGATATTCTACCCGATACTGTCCTTTAACGGGGCTTTTTGTCGCACCCAATTTAGTGGTCGTGATAATAAAACTAACTTTTTTATGTGTTTTTATTTCCTTTTATCACGACTTAACGACATATATAATTGAAATATTTATTCAATCAGCGATCTCTAATTAACGGATCTTGTATACAATGGAATATTCCATTAATGGTAACAGGGTATCGTAATGGAACAAACTTGGGTTGTCACATCATCCCCCCGTTAGAGGGAATTTCATCCCGAAATTCAGATCCAGGTAAGGAAGTAGGTATGAATGGCCAAGTAGAGGTAAGAGAGTACCTCCTACACGGTTTGTCCTCGCATTCCCAAGTGAACTCTAGTCTGTGTTTGTCATTCCAACAGACCTTCACATACGGGATGCGGATTCCGTCTAGTGTAGCTAGTGGGTTCCGACTGGTGTATCTATGAAATCAAGGTTCTCAATGGTTCCTATCAAGATGTATGAGGCACGAAGAGTGTTGTTGGGAATTCACATATCAAGTCTAAGAAGTGGATCGACTGGGTGTGAATCTTGTGGTATATCCGAAGGTAGTAGCGGCCTGAAAAGGGTTGGACCAAGTCTCCATGGGGATTCCCATATGGTCCTAAGCTCTCGGAATGGTAGAGCTTTTCAGTACTCAGAACATAGTGTATTTCTATGGCAAGATCATCACTGGCGTGATCGCCATTCTGAAGTTCCTAACGTTCTCTCCCGTACTGGTGGTGTAGTCCTTTAGGTTTGTTCTTAGAAAGCTCGGGTGGTCTTTGGTCTCGCGTTTCCTGTCAACTGGTTGATAGAGTCTTTCTAGATCATCGAGTGGGTTGCGTGACTATGGTTATTCGCTTGCTATAGAGTGTCTATCTCAAGCTTGTGCAAAATGAATCTGCACTAAGGGATCCTGAGATGCAGAAACCCTGAGGTTCGGGGAGATAGGGTTTCACCAAACGAGTGTTGGACTATCTCGGGAGGTGGTGCTACTATTTCTGTATGAGATAGTATTCGTGGAACACCTAATAGTCCAATGAATCTCTAAGAATTTGGTTTACTCTAGTGCGGAAAGTGCATGCTCCTACATAACCCTTCGACTAACACCAAGGCTGGTGTCAAGTCTATAATCTCTCCAGGACATGGTTCATGCGGCTAAATGTAACTACTTTCATACTTGATCAGGTATTCTTGGCTGCGAAGGTTATCTTGTGGTTCTCGGTATCCTAGTGTTCACTTTGGTGAATGTATTTCATCGTTTACAGGGCGACGACGGTTTCCTCCATGCGAGAGGGTGGAGGATGGTAGGCGCTACCTGTCTATAACAGGATGGACGAAGTGCCTGAGTAGTGCGAGCATCTGCTGTCACTACTCTTCCGAAGGTTCTGAGTTTTCTCGGTCTAGGTCTAATCTAGTGAGTATAGGGTTCCATCACTCGTAACTTTAATCTCCTCATCCATTCTTTTCAGAGTTTAACTCACCGCAGCTTTCGGATTTCTGAGCTATCTGCTGCGATGCTTTATTCGGGGAATCAAGCGTGAATGGATGGTCGTAGTCAATGTCCTTGACTCTTACGACTCAGGTTTCTTTATCAACCGAGGGCGTTAGCTACTAGGTTGGCTCAAGCGGAATGACAACAACTTTGGATTTATGGTCATTATAGTAGCTCAATCCGTAGGGGTTCTCTTGATTCTAGCTCTCGTTCCATGGGATAGGATGAAGGGTCTTTCTAGAGAATCTACGAGGTATGCTTCGGGTGGTTATCGTCTTCTGGAATGCCTGCAGTGTCCTTCACTTCGGTTTATATCTGTCTAAGGAGGGTTGGTTAACTGTGCGCGGTACCCTTCTCTTGGGTACTTCGGAAGGTTTGACGTAAGAGAGAAAATTGACGGATCGCATTATGTTTAATCATTGTGTTATGTTTAGGTTCGAAAGAACCTTTATTTGCCGACGAGGCTACGGAGAAAGTTCTTTTCACACAGCACTAAGAATGTACACATGGTTGAACTAAGTCGAACCATGATCAATAGAGTAGTCGAAGTTGGCACACTCCGACATGATATATAATGAAGATTGATAAAGTCATGTGCCGAACAGGCACACAAGTTCTAGGCATCTCGGGTTTCATCCTATGTATCACTACCACGGATACCTGGACTGATAGAGTCGATGCGATACTATAGAGAGTTCTAAGTGTTTCCGAATAGAGTACCTTTTCATGAATGGATTCTCACGCGGCATTTCTATAATCGCCTAGCATATCCTAGTCATGTATAATTAAGGTGGGGAGGACTGTTGACTGAGCGACTCCGCCCTAAATCCACAACCCAAGGCATTCACTCACTCTAGGTCTATCCATCTAAACTATACATGGTCGTAACGTATATGTTTCACCATTATAGTTTTACCTAATGAATTTTAAATTTTATAACAGTGCTGCGACTTTCACCTTAATGGGGAAGTATTTACATTATGAATTAATCTTTTAATGTGCTTAGTTTAGTTATCTGAGATCGAGAGACGTACCAAAAATCTACCGAGTGTCTTGATGCTTCTCCCTAAGCAGTAGAGTTAGGCTCCTCCTATGTCTTTGTTGTTTCCTTCAGTTGGGCAGTCCTTCTTGAAATGTCCCATTTCACCACATAAGTGACAAACGGGATTGGTCGTCACATTGGTGGTTGATGTAATGAACTCAACCGGGGTTCTGCAGACGCGAGCAGTATGCCCCAACATGTGGCACCTAGCACAATAGAGCTCCCGGCAGACACCACAATGATGGTAGTTGCACTTGCTGCAATGGGGAAGGTTTCCTAAGTATGGTCTTTTTGAAGTAGGGATGGAAGAGTTGGCAGGGATATTGACTGTCTCAGCTCGTTGCCCTTCGGAAGGTCCTTGAGCCAAGGTACTTCCCTCCTCAATATTGATCTTTCTCTTCCATGGATTTGAATGAGGTTCTTGGGTGGCTGGGTATGCAGAGGTTGGTATTTGCTGTCTACTACTAGGATCGGAAATCCCGATGGGCACCTTGCTAACATTGGCGTTGTTAGTATTCAGGTGAGCCATGACAGCTGCTACGGCTGCTGAGACTGCAGCTTGGAACGTAGCTTCATCGAATAAGAGTGTAGGTTTCTTGCATGTGGACTGGTTACGCTTCTTCGGAGGCATGGTTTTCCTACACGGAAAGGAACGCATGAAAATGAGAGATAATGGCTAAACCCTGGACATATCTGTGCTGAACATATTAGGCATAAATTTTTCCCGTGCCTAGGGTACTGATTGTCTGAGTGTCGACCTACATCCATATGATGTAGTCGTGGTAATTGAAGTGGGTGTATGAGTATCAGAAAAAAGGCCACAAGATGCGAGTCGTTCCTACTAAGTTACCTTTATACTGGGAAAGGTTTCACTCTCCGGCCTGGAGAGATTTGAGAACAGTTCGGAATGAAACAGCGGAAAGAGAGGCCCATGAAGACTTATGGCTAAATAACCTCAACAGAGGTGTGGGGATCCGCTCTAAGCGCGTCATTGGCAACGGGAACAAGGCGATTCACCTAACACATAGTGTGAGTAGTGTAACCACTAACTCACTAAATTGCATTATTTTTAAGGGTTTATTAGCGTGACGAACACGAGGGTAAGACACTTCTCGGGTTCCATGTACTGGCTCCCTCGGTCTGCCTCGTATCTTTGACTGGAATCAGCGTTGGTTTCCTTCGGGTAGTTACCTAGGATTCTCTTCGCGTATGGATATATTGAATTTCTACTCTGCCTTCCTTCTGAATCCGGCTATGGGCGTCATCACTTCATGATGGATGACTGGAATCTCGGAAGTTTAGGTGAATTTCTTCACCGGTGTCCCTAGAAGATATAGGCACTTGGTGAATGCAACAGTCTCAACCTAGTTCACTCGTCTCCTAGATGGAAATCTTCTAAATGAACTTCTTCGGGGTCGGAATCAACTCTTCTGCCGAGTACTGAAGTGGATAGGGTTCTCTACAGGGTTCGTGCGAGAATGGAAATGTCTAAAGAATCCTAAGAGATTATTAACATTTCACTGTTCGATCCATATCGAGTCCTGCTACGATTACACAGGGTATACAAATCATATATAACTTAGATCCGATAGACCTTCGAATATGTGATACTACTCGGAATCCACATCCAAACAAGGAAAAGGAAATAGAGCGAAATCACACCTTCTTAGCCTATGGGATCCTTATTATATATAACTTTGGGAGTACACTCTCTGTAGTTGTAGGTATATCAATAAGGATCTTTTTAGTTATTCACGCAAGGTTGTTTATGGTTCCTAAAATACCCCTATGGTATTTTAATTCTTGTTTGTTTCTTATCTTCTGAGTTTCATTCTGGGATTAGTGTGGATCTTTTAGCGTTCTAAAATACTCCTATAGTATTTTAACTTTATGTTTGGCTCTAGCAATCCTAGTTGGTAAGTTTCAGACCTGTTGTACACCACTATCACTCCCAAGCACACGTTCATCGCATCTCGGATAAATGTAGTTGATCAGGTTACATTTATCCCAGCTTACGATTACATAACTGCCTAGGTTTGACTGTAATGCTCAACATCCGAAGACCTTTATTCTTGTTCTTCTTATGATACTTGTGTTCGAGTGTTTAGATTCTGGATGTTATTATACTTTGGTAAAATATGGTTATATTTTAAAGTATAATTCTTGGTCAGAGTGTTTTATCCCTTTTGTATTTATAGGCTGTATATCTTTTATGAATTGATATACTTAGCTCACTATAAACAATGCTCTGATACCAATCTGTCACACCCCAAAACCAGAACGGAGGAAACGTTCTGGGGTGGATGACGTCATGTCAAGTATCACAACACATGCATTATAGTAATCAAAGTACAACAAAACATTGCATTAATAATAATAGTTTTACATTGGTACATTACAATACAACAAAGTAATACAAATAATTGAATAGATACAGCGCAGTACTAAGCTATCTTCACCAACAGCTCCGAGATGTACCTGTCTAATGCTAACCCGAGAATACAAGTTATTTGAAAAGCGAGTATCAGCAGTTTTATAAATGTTGGTGTGTTCATAAGTATTTAGTGACGTTTCAATCAAATAACTTTAATAAGTAGTAGTTTAAGTGTTTTCTGTGTATTAGAGTTCTTTCCAGAAAATCCTATATTTTCTTTAAATAAACAGCCTTCTACCAAGACTGGTCAGTGTTATGTGGTAAAAAGTGGTTTTCCCTTAATTGCTATCATTATCAAAAATACTGAATTTGATTATTAAAGAAAGCAAGAGACGACAGGGAAATAACATATGCCTCAGCAGTGAGGACTGCTGACTAAGGCAAAGAATCATAGACTCCAGGAAAGTATCGGATGAACGACACGCTTGGTTCAGTCTAACAAATAGAGACATAGACCCCAGACAATATCAAACGAAAGATACGTCTTGTAAGGTCAAAACAGTGAAGACAGACCCCAGACAGTATCAAATGAAAGATACGTCTTGTAAGGTTAAAACTTTGAATACAGTGATAAAGTGGATACAGTGAATACAGTGGGTACAGTGAATACAGTGGATACAGACCCTAGACAGTAACAAATGAATGAGGCATCTCGTGAGGTCTAAAACAGAGAATACAGACCGCATACAGTATCAAATGAATGAGGTGTCTCGTGAGATCTAAAACAGAGAATACAGACCGTAGACAGTATCAAATGAAATATACATCTTGCAAGGTCTAAACAGTGTGACTCTGAAAAGTGAGATACTAGCATATAGTGTAAATTGTTGGTGAAATACTGTTACATTAAGGCCATGAATTATAAGGTAACACGGGATACTCGTAACCATACTAACCGACACTCGAGTACCAGACGCGCTACAAGCGTCTATATATTGTGACATTTGTCACCCCTTGGCTTGGTGAATCGTGGACTGTAGCTAGCAGTCAGGGTGCGGGGGTGTCAATCCCATATAGATCTATACACACAATGTCCGCTCTCCCTATAGGAGATTCTGGTTACCAACGAGACGATGGAGAAGGCCTTGTCCTGAAAATGCATCCCAATTAGTGGGTAGGGACTTCCAATTAGTGGGTAGTGTGCAGGTGCTGAACTAGAGGTAGAGACTTCCAAATAGTAGGTAGTGTGTTTCTATGCAAGTGTAGACTAGAGGTAGAGACTCTTAACTGAACTGACTAGAGAATTCCTGTATGGCTATGCTCGCATATATAATATATAACTAATGAATCGAACGACCTTCGGATGGACATCCGATCCCACCAGACCACATCACAACGAAGAAAAGGAAATAGGGCGGACAAGCCTTCCTCAGTCCTTCCATCATTATTTATATGCATCTATACAAGCACAAACATACATCTAACTACGCTTGAGTGTGTATCAAGTGGTATCATACAGTGAATTATAAGTGTACAGAGTGGGATAATCGAATCATGAAGTATACGTGTACCAAGTGTAAGTGTATCACGAAGTGGAAACGACGATAAGTGAAGTAAGGGCATCTATTAAGTATAAGCAACTACAAGTATAAGCGAAATAGAGACAATACCAAGTATAAACGCATCACAAAGTGAAAGCGTTATTGAGTATGAGTTTAAAAATAAGTATAAGTGAAGCAGCAGTAACTAACAAGTAAAAGTATACATGAAAACCTTGGAAAAACCGTTATACTCAGGAAAATCGCATTTGTATTCTTTGGTAAATTAAGTGTGAAAACCTTTAGAATTCTTTGGGAATCTTTCATAAATCGGTTTGAAAATGGAACTTTTATAAAGCAATAAAAGTAAGAACTTGAACAAGTGAAAACCCTTTTTAAAGCCATTTATAGTGTCCTACTCGGTAAAACAGTGTACAGTGGTAAAACCTTGAGCATGCGGGTTATCAATCACATGTGATTAATATGATAACTGGCATGTTTAACTTGTATTCCCCCCTATAAAACATGGAAAAACGTTTAAAAGGTTCATTCAGGGGTATGAACTCACCTGATGTAAGTAGGTCCGACGAAGGTGCCGTTTGGGCATTCGGTGTCACGTAAGGACTCGAACACACTCAATGACCTATATAGCATATGATAACATATGTTCACATTCAATTAGTATATTTAATACTAATTAAACAAATATACGCACTCAAAGGAGCGGAAAATACTTTAGATAAGTGTTTGGGTGTCCCGGGTAGCGTTTAAGGGTGTGTATGGCTAAGGAATGGAGTTTACCCTCCGAGAGTAAACTCTTAATACCATGTTTACGGCCCAGGGACTACTCACCATGAGTTTACAGCCGTAAACTCATGGTGATTGGTTCTAGGGTGTTTAAGGCTTCTAGCTTGTTCGTGGGATTTTTCTAAGTACTTTTCCAAAAAGGCATGAGTGGATTTAAGGCTTCTAAGGGCATTATAAAGAAGTTTACGGCCTAGGGACAACTCCCATGGGAGTTTACGGCCGTAAACTCTCATACCTTGGATTTAGTGAAGTTTTAAGCTCTAAATACCTTCCTAGCAATTTATAATGGAGTGTGATGCCATTTTGGGGGATTAAAACTATCATTTGGGCATGTTTTGGGGAGTTTACGGCCTTGGTACAAACTTGGGCTGTAAACTCCTTTTTCCCTTTCATTTTGATGTGTTTAAGTCATCAAAACCCCAATTACTAAGTCCCTAAATTATGTATGAAGCCTAAGGGTGGTTTGGGAGTGTTTCGGAGGCATTTTGACATAGTTTAGAGGTGTTTACGGCCTAAGCATGTGCTTGGGCCGTAAACTCTCTTTTATGCCTCAAATCATTGTGTTTTAATGTTTAAACACTCCTAGGCTAATACCTCACTTTATTTCCAAGCCATTAGGGACAAGTTTGGGTCATTTTGGCCTCATTTTAGGTGTTTACGGCCTAAGGAGGAGCTTAGGCCGTAAACTCCTTTTCCATTGTTTCTAAGTCTAATTTTTTGGGCTATAAACACAAATCATAATGTTTAGAATAAGCTAGGGTAAGCGGACTTATGATTTGGAAACGTTTGGTTGCGGATTCGGGGCGAAAACAAGTCTAGAGAGAGAGTATAGAGAGAGAGGGTGGAAAAGCTCCAAATGGAGTTTACTCCCCTTTATATATGGGTAGGAGTTGGACCTCAGTGATATTCTACCCGATACTGTCGTTTAACGGGGCTTTTGGTCGCACCCGTTTTAGTGGTCGTGATAATAAAACTAACTTTTTTCAGAATACCTGGGCTATGTGTGTTATGTGTTTTTATTTCCTTTTATCACGACTTAACGAAATATATAATTGAAATATTTATTCAATCAGTGATCTCTAATTAACGGAACTTGTATACAGTGGAATATTCCGTTAATGGTAACGGGGTATCGTAACGGAACAAACTTGGGTTGTCACAATGTCGTAATCCAAGCTATAAAATATTTGATGATAGGCGAATGACGATTCAACAATTTCCACCATGAAAAAAATAAATAATTCATTAGGTTTTAATTGGATTTGAAACTCCTAGATCTTTTGATATTCATTGAAATTTTCAATGGCGTGTTTAAATCTCGATTGTGCCCTCTCAAGTTTTCTGAATGCGATGCCGAGTATCACAAAACAACGTGTGAATAACCATGAAAATATACTTGGTACCTAAAAGACACAAACTTTCATAATTGAAACAGTTGTTACTCCAAAACATGCTACATGCATATTCACAAATAGTATTTTACATTGATAATTTATTTACAAACCACTGGATACAAACCGACTATTATGACTATGTTATATATTACATAACTACCCTGGATACTATAGTTTTATACATACAGAAATACAAATACAATAGTTCAAACTATTCAAAATATTCTATCAGTATACGATTATATTGATTACTTGTCTCCTGCAATTTGTTAAACATTAAGAGGGTAAGCGGTGACGCTTAGTGAATTCAACAATAGATACAATATAACGTTATGCCATATATATATATATATATATATATATATATATATATATATATATATATATATATATATATATATATATATATATATATATATATACTTCAATATGACAGAAGAAAAGTGGAACGAGGAACAACAAAGGCATATGTGAATCATGTGACAAGCTTTCCATATTAATCAATGATTTGATTCATAGATATACAATTAATGAGACATAACAATTTCCAAACTTGATATACATCAATAAAGCTTTGGCCCAAAAGGCATAGGAGACATACAATTTCTGATTAACATTTTGGTAGATTTCAGGCTTATAGCTCTGTCTAACCATCTGCCAATACCATAGAATAGAAGTCATTCTCTTTCGGAGACATGATCTACATGGTTAGAGGATACATACTAGTACCACCGTGAATCCATGTCCTTTCACTGATCACATGGTCAAAGGTATAAATTTGCTATTATAAATAGCAGAAATGTGACAACCCGAAATTTCCATTTGTACGAACAATATCTATTCAATAGAAGTCAGTCCAGTTCCAGTGATTTTCAGACTTTTCCGAACAAATTTGTGTACATTAGGGTTTATGTTTCTGGAAATATCAGGAGAGTGGATGCTCCTGGATTTGTGAAATTTGAACATTCCAAGTTTCATAATGTTATAGTCCAACTTACGGAATAAAAATATTTTCTGTCAAAATATTTCAGGACTATAGATAGATTTCGGAATTTAATTAATTCATTATTCACAATTCCAACTAGAGAAAAGCCATTTCTCTCTGACGGATCTTCGGGTTTTCATCCCGGATTGTGAGTCTACTTTCCTAAATGTGTTTTAATGTTTGTTATATGCTTTATAACATTGTTTACATGTCTAAAATACAAGATCCGTGAGCTTACGGCCCAAGAACGTTCTTGGGGTGTAAACTCCAAAACGAGGCCTTAAAGCTTCCTAGTCCTGACTCCTTGTTAGACAACTAGTTTAGGACTTATTGTATGATCTTTTGAGGCTAGAAATCATCCAAGATCATATGACTTTTGGAGTTTACGGCCCAAGAGTTTCTTGGACCGTAAACACCCTTTCCAAGGGCCAAAGTGTGCCCTAAATGACCCCTAAGGCTTAAGGCATTTACCCTCTAATGCTTGTAGCTAATTTGGACACCAAAACACTTCAAAATCATAAAGTTCTAGGAGTTTACGGCGAAGAAAAGCTCTTGGGCCGTAAACCCCTTTTTCAAGGGTTAAAAGTGCCCTAAACACCCTTAAAGCTTTAAGACATTACCCTTTAAAACTTAGGACATGAATGGGGAGTAAATTACATCAAAATCATCCCTTAAAGGGAGTTTACAGCCAAGGAACATCTCTTGGGCCGTAAACTCCAAGTAAAGGCACAAAGGTGTGCCTAATGTCCCCTTTAGCCTTAAGCAAAAACATGGAAGTTATCCTACATGTGCAAGTGCCTTAAATGTATTAAAACCAACACCCCATAGGAGTTTACGACCGTAAACTCTAGGGGATATGGTCCTTTGGCCGTAAACTCCCCAAAGGAGCATTCCAAGGCCTTAAACTACTTCAAGGATTATTCCAACAAGGCTAGGCTTATTCTAGGATCAATATAGCACTTCAAAACACCCAAACCCACCAAGTGTGTAGTTCACGGCCGTAAACTCAAGGAGTTTATGACCGTAAACTCCAAAGGCGGGGTTTGTTGGGTGGTGAACTCATATACAAGGTCATTGGTGCATTAAACCCCTTTTACCTTGTCCCGTATCAACTTAGATGCAACCAATAGGACCTATAACATTTATATAAAGTGTTTACGTGTTCCTAAGTGTCTCAACTTATTTTGTTAAGTTATTATTTGGCTAATTAGTTATATATATGTTCATTATATGATCACTAGGCTTGTATGTGTGAACAAGTCTTCGTTTGCCACCTAGCACGGTACCCGACACATCAATCCAATCTACTCACCAAAAGTGAGTTCATACCCCTTAAATCAACCTTTGAAATGCTTTTAAATGTTTTAAATACTTTATGAGGGGGATACAAGTTAAACACTTACAGTTATTACATCAATCACATGTGATTACATTAATCACATGTGATTAATAACTAGAAAACCAATGATTTTATCACTGTTCAAACTGTTTATCAAACTGTTTCACTTCAAAATATTTTACAAATTCTTTTACTTATCAAATGCTTTTATTAAAATTTGTTTTACTTCTTATAAATTGCATGCCCATATATGTATATATATATATATGTGTGTGTGTGTGTGTGTGTGTGTATATATATATATATATATAAGTAATGTTTAAAGGGCTTAGGAAGGCCACCGCCCTATTTCCTTTTCGCGCACTGAGATGTGGTCTGGTGAGATTTCGGGTGACCATCCGAGGGTCGTTTCAATATTAGTTATATATCATATATACGTGTATAAACATAAAAGTACTTCCATATTAATACTTATCAGTACATCAATAGCTAGTTACCATCGGGGTAACAAAGAACATATACAACTATACTAGAAACAGTACATATACAACTATACTAGAAACAGAACATATACAACTAAACTAGAAATAGTACATATACAACTATACTAGAAATAGAACATATACAACTATACTAGAAACAGGACATATACAACTATACTAGAACGAGAAACATTTCATATACATGAACACGTTAGCAATTGTGATCCACTGTGTCGGAGCATGCCTTAAATGTCATGGCCCGAGTTGTAGCCAGAATTCTCTTGGAGGGAGAGCGTGAGTTTGCGTATAGATCTATACTGGATTGACTATCCTACACCTTGCTGCTAGCTACAGCCGGACCTACAGGTCTGCGGGTGCCAAACGTCATTCCGTTATTGCGACCATTCATTATGTCGTTGTTAGCAGTCGATAGCATGGTGCAATTTATCACATTATACCTTAATATAAATATGGTTTAAGGTAGTTAGTACATCAGTAGTTCTTATAATACAAAACTACAGTACTACAATGATTTACCCATTACATATTTTAGTGATAACCTCACTTAAACGTTAATGTACAAACTATATTTTGTTAAATGATAGTTACACTTGGGAAATTACACACTTTTACATCAAACGAGCATACAAAATAGTTAAGCCTTGGTAGAAGGTTACTTTAATAGAAAATATAGGTTTTTCTGAGAGATTCAAACTTTTACAAACAATTACAAACCTTTACATACATTTTACAAACTTATACTTGATACATGTTCAAACATTTTTGGATGACAAATACCAACACTAAAATACTTATGAACTCACCAGCTTAATGCTGACAAACTCTTTCAAAATAACTTGTATTCTCAGGTCATCAGTAGACAGGTACCGAGGCCAGCTTTTGAGAAGATGGAGCGCATCCAAGACTCATCTTATTATTTTGATATACGTTATTTTTGGTGTCTATAATGTACAGAACACGCTTGTATTAAAATTATATATTTAATGCAATGGATGATGTTGTTTGCTTATTTACATTTACTGTGTTGTGATACTTTACATGACGTCCTCCGCCCCAGAACGTTTCCGCCGTTCTTGGTTTTGGGGTGTGACAGATTGGTATCAGAGCATTGTTTATAGTGAATCAAGTATATCAACCCATAAAAGATATACTAAACTATAAACCCATTTGGGATTAAAACACTCTGACCAAGAGTCTGTACTTTAAATACTAAAATATTTAATTAAGTATACTAGTCTGCATTCATACTAAAACCAGTGTCACAACGACAAGAACAAAAGTATTACTATTGTTAAATATCACAGATAAGCTCGGGTATATATGGTCAGTCCTGGGAATGGCATAGCCTGATCAACTATGCTGGTCCGAGGAGTGATTAGCATATGCCCTAGAATATTTGTGATGTGTTAACAAGTCTAAAAACTTACCAACAATACCACAAGAAGATCAGTAGAACCTAAACTTAAAATACTATAGGTGTATTTTGTACTACTAACTACATATATACTATATCTTTATACCTCTCTTCTCGTGTAGATTTAAATGGTTGGATTCCATCACAGCGACTCGTACTTTCCAAATGAAGACAACGCAGGATGGCTCGAAGCAGAGTCTGACGATGAACACCAAATTCCGTTGGATGATCATCAAGCTGAAGGCTTCTTGGATGGATCAGACTCTGAGCCCGAAGTCAACAACCTACCTCCAGTAGGTCAACCCCCGAACAACAACCCTCGACCAGCTTTTCCTGGTCCCACTCCCTTGTGGGTAGATAACTTGAATCGTTGGAGTGATGAACAGGGTCAACCCTTACCATACATTGGGGACCGAACCTTTTACAATGTCAGCGATGGTGGCTCTGCTAACCGAGCTCTACCTGTCATTATCAGCAGAAAAGCTTGTAATGTCGAGCAACATCGAGCAGCCATCGACCGGGTCGTGGAGATTGATGCCAACTCTGGTGTCAACACAGTCCGCATTCGCCGTCTCGAAGAAGACATGGAACGGACCCGGAGAACCAATGAAACCCTACAGCAACATCAGGTTGCCTCTCAAGCAGAAGTCATGGAACTTCGAGCTCGTCAAAGGGCTCATGAGCGACACCTTCAAGAGGTGGTCCGTCAAATGAGAGACCTCAGGGTTCTCCCGAGGGATACTCATCGCCGTTAAATGATGTCTAGTACATCATTATCTTTTGGGTTAAGGATTAGCCTTTAACATCTGTGCTCTAAGTAGCACTTATCTGTAAAATATTCCTAACTTTCAGTACTCTAATTAGGAATCTAAGAACTGTCAAACTTTTCGTATGGTATGATGTAAGACCTACTGTTCGGTCAATTTTCATTGAACTCGTTACATCAGTAATACCAGCATTATTAACAACTACCTACTCTGTGGGAAGAATCTTTACACTTGGGTTTTCCTACACCTCTTTCTTGTTATGATCTCAAACACTCATTCAATTGTTGGGCTATGGTTAGTTAGTCCATGTGTCATTCTCACCTTACTTACAAATTGATTCTTACCACTTTTCTCATCTTTATAAACTTATAGCTGAAAGATGCCTCCTCGCAAATCTCCATGGAATAACCCTACACCGCCTCCTCCACCTCCGGTCATCGATACAGCAACCCTAAATGCTGTCGTAGCTGCAGCAGTGGCAACTGCCATGGCACAGTATCACTCTACTGATACCAGCAGAGGTGGAACCTCGGTTAACTCCATTCCGGTTGAAACTCCTGTGCGCTTGAGAGAGTGCTCTTACAAGGATTTCACCAACTGTAGGCCGAAGTCCTTTCATGGGACCGGCGGAGTCATTGCTCTCTCGCAATGGTTCGAGAAGACTGAATCAGTCTTCGAAATTTGTTCTTGCCTTGCTGCGAGCAAAGTCAAATATGCTGCATGCACCTTCGAAGGGAAGGCACTGACGTGGTGGAACGGCCACATTAAATCTCTAACTCTCGTCGTAGCCAACGACATAGGATGGGAAACGATGAAAGACCTCATGATTGAGGAATACTGCCCGAGGGGCGAGATCCAGAAACTAGAGAAGGAGCTTTGGAGCCTGACCATGAAGGGCACCAACATTGTTGCTTACACCGCCAGATTCAGCGAACTGGTGGCTCTCTGCCCTAATATGGTTCCCACTGAAGGGAAGAAGATTGAAAGGTACATATGGGGGCTAGTGCCTCCGTATCAGGGGAATGTCCTATCATCAAACCCGGCTACCTTCGACAGTGCCAAGCGACTAGCACAGCGACTCATTGACCATAGTGTCAAAACCCCTGCAACCACAACAACCCTAGCCATCCCGGAACCCTCCAAACCCGCTGATACCAAGCAGAAGTTCTGGGATTACAAGAAGAAGCAGCAAATTGTGGCAGTAGATGCCGCGGTAACCCCTTCTGCTGCTACTGCTCCGATGAAGCAGTATGCTGGAAGTTTGCCGAAGTGCAACAAATGCAACTTCCACCACAACGGCCCCTGCCATGAAATGCAGTGCTCTAACTGCAACAGGAAAGGACACACCGTCCGTTTCTGTAAGTTCCCGGCACAACCGATCACACAAGTCCCTGGCTCTGGCGCGAGCCCAACTTGCTATGGATGTGGCAAAACAGGCCACTATAAGAGGGACTGCCCCAAAGAGAGAAATGTTGGAGGAGCTGGGAGGGTACTAGCTATAGGCCACGGGGAAGCAGTTGCAGACCCGACAGTGGTGATTGGTACGTTCCTCCTCGATAACTCCTATGCATGCATTTTGTTCGATAGTGGAGCAGAGCGAAGCTTCGTGAACCACAAATTTGCTCGCATGCTTAAACAACAACCACACGCACTTAAAGAACAATTCACAGTAGGAATGGCTAATGGAAAAACAGAAAACACCAGTAGCATATACTTAGGATGTACCCTAACTCTAGATAACCATTCTTTCCAAATCGACCTCATGCCGGTCTCAATAAAAAGCTTCGACGTTATCGTCGGCATGGATTGGTTGAGTCTTCATCGTGCCGACATCATGTGCTTCGAGAAAGCAGTCCGTTTAAACCTCCCGTATAACGAAACTCTTATCGTCTACGGTGACAAACTTGGTGCGAGTCTTTGTATTATATCGAGTATTCAAGCACAAAAATATCTGTGCAAAGAATACCACACATTCCTTGCTCACGTCGTCGACACGAGCCTCGAAGAGAAAGAACTAAAGAACATTCCAGTAGTGAGCGACTTCCCCGACATTTTCCCAGAAGAACTACCTGGATTACCTCCGCAACGACAGGTCAAGTTCAGAATCGACTTAGTCCCAGGAGCTACCCCAGTAGCTAAGTCGCCCTACCGCTTAGCACCAGCAGAGATGCAGGAATTATCTGGTCAACTTAACGAACTACTCAGCAAGGGCTTCATAAGACCAAGCTTCTCACCTTGGGGAGCACCGGTCTTGTTCGTTAAGAAGAAAGACGGATCATTCCGTATGTGTATCGACTACAAAGAACTCAACAAACTGACGATCAAAACTCGTTACCCTCTGCCTCGCATAGACGATCTATTTGACCAACTGCAAGGGGCGAATTACTTCTCCAAAATTGATCTGAGATATGGGTATCACCAGTTACGGGTACTAGAGGAGGATGTTCCAAAGACAGCCTTTCGAACTGGTTACGGACACTACGAGTTCGTGGTGATGCCATTCGGATTGACCAATGCGTCAGCACTTTTTATGGACCTGATGAACAGAGTATGTCGACCTTACTTGGATCAGTTCGTCATCGTTTTCATTGACGACATCCTGATCTACTCCCGAAGTAAGGAAGAGCATGGTGATCACCTACGACAAGTTTTAGGAACTTTACGAACGGAGAAACTTTATGCGAAGTTCTCGAAATGTGAATTTTGGATCCGAAGAGTCGAATTCCTAGGACACGTGGTAAGCGAAGAGGGAATCCACGTGGACCTATCCAAAATTAAAGCCATTAAGAACTGGTCAGCACCGAAGATGCCTACTGAAATTCGTCAATTTCTAGGCCTCGCTGGCTACTACTGCAGATTCATTCAGAAATTCTCCCGAATAGCGAAACCTCTTACAACCCTGACCCAGAAAGGCGTGACCTTTGATTTGGAAGAGAAACAAGAGAGAGCGTTCCAAACGCTCAAGCGAGCCTTGTGCACCGCGCCAATACTATCTCTCCCTGAAGGGATAGAAGACTTCGTAGTCTATTGCGATGCATCGAACCAAGGGCTCGGGTGTGTTCTGATGCAGCAAGGTAAGGTCATCGCCTACGCCTCCAGACAGTTGAAGACACACGAAGTTAACTACACGACCCACGATCTTGAACTGGGAGCAGTGGTGTTTGCTCTGAAGATCTGGAGACATTACTTGTATGGAACGAAAAGCACTATCTTTACCGACCACAAGAGTTTACAACACATATTCGATCAGAAGGAGCTCAACATGAGACAACGACGGTGGGTCGAGCTACTTAGTGATTACGAATGCGATATTCGTTATCATCCGGGTAAAGCCAACGTAGTAGCAGACGCCCTAAGTCGGAATGAATATTCTGGTCGCAAAGTCAAGTCATTATCAATAACCATCCATTCACACTTGTCTAACCAAATTCAGGCGGCCCAACTTGAAGCCATGAAGCCTGAAAATGTGACGAGTGAATCCCTCAGAGGAATGGACAAGAATTTAGAAGCCAAGGGTGACGGAGCCTTATACTTCATGGACCGGATCTGGACACCGAAACACGGTGGTTTCCGAGACTTGGTCATGACCGAGGCGCACAACACTCGGTATTCCGTCCACCCAGGTTCAGATAAGATGTATCTGGATCTTAAAAAGCTATACTGGTGGCCTAATATGAAAGCAGAGATTGCTACCTTCGTAAGTAAATGCCTTACTTGCGCAAAGGTAAAGGTCGAGTACCAGAAACCCTCCGGTTTACTGCAGCAACCAGAGATTCCAGAATGGAAGTGGGAGCGGATCACTATGGATTTCATAACCAAGTTGCCCAAGACAATGGGTTGACTTGATACCATATGGGTCATCATCGATAGATTGACCAAGTCTGCACACTTCCTGCCAATCAAAGAAACCGACAAGATGGAGAGACTTACAAGAACATACATTAGGGAAATCGTACGGCTACATGGTGTGCCTATATCCATTATCTCCGATAGAGATAGCAGGTTCACCTCAAGATTCTGGCAATCACTGCAACATTCCCTAGGAACAAGGCTGGACATGAGCATAGCCTACCATCCACAAACCGACGGACAGAGTGAGAGGACGATCCAGACTTTAGAAGATATGTTGCGTGCTTGTGTAATTGACTTTGGAAAAGCGTGGGATACCCATTTACCCCTCGTTGGATTTTCCTACAACAACAGTTATCACACGAATATAAAGGCAGCACCATTTGAAGCCCTCTACGGCCGAAAGTGCAGATCCCCTCTGTGCTGGGCTGAGGTGGGTGATACCCAATTAGCCAGGGGGCAAGCTTCCGACAGTACTCTCACCGGTCCAGAAATCATTCGGGAAACGACAGAGAAGATCGTTCAGATTCGTGAACGATTGAAAGCCTCTAGAGACTGACAGAAAAGCTACGCTGATAAACGAAGAAAACCTTTCGAATTTCAGGTGGGAGACCGACTCCTTCTCAAAGTCTCACCATGGAAGGGATTGATACGCTTTGGTAAGCGTGGGAAGCTTAATCCCAGGTACATAGGGCCTTTCGAGATTCTCGCAAGAGTCAGCGCCGTAGCTTACAAACTCGATCTACCGGACACACTTTGTAATGTACATTCTACATTCCACGTATCTAACTTGAAAAAATGTCTGTCTGACAAGACTCTCGTAATCCCACTCGACGAGATCGAGATCAACGAGAGCCTCAACTTCATGGAAGAACATATAGAGATCATGGACCGTGAGGTCAAGCAGACGAAGCAAAGCCATATCCCTATCGTGAAGGTTCGTTGGAACGCCAAGCGAGGACCGGAATTCACTTGGGAACGCGAGGTTCAGATGAAACTGAAAAACCCACATCTTTTCGCTTAGTTATTTGTAACTTATTATATGCTTAAATTCTAATTTCGGGACGAAATTCCTTCTAACGGGGGGATGATGTGACAATCCAAAATTTCCATTTGTACGAACAATATCTATTCAATAGAAGCCAGTCCAGTTCCAGTGATTTTCATACTTTTCCGAACAAATTTGTGTACATTAGGGTTTACGTTTCTGGAAATATCAGGAGAGTGGATGCTCCTGGATTTGTGAAATTTGAACATTCCAAGTTTCATAATGTTATAGTCCAACTTACGGAATAAAAATATTTTCTGTCAAAATATTTCAGGACTATAAATAGATTTCTGAATTTAATTAATTCATTATTCACAATTCCAACAAGAGAAAAGCCATTTCTCTCTGACGGATCTTCGGGTTTTCATCCCGGATTGTGAGTCTACTTTCCTAAATGTGTTTTAATGTTTGTTATATGCTTTATAACATTGTTTACATGTCTAAAATACAAGATCCGGGAGCTTACGGCCCAAGAACGTTCTTGGGGTGTAAACTCCAAAACGAGGCCTTAAAGCTTCCTAGTCCCGACTCCTTGTTAGACAACTAGTTTAGGACTTATTGTATGATCTTTTGAGGCTAGAAATCATCCAAGATCATATGAATTTTGGAGTTTACGGCCCAAGAGTTTCTTGGACCGTAAACACCCTTTCAAAGGGCCAAAGTGTGCCCTAAATGACCCCTAAGGCTTAAGGCATTTACCCTCTAATGCTTGTAGCTAATTTGGACACCAAAACACTTCAAAATCATAAAGTGCTAGGAGTTTACGGCCAAGAAAAGCTCTTGGGCCGTAAACCCCTTTTTCAAGGGTTAAAAGTGCCCTAAACACCCTTAAAGCTTTAAGACATTACCCTTTAAAACTTAGGACTTGAATGGGGAGTAAATTACATCAAAATCATCCCTTAAAGGGAGTTTACAGCCAAGGAACATCTCTTGGGCCGTAAACTCCAAGTAAATGCACAAAGGTGTGCCTAATGTCCCCTTTAGCCTTAAGCAAAAACATGGAAGTTATCCTACATGTGCAAGTGCCTTAAATGAATTAAAACCAACACCCCATAGGAGTTTACGGCCGTAAACTCTAGGGGATATGGTCCTTTGGCCGTAAACTCCCCAAAGGAGCATTCCAAGGCCTTAAACTACTTCAAGGATTATTCAAACAAGGCTAGGCTTATTCTAGGATCAATATAGCACTTCAAAACACCCAAAACCACCAAGTGTGGAGTTCACGGCCGTAAACTCAAGGAGTTTATCCCCGTAAACTCCAAAGGTGGGGTTTGTTGGGTGGTGAACTCATATACAAGGTTTAAAGGGCTTAGGAAGGCCATCCGCCTTATTTCCTTTTCGCGCACTGAGATGTGGTCTGGTGAGATTTCGGGTGACCATCCGAGGGTCGTTTCAATATTAGTTATATATCATATATACGTGTATAGACATAAAAGTACTTCCATATTAATACTTATCAATACATCAATAGCTAGTTACCATCGGGGTAACACAGAACATATACAACTATACTAGAAACAGTACATATACAACTATACTAGAAACAGAACATATACAACTATACTAGAAACAGTACATATACAACTATACTAGAAACAGTACATATACAACTATACTAGAAACAGAACATATACAACTATACTAGAAACAGGACATATACAACTATACTAGAACGAGAAACATTTCATATACATGAACATGTTAGCAATTGTCATCCAATGTGTCGGAGCATGCCTTAAATGTAATGGCCTGAGTTGTAGCTAGAATTCTCTTGGAGGGAGAGCGTGAGTTTGCGTATAGATCTATACTTGGAGGGAGAGCGTGATTTTGCGTATAGATCTATATTTTGTTAAATGATAGTTACACTTGGGAAATTACACACTTTTACATCAAACGAGCATACAAAACAGTTAAGCCTTGGTAGAAGGTTACTTTAATAGAAAATATAGGGTTTTCTGAGAGATTCAAACATTTACAAACAATTACAAACCTTTACATACATTTTACAAACTTATACTTGATACATGTTCAAACATTTTTGGATGACAAATACCGACACTAAAATACTTATGAACTCACCAGCTTAATGCTGACAAACTCTTTCAAAATAACTTGTATTCTCAGGTCATCAGTAGACAGGTACCAAGGCCAGCTTTTGAGAAGATGGAGCGCATCCAAGACTCATCTTATTATTTTGATATACATTATTTTTGGTGTCTATTATGTACAGAACACGCTTGTATTAAAATTATATATTTAATGCAATGGATGATGTTGTTTGCTTATTTACATTTACTGTGTTGTGATACTTTACATGACGTCCTCCGCCCCAGAACGTTTCCGCCGTTCTTGGTTTTGGGGTGTGACAAGAAACAAAAAAAATGAAAAGCACATAGCACATATAACACGTAACATAAAATTGTTCCTATATATTAAAACTCACCTTGAAATAACCGGGGGTTACACTAGTACTTTGTGCAGCACTTCGTTATAATAATAAAGTTTCGTCGTTGAAACCGGGCCCTGCAAGGATTGAGATTCAAACCGAAAAGATAAATTTTCCGGGCTCTTTGGGTACTTCAGAACGTATTTTGAGTGTTAAAAATTATACTGGGGCTTCGGGGGAAGTGGAAGTAGTTAAAATATGAGCTTAAGGGTGAAAAGTGACAACTTTCCAACATTTACCCGAGAGGTCTCGCACTTTTATATAGGTGCGAACCTCGGATCCGAAGCAAGAGGAAAGGAGGGCAGGTGGCACGAGGCTGTGAGGCTTAGTACACGCAGCAGAAGAGGAGAGGCTCGGATGACAGGTGACTCGGTTCGGATGGAGGCACGCGTCCGAGTTCGGAGGCTACAGCGCGACACCACGCATCGGAAGGGGAGAGGACCGCGACTTCGACCGAATCAGATGGTGATGCATGTCGGATTCTCTGTTGCATGACTCATTAACGTTGGATAGGCAGCATGCTCGGAGCGAGGTGACATGGCCGGTCCGGATGAGGCATATCCATGCAAAAAGTTTCATAAATTGTGCCAAGGTCTTCTAAAATCCATAACTTTCACATACGAGCTCTGTTTTTTACGTTCTTTATATGCACGCGTAGGCGGGAATATATTCTACAACTTTTGTTTAGACTCAGTTGGTTATTTTGACTTTATTTTTAATATTATTAATTTTAACATACCGGGATAGGTAAATCAGTTAAAATTTCATAACTTCTTCATCCGACATCCGTTTTCGTATTTCTTTTTACCGTTGTACTACTATTGATGAGATCTTCAATTCTCGTTTAGGTTGTGTCAGCTAAATATTGCGCGATCTCTATTTCAAGTTTTTAGTTGTCTACTGCTATTCCGAAACATAGAAAAATCATAACCTTCTCATACGAAGTCAGATTTTGGCATTCTTTTTATCAAAATTCTCAGATTAATAAGTACTACGACTTTCATTAAGATCACTAAGGCTAAAAAGTAGTTTATCAAAAACTCACTTTTTACGCTGAATAGTGTTTGTTGGTTTTGTTGCGGATCTTCGATTAGTAATAACTTCTTCGTTATAACTCGGATTTCGATGAGGTTTTTCCCTAAATGTTTCTAACGAGATTATCTACAACTTTCAATAATAAAATTTTACTTATTTCAAATTTTATATTTTCGTTAAATTTCACTATTTGACATTTGATTGGAATCTCATAAGACTTCCAATACTTTCTGAATGATTCTAAGCATAGTTTTACTTCATTTTTAGTAAAAAAAACAACTGTTAGAACTCAACATTCAAATTCACATAGTATTTCGTAATATTATTCACTTTTATAAATTACACTACACAATAACTGAACGTGTATGTTACAGTACCCTTAATATTTATCATTCAATCGATGTGCTGATTAACCACACGCGCTCCACCGATACTATGATAAACATTAATTTACCCTTTGGCTACCTTGTTAAATCAAGCTAGTGTGTCGGTTAACCACACGCGCTCCACTAACGGACTTAAGCAAAGTGCAAA
The DNA here is from genome assembly GCF_052625555.1 of Lactuca saligna. Classification (NCBI taxonomy): domain Eukaryota; kingdom Viridiplantae; phylum Streptophyta; class Magnoliopsida; order Asterales; family Asteraceae; genus Lactuca; species Lactuca saligna. Next base: position 174,942,541 of record NC_136421.1, on the reverse strand, counting down.
GTATAATTTCATGGGTTAGCACCAAATTCACATTTTCCTAAGTAACTAAGATTAGGAATTCATAAGTGTTTAGTTACTTAGTATTAATCATTAATACTTTTAATGAAGGGAGAATGATAGTCCTGTCAAACTCGTTTGGCTAACAACCCTTCACCAGTCAAGGAAGCGGTGTGTGAGAGTGGACACCTATTAAACTGCCATTTTAAAGGCAGTAACCTTATACCCCCTTATAGATCAGCTTCGTGAATGAGGCCTACTAACAATAAGACTGACTTTGTTCTTATACATATATATATAACTATTAACTATTAATATTATAATAATATAAGGTTTGAATTTTAACTTTTAAAATTCTAAGGGCTTAACTTGGAATTATAGTATTCATGAGGGAAACTTTACAAATTCCAAAACCTGAGGGCAACTTTTGAACTATTCAAAAACTTTTCAATTACATAACTTATGATTTTTAAGTAGTTTAATGAAAAACTCTTCAAGTTCCATAACTTGAGGACACGTTATGGAAGACATTAATATCATTTAAGAATATAAGACTCTTCATTTTCATAACCTATGAGTTTAAAGTGGTTTAATGAAAAACTCTTCAAGTTCCATAACTTGAAGACAAGTTATGGAAGACTTTAAAATCATTTAAGAAAAATAGACTCTTCATTTTCCTAACTTATAGAAACCGTATGAGTTTTAAAAATCATAAATGTGAGTTTTCATATAACTCGAGGACAAGTTACAAAAAAAACACATTTTATGAACAACTCTTAGATTAATTTGGATTGAAAACACATTATCACATAAATTTTCTTTTAGTCTAAGCTAACTCATAAGAACATGATAATTCAAATCAAACATTTTCATGTAATTAGTCTAATCCTTACACAAATACAAAACATGAATCTATTGACAATCATCTTTGAAATTGGATTAGCATGAACATTACCACATCAAAAATAGGTTTATATGTTCAAGAGCAACTTATGGTAATGTTCATAGTCCAATTCCAGCCAAAAAACTCGAAGATATGTTGTCTAGGGGTCCAACTCATCGAGTGCATGAACCAACTCGACGAGTTGGATGATTTTACTCATGGACTCGTTGAGTCTCCTATCCAGCCAGCAAAAAACTTTGATTTTCAGCCATTTGCATCACGTATAAATGAAAACAAGCCTACACTTTGATACCACTGAAGGGTTTTGAGCATTCTAACACTCGTGAGGTGTACAGGCAACCCTAAATACATTGGATCTATGTTTTCTCTAATATACATGAAAATATCAATTTTCCAAGGTATTATCCTAACTAGCATATTATGAAGTACAATTAATATAAAATCTAGTAGAATAACATACTTCTTTGTTGTAGCTTGATTTCGTGGAGCTTAAGAGCCTAATGCCTCAAGTGTGAAACCTCAAATGGTTCACACAACATCAAGAACACTTGGAATAACATAAGAATAAGGATACATGTACAAAATTTGGTTTTGCCCTCTTGTGTACACACACTAGTCACACTAGTTCCACTAGTGTGATTTCATGACCCATAGACCTCTTTATATATTGTTCAAGATTAGGGTTACATTCACGTAAACCATAATACCCATGACCTTTCATTTCTATAGGATCCATGGGTTAAACACTCCATGGACTATCCATGAAATCTTAGCCCAGCCTAAATGAACTTGGCCCACCAACTATATAAGAATCCATATTTAATTAGTTCTTTTTGATCACTAAATTAATTCTAAATTTAAATAATATGATTTCATATTTGTGACAACCCGATATTTCAACTCTTTGTAATGGCCTAATAGGTCAAGTATTGTAAACATTTTTGAGTAAATAAAATTAACCTTGATAATAAAATATCCAAAAAGTTTCTATTTAAATTCTTCTATGTTTAAATATCATTAAACCATGATCGTACGTAGAAAGAACGCCCAAATCCGACTTCGTATATTGAAGTTATGATTTTTCCAAGTTCAGCTTAGCAACAGACAACTAAAAACTCAAATCGGAGATCGAGCGACATTTGGCCGGAATGACCTAAATGAGAATCGAAGGTCTCGACAATGGTATTTCAACGGTAAAAAGTCTGGCAAAAACCGACGTCAGATAAAGAAGTTATGAATTTTTAAAGAAATTCCTTAATCACTTCATTTTAATAAATAAATAATAAAAATAATTTCGGAATATGCCAATGGAATCTAAACGAAAGTTGTAGATCGTAGTCTCACCTTCGCGGGGATATAAAGAACGTCGGAAACGGAGTTCATATGAAGGAGATATGAATTTTTGAAGTTTGATAAATAATTTATATATAATTTTTATTAAAAATGTTGGTAATATCCGAAGGGGAGTCAGCCTAGGGCCGAAGTACGCGCCGCGTACCTTCGTACGCCCCGCGTACTCGAGGCCACGGCCTCGGATCGTCCACGTTGCCCTATGCGAAGCTACCCGACCCGCCGTCCCATCCGACCCGCCCCATCCGAAATACGTAAGCGATGATGTACGGGTACGCGCTGCGTACGCCCGTACGCCCCGCGTACGGAGGCGGTTCAGCACCCCTATAAAAGGGATGCGAGCCTTTCCGAAAAATTTGTTCATTTTCTCTCTTTCTCTCACGATCTTGCCTCGATTTTCGTGCCCGTTAAAACCCGAAGCTCTGGTCTTTTTGCTCAAGTCCCGAGAGTCGATTTTACTCCCGAGATTCCCGAGAATCCCGAGAAAAATCCGTTTCCCGAGACGAAACTCTACCCGGTTTTCGATCTTGCTATATTCAAACTTCTAAGTGAGTTCATACCCCTTTATTCAACCTTTGAAATGCTTTTAAATGTTTTAAATACTTTATGGGGGGGAATACAAATTAAACACTTATAGTTATTGCTTCGATCACATGTGATTGCATTAATCACATGTGATTAATAACTAGGAAACCAATGATTTTATCACTGTTCAAATTGTTTTACTTCAAAATGTTTCACAAACTCTTTTACTTATCAAATGATTTTATTTAAACTTTGTTTTACTACTTATAAATCGCATGCCCATATATGTATAGATATATAAGTAATGTTTAAAGGGCTTAGGAAGGCCATCCGCCCTATTTCCTTTTCGCGCACTGAGATGTGGTCTGGTGGGATTTCGGGTGACCATCCGAGGGTCGTTACAATATTAGTTATATATCATATATACATGTATAGACATAAAAGTACTTCCATATTCATACTTATCAGCACATCATTAGTAAGTTACCATCGGGGTAACACAGGATCATACTACTACAATTTCTAGATCAACGACTCAGTTCATTCAGGAGTCAATACTTATTGCTAAGAGAACATATACAACGATACTAGAACAAGTAATATTATATTACTTATACACGAATACGTTAACAATTCTGATCCACTGTATGGGAGCATGTCTTAATTGTCATGACCCGAGTTGTAGCCAGAGTCTCTTGGAGGGAGAGCGTGAGTTTGCGTATAGATCTATACTGGATTGACTATCCTACACCTCGCTGATAGCTACAGTGGGACCGACAGGTCTGCGGGTGCCAAACGTCATACCTTATTTTTCGACTATACGTTGTCGTTGTTACCAGTCGATAGTATGGTGCAATTTATCACATGATACCTTAATATAAACCCGGTTTAAGGTAGTTAGTACAGCAGTAGTTCCTATAAAACAAAACTACAGTACTACAATAATTTACCCATTACATTTTGGTGATAACCTCACTTAAACTTTAATGTACAAACTATATTTTGTTAAATGATAGTTACACTTGGGAAATTACACACTTCTACATCAAACGAGCATACAAAACAGTTAAGCCTTGGTAGAGGGCTACTTTAACAGAAAATATAGGTTTTTCTAAGAGATTCAAACTTTTACAAACACTTACATACATTTACAACTCATACTTGCGACAGGCTCAAACGTTTTGATAACAAACATCGACACTAAAATACTTATGAATTCACCAGCTTAATGCTGATAAACTCTTTCAAAATAACTTGTATTCTCAGGTCATCAGTAGACAGGTATCGATGCTAGCTTTTGAGAAGATGGAGCGCATTTCAAGACTCATCATATTATTTTGATTCGCATTATATTTTTGGTGTCTAAAACTGTAAGGAACATGCTTGTATTAAGATTTTATATTTAATGCAATGGATGATGTTGTTTTCTTATTTACATTTACTGTGTTGTGATACTTTACATGACGTCCTCCGCCCCAGAACGTTTCCGCCGTTCTTGGTTTTGGGGTGTGACAGATTGGTATCATAGCATTGTTTATAGTGAATCAAGTATATCAACCCATAAAAAAAGATATACTAAACTATAAACCCATTTGGGATTAAAACACTCTGACCAAGAGTCTATACTTTAAATACTAAAATAGTTAATTAAGTATACTAGTCTGCATTCATACTAAAACCAGTGTCACAACGACAAGAACAAAAGTATTGCGATTGTTAAATATCACAGGTAAGCTAGGGGATGTATGGTCAGTCCTGGGAATGGCATAGCCTGATCAACGATGCTGGTCCGAGGAGTGATTAGCATATGCCCTAGAATGGTTGTGATAGGTTAACAAGTCTAAAAAATTACCAACAATACCACAAGAAGATTAATAGAACTTAAACTTTAAAATACTATAGGTGTATTTTGTACTACTAGTTACACGTATACTATATTCTTATACCTCTCTTCTCGCGTAGATCTAAATGGCTGGATTCCAACACGGCGACCCATACTTTCCAAATGAAGGCAATGCCGGGTGGATCGATGAAGAGCCCGAAGTTGAGCATCCAATCCCTTTGGATGATCACCTCACAGAAGGATTTTCTAATGGATCCGACTCCGAACCTGAAGTCAACAACCTACCGCTCGTCATTATCCGCAGAATAGCTTGTAATGTCGAGCAAGGTCGAGCAGCCATCTACCGGATCGTAGAGATTGATGCCAACTCAGGTATCAACACAGTCCACATCCGCCGTCTTGAAGAAGACATGGAACGGACCCGGAGAACCGATGAAACCCTACAACAACATCTGGTTTCCTCTCAAGCAGAAGTCATGGAACTTCGAGCTCGTCAAAGGGCTCATGAGCGACACCTTCAAGAGGTGGTCCATCAAATGAGAGACCTTAGGGTTCTCCCGAGGAATATTCATCGCCGTTAGATGATGTCTAGTACATCATTATCTTTAGGGTTAAGGATTAGCCTTTAACATATGTGCTCTAAGTAGCACTTGTCTGTAAAATATTCCTAACTTTCAGTACTCTAATTAGGAATCTAAGAACTGTCAAACTTTTCTATATGGTATGATGTAAGACCTACTGTTAGGTCGATTTTTCCTTGAACTTATTACATCAGTAATACCAGTATTATTGAAATCTATCTAATCTGTGGGAAAAATCTATACACTTGTGTTTTCCCACTAATATTTCTTGTTGTGATTTCAAACACTCATTCAACTGTTGGGCTATGGTTAGTTAGTCCACGTGTCACTCGCACGTTGCTTACAAATTGATTCTTACCATTTTCTGATCTTTATAAACTTATAGCTGAAAGATGCCTCCTCGCAAATCTCCCAGGAATAATCCTGCACCACCACCTCCTCCACCTCAGGTCATCGATACAGCAGCCTTAAATGCTGCCGTAGCTGCAGCAGTGGCAACTGCCATGGCACAATATCACTCTACTGATGCTAGCAGAGGTGGAACCCCTGTTAACTCCATTCCGGTTGAAACCCCTGTGCGCTTGAGAAAGTTCTCTTACAAGGATTTCACCAACTGCAAGCCGAAGTACTTTCATGGGACCGGCGGAGTCATTGCCCTCTCGCAATGGTTCGAGAAGACTGAAGCGGTCTTCGAAATTTGTTCATGCCCTGCTGTGAGCAAAGTGAAATATGCCGCATGCACCTTTAAAGGAAAGGCCCTGACGTGGTGGAACGGCCACGTTAAATCTCTAACTCTCGTCGTAGCCAACGACATAGGCTGGGAAACGATGAAAGACCTCATGATTGAGGAATACTGCCCGAGGGACGAGATCCAGAAACTAGAGTAGGAGCTTTGGAGCCTAACCATGAAGGGCACCAACATTGTCGCTTACACCGCCAGATTCAGCGAACTGGTGGCCCTCTACCCTAATATGGTTCCCACTGAAGGGAAAAAGATCGAAAGGTACATATGGGGGCTAGTGCCTCCATATCAGGGGAACGTCCTATCATCAAACCCTACTACCTTCGACAGTGCCAAACTACTGGCACAACGACTCATTGACCATGGGGACAAACCCCCCACAACAACAACAACAACGCTAGCCATCTCAGAACCCTCCAAACCCGCTGACACAAAGCGGAAACTCTGGGAGGAAAGGAAGAAGACGAATCGAGCTTCCAAAAAGCAGCAAATTGTGGCGGTACATGCTGCAATAACCCCTGTTGTTGCTGCTACTGCTCCGATAGGACAATATGCTGGAGGTTTGCCCAAGTGCAACAAATGCAACTACCACCACAATGGCCCCTGCCATGAAATGCAGTGCTCTAACTGCCACGGGAGAGGACACACAGTCCGTTTCTGTAAATCTCCGGCGAGACCGATCACCCAAGTCCCCGGCTCTGGCGTGAGCCCGACCTGCTATGGATGTAGCGAAATAGGCCACTATAAGAGGGACTACCCCAAGGCGAAAAATGATGGCGGAGCAGGGAGGGTACTAGCGATAGGCCACGGGGAAGCAGTTGCTGACCCGACAGTGGTGACTGGTACGTTCCTCCTCAATAACTCCTATGCATGCATTCTATTCGATAGTGGAGCGGAGCGAAGCTTCGTAAACCAGAAATTTGCTCGCATTCTTAATCAACCACCGCACGCACTCAAAGAGCTATTCACAGTAGAAATGGCTAATGGAAAAACTGAAAGTACGAGTATCATATACTTAGGTTGTACCCTAACTCTAGATAACCATTCATTCCCAATCGACCTCATGCCAGTCTCAATAAAAAGTTCCGACGTTATCATTGGCATCGATTGGTTAAGCCTTCATCGTGCCAACATCATGTGCTACGAGAAAGCAGTCCGTCTAAACCTTATGTCTAATGAAATTCTTATAGTCTACGGCGACAAACCCAGTGCAAGTCTTCGCATCATATCAAGTATTCAAGCACAAAAGTATCTACGTAAGGAATACCATGCATTCCTTGCTCACGTCGTCGACACGAGCCTCGAAACGAAAGAACTAAAGAACATCCCTGTAGTGAGCGACTTCCCCGACATTTTCCCAGAAGAACTACCCGGGTTACCTCCGCAACGACAGGTCGAGTTTAGAATCGACTTAGTCCCAGGAGCTACCCCAGTAGCCAAGTCGCCCTACCGCTTAGCACCAACTGAGATGCAGGAACTCTCTGGTCAACTTAACGAACTGCTCAGCAAGGGCTTTATAAGACCGAGTTTCTCACCTTGGGGAGCACCGGTCTTGTTCGTTAAGAAGAAATACGGATCATTCCGTATGTGTATTGACTACAGAGAACTCAACAAACTGACGGTCAAGAATCATTACCCTCTGCCTCGCATAGACGATCTATTTGACCAACTGCAAGGGGCGAACTATTTTTCTAAAATAGATCTGAGATCCGGATATCACCAGTTACGAGTGCTAGAGGAGGATGTGCCGAAGACAGCCTTCCGAACTCGTTACAGACATGACGAGTTCATGGTGATGCCATTCGGATTGACCAATTCACCCGCAGTCTTCATGGATCTGATGACTAGAGTATGCCGACCTTATTTGGATCAGTTCGTCATCGTTTTCATTGACGACATCCTGATCTACTCCGGAAGTAAGAAAGAGCATGGCGATCACCTGCGACAAGTTCTAGAGACATTACGAAAAGAGAAGCTTTATGAGAAGTTCTCGAAATGTGAATTTTGGATCCGGAGAGTCGAATTCTTAGGACACGTGGTAAGCGAAGAGGGAATCCACGTGGCCCCAGCCAAAATTAAAGTCATTGAGAACTGGTCAGCACCCAAGACGCCTACAGAAATTCGCTAATTTCTAGGTCTCGCTGGCTACTACCGCAGATTCATTCAGAACTTCTCTCGAATAGCGAAACCTCTTACAACCCTAACCCAGAAAGGCGTGGCCTTTGACTGGGAAGAGAAACAAGAAAGAGCGTTCCAAACGCTCAAACGAGCCTTGTGCACCGCACCAATACTATCCCTTCCCTAAGTAATAGAAGACTTCGTAGTCTATTGCGATACATCGAATCAAGGGCTCGGATGTGTCCTGATGCAGCGAGGTAAAGTCATCACCTACGCCTCCAGACAGCTGAAGACACACGAAGTTAACTACACGACCCACGATCTTGAACTAGGAGCAGTGGTGTTTGCTCTGAAGATCTGGAGACATTACTTGTATGGAACGAAGAGCACTATCTTTACCGACCACAAGAGTTTACAACACATTTTCGATCAAAAGGAGCTCAACATGAGACAACGACGGTGGGTCGAGCTACTCAGTGATTACGAATCCAATATTCGTTATCATCCGGGTAAAGCCAACGTAGTAGCAGAAGCCCTAAGTCGGAAGGAATATTCTGGTCGCAAAGTCAAGTCATTGTCAATAACCATCCATTCACACTTGTCTGAGCAAATTCAGGAGGCTCAACTGGAAGCCATGAAACCTGAAAATGTGACGAGTGAACCCCTCAGAGGAATGGACAAGAACTTAGAAGCCAAGGGTGACGGAGCCTTATATTTCATGGATCGGATCTGGACACTGAAACACAGTGGTTTCCGAGACTTGGTCATGACCGAGGCGCACAACACTCGGTATTCCGTCTACCCAGGTTAAGATAAAATGTATCTGGATCTTAAAAAGATATACTGGTGGCCTAATATGAAAGCAGAGATTGCTACCTTCGTGAGTAAATGCCTTACTTGCGCAAAGGTTAAGGTTGAGTACCAGAAGCCCTCTAGTTTATTGCAACAACCAGAGATCCCGGAATGGAAGTGGGAGTGGATCACTATGGATTTCATAACCAAGTTGCCCAAGACAGCGGGTGGACTTGACACCATATGGGTCATCGTCGATAGATTGACCAAGTCTGCACACTTCCTGCCTATCAAAGAAACCGACAAGATGAAGAAACTTACGAGAACATACATTAGGGAAATCGTACGGCTACATGGTGTACCTAAGTCCATTATCTCCAATAGAGATAGTAGGTTCACCTCAAGATTCTGGCAATCACTACAACATTCCCTAGGAACAAGGCAGGACATGAGCACAGCCTACCATCCGCAGACCGACAGACAGAGTGAGAGGACCATCCAAACTCTGGAAGATATGTTGCGAGCCTGCGTGATTGACTTTGGGAAGGCATGGGATACTCATTTACCCCTTGTCGAGTTTTCCTATAATAATAGTTATCACACGAGCATTAAGGCTGCTCCATTTGAAGCTCTCTATGGCTGAAAGTGCAGATCCCCTCTGTGCTGGGCTGAGGTGGGTGATACCCAATTAGCCAGGGAGCAAGCTTCCGATAGTACTCTCACCGGTCCGGAGATCATTCGGGAAACAACAGAGAAATCGTTCAAATCCGTGAACGATTGAAAGCCTCTAGAGACCGACAGAAGAGCTACGCAGATAAACGAAGGAAACCTTTGGAATTTCAGGTGGGAGACCGATTCCTTCTCAAAGTCTCACCCTGGAAGGGCTTGATACGCTTCGACAAGAGTGGGAAGCTTAATCCGAGGTACATAGGGCCTTTGGAGATTCTTGCAAGAGTCGGCCCCGTAGCTTACAAACTCGATCTATCAGGCGCACTTCGTAACATACATTCTACATTCCACGTATCTAACTTGAAAAAGTGTCTATCCGACGAGACTCTCGTAATCCCACTCGACGAGATCGAGATCAACGAGAGCCTCAATTTTGTGGAAGAACCAGTAGACATCATGGACCGAGAGGTCAAGCAAACAAAACAAAGTCGCATACCCATCGTGAAGGTTCGCTGGAACGCCAAGCGGGGACCTGAATTCACATGGGAACGCGAAGATCAGATGCAACGTAAGTCCCCACATCTGTTTCCCTAATCCACGAGTGTTTTCTTACTTTAAATTTCGGGACGAAATTCCCTCTAACGGGGGGATGATGTGACAACCCGATATTTCAACTCTTTGTAATGGCCTAATAGGTCAAGTATTGTAAACATTTTTGAGTAAATAAAATTAACTTTGATAATAAAATATCCAAAAAGTTTCTATTTAATTTCTTCTATGTTTAAATATCATTAAACCATGATCGTACGTAAAAAGAACGCCAAATCCGACTTCGTATATTGAAGTTATGATTTTTCCAAGTTCAGCTTAGCAACAGACAGCTAAAAACTCGAATCGGAGATCGAGCGACATTTGGCCGGAATGACCTAAACGAGAATCGAAGGTCTCGACAATGGTATTTCAACGGTAAAAAGTCTGGCAAAAACCGACGTCAGATTAAGAAGTTATGAATTTTTTAAAGAAATTCCTTAATCACATCATTTTAATAAATAAATAATAAAAATAATTTCGGAATTTGCCAACGGAATCTAAACGAAAGTTGTAGATTGTAATCTCACCTTCGCGGGGATATAAAGAACGTCGAAAACAGAGTTCGTATGAAGGAGATATGAATTTTTGAAGTTTGATAAATAATATATATATAATTTTTATTAAAAATGTTGGTAATATCCGAAGGGGAGTCAGCCTAGGGTCGAAGTACGCGCCGCGTACCTTCGTACGCCCCGCGTACTCGAGCCCACAGCCTCGGATCGTCCACGTCGCCCTATGCGAAGCTACCCGACCCTCCGTCCCATCCGACCCGCCCCATCTGAAATACGTAAGCGATGACGTACGGGTACGCGCTGCGTACGGAGGCGGTTCAGCACCCCTATAAAAGGGATGCGAGCCTTTCCGAAAAATTTGTTCATTTTCTCTCTTTCTCTCATGATCTTGCCTCGATTTCCGTGCCCGTTCAAACCCGAAGCTCTGGTCTTTTTGCTCAAGTCCCGAGAGTCGATTTTACTCCCGAGATTCCCGAGAATCCCGAGAAAAATCCGTTTCCCGAGACGAAACTCTGCCCGGTTTTCGATCTTGCTATCTTCAAACTTCTAAGTGAGTTCATACCCCTTTATTCAACCTTTGAAATGCTTTTAAATGTTTTAAATACTTTATGGGGGGAATACAAGTTAAACACTTATAGTTATTGCTTCGATCACATGTGATTGCATTAATCACATGTGATTAATAACTAGGAAACCAATGATTTTATCATTGTTCAAACTGTTTTACTTCAAAATGTTTCACAAACTCTTTTACTTATCAAATGCTTTTATTTAAACTTTGTTTTACTACTTATAAATTGCATGCCCATATATGTATAGATATATAAGTAATGTTTAAAGGGCTTAGGAAGGCCATCCGCCCTATTTCCTTTTCGCGCACTGAGATGTGGTCTGGTGGGATTTCGGGTGACCATCCGAGGGTCGTTACAATATTAGTTATATATCATATATACATGTATAGACATAAAAGTACTTCCATATTCATACTTATCAGCACATCATTAGTAAGTTACCATCGGGGTAACACAGGATCATACTACTACAATTTCTAGATCAACGACTCAGTTCATTCAGGAGTCAATACTTATTGCTAAGAGAACATATACAACGATACTAGAACAAGTAATATTATATTACATATACACGAATACGTTAACAATTGTGATCCACTGTATGGGAGCATGTCTTAATTGTCATGACCCGAGTTGTAGCCAGAGTCTCTTGGAGGGAGAGCGTGAGTTTGCGTATAGATCTATACTGGATTGACTATCCTACACCTCGCTGCTAGCTACAGTGGGACCGACAGGTCTGCGGGTGCCAAACGTCATACCTTATTTTTCGACTATACGTTGTCGTTGTTACCAGTCGATAGTAGGGTGCAATTTATCACATGATACCTTAATATAAACCCGGTTTAAGGTAGTTAGTACAGCAGTAGTTCCTATAAAACAAAACTAGAGTACTACAATAATTTACCCATTACATTTTGGTGATAACCTCACTTAAACTTTAATGTACAAACTATATTTTGTTAAATGATAGTTACACTTGGGAAATTACACACTTCTACATCAAACGAGCATACAAAACAGTTAAGCCTTGGTAGAGGGCTACTTTAACAGAAAATATAGGTTTTTCTGAGAGATTCAAACTTTTACAAACACTTACATACATTTACAACTCATACTTGCGACAGGCTCAAACGTTTTGATAACAAACATCGATACTAAAATACTTATGAATTCACCAGCTTAATGCTGATAAACTCTTTCAAAATAACTTGTATTCTCAGGTCATCAGTAGACAGGTACCGATGCTAGCTTTTGAGAAGATGGAGCACATTTCAAGACTCATCATATTATTTTGATTCGCATTATATTTTTGGTGTCTAAAACTGTAACGAACACGCTTGTATTAAAATTTTATATTTAATGCAATGGATGATGTTGTTTGCTTATTTACATTTACTGTGTTGTGATACTTTACATGACGTCCTCCGCCCTAGAACGTTTCTGCCGTTCTTGGTTTTGGGGTGTGACAATATTAATATACTAGAACTTATAATATATTAATATGCATCACTAGTAGCCTTTTTCTCATTTTGTCTTTCCAATTGTTCCAATGCCATCCAACCTAAATGGATAATGCCAAGTCGGGTCGAATACATACCAATAATAATTTGGGCTTAGACATCTAAATCAAAAACACTACCCTGCCAACCTTGGAAATCACTCTAAACAACCCAATATTTCAAAGCAAATCCAAATATTAAAACTGTAAAATATGGGCCGTAGAAACTAACATTCGATGCGTGATCTCGATCCCAAGTCATTTTGTTGAAGCTTTTTGTGAGTAATCATATAGTAACCATTCTTGGACTTTAAAACATTTCTGGGTTTGTTTTGTAAAATATCAAACTAAAGGAATTTCTTTTTGTAATGATTTAAATCAAAAGAGCTTATTTTAAATATTGTAAAACCAATGAAGGGCTGATTTGTAATTTATCTAACACAAAAGACTGATTTGTGATATATTAAACCAAAAGGGACTATGTTTTGATCTTTTAAAACATCATAAGGACCATTTTATAAAAACTAAGTCAAATACGACTTAATTTGTAAAGATTTATGTGAAATGACTTCCTTTTTAATTAAGACCACAATTCAGGGACTGATTTTGCCATAATTCCTAAATATACAAACAGGGACGTGTCTTCTTTAGCAGCTCAAGAATAGGGAACAAGGCGAACAGAAGAAATCAATGGGAGGTGTATTGGGTTTTGAGCATTCTAACACTCCTGTGGTGTACATGCAACCCTAAATGCTTTGGATCTATGTTTTCTCTAAATATACATGCAAAATTTCAAAATTCCAAAGCATCATCCTAACTAGCATACTCTGAAGTATATATACTACAAAAATCTAGTTAGATAACATACCTTTTGGTATAGTTGAAACCTTGAAGCATTAAGAGCCTAGCACTAATAATGTGAATGCCTCAAATGGAACCACAAATCACCACCAACAATTGGAAGAACTTGATAGGAGATAATATGCACTCAAAATTGGCTAGCACTCTTACAAGGACTCTAGGTGCCAATTTCATGAACCAAAGGGCTTTTTATATAGTGTGGCTACATTAGGGTTACACCATGCAAACCCTAATGTGCATGACTTTCCACATTCCTTATGCTCCATGGGTTTTAACCTCCATGGAGTATCCATGGATCACCACATGGGTTTAGCCTAACATAAGGAATCATGGATGATTAGCCCACATTACAAGAATGAATGATTTACATAATCAATCCCTATATATTTAATTAGTCTCTTTTGATCACAAAAATAATTCCAAATTAATTTTTGATCAATACTAATTAAATAATATGATTTCATATTAATATATTAGAAATTATAATATATTAATAAATCATAAATAATCTCTTCTCAAGAGTCCATCTTTACAAATTGTTCCGATGAAGTGCAACCCAAATAGACCATGCTACTCTCGGGTCAAGTACAACTTAGACACCTTATCCAACAGTCTCCCACTTGGATAAGTCTAATAACTATAGTTGTAAGTATAACTTCAGGATCCGACTAGCAATCGTGGCTCTTAGATGCCTTTGTCGTACCATTTTAGATAAGTGATCATAGAATCCTCTGTTCTCAAGATATCAGCCGGACAAACACATGGAACACAGCCAATCTTACTGTCTAGCAGTTTGTTTCCCGGTTTCTAATTCATTTGACATAGAACTGAATCGAACACATCAATTTAATTCTGACCGGTACTGACACATAAGTTAAAACAAAATCATCGAGGGGCCCAAGATATCGCCTTTAATCCTCCAAGGACTAAAAGGAACAGATAAACTTTTATAGTATATGATTGTGCTAACTATTCACCAAACTATACATGATATCACATTTTATAACATCGATTTACTGATGCCTTTCCTTACTATCAATGTACGACCAACTCATAGTCAACAACTCATATATCTAGGTCTGAAGATTATATGATATTATCATCTCACGATCACTCGAGATAAATTCCATGAAGTGATACAAGTGAGTGTGTGTTAAAGCCAATACTCAGACCTTATGAGCACTCATGAATGTCATAGCAATGTTTAACTATTTCTGACATTCTACAAGCCAAATTCATGACAGTCTTGCTTCAATACCTACTTCCAAAGTATGATCGACTATGGATGGTTTCAATAATCCAATTATTCTGGAAGTCAAAACATGCAACATGAAACACTAGTAAATGATTGACATAAGATAGTACCATACTAGTAAATAAAAAGCACCTTTTATTTAAGCATCAAATGTCAATTACATTTCGACTTTTGCAAGTTTTGAAAGCTATCTAATCATTAAAACCAATATCATCCCTTGGCCCAATGCGCCTTACATGCTGTAAATGCTTAACCCTATTCAGTCCCTTCGTGAGGGGATCTACTGGGTTCTCATCTGATGATACCCTCTTTTCCACAAGTATTCTATCTTATGTCTTATGAAGTTATATTTCATGTCGATGTGTGTAGACCTGCCATGATCCCTTGGTTACTTAACTAAAGCAACTGCACTATTGCTGTCACAGAAAATCTCTACAGGCTCCTTTATAGTTGGTACAACTCCAAGGTGTCAGACGAAGTTCTTCAGCCATATCGCCTCCTTCGTCGCTTCATTTGCTGGTATGTACTCTTATTCACACGTTGAATCAGCTACAATCTCCTACTTGGAACTTTTCCAAATAATTGCTCTTCCATTCATGGTAAACACCCAGCCTGACTAAGAGCGTAAGGTATATATGTCGGTTTGAAAGCTGGTGTCACTATACCCCACCACTCTCAAATCATCACTCCCATCAAGTGTAAGGACTCAGTCCTTAGTCCTCCGCATGTCCTTGAGAATGTTTTTCACTACAGTCCAGTGAGCCTTGCCAGGATTTCCTTGATATCTGCTAACCATGCTCAAATCAAAGGCCACATCAGGGCGAGTACAAGTCATAGCATGCATGATCGAGCCAACATCGGAAGCATATGGCTATCGATTCATCTCAACTATCTCAGCCTCTATACTCGGAATCTGAGTTGTACTTCGTTTGGCATTGCTCTGGATCGGTAAGTCACCATTCTTGGAATTATGCATGTTAAACCTCTTTAACACTTTGTCCAAGTAGGTACTTTGACAATGTCCAACTAGTCTCTTACTCCTTTCTCTTAATATCCTTATCCCTAAGATATAGGCAGCTTCTCCAAGGTCCTTCATAGCGAAACATTTCCCAAGATAGGATTTCACCTTCTTCAAGGTTGCGATGTCATTTCCTATGAGTAGTATGTCATCCACATATAGTACCAAAAAGCTAACTATACTCCCACTATCTCTGACATATACGCATGACTCATCCTCACTTCTCGAAAAGTCAAACTCTTTGACTTTCTCATCGAAACAAAGATTCCATTTGCGAGATACCTTTTTCAATCCATAAATGGACTTCTCAAGTTTACAAACTCTATTAGGATACTTAGCATCAACAAAACCCTCTAGCTGACTCATGTAAACATCCTCAGCCAACTTCCCATTAAGGAAAGTGGTTTTGACATCCATTTTCCATATTTCATAGTGATGAAATGCAGCAACGGCTAGCATAACCCTAATAGACTTAATCTTCGTTGCTGGTGAGAAGGTCTCATCATAGTCAACTCGTAGAGTCTGAGTAAAGCCTTTCGCAACTAGTCGCGCCATATAAGTGTATATTATTCCATCCATGTCGGTCTTCTTCTTGAAGATCCATTTGCACCCGACTGTCTTACGACCCGATACACTGTCAACCAAGTTCCAAACTTGATTGCCATACATGGACTGAATCTCGTTGTCCATATCCTCTTTCCATTTAGCAGACTCGGGGCCTACCATGGTTTCCTTGTAGTTGTTAGGTTCATCCAGATTTATCAGTATGCTATCACTAATAAATTTATCCCCCTCAGATGTTATATGGAAACCATACAACACAAGTGGAACACTAACTCTACTGGAACGCCTTAGAGGTACAGACTGGTCGATTGGCTCAACGGGAGTTTCCTCCCCAGGTTGATCACTAACATTTGAGGTTCCTTCATCGGCTAACTCTTGAAGTTCTTCAAGGTCAATCTGCCTCCCACGGTCCCCTTGGAATCTGAGTTCCCTCCCTTGGAAAACCTCTCTCCTTGCAACGAAGACAACATTATCACTCAGTCTGAAGAAGAGATAACCAAAGGACTTTTGCGGGTAGCTGATGAAAACACACCGCTTACTCTGAGGTTCGAGCTTTTCGTGAGTCTCGCACCTCACGAAAGCCTCGCAACCCCAAACCTTGATGTGTGCTAGTGAGGGAACCTTCGTTTTCCACATCTCATGAGGTGTTTTGGCAACCTTTTTAGTTGGGAATCAATTAAGGATATGGGCGGCAGTCTCCAAGGAATACCTCCATAATGAGATTGGTAACGAAGCTCGACTCATCATGGAACGAACCATGTCTAACAAGGTTGTTACTCCTCTTATCCACAACATTAAGCCCCGGTGTCCTAGCTGGCGTCAACTGTGAAACAATTCTACACTCCTTAAGATAGTCTAGGAATTCGATACTAATATACTCACCACCCCGATCAGATCGGAGCATCTTTATCTTCCTGCCCAACTGATTCTCCACTTCTTGCTTAAACTCTTTGAATTTCTCAAAGGTTTCTAACTTATGCTTGATTAAGTAGACATAGCCATATCTGTTGAAATCATCAGTAAAAGTCGCATAAAGTGGTTAGCATCCCTTGTGGCGATTCTGAAGGGCCCACACACATCGGTATATATGAGATCCAACAAACCATCACCCCTTTCACAAGAACCAGTGAAGGGTGACTTAGTTACTTTTCCAAGCAAACAAGACTCGCAAGTGTCATCCGACCTTAAGTCAAATGACTCCAAAACTCCAGCCTTCTGCAGTTGGCCTATACGCTTCCTGTTGACATGTCCAAGACGACAATGCCACAAGGATGCCTTATCCAAATCATTAGAAGAAACGATATGCAACACATTATTTGCTAAGTTGTCTACAACCATCATAGTTTCCTATACACCATTACAAGGCAATTCTCTAAAATAAAAAAACACCATTATAATAAGCATTTATTGCACCAATTTCATCATCAAACAAAAATGTGAAGCCTTGTTTGTACAAATCATGAAAGGGAATAATATTTCTCGCTATATCAGACGAGTAGCAACAATTATTCAAATGTATTTCTAACCTACTACTAAGAAATAAACAGTAAACTCCAATCTTGGTGACTGGTGAAACCTTCCTACTCCACATGATCAAGTTTATCTTCCCGTGCTCCACATCCTTACTTCTTTTTAAGCACTGCACATCAGAACAAATGTGAAATACACAACTTGTGTCAAGCAACCAAGAGTTAGTATGTGATGAGTTTTTAGATAGAATAGTATAAATACCTGTATGGGTGGGTTTAACCTTCCCATCCTAAACATCCTGCAAGTACTTGGGGCAGCTTCGCTTCCAGTGCCCTTTTTCATGGCAATAGAAACACTCTGCTTCTTTTGGGATGGTCGAGGGACTATCAGAACCTCCTTTGGTTCCACTTGAATAGGATCCATCAAGAGAATTTCCCTTGCAGCTCTTGGAATGAGCCTTCCTTTTCTTCCCCTTACCTTGCCCAATTACCAGAACAGGGGCATTAGAAGTAGGAGTGGTTACAACAGATTTACCTTTGAGACCACTTTCAGTGGTTCTCAGAAGGCCTTGGAGTTTTCTCAAAGTGACCTCTGCCTTGTTTATATGATAAGTTATGTGAAACTGATCATAACATGGAGGTAATGAGTGTAGAATAATATCTATAGCCAGCTCCACATCAAAGTTCACATTCAATTTGAGCAGACGCTCCACAAACCTTTTCATTTTCTGCAAGTGGCCCGTGATGGGTTCACCATCCTTCATCTTAGTTGTAATCATGGAGCAGATGATTTCTTACCACTCTTGACGAGCACTCTGATGGTATCTTTCCATCAGGTCCTGGTGCATCTCAAAAGGGTAGAAGTCCTGATAGAACTTTTGGAGTTCAGGAGACATAATGGCAAGCATGATACAAGCTACCTTAGTGGCATCTTTTTCATGTGCCCTGAAATCAGCAATCTCCTGAGGAGTAGCAGCAGACTCATCGATTTCCTTAAGCTCCTTGTTGAGAACATATTCCTCGTCCTTGTAGCGACTGACCATCCTGATGTTCCTAATCCAATCATTGAAAATAGTCCCATCAATGATGACTCTCCCACAAAGGTTCATGAGAGAGAAGGAGCCGGTAGGGTTTGAGCTAGAAGCAGTGTTGGAAGACATCTGAAAAGAAAGAAAGAAAAAGTCTAGATTAGATAAAGAGTCCTTAATATTACACCTAAAATGAAATATTAAGGCTAGGACCTAATACAATATTTTACAATTTGGAAGAGGGATGCCGTAATCCAACTTGGAAAATATTTGAAGGTAGGTAAACGATGATTTACCAATTTCCACCATGAAAAACGAAATAGTTATTAAGTTTTGATTGGATTGAAATTCCTAGATCCTTTGAGATTCATTAAACAATTCAATGGCATGTTTAAGTCTCGATTATGCCCTTCAGGTTTGTGATTGGGATATCGAGGATCATAAACAAGGTGTGAATAACCACGCAAATGTACTTGGTACGCTCAATAGCAATTATCACCTTAATCAATGTGTCGGTTAACCACACACACTCCATTGACATTATGATAAACATTAAGCTACCCTTTGACACCCTTACTAGTCCATGTTAATGTAACAGTTAACCACACATGCTCCATCAATGACTTGGTAAGGTGCAGAGTGTAATTTCATGGATTAGCATCAATTTCACATTTTCCTAAAGTAACTAAGATTGGGAATTTATAAAACATTTAGTTATTTTATGATTATCATTATACTTAATGAGAATTAATGTCCTATCCTACCCGTTCGGCTAACAACCCTCCACCAGTCAAGGAAGCGGTGGGTGAGAGTGGATACCCATTAAACCACCATTTTATAGGCAGTAACCTTAATCCCCCCACCCCACCCCCCCCCCCCTTATAGACCGGCTTCGTGAATGAGGCCTACTAACGGTAAGACTGACTTGTCTTACTATTATAATATTATAATATAAGGTTTGGAATTAAAGTATTCTAAAGTAACTTTACAAATTCCATAACTTGAGGACAAGTTTTGAAACTTGTCAAAACTCTTCAAGTCAATAACATATGAGTTTAATGACATCTTTAATAGAAAAAACCTCTTATGTTCCATAACATCCATAACTTGAGGACAAGTTATGGTGTCCATTAAAAACATTTAAAACATTATTTAAACAACACAATAATCAAATAATTCATAGAGGATACAATTAAACTCATCTGAACAAGACAGTTCAAATCAAACAAATTTCATGTAATTAGCCTACCCATATAAACTAATAAAAAACATGAAACTTTGACAATCATCTTGTAAATTGGATTAGCATGATCATTACCACATCAAAAACAGGTTTATAAGTTCAAAAGCAGTTGAGGGTAATGATCCTAATGCAATTCCAGCCTTAAAACTCGAAAATCTGCATTCTGGAGCACCAACTCGTCGGTGTATGAACAAACCCGGCGAGTTGGCCGGATTTGTGAGGGCACTCGGCGAGTTCCCCAATGGGCTCAGCGAGTCCACTCTCCAGACAGCAGAAAATCGATTTTTAAAGCATTTCAAAGCAAGTAGCATCAAGTATATTGGAAAACAATCATAGTCTCTGATACCACTATTGGGTTTTGAGCATTCTAACACTCCTATGGTGTACATGCAACCCTAAATGCTTTGGGTATTTTTTTTCTCTAAATATACATGCAAAATTTCAAAATTCCAAAGCATCATCCTAACTAGCATACTCTGAAGTATATATACTACAAAAATCTAGTTAGATAACATACCTTTTGGTATAGTTGAAACCTTGAAGCATTAAGAGCCTAGCACTAATAATGTGAATGCCTCAAATGGAACCACAAATCACCACCAACAATTGGAAGAACTTGATAGGAGATAATATGCACTCAAAATTGGCTAGCACTCTTACAAGGACTCTAGGTGCCGATTTCATGAACCAAAGGGCTTCTTATATAGTGTGGCTACATTAGGGTTACACCATGCAAACCCTAATGTGCATGACTTTCCACATTCCTCATGCTCCATGGGTTTTAACTAGGGATGAGCATATAGATTGGAGAACCGGCCAAAACCGGTACCGGAACCAGAACCAGCAATGGAACCGGTCGGCCCGGATCCAAGATGTTATTTTTGTGGATTTTTGGAACAGGGAACCAGTAGGAACCAAAAACAATATAACCGGAACCGGTAGAACCGACGAAAACCGAAACCGTATGATGCTATTTTTCGAGGACCGGTTCCAACATTTGAAGACAAGATAAGAACCGGTAGTAACCAAGAACTGGTAGAACCGTCGGGCCGGTTCCGTTCTTGATTTTGGTCGAAGCCGGTTCCGGGGTCGGGTCCGGTTCAGGCTGGTTCCGTCCGGTTCGGTCCTTTTGCTCATCCCTAGTTTTAACCTCCATGGAGTATCCATGGATCACCACATGGGTTTAGCCCAACATAAGAAATCAAGGATCATTAGCCTACATTACAAGAATTAATGATTTACACAATCAATCCCTATATATCTAAATAGTCTCCTTTGATCACAAAATTAATTCTTAATCAATACTAATTAAATAATAGAGTAAATTAAATGAATGGTCCCTATGGTTTGGGATAATTTGCTTGCTTGGTCCCTAACTTATTTTTTTAATTTGGAAGGTCCCTATGGTTTGTTTTTGTTATGCATTTGGTCCCTACTGTTTATTTTTGTTACGTGTTTGGTCCCTGTCTTATCTAAAATGACTATTATTTAAAGAAGAAAAAATGATAGGGTAGGTGAGGTAAGGTGAGGGGGTGGGATTAGGGGTGTGTTTATTTAGATAAATTAAAAAAATCAAGGGCATAATAGTCTTTTTAGGTAAGATAGGGACCAACCGTGTAACAAAAACAAACAGTAGGGATCTTCCGAGTTAAAAAAATAAGCTAGGGACCAAACGCGCAAATTACTCTAAACCATAGGGACCATTTGTGTAATTTACTCTAAATAATATGATTTCATATTAATAGGAGTAAATTACACTAATAGTCCCTATGGTTTAGGGTAATTTGTGCTTGGTCCCTGTCTTACCTAAAAAGAGTAGTTTTCCCTTGATTTTTTTAATTTATTTATATAAACACACCCAAACTCCACCCCCTCACCTTACCTTACCTACCTTAACATTTTTTCCTATTTAAATAATAGTTTTTTTAGCTAGGATTGGGACCAAGCACATAACAAAAACAAACAGTAGGGACCAAGCGCATAATAAAAAAAAACAACAGTGACCTTAAGTTAGGGACCAATCACGCAAATTACCCCAAACCATAGGGACCATTCGTGTAATTTACTCTATTAATATATTATAACTTATAATATATTAATAAATCATAAATAATCTCTTCTCAAGAGTCCATCCTTATAAATTGTTCCGGTGAAGTGTAACCCAAATGGATCATGCTACTCTCGGGTCAAGTACATATCATAATATAGTTATGGACTTAGATACCTTATCCAAAAAGGTCTCCGATCCTTTGTCTGATCGAGAAAGAAGAAACACGAAAGCAGAAGGGTGGTTTTCGGTGATAATTCGCAAAGGAAACCAAGGAGCGAAGGCTGTTCCGATGGGTAAAGCAACAACGAAAGGTAAGTTATTTTGGTTTATTATAGATTTAATTGACATGACAAGGAGAAAGAATAGAAATAAAAGGAGTACATGCAGCAGTTTCGGCTGCCGCCATCGCCGGTGGTGGCTGAGGAGGCTGCTATGGTGGCTTCCCTTGGTTGTTTTCTTCCTATCACCGATGGCTAACCCGAAAAGGGAAAAGGGGATAGATTGAGGGCAGCAAGGCGGATCAGCAAGTGGTAGGGGTTACATGGGTCTTTCTTATCAACCGAAGAAGGAGGAGGCCGATTGATGCCACCTTTTTGATGGGTTTTGTACAAACAATCCTATGTATGCATGCAACCCTAGCATTGGATCTATGTTTTCACTATTAGATACACAACATTATGAACACGTGAAGAAACCCTAGCATGTCCTAGTATTTTTGAAATTATCAAGAAAAGATGAAATACATACCTGTTGTTATTATATTACAATAACAACTCAGAACTTCAAACTCTAAGTCTTGAAAACAAGCACCACAAGTGTAGTGCCTTTAATGGCTCACAAACACCACAAGCAATTGAAGAGGCTATAGAGAGAGAAGGGAGGAGGTAGAAATCAGATCTAGATACCCTAGGGATCAAGATGGCGATTTCTTATGCCTTAGGGGTCTTTATATAGGGTTGAGATTAGGGTTTTAGTCCTTATCCTTATCTAGTTGCTTGCCCACCAAGCAATCATAAGATAAGCATTGATAACCCTTATCTCTTGGACCTTTGGACGATTGAAAGGATATCCAATCCGTTAATTTCATCCATCCTACTACTAGAATAACAATTGCCCTATTTTGCAATTATCACATAATTACAATTCAGTCCCTCTAGTTTAACTAATTACACTTGATCACTAAATTAATTCATAATTAATTATTGATCAATATTAATTAAACAAATATGATTTATCCTTTAATATATTATTCTTATAACATATTAATAAATCATAATAACCTCTATCTCTATTTATTTCTCCAGTCAAGTTGCTTTGGTGAAGGCAACCCAAAAGGACCATGCACAATCGGTTCAAGTACTTACCAAATATGGTTACGGGCTTAGACACTAATCCAACACTTTTTTGGTTCACTGGAAACATGAAGAACATCATACCTCCGGTGTGTCATTGGCAATCGATATAAGGGCATTTGGCAGCTCTGGTCAACAGAGAAAAAAGAGTGGAATGAGGGTTGTTTCTCCTATTGAATTTGCCGAATTTACAACCACTTCCATGGTGTTTATTTGGCCAATCACTCATGATGAAGAATGAAGAACATAGAAGAAAAAGGTTGATAGGCTCTTTCATTTTTGGACAGCCATATCTGGAGAAAAGAAACAATAACAAAACAAAAATGAAGTATTTTTTTTAATTGTGTGTAGTTTTGGGTAAGTTGAGGTGTGGAAGAAACATACTTGTCAATTTTATTCATCATTGTACTTTGAGGTAAATTTAGAAGCAATGTATTGCTTGAATTATTAACATGTATTTGTGCATGTTTTAACATGTATTTATGTATGTATTAACATATATCCGTGTATTATTGAGTGATGTAGTAGAAATTGTGAGTGTAGATTTTATAGTCATATTGCTAATAATCTAGAATTTGTTATTCTTGACTCAAAGTGCCAAAAGTACAATGTCATATTTGTAATATTCAAAATGGTGATATAACGCCCGCAGATTCGAGCTAGTCAATTTAGAGACAATAAATGTCAAAATAAATTTTTAATAGAATATTATTTAGAATAAATAATCTTAAACAAGTTGTAGTATATGTCACAAGGGTTCCGTACATATAAAGAACGTCAGAATCTGAGTTATAACGAAGAAGTTATGACCCATCGAAGTTTTACGGCAAAACCGGCACGATACCGGGAATCGTAAAAAGTGAATTTACGATAAAATAGTTTCTATCCTTAGCAATCTAAACGAAAGTCATAGTATATGTTAAACCAGGAGTGTGCATAAAAAGAACATCCAAATCTAACTTCGTATGAGGAAGTTATGATTTTTCTAAGATTTAGCATAGCAATGCACAACCCGAAATTCGAATTTTAGATTGGTCGATTTTTAACCAAAAAAGTCTAAATGAGAAATAAAGATATCGTTAATAGGAGTTCAACGATAAAAAGATACTCGAAAACGGAGCTCTTATGCGAAAGATATGAACGAAACTGAGTCCCTACTCTTCAAGGGCAGCGAATTCGATACAAATTTGTAAATTCGATGTAGAATGAGAATTAGCTGATGGAGTGTAAATGAAAGTTTTAGTAATCCTAAATACCAATGTGCGGATATAAACAATGTAGATCATAGAGCTCTTATGTTAAACATATGAACGAAACTTGGTCACCACTCTTCAAGCGCGATAAATTCGATACAGTTTTGTAAATCTGAGATAGAATGAAAATTAGCTAACGGCATCTAAATGAAAGTTGAAGTACTCGTAAATACCAACATGTGGATATAAAGAACATAAAAAATTGAGTTTGTATGAACGAGTTATAATTTTTAATAACACATTTACGTATTAAAATAAAGTGTAGATCATATATACGTCATATATATATATATATATATATATATATATATATATATATATATATATATATATATATATATATATATATATCATTAGAAAGGTATCAACGATGCGGTCATTGTAAGACTAATGTTGAGTACTTGCGACATTAGTTTAGTACAAATATTATTAAATCTATTTGAAATAGTATGATAAATGGGTGTTTAGTCATTTAAGTAAATATAGAGGGTGATTTTTTAAAATTCAATTACTATAAATAAGAGCCTCTAGGCTCTCATATTTCTTGCACCAGACTCTTGATTCAAGAGTCTTTCTCTTCTTATCCCTCGGGCATTTCGGTCCCTCGTGATTCGACTTCTCTTTATGTAGTTTTAGTATAGTAAGGTAAGCGCTGCAAGAATCTTTCTTGGAAAGATTTAGCGATGAAGTTTTGCCCCTGCAGAGCTCGGCTCCTAGCAAAAACCTCCTTGTAAGTAAGTTATGCTTACCCTATTTTAAATATAGCTTATATATAAAATTATTATTGTTATTATGAATTTATAATAAATATTTGGGCTATTATTATGACTTATATAAGTGTCGTTATAATATCTTTTTAACTACTTGCAGTACGGGGAATCTGGTTTATAGGGCCGCATAGTGTTGTTGGATTTCAGAAATGCTATATGCCAAAATGGTCTTGCCCTTCGGTGTTTTATGTCTGCCCTATGTCTGTACATAGTGATTGGAAAATATTGTTTAAACGCTTATATAATAATAATATTGCTAACAGTAATAATTAGTCACGGTAAATATTAGACTAAAATCTAATGGTAATAATACTATGTTTCGTCGAAGAAAATTATATTATCAAGAAGCGAAGGGATGTCCGAGTTTAGAATCATCACTTTAAGAAGTGAGTGCACGGTTACTTTCATCTTATACATAGATATGAAGTATTTTATATAAATTACATGCTTTGTGTGCACATTATCTGTTTATTTGAGATCTATGTTGGATGAAAAAATTTATACATGCTTTAAGTGATTTAAACTGTATAACTATTTTATATCTACGAATATGTTGGGTAAAACTTGGGTAGATGAACAAGGAGCGATGAAAGAGGATATAAGTACACATCGGTGACTATAGACTTAGTGCCAGTTGTATAAACCATGGTGACTATGGACTTAGTGCTTAAACCCTGGTGACTATGGACTTAGTGCCTATTGTATAAACCCTGGCGACTATGGACTTAGTGCTTGTTGTATAAACCTTGGTGACGATGGACTTCATGCCTATTCTTTAGGATAATCCTTAGGAACGAATGAACGAGGAATAGCTGATTCTTAGGGTAGATCCTTAAGAGTAAAAAATATAATGGGGATGGGTAATTGGGTTGATCGTTTGATGTTTAAACATAATAATTATATTACTGTGCGTTGAAAACCGTATGTACTAACCAAGTTTCCCAATCCGACCTACTCAATTTATTTGTATCACAGTTGTCGATATAAAGTTACATTACACTAACAGATTAATGACATATAAATCACTAGTGATAACAAATGTAAGGTCTGTTTATACTTATGTTTCTGTATTGACGATGACATCCCAATGTTTTAAAATGAATAAAATACATTTCTTCGGAAATGCTTTGATAAAGTTTTTATCATGTTTTTCTGGGAGCAAATTCTGAAACACTTTTCTTTAAAAGGTTACTCTAATTTTCAAAATAAATCATAAACAAATCGGTCTTTTCTGGCCGTGAAAATGGGGATGTCACATGATATTTTCTACCTTTCTCGATTCGTGAGCCCTAGATCTAGATATCAAATAATTTTACGGAAAATGATAAATGATAATATCGGTTATAAGGTTTCCAAAAATTCAGACAGATCTTAAATATGATAAGTAGAACTCCCGGAAAATCCGTTTAAACCTTCGCGATTTATAGGATCGGATTCGACAGATTTTACGAATCTGATTTCAGTTGAGTTTAAAAATATTATAATAATATAATATAATAATACGCCGTAGTCTGAATTCAAAAACATGCTCAAAAACAGCTTATGAGACTCGTAGCTATTCCAAACGAAACAGTGCACGTTTGTTTCAAGAAAATTAGATAAATATTGATTTTTACAACTTTAAAGAGTCGTAATTTTCTCATAAGACCTCTGTTTTGGTTGTTCTTTATATCAATGAAATCGGGAGAACATAATCTATTCAAATATTATCCATAACTCTTAGATATATCAAATGCAAAATTCTATTTTTTTTATTTCACCAATAAATTTAATTTTTGGTAATTTTTTATTTGATGTTCAATGATAGAAGGTTTGAGCAATTTGATATGTTCTAACAGTAATTATGAATTTAATATCTTTAGTATACTTTATAAACATAAAATACACAAAATTGGTCTTTATTGCATAACGGTTCGCGGTGGTTTGACCACCAAACTTTGACCAATTTTACAAGTTGTTACATTAAGCTTGCAAATGCTTATGTGAAGGAAGTGGTGAGACTTCACGGTGTACCTTTAAAGATTGTATCAGATTGTGATAGTCATTTCACATCAAGTTTTGGAGGAGTCTACAAGAGGAAATAGGTACGAAGTTGTGTTTAAGTACAGCTTACCATCCCCAGACTGATGTTCAGAGTGAAAGAATGATACAAACACTATAAGATATCTTAAGAGCATGTACCCTAGAATTTCAAGGTAACTGGGATGAGCATTTAGCCCTGGTAGAGTTTTCCTACAACAATAAATAACGTTCGAGCATTAAAATGGCAGCTTATCAAGCTTTGTATGGACATAAGTGTCATACGCCGTCTTGTTGACTTGAGGCTGGAGAAAAGCAGTTTATGGGCCCCGAAATAGTCCATTAGATTGCTAAAAAGCTAAAAGTGATTGTAGAAAGGATGTTGGTAGCTCAAGATCGCAAAAAGAGCTATGCTGACAAGAATTTGGATATCCGGTATTGCTCAAAGTCACACCATGGAAGGGACTTATAAGATTTGGAAAGAGAGGAAAGTTGAGTCCAAGGTTTATTGGACCATTTAAGGTTCTTCAGAGGATTAGGAACCAAGCTTATAAGTTGGAATTGAGGGAAGAACCGGATGGAATTCATCACACTTTCCATGTGTGTTATTTGATGAAGTTTACAGGAGAAATTCCTGATATAATCTCATTTTTGGAGTTAAGGATGGATGAAAATAAGATGCAAATCGAGGAGCCTGAGGCACTTGTTGACCATAAGACAAAGAATTTGCGACACAAGAAGGTCGACTTAGTGCTTGTGCAATGGAATCATACGAATGGTCCGAACCTCACCTGGGAAACATAGAGTGACATGATGAGCCGTTATCAATGTTTTGAAAATCGGACCGGACATCAAACCGATTGTCGTACCGGGTCGATGGTTTAATTGGTTCGACCGGTCAAACCGGTCCCAAAAACCGGATGAACCCGATGATGTGCGGATATATATATATATATATATATATATATATATATATATATATATATATATATATATATATATATATATATATATATATATATATATCGAATTAAAATGAAACAACACATTTTAAGTTTTATGTTTTAATAATTTATGCGATGTGATTATTTTTCAAATGTTTGTTATAAAAATAATGGAAAAGTAAAAGCCAAAAAAAAAAAGCTACGAATATTGAATGTAGAGAGGAGTGAGATGTATGAGTAAATGTTTTATGTTTAAATTGTTCACAAATCCCACATCGATGAAAAACTGAACTTGGGGAGCTTTTAGAGTTCTATATAAGCGTGTGAAGTCCATGCAGTCCTCCTAAGGAAGAATGGGCTTCTCCTTTCAAAGCGTAGGTCCCCTTCAATCTTCAGTCAGTACAAATTTTATATATGTATTTTTACAACCGTTGGTTTTTTACGATTAGATCAGAACGGTTCTGACCGGTTTTAGGTTAAGCCGTCGGTTTTTTCCGGTTTAATTTTCAAGCGGTTCTGAAGACTTAGTAAACCGGGATCACGATCAGTTCCCGGTTAAACCGGTTCAACCGGCCGGTCTGGTCCGGTTTTCAAAGCAATGGTCGCTATCCACATTTGTTTACTAATGCATGATTCTGGGATAGAATCATCCTAAGGAAGAGAGAATTGTAACGCCCGTATTTATAGGCTAAACATTACTATAACGATGTAATAATTAGGGTCAACAATTATAACCTATTTTGAAGTAATAAAGAGGAATTACTTGAGTATTATGTGATTTATGTGATTTTGTGTGCATTATACTTATTTATAATGACATAATAAAATAATAATAAAAATAAGCATCAAAAATTAAATAATAGATAAACCCAATATTTATGAAAAAATTTGAAGTAGTCCGAACAAGGATTTCGGAGATATAATGAACGTTGAAATCCGAATTATAACGAAGAAGTTATGACCTGTCGAAGTTTAGTGGCAAAATAGGCACGACACCGGGAATTGTAAAAAGTGAGTTTGCAATAAAATACTTTCTATCCTTAGCTATCTAAATGAAAGTATTTATATATGTTAAACCGAGAGCGTGCATAAAAAGAAGATCCAAATCTGACGTCATATAAGGAAGTTATGATTTTTCTAAAATTTACCATGGCAGTGCACAGCCTGCAATTCGAATTTTAGATTGACCGAGTTTTAGCTGACACAATCTAAATAATAATTGAAGATATCGTTAATAAGAACTCTACGATATAAAGAAAGACGAAAACGGACGTCGGATGACAAAGTTATGAATTTTTAACGCACTTTACCTGTCTAGGATTGTTAAAATATAACTTTAAAAATAAAGTCAAAATTAGCCAACGGGGTCTAAATGAAAGTTGTAGATTATGTCACCACCTACGTGTGGATATAAAGAACGTGTAAAAGGAATTTCATATGCGAAAGTTATAGAATTTAGAAGCGAGGAATAGGCTAATGCGAGGAGGGTGACGTGGCTTAATCTGGACCATTGCTTTCTCCCCCATGGACTCGTATGCGAAGCTGACACCTGTCCCCTTGTATGTGAAATGTAGCCCTCATACGCGCAACGTACTAAGTATGCGCAACATTGCTCCGAAGTACGCATGGCGTAACCGAAGATCTCAGCCTATAAATAGGATGTGAGGTTCCTCATTTTTCTTCACACCTTCACCCTTCTTTCTCTCTCAAACATCTCTCTAAACCCCTCCCAATCACTAGTAACTCCTAAGTACTAGAGGTGAGTCCCGGAGCTCCAGAAGGCTTCGAGAAGAAGAGCTTTCGGCTCAGAAATTCTTCTCCTACAAAGCCCGGTTCCCAGCCAAACCCTCTTATAAGTAAGTTATGCTTACCCTACTTTGAGTATAGCTTATTTTTAAGTTTATTATCGTTATTATGAACTTATAAACAATATATGTATTATAAAATATAATACACAAAGTGTTATTGTAATATCTTTTAACTACTAGCGGCACGAGGAATCTGGTTTGAAGGGCCACATAGGGTTGTTGGATTTCAAAAGTGCTATAATGTTAAAATGGTCCTCCTCTTCGGTGTTTCATGTATGGCCCAATCTATACATAGTGGTTGAAAAGTATTGTTTAACACTTATAAAATGATATCGCTCGTAAATAGTCGCAATAAATATTAGACTAAGATCTAGCGGTAATGATACTATGTTTCGTTGAAGGAAAATAGAATTGTTAGAAGCATTACGTTTTCCGAGTGTGGAATTATCACTCAAACAAATGAGTGCATAGTTACTTTCATCTTACACATAGATATGAAGTATTTAATATAAAATACATGCTATGTGTGCATATTATCTATGTTCTTGATATTTGTAACATCCTGACTCCTAGGTATAATATTCGATTAAATTATTTTCATATTTTCAGAGCAACTCGACGAGTTGGATGCCCCAACTAGTCGAGTAAAGAGTGTAATGGCCACGGGTTTTTAAAGTCTACTCGACAAGTCAGAGGACCCCGACTCGACGAGTAGGATCTGGGTTAGAAAACCCTAATTTTCAGGTTTTGTGTCCTATTTCAAGGACCTTAAGCCCAAATTTCTGCCACCCTTGTCACCCAACTACACTGTGTGAAACCCTAATCGAACTATAAACTTGTGTGTGAGAAAGATAGGTTAATATTGTGAGTTTTAGTGCTTTCTTGGAGGAAAGCTAAAGAGCAAAAGACTTTGGACGAGAATGAGCTTTTGGATCTGGTGTTTATTCATTCCTAGCTTCTGTTTGAAGCTAAAAAGTCACCATCTTGCTCATTATTTTGGTTAGATCTCATTCTTAGGGAAATTAGAGCCCTTTTCCCATCCTTCTTGGAGTTCTAGAGTATTATGATCTTGTCATGGAGTTGAGACTCCAAATCTGAACATATTGAGGTTCCATGAGCCTAAAGATCCAAGCTTTATCCAGCTTTGGGCAAGTCTCCATGCATGAAACACATTATGGACCTTGTTTTTGGCATTTTGAGCCCTAGATGCCATGCATGAATGTAAAGATTGCAGCTTTACATGATAAGTGAGACTTAGAAGGCTAGATCTAGAGTATGAGACATCATTTCTACCTAAAAACATTTGGATGAGGAAATGGTCTGAAAGGACTCGACGAATCGATGAGCTGACTCGACGAGTCGGTTAGGGTTTTCCTCGATGAGTCTGGACACATTGTAACTCGACGAGTTGATGAGTCAACTCGGTGAGTTGAGTTGGACTTTCATGATATTTTGAGGAAAAATGAAGGAACTTGAAGAGTCTCATAGATGCACTCAACGAGTTGGGTTAACATGGACTGTTGACTTGAGTGTTGACTTTTAGGGTTTGGTCAAGACATGGATTATGGAGACCGTGGAGGGGTAAAATGGTCTTTTACCCATTCCAAGAGTTGGAGAGAGAGGTTAACTGAATTTATTTAGAGTTGTTGTTATAAGTGTTCATTAGAGATGATTATGACATGTTGGTGGGGATTAGACCGTTCGAGGCGTACGATGTTTATTTCCTTGCTTACGAGGTGAGTCTTCTCACTACACTTATCATGAGTGGTATCATTTTGTAACCGATGGGTCTTGCATGCTTATATTGAGAATTGTGATATCCTACATCATATCTTTGTGATTTATGATGTGTATTACCCTAGGCGTTATTGAGTTAGGATCGGAGGGTCCAACCCAAGTTTAGGGACCGGAGGGTTCCCACTGAGACACATTGACCAGAGGCTCTTTATCGAGATATAGCCATGAGAGGCTAATGTGATGTGTTTGGTATTTTGGGGAACTCACTAAGCTTGGTGCTTATCGTGTTATGTGTTTCAGGTACTTCTCAGGATCACGGGAATGTGTCAGCTTGATTGTACACACGAGATGAAGTTTATGTTTTTGAGGATCCTGGATTTTATTAACCAACTGATGAATCTGTGTTTTTGATAATTTGACACTTTGGGGTTTTGTGAAATATGTTAATGAGAATTATGTGATTTTAAAATGAAAATTTACGGTGTTACAAGTTGGTATCAGAGCCTTGGTTTGACGGATTCTAATGTACTCTCGATTATGTTTGGACTCAAACTGTGGAATTGAGAAATTTTTTATAAAGAGAAATAATTTATCAAAAACGAGTAAGAGTTTTAAAGAGAAAACAAGACGGAGCAGGGTGAACACTCAGCTAGAGCCCGAACGCTGATTTCCCAAAATACCATTATTTGTTTATGTTTTGAGATATTTATGAGATATTAGAGCTACATGCTAGAGGATAGGCTAGGTACTTTAGAAAATATGGATAGAGTTTCCTGATTCATGATGCCTTAGTCTAAGTTATGCTATTGATTGATTTTATTTGTTATTTGCCTTGAGTATGTGCTGAGTGGGAGTACTGAGTAGGAATTTCTTAGAAAGAGTTCTAAGTCAAGGGATAATCTAGGAGAGATACCTAGATGAGCATATCAGGAACCTACTGAGAGAGTAGTCTGATATTTGTGAGAGATAAAGTATTTGTGAATTAGGATCCTAGGAGGAGGACTTGGGTGACTACGGGTTGGTGTAGAAGGTAGTATTGGGCCCATATTACTGAAAGCACTGGATCTGTATGCGAGCAAAGTAACAATCCTTAGGATAATAAGAAGCATGTAGGAATGGGAAATAGAGTGTGAGTATGCTCGAACGAGTCACTCATAATTTTCATGTTGTGTTTCAAAGATATTATGGTGGGTACACACCACAACCCCAAGGGCAATAGTGTCAATGACGAGGAGATCTGCTTGATCATTCATGAGGAGGTGGTTGTATCTATCCGAGAGGCCATACCAGAGATGTTTGGGTCTATTAAGACCACACTAATTGAGACGTTCTACGAGCGATATGTTGTTGTCACAGAGGTTGCTGTTGTTGCAGCCACCGCGGTCGTAGTTGTTGTTAGGCCACATGGAGGTGACTCGTTGTTCAGGGAGTTCAACAACACGAAGCCACCTGAGTTTGCTGGGACATAGGATTTGATTGCTACCATGAGATGGATCTCCAACATCGAGGGATGTTTCTATATGTGTTCATGCCCTAATCACCTGAGAGTTCGGTTTGCACTGAACCAGCTTTGCTTGGGAGTGAAGGACTGGTGGAAGTTCGTGACTACTAGTTTTACTTCTATAGACCATGCTGCAGTGACATGGGAGAGGTTTACATAGTTGTTCCGAGGTGAGTATGTTCCCCCGGTAGAGAGGGAATGGTTAGGCCAAAAGTTTCTGTCTCTCAAGTAGAAGATAGAAACTGTGACCGAGATCACAAGGATGTTCCATGAGAGGTCGTTGTTTTTCCTTGAGCACGTTTCTACTGAGCAGGCATGTGTGAGCCGATATCTGACATAATGAGGAGGGATATTCAGGATTTCATGGCGAACTCATCATACGGGACATTAGTTGAGCTTCAAAGTAGTGCCACAAGGAAGGAGATTGAGCTAGAGTTGCAGACCAGAGAGGAGGAGTAGTCTCAGGGTAAAGATAGGATACCAATACAGTTGCAGCCAGAGACGAAGCGGGAAAAGCCCGCTGATATGAGGCTTGGGGCCAGAAAGGATGCATTTTTGGCAAGTGCGGCAAGAGTCATGAGGGATCATGACGGTCAGGGGTTTGCTACAAGTGTGGAAAAAGGGACATATGGCGAAGGACTGTCCTAAGGGATTTACATTTTTAATTTCACTGCAACCAGACCAGCCATCGGAAGGTTGACTACCCTCAACTCACCTAGGGATCAACCCATACTTCAACTCTTGTTGCCTTGCGCACTACTAATAGTCGAATGGTGAAGGTCGAGGCTCCGAGGGCTCATGGGAGAGCTTTCCCGTTGAAAGAGGAGGAGGTCCGCACAACTCCTGATGTCATGGATGGTATGTTTTTTCTTATTCATGTTATTTTGAGATTTGTTTACGCTTATGATGGGTTGTATATAGGTACTTTTCTTGTGAGTTATGTGCCTGCTTTGGTGTTATTTGACTTAGGTTCGAGTCGACCTTTTGGGTCCTTATCCTTTAGCCATCAAATTAGTGTGAGATGTGAGGCATTAAGTCAACCACTCAGGGTTTCTATAGCCAACAAGCATGCGGTTTTAGCCACCAAGATATTTTAAGGGTGTGTATTGGAGATTTTTGGTGTTGAGTTCCCGATAGATTTGGTAACGATAGCGATGGGTGATGTCTGTGTCATAGTAGGCATGGACTGGTTGAGTCAGTTTGGAGGTTTGATTAACTGTTAGCATCAGATGGTGACCATACAGACCCTAGTGGGGGAGTTCTTAATATGTATGACGAGGGGACCAGATCTGGATCAACTTTTTGTTCTGCTGCTAGGGCGAGACGGAGTTTATAGTAGGGATGTATGGGTTATCTATCATATGTGATGGATGCAAGGGTTTCCATTGAGAGGTCGAGTTCTATCTCTGATGTTCCGGTTGTGTGTAAGTTCCTGGATGTTTTCCCCGAGGAGTTACCGGGTGTGCCTCTCGAGAGGCTGGTGGTGTTCCGGATCGATTTGGTTCCAGATGCAGCGCCTATTACCAAGGCACCTTATCGCCTTATGCCACCCGAGATGCAGGAGTTATCCTCACAGCTCCAAGCACTGCTAGGGAAGGGTTTTATTAGACCGGGTAGCCCACTGTGGGGAGCATCGATCCTTTTTGTCAAGAAGAATGATGGTTCACACCGGATGTGTATTGACTACTAGGAGTTAAACAAACTGATGATCAAGAACTGTTATCCACTACTGAGGATCGAAGATTTATTCGATCAGTTGTAGGGGGCGTATTTGTTTTCCAAGATTGATTTCACATCTAGATATCATTAGATGAGAGTTTACAAGGAGGATATCCATAAGACGGCCTTTGGGACTCGTTATGGGTACTAAGCGATTGTGATGATGCCTTTCGGACTCACCAATGCACCGGAAGCGTTCATGGATCTCTTGAACCGGGTGTGCAGGCCGATGTTGGATCAGTCAGTGATCGTGTTCATCGAAGACATTCTGGTATACTTGAGGTCCAAAGAGCAGCATGAGGAGCATCTTAGGTAGATTCTTGGAGTATTGAGGACGGAGAGGCTTTACGCCAAAGTCTCCAAGTGTGATTTCTGGTTGCGATAGGTCCAGTTCAAAGGGCATCTTGTTAATCAGAATGGGATTTTAGTTGACCCAGCCAAGATTGAGGCAGTTATGCGATGGGAGGTGTCGAGGTCCCCATCCGAGATCAGGAGTTTTCTTCGTTTGGCATGCTACTACCAGAGATTTATTAGAGATTTCTCCAAGATTGCTTTCCTTCTTACTATATTGACCAGGAAGGTTGTCACTTTTTCCTGGGGATTGTGCGAAGCTCCAGTGTTAGCCCTTCCCAAGGGAGTGAAGGACTTTATGGTTTACTGTGATGCATCTATATTAGGGATGGGTGTGGTGTTGATGCAGAGGATGCATGTGATAGCATATGCATCGAGGCAGTTGAAGCCTCACGAGATGAGGTATCCTACCCACGATTTGGAATTGAGGCGGTGTTTTTCACCCTCAAGATTTATCGCCACTATCTCTATGGTGTAAACTGTAACATATATACGGACCATAAGAGCTTGAATTATCTTATGGATCAGTCCAACCTGAATATGAGACCGGGGAGGTGGTTGGATGTAGTGAAAGACTATGACTGTGAGATCTTGTATCACCCTGGGAAGGATAATGTGGTAGCAGATGCCCTGAGTCGTAGAGTAGTGAGTGATCCAATCCAACACGTATGCATGAGAATGATGGTGATGACTCCAGTCTTAGTCTCTTAGATACCATTCGAGAGGCCCAGGTGGTGTCAATGACACTAGAGAACCGTAAGAGAGAGTAACTGATCAGGAAGATTTCCGAGTTTGGGATGGATAGTCGGGGGCTTATGAGTTTCTGTGGGTGGATTTAGGTGCCTTATACAAGCAGATCTCGACGTATATTAATGGTAAAGGCACATAGATCGAGATTCTTGATCCATCCGGGGGCCACTAAGATGTATTTGGATCTGAAGAGGGATTATTGGTAGCCCTATATGAATAGAGATGTGGCATGGGTAGTCAAGAGGTATTTAACCTGTCGTTGGGTCAAGGCAGAGCACCAGCATCCGCATGGCCCTTTGTAGCTTTTAGAGATTCCCCAGTAGAAGTGGGAGCAGATCTCCATGGATTTTATCACCAACTTACCAAGGACCGCATGAGGTGTCGATGCAATATGGGTGATTGTCGACCGGTTGACGAAATGCTCACTTTTTGGCTATCAGTGAGAGCTCTTCTATGGAGAAATTGGTCGAGATCTATGTAAAAGAGGTGGTGGCACAGCATGGGATGTCAACATCGATAGTGAAAGATCGAGATGTGCGCTTTACTTCCAGGTTCTGGAAGAAATTTCATGAGGAGTTGGGTACCCGGTTGCACTTCAGTACCACATACCATCCACAGACAGACGGGCAGAGAGAGCGAACGATTTAGATGCTCGAGGACATGCTATGTGCAT
Organism: Lactuca saligna; assembly: GCF_052625555.1. Classification (NCBI taxonomy): domain Eukaryota; kingdom Viridiplantae; phylum Streptophyta; class Magnoliopsida; order Asterales; family Asteraceae; genus Lactuca; species Lactuca saligna. The sequence continues at coordinate 174,905,482 of NC_136421.1, read as the reverse complement.
GTGTGACAGACTTCGGTGGGAGTTGAGACACTTACTTGCCCTTGGCTGAGTTTTCATAAAACTACAACTATCATTCCAGTATTGGAATGCCTCCCTTTGAGATTTTATATGGAAGGAGGTGTCGGACACCTATCTATAGGGGAAAGGCAAGGCATAGAGTGATTTGGGGAGGGGGCACTAAGATAGTGCTCAAGACGACAGAGCAGATCCAGCAGGTCAGATAGAGGTTACTGACGGTCCAGAGTCGTCAGTAGAGTTACGCCGACCGGCGCCGTTCAGAGCTGGAGTTTTAGGTCAGAGATTTTGTCCTCCTAAAGGTATCCCCATGGAAGGGGGTGATTCGATTCAGGAAACGGGGCAAGTTGGGCCCTAGATACATTGGTCCTTTCAGATTGATCGCCCGGGTGGGTAAGGTAGCTTATCGGTTGGAGCTACCTGTAAAATTGAGTCAGATGCATAACACCTTCCACGTGTCCTAGCTGAGGAAGTGTGTATCCGATGAGATGGCAGTGCTCAATTTAGAGAACATTCAGGTAGATGCGAGCTTAAACTACATTGAGAGGCTGATAGCGATCTTGGATAGGAAGGTTAAGGTCTTGAGGAATAAAGAGGTGCCCCTGGTTCAGGTTCAATGGCAACATCGGAAGGGATCCGAGTTGACTTGGGAGCCAGACTCCGAGATGTGAGAGTAGTACCCAGAGTTGTTTCTAGAGAATGACTTCGAGGAAGAATTATGATTCTAGTGGGGGAGAATTGTAACATCCCAACTCCTAGGTATAATATTCAATTAAATTATTTTTATATTTTCAGAGCAACTCAATGAGTTGGATGCCCCAACTCGCGGAGTAGAAAGTGTAATGCCCATGGGATTTTAGAGTCTACTCGACGAGTCAGAGGACACAGACTCAACGAGTAGGAGTTGGGTGATAAAACCCTAATTTTTAAGGTTTATGTCCTATTTGAAGGACCTTAATCCGTTATTTCTGCCACCCTTGTCACCCTACTACATAGTGTGAAATCATAATTGAGCTATAGCCTTGTGTATGAGAAAGAGAGGCTAATATTGTGAGTTTTAGTGCATTCTTGGAGGAAAGCTAAAGAGGAAAAAACTTTGGACGAGAAGGATCTTTTGGATTTGGTGTTCATTCATTCCTAGCTTCTGTTTGAAGGTAAAAAGTCACCATCTTGCTCATTATTTTGGTAATATCTCGTTCTTAGGGAAATTAGAGCCTTTTCCTATCCTTCTTGGAGTTCTAGAGTGTTATGAGCTTGTCATGGAGTTGAGACTCCAAATCTGGACATATTGAGGTCCCATGAGCCCAAAGATCCAAGCTTTATCCAACTTTAGGCAAGTCTCCATGCATAAAACCCTTTATGGACCTTGTTTTGGCATTTTTATGCCCTAGATACCATGCATGAATGTAAAGATTGCAGGTTTACACGATAAGTGCGACTTAGAAGGCTAGATCCAGAGTATGAGACATCATTTCTACCTAAAAACGTCTGAATCAGGAAATGGTCTGAAGGGACTCAATGAGTCAGTTAGGGTTTTCCTCGATAAGTCTGGACACGTTGTAACTCGGCGAGTTGATGAGTCAACTGTGTGAGTTGAGTTGGACTTTCATGATATTCTGAGGAAAATGAAGGAAATCGATGAGTCATACAGATGCACTCGACATGTTGTGCCAAAATGGACTGTTGACTTGAGTGTTGACTTATGTTGACTTTTAGGGTTTTGTCAAGACATAGATTATGGAGACCATGGAGGGGTAAAATGGTATTTTACTCATTCCAAGAGTTAGAGAGAGAGGTTAACTGAATTTATTTAGATTTGTGGTTATAAGTGTTAATTAGAGATGATTATGACATGTAGGCAGGGATTAGACCGTTCGAGGGGTACGATGTTTATTTGCTTGCTTACAAGGTGAGTCTTCTCACTATACTTACCATGAGTGGTATCACTGTGTGACTAATGGGTCTTGCATGCTTATATTGAGAATTGTGATATCCTGCATTATGTCTTTGTGATTTATGTTGTGTATATTCTGAGCTTTATTGAGTTAGGATCGAAGGGTCCAACCCGAGTTGTGGGACCGGAGAGTTCCCACTGAGACACATTGACCGGAGGGTCTTTATTGAGATATTTCCATGAGAGGCTAATGTGATGTGTTTGGTATTTTGGGGAACTCACTAAGCTTTGTGCTTACCGTTTAATATGTTATGTGTTTCAGGTACTTCTCGGGATCACGGGAAGGCGCCGGTTTGATTGTAAACACGAGATGGAGTTTATGTTTTTGAGGATCCTGGATTTTATTAAACAATTTATGAATTTGTGTTTTTGATAATTTGACACTTAGGGGTTTTTGTGAAATATGTTAATGAGAATTATATGATTTTAAAATGAAAATTTTTGTTTGAAAATTTACGGTGTTACAATATCTATGCTGCATGAACAAAATATACATGTTTTATTTGATTTTAACTTTATATGTATTTTATACCTATAATTATGATCTGTCACACCCTTAAACCGAATTAACGGAAACATTCGAGGGTTGAGGGCGTCATGTAGAGTATCATAACAATGCATAATAGTAAAATAAGCAACAACATCCATTTCATTAATAGAATAGTTAAACACAGGTGTGTTCTTTGGTAAAGTTTAAATGAAAACAAAAAAATGTATAATCAAAATAATGAGGAGTCATGAATCCACTCCATCCTTCAAAAGATGCATGGGTGTCCCTGTCTACTGTTTTCTTGAGAATACAAGTTATTTTGAAAGAGAGTATAAGCAGAAATGCTGGTGAGTTCATAAGTGTTTAGTGTCATTTGTTTGTACTTCAAACCTTGAAATTTTTGTATATGATCTACGCGTTTGTTGAAAAAGTTTTCCCAGAAAATCCTATATTTCCTGCTTACAATGAAATGTGGCCATCCACCCAAGGCTCGACTGTTTCCATGTTTGTTCTCATGTAAAAAAATGTAATATTTATATATACACTTGAAACAGTATAGAAAAATATAGTAGTACTTTATATCTGTATAAAAGTATGTTTTTCCCATTTATTACTATCTTTTATTAGGAAAATAGTATGTTTAACCCAGCAGTACCACTGCTGTATAATGGAATGGAAAAATGAAGACTCAAAGCCTTATTAAATGTACCATACGTTTTGTAGACTCTTATTGACTTTCAAACCGAATTGGTTAATTAAGGATTAAAATGTGATGTGGTTGTAACCATGCTGATTGACGGATGTAAACACAACGACCTCCTGGCGTCAAAATGATGTGACATTTTGTCACCCCTTGGGCTTACCGACTGGGACTGTAGCTAGCATTCGGGGTGTGGGATGGTATGTCCCATATAGATCTATACACATAATGCCCGCTCTCCCTCCAGGAGACTCTGGTAACAAAATGTGATACAACAATATATTGTTGCACCATGAAGGAGTATCTCACATTTTAGTTATCATGTACATATTATAATAAGTATGTTCCTTCTGTACTTGTAAATGTATATGTATGTATATATATATATATATATATATATGTGTGTGTGTGTGTGTGTTATTTCATGTTCTTGTATATGTATATGTATATGTTCTTTCCTATTCTTGTATATGTATATGTATATGTTCTCTTCTGTTCTTGTAACTGTATATGTAAATGTTCTCTTCTGGTCTTGTATATGTTCTCTAAGCTATACCTATTATATTTTACTAGTATGTTTATTTTGTATCTAGTTTGTAGAAAAGGTTCAATCGCTTAGCTTAAACAATTGAGTTAAGTATAACTTTAAAGGAATGATTTAATATTCTTATACATATTTAACATGTATAACTATGATTTAGTCGATAGTCGGACTAGTGTATCCTACCTTAAGCCCACAACCAAACAAGGAACAGGAGTCAAGGTTATCAACAATAGTCCTAAGTCCATTAAAGCATACTTATACACTAATACATAAATGAATATAGTTTTGAAAGTAAAAGAATTTTGACAAGAGTTTGAAAGCAATTTAAAAAGGGTTTTCTAATGAAGTCTAACCATGTTTAAAAGCAGTATGAAAATGAGTTTGAAAACGTTTTGAACAAGATGTTTTAGCAAGTATAAAAATGTTTATACTAACACAATTTCAGTTGTGTTCAACTTGTATCCCCCCTCCCCCCCCCCCCCCCCCAAAGCATTTAAAATAGTTAAAATGTTTATTGTAGGGGTATGAGCTCACCTGATTTTGAGTGATCTAGAAAGTAAGATAGATATAGGATGCTTGTGCTCACAATTGAAGTCCCGAAGCATAGTTGGATCCTATAAGGCATATATTCACATATACGTGTATACAATTAGTGTTGATAACTACTAACTAGCATAGGAAACTACCTAAGTTTGTAGGAAACACCCTAAATGAAGTGTTAAGTCCACAAATGGATGTTTGAAGGAGGTTCATGGCCACCAAAGGATGGGTTTGCGGTCATATAGAGTTCACGACCTCATGAGGTTCACGGCCTCATGATGTGTTGTTCACAACCCATGAATCTATGAAGGGTTCACGGCCCTTATGAAGGGTTCATAGGCGTGATCCCTTCAAGTTGATGAAGGTGATGATGAATCATGAAGAATCAAGGCTAGGATCTAGTAGGCATTCAAATATAACAAGTTTAAGCTTAAAATGCTTACGTTTTTGGAGCTTTGGAGGGTTCACAGTTGAAGCTAGTTGAGAGAGAATGGAAGCATTCACGGTTGGGAGGAGGAGAAATGAAGAGAAAAATGAGCATCATATATATATATATATATATATATATATATATATATATATAGGAGGTGATTCACGACCGTGAACCTAGTTTGCGGTCGTGAACACCTCGTAAGTGGTTTTCTGGATCGAATTTATCCTCCCTGTCACAAGCTAACTCATCCTAGCATCCATTCATACATTACACTAGGCTCAGAAACTCTCAAATGGACCCTTAACTGGGCTAAAAGGTAACAGAAACAAGTATGACACTTGATTGATTTAATTAACTTTTCATGAATGAAATTTTGGGTTGTTACATGATGGGTAAAGATGGTTGGATGAAATAGATGATGGGTGGATGAAATAGATGATTATGAAAAGATCAAAAAGGATTGTGAAGAAGAAACTAGTTAAGAGAGTTGAGGGTAGGAATGAAGAATGAAATAGTGTTGCAAAACTGATACATCTAGATTAGGATTTATGTTTGTTGTCTATGGAAAACATTTTTTTAATTTAGTTTGTATGGTTGTTTTATTATATGGTGATGACATAACTTATTAGTTATGGATATATGGATGTTGCCTTTGGAAATGAATGTTAATGTTGTGTTTCTTTGAATTTACCAAATTTGTATTTTGATTTATGTTGTAGTAAGTTTATCTCTTAAATTTATAAATGTTCACTTAGGATTTTTTTTTTCATGCTCTATTTGGATTTATGTTGTAGTAAGTTTGTCTTTTGGATTTATGCATGTTCTCTTTCGATTTATGAAAATTGTGGGCATGCATTATCTTATATAAATAGTTGGAATGAATTTACCAATAAACATATGGTTAAGACAAAATAATGGAATATGAAACCAATAATCCATGACATGTGGTCCATGTTACCTTTTAATTAAATATTTTGCAAACTTGTACGTACCCAATAAACAAAGAATTTACAATCACAATCTCTATATAAGTGTACTATATCACATATATTGTCACTTATACAAGTTTTTGAAGGTCAATTTCAGTATACAAGTGAATGTTAGTACTAATTTTAATTGTCGCTTATACAACTTATATTGTATACAAGTTCATGTTCAATCACTTATATCAAGTTTATACAAACTCAATTTCGGTCACTTATATCTAGCTTAACTATTTTTCCATCCGCTAGTAGGGATGGGATTTTTAACCCAAAAACCGAACCATAAATGAAATTGAACTGGAATAAGAACTGATTAATGATATTTGGCACGGTTCCCTTGGTCCATAATTTTTGATTTTTGGTTCATTCAGTTTCGGTCCGATTTAGGCCGGTTCCAGTTCCGAACACCTTCTTATATTGAAATTTTCCTTGTAGAACCAAACCGAACCGGAACCGGTTGGAAGGTTAGTGGTATTATTTCCGTTTCTCGATTTCGTGTTTACTCCTTAATTGATTTTCGGTTCTTTCGGCTCCGGTCCAGATATGGACCGATTTACATCCCCCTCTGAGAGTGATGGCAATGTTGCTACACAAACACATCATTTCTCATTCTTTCATCGATAGATGAAGAATATCAATTGATAGGATTTTGGTCATAAGACATCCTATGTGCTCATACAAACCCTAATGCTTGGATCTAGGTTTCTCTATTGTACATGCTTTGAATCCAAGACTATAAACCCTAATTCTAGCATATGGAACTCGATATTAACATATAATTAGGTTTAAGATATTACCTTGATTGTTATGTAGCAATAACAATCCTAATTCCTCCTTGAATTGACTTTGGAATGCTTAGAGTCACAAGTGTCACTCCTCTAATGGCTTACAAACACCAAGAGCAAATGGAGAAGGTATAAAGAGAGAGGAGAGAGGTTAGAATTCGTCCTTAGGACTTCTTGGGAACAAGTACACGAATTCTAAGGCCTTAGGATCTTTATATAGGTGTAGAGATAGGGTTTCAGTCATTATCCTTATCTAGTTGCTTATCCACAAAGCAACCATAAGATAAGCCTTGAAAACCCTTATCCTTTATCCTTTGGACGATTTCAAGGATCCTTATCTCCTTGAATTCGTTCAACCCATATTTAGGATAACCATTACCATATTTTGTAACTATCACATAATTACAATTCAGCCCCTCTAGTTTAATTAATTATACTTGATCACAAAATTAATTCCTAATTAATTATTGACCAATATTAATTAAGCAAATATGATTTCTCCTTTAATATATTATTCTTATAACATATTAATAAATCATAATAACCTCTCTCTCTTTATTTATTTCTCCAATCAAGTTGCTTTGGTGAAGGCAACCCAAAAGGACCATGCACCATCGGGTCAAGTACATACCAAAATAGTTATGGACTTAGACACTAATCCAACAGTCTCCCACTTGGATAAGTCTAATAACTATTATGTGTATGACTTCAGATCCTGATCTGCAATCGTAGCTTTCCAAAGCCGCTGTTAACTCTGATCCTATCAGATACGCGTGTCCTTAAGATAAGGGATCATATACTCTGATACAATTCATGGAGTGATCCAAGCGAGCGTGGTTTTAATCCAATGCTCAAATTCATATTCATAAGCACTCATGAATGTTGCAGCAAACATTTGCTTATGTCTAATACTCTTTTAGACAATCCACACACCAATTCACGACAGTCTTCATTCATATCTACTTCCAACATATGAACGACTGTGGCCCGTTTGAATAATTCGATTATTCTTAATAAACTCAATTATTCTGGAAGTCAAAACATGCAAAGTGAAACACAAGAATAATACTAATCCCATATGGCCTCAACCCTTTGAGCATAAATAAAACACCTTTTATTTATCACCATATCGATTACTCATTATTTGTTGTTTCGGGTAATCAACTTCTTACTTGAATTATTACACTTGTCCCATGCTCCTAGCATGCACACAATGTTTACCTATGGTTCTTACTTTTGTGGAATAGACAAATAACATACATTTCCAATCATTCTCATTTCACAATTCCAAATCCATTTTCATAAGTTTAAGAATATCAAATTCTTGCCACTTATAGAATATGCTAGATTCTAACATTTTATGCAATGATTCTTTCGTAATGTCACTGCACCAAAGTCACAAAGACTATTGCCAATGATATTACAAAGTCCTCTATCGGAGATTGTTACAAGACAATTCCTTAGATACGATGTCTCTCACTCAAAGTACATTCCTTTGAACATCCTTTTGCATAAAGGTTTCTAATCTAGACATAGATTTTCAATATTTACTTCCCAATATGGACACGCTTCCATATGTTCCATATGACAACTTATTCTTAATAGAATCTTATCTATTCGTAATGATGTCGATATTTTCCATCCAATATGGAAACATTTCCATAATTTCCAATACTCTACTTCTAACTACTCACAAGCGACCAATCTTCGTCAAACTTTGGATTGTCCTTTGATAGTTGTTTAATTATTTTAGTCAAAACCAATTCTAGTCCCTTTTCCCTCTAAATGCGCTAGATATTTGGAAAATTTTAGAATGGTCAAACATTAAAGCATTTGCAATCGATCCTATACCCGAAGCGTATGGGACACGATGCACAATGTTTTATTTGCTATGTTCTCAAAATTCGAATTGTGAAAAGGAATGCCGTAATCATAATCGAAATTTTAAGAACACATTATGTACCTTTGAATAAATTTATCAACATTTCTCAACCTAATCCTTTAGATTTGAAATGAAGCATAATATTCTCTCCCTTAATTATAGCAAAACAACTATACAACCCTTACGACTTTGCAAGGTATAACTCTTGTTTTCTATAATTAATATTTCCAACTTGCAATACGTGCCTTAATAATCATACAATCATAACATTTATGCTCCCATTATCATGATGATTATTATAAAACATAACACTTATGCTCCCACTAGCTTCGACATGTATTCATAAACATCTTAACTTTCAGAAAACAATACCTATTGAATTTCCATGTTTCTAATACTTAATGCTTTGATAATCTTTTATCAAGGCTTCTTGAACTTATACACCTTTGACTTAGATAGTTCATATGTGTGTCTTAAACGATTAATACTAATTGCCAAACCTCACAATTCAAATCATGGAAAGGGATACCGTAACCATGATCGAATTCGAGAACGCAATTTTACAATCACTATCTTCTTAAAATCTTTCTTAGTGAAAGCATTCCCTCACAATCATTTTCATGAAGGAGGAAATCTTATGACACTTAGATTTAAATGGTGTATTTGTTCCTATCCATGTGAATTTGTTAAAACCAAAGTTTACGACAAATTCAAACTCATATGGACCGAGCCTTTTTTAATCTTGATTTCTTGCCTTATGGTAGCACAGTTGCCCACCACGTCTTCCAAGTATTTAAGCATCGCACCTTTTTCCTATAAATGTACCTTTCATTGATCAATGTGCTTTTGCTTTTATACGTTCAAAATGAGAACTCATAGGACTCACATGCATAATTAACTCAATTGGAACAGCACAGAATCAAAATATTGTCAACACGATAGGTTGTAAAACTCAACTCGTGTGCTAGTGATGATCGTTAAGGTTTATTTGATTTGTTCTTGAAACCTTTCAAGACCATTAAGACTCCCACTGACTCCTTGACATATAAGATTCTTTTGTCAATAACCATTTCTTGACAAACAAATATTCAAGAGTTAGTGTAGTTTTTATCAAAACACTTCATAAATTGGTCCTAGTTGGCCTTTGTCTTATCCAAGACATCACAACTTTCCACATTTGATGAATGTTATAAACCTTTAATACTTTTCACTCATTGTCACAATCTTAACTTTAAGACTTGTTATTGGAACGAAGTATGATAGACTTCTTGATTTAACCATTTCTTCAATCCTTGATTCCTCTTCTTAAACATACAATTGTACTAAGACTCACTTAAAGGATCAATTGAGATATGGTTCTTAATCATTAAGACCCATTATAAAGCATAAAAGCTACTCTCCCTTCTTCTTAGAATGGAGAGACTTCTATCTTTCTGCCTACTTGATTCTTCGTATTCGTTCTACTATTGATCTAAACCCTTTAATCAATTCAGAATTACATTTAATCTTGTAAGTGTAATTATATTTACTAAGCTTTTAGTAAATCATGACGAATATCTTTGTTACTCTTATGGTGAACTTGATCAACACACAACTTTGTGTACTCGATCTCCTAGTCCTTCACTTGACACTTTGTCAACGAATTAGTCTAATTATCAAATTTGAAATTTCTCATTCATCATGCAACCAAGTTGCGTGATTCCAAATTTCTGTCCAATTGAAACTTTGGGCGATGAGAACTCTTCCTATTTGGTAAATTCTCGACATTTCCATAAATAACATAACTAAGAATCATATCCATTCGTTGTAGAAATATGCAAACATCAATTTTCATAACGATTTCATTGCAAGGAAGTAAACAAATAAATAAATAAGTCAAACAAAATTTATTTTATTTATAAAAGCAGCGGAAAAACATTTGTCCTTACAATGCAAAATCTATTGAAAACTATGTAAAAGGAAAATTTCTAACAACTCTATCATAACTATCTAAGCTCAAAATCCAATCTTCAAGTCCATGCAATCAAGATCCATCTCTTGTGATTAGATTCACCTTGCTCTCTTATCAAGCTTCCTTTCTTTTCACCGATCCTGCAAAACATTCAAATGCAATCTTATCACATCATGTATTAAGAATCAATGAATAGGAACTTAACGGAGTTAGATAGTGGATTTTACCTGAAGCGTAGTCATACTTTTGACTCTCCCATCTCTTAGATCTCTTAGGTAAATAGGGAAACTTCGTCTCCAATGCCCCTTCTCTTGGCAATAAAAGCAAATTGAATCTTTTGGAACAACACATGGAACTTCTTCAGACATCGCCTTTCTCTTATGATTAAACTTTTCGATCATTGCATGTCTTTCATTGCCATTGTCTATATCCATAGAGCTCTTGAAGGCAGATTCACCAATCAACTTTGCTTTTCTATTGCGCCAAACCATTGCTGATTCAGCAGCAATAAGCATATAGGTGAGATCCATAAGGGTCACATCGTGGTTCATCATATAGTACTCTCTTACGAACTCACTATACGAGTTAGGAAGTGACTAAAGAACCCAATCAACAGCCATCTCTTCACCGACAACGGATCCCATCATTCTTAACCTATCAATGTGTGACTTCATCCCTAAGATGTGTGCACACACCGACTTTCCTTCTTTATGTTTACTTGCCAAAAGGGCTTGAGTGATGTTGAACCTTTCAATTTTACAATCTTGTGGGTTAGGGAGAATAATTGGAGGAGGAGGAGGAAGTGAAGCATGATTTCTTGTTCCTCGATCGAATCGTGGAATATCATCTTCATGTGGAATGCTTGTTCCACGGGATTTGGGAAGACCATAGTTGTCGAACTTTGACATCTACAAAACGGGAGAAAACAGATTCAAGTTAGTTGATCGATTGAGTCCTTAGTAAATCACCCAAATGAGATACTAAGGATAGAACCCAACACAATACGCTACAACCTAGAAGAGGGATGCCGTAATCTAGTTGCAGAATATTTGAAGGTAAGTGAATGACGATTCACTAATTTCCACCATGAAAAACGAAAAGAAATTTAAGTTTTAAATCTATGAAAACTCCTAGATCCTTTGATATTCATTGAACATTTCAATGGCATGTTTAAATCTCGATATGCCCCTCTTGTTTGTGACTGGGATGCCGAGGATCACAAAGCGGGTGTGAATAACCATGCAAACTTACATCGTGCCCTCACATGTTACAGTCACTTATTCGATTTGCCGGTATGACAAACATTGAGTCACCCTTTGCGACCTTCGCTTAGAACCATTTAGTGTGACGATAAACCACACACGCTCCACTAACATCTTCGCAAGGGCACAAAGTGTAATTTCATGGAATTGCATCAATTCACTTTTGCCTAAGTAACTAAGATTGGGAATTTGCAAAACATTTGGTTACTTTGTATTTCATTATACTTATAATGGAAGGTTTCGTCCTATCCTACCCGTTCGGCTAACGACCCTCCACTAGTCAAGAGTGCGGTGGGTAAGAGTGGATACCCATTCAATCGCCATATTATAGGCAATTTCCTTAAAAACCCCTTATAGACCAGCTTCGTGAATGAGGCCTACTAACGGTAAGAATGACTTTTACTCATACATACATACATACATATATATATATATATATATATAATGTTAGACTTTTAATGTTATATATAGTATAGGGTGCATTTTACACTTTTAAAATATTAGGTGATCAAATTTAACAATTATACTTTTAATTCAATTAAATTGTAAACCTAAACTTTTATGGATTTATTAAATCTCTTTTAATTATACACCTTAATCAATTAATAAAACCATAAGGGAGTGATTTGAACTTTTCAAAACATTACTAGGGTTTTAGAATTTAACATTCCTAATCAACTTTTAATCAACTTTTAAATTCCAAAACTTGAGGGCAAGTTTTGAAACCTTTTTCAAAACATTAGGGTTTTAACTATTTAAATTTTAAAACTTCAAAACTTTTGGGTTCAAATTTAAACTATAAAACCTAAGGGGGAAAATATGAAACCTTTCATAACAACAAGGATCAAATAACAAATAATTCAAATTAACATTTAATCACATAATTATCCATATTTGATTTATTTAATGATTTCTTGCAAAACAATTTATCAATTTACTCAAAATAATTAATCAATTATCTTATAAGGAAACAATTATCTTATTAATTGATAAATATCTTCAATTAGATCAAAAATATAGTCAAATATATCATATAATCGGATTAACATTGATCTAACATGATAAGGTAACTATCCATAAGCAAAAACAGCAAGAAATCCCGGAATACCCTCCATCTGACGAGCCGACTCGTCGAGGCAGGCATGGACTCGTCGAGTCACCTTGGACTCGGCGAGTTCATCTATGGACTCGGCGAGTCCAACCTCCAGAAACACAAAATTCGAAATTTTCAAACATATCAAGCATCAATACAATAGAAACCAATCAAGGCTCTGATACCACTGATGGGATTTTGGTCATAAGACATCCTATGTGCTCATACAAACCCTAATGCTTGGATCTAGGTTTCTCTATTGTACATGCTTTGAATCCAAGACTATAAACCCTAATTCTAGCATATGGAAATCGATATTAACATATAATTAGGTTTAAGATATTACCTTGATTGTTATGTAGCAATAACAATCCTAATTCCTCCTTGAATTGACTTTGGAATGCTTATAGTCACAAGTGTCACTCCTCTAATGGCTTACAAACACCAAGAGCAAATGGAGAAGGTATAAAGAGAGAGGAGAGAGGTTAGAATTCGTCATTAGGACTTCTTGGGAACAAGTACACGAATTCTAAGGCCTTAGGGTCTTTATATAGGTGTAGAGATAGGGTTTCAGTCATTATCATTATCTAGTTGCTTATCCACAAAGCAACCATAAGATAAGCCTTGAAAACCCTTATCCTTTATCCTTTGGACGATTTCAAGGATCCTTATCTCCTTGAATTCGTTCAACCCATATTTAGGATAACCATTACCATATTTTGTAACTATCACATAATTACAATTCAGCCCCTCTAGTTTAATTAATTACACTTGATCACAAAATTAATTCCTAATTAATTGTTGACCAATATTAATTAAGCAAATATGATTTCTCCTTTAATATATTATTCTTATAACATATTAATAAATCATAATAACCTCTCTCTCTTTATTTATTTCTCCAATCAAGTTGCTTTGGTGAAGGCAACCCAAAAGGACCATGCACCATCGGGTCAAGTACATACCAAAATAGTTATGGACTTAGACACTAATCCAACATCAATGACATCAAAAATCAAGACAAAGTTTAACCATAATAAACAGATTTTTCCGTTACAAAAGAGTGTCCGTTTCTCGATTTCATGCTTACTCCTTAATTGATTTTCGGTTCTTTCGGCTCCAGTCTATTTCTGGACCGATTTACATTCCCCTCTGACAGTAATGGAAATTTTGCTACACAAGCACATCATTTCTCATTCTTTCATCGGTAGATCAAGAATATCAATGGCATCAAAACGTCAAGACAAAGGTGGGGAAGTTTCTACAAAAGAGTGTACAAAATTGCCTACTTTCATTCAGGTATTTGTCAACATCATTATCAAGTTTTATATACCTTAATAATGATTAAAAGTATTAAGTTATAACCCTAATACAAAATCTAAAGTTAAATACCAAGCATCCCACCCCCACCCAAGGTCGGTCCGAACATATATTGGACCCGGGGTGAAAAGAAAAAAAAAAGTCTCCCAAAGTCAAATATAACAAACATTCAAAAACACATATTATTTATAAAAAAAACTCATTAACAATATTATCAAAAACACAAATATAGCCACAAAATTTTACAAAAAAGCAACAAATTTAAAGAGAAATACTTCTAGCTTTTTTGCATGCAAAATAATTGATAATGCTATCAAGATCAATTTTATCTAACATATTTTTCTATATACATAATATTGTCAAACCATTCAACATTTCTTATGAAATTGACGACCTGAGGTAATTCTTCAACAACTTCAATGTTGAAATACTTCTTTTTGGAGATGCAAAAGCAACACAAACGGCTCATAAGATATTATATGCAATAAAAGCATTCAGGTAACAAACCACAACTTTAAAAAAGTTCAAATTTTCAACAGCCGATACAATATTATTAGGGAAAGTCATTTACAATACTATTAATTCCAAATAAAATATCATTTGAATCGACATCAGACATATTGTTATTAAAAAAAATAAAAGCTAACTTTATACAATTTTCTTCTTTTTTGGCATTGGATAAATGTTTCTAGACAACATTCCAAAGGTACGTCAAGAAAGTAATAGGCTTTATTTCTAATTTATGCTTCAAATTTGTAGAAACCTAGTATCAAAGCAAGCTACATAATAAAATCTAAAAATAGTAAAATTAGTCATAAATATGATAAATAACAAAGCCTAATAACTAACCATTTTGATTAACATATTACCTAATCAAGCCAGACATCTTAAATATATTAACTTGAAACTCTGCAAGAATCAAATCAGAAAACTTGAAATCATAATGAAAAAACATAAATTAGAAAATTAGAAAACGAATTGGAAACATAAATTATAACCAAATCAGAAACATTAATCAAAACAGAAAAATCCAGATAAACCGAGAATTAGTAGCAAAGGCAAAAACAGAACCTATTTAGATTCAGAAATCATAAACTAATAAACTCATAAATCTAAATGAGAAACAATATAATATAAAAACTACAAATAAAAATATCAGAAAATTTGATTTTCATCAAAACTTATAGGTGTCGGCGACATCGAGACTGAGGTCTGAGGATCAAAAAATGGAGAGATCGAGACCATGGTCTGAGTAACTCGTCTTCTAAGTTCTGATTGAGAGTGAAATAAGTGATTGTAACTACGAACGAGAATGAGAAGGGTCGAAGTGAGGAAGGGTAGATCGAGATTGGGGTCTTAGAAGCAAGCAAGACACAACTAATGCAATCTTTGGCCCTTTAATATCCGTTAACGATGATAACAAACAAGTAATGAGGGCGTCAATTCATAATTTCGATACGTCGATTCATTCTCCCGCCCACTGTGTGGATTAGGGGTGTTGATCAGGTAATATTTTCGGGTTTCGGATAATTCAAGTTTTTCATGTTAAAAAAATTACTCGTTACCCAACCCAAATTAAGTTCGGGTAATTCGGATAGTGGGTCGGTAATTTGGTTATTACCCGAAATAATATATATATATATATATATATATATATATATATATATATATATATATATATATATATATATATGACATCTGAAAATAAATTAGTTAAAATAAATATGTTGTGCTCTATTAGTCTTGTTTATATAAACAAACGAGGCATAAACGAAGTTACTCAAACTTTGAACATTGAGATTTTTTAGTCAATAATACTTGAGATATCAATTAATCTTTTAACAACATAATCTAATCTAATAAGATGGTAAAAAAACAAATAATTAAACATCTTAGTTTAAAAGTTTAAAATGTTTAAGATAATTGTAGCCATAAGTTTTGCCATGTTTTGAAGTTTCGTCAAGATAATGAGTTTGTTAGTTGGAATAAAAACTATAATCTAGAAAATAATTAAGTTTTAAAGAACATGGTGACATATAAACAAATGTTTTTAGTATTGTTGATGTCAAACTTCCATAATAAAAGAGATTCATATTCTACAATAATGATAGTTAGTTTAAGCATGATCAAATATATGTTATGCTATAGAGTACAAACTCAACGAAAGAAAAAAAAATTAATAATTCGGGTAATCCGGGTATACCCGAAACCCAACAAACTTAACGTATACCTGAATTAAAAAAACCGGGTTACCCGAATACCCGGAAAAATTAACCCGATACTCGAAAAAATTGGGCGGGTAATTCGGGTAACAGGTATTTTTGACAGGGCTATTGTGGATGATGATTCATGATAGGCACGCATACTTCCCGTTGTGCATTATTGTTCACTTCTTGGGTTAGCCACTTTGATTTAAAGTTGGGCTTATCGGGGATTGTAATAGTCTTATATATCTATTTACCTTATAAAACATGTTTGGTCAAACACTGAAAATTAAGTCGTACAAAACCATAATGCGTTATTTACAATCATTTTATGCATTAGAAAAATAATGAATCTTATCGGGTCAAACAAGTATTAAATTAGGCATATTTTGAATAGGTCTCCCGCTCTTATCTCTTCCGCTTTGACTTAGCCCCTTTAATCCCTAATGGAGTCATTGTTGAATCGTGATATTTCTGCTGATATCCATTGATTCTAGCATGTGTTCCCTTATTTTGTTATATGTACCACCGATTCTCTTTTCCCTATACGCCATCCCAATAAACCTCTCACACAATCTCTCGTAAAAATAGACTGGGTTCTTGCTTCTTGCTTTTGTCAAACATTGCAGTAAGCCATGATTCCTTCCTCTCCATCCCTCTTCTCTCTAAGAACAACCATCATCTTCTCCTCCATCAGACACCCACCCTATAGATCCACCCTGAAAATCAATATCAAGACCACCTTAATTCGTGCATATTCGATTCATCGATAATTTTACTTTGGTCAAGCGTTGAAAAAGTCAAGTTAAGAGTTTATAAGAATTGGCAAATGGTTTAGTAGTCGCCGGGGGGGGGGGGGGGGGGGCTTGAAGTTTGAATTAGTATTTCTCATTTTTAGCCAAGCGAATCGGTCAAACCTGACTTTCAAAAACAATAACTTCTCACCTCCGCTCTACAAAAACCTCTCCAAATTCTTACGAGTTTTGAAGATCCAAGCTTCGTTATTAACTATCGGACCACCATTTACTACCATATCTCTGACTCTCTAACCCTAATATTTTTCATCTCCTTTCCCGGAGACTAACCCCCCATGGCCCCATCGATCATCAAAACCCAAACCAGGTAAAATGTTTCACCATCCACGCATCATCGAGTTATAATGTCAAAACTTAATGCCCTTCTCCACCATATCTTTGACGACACCCCTGGTGGTCGATTCATGTCTTTGGTCTGTGATTTCGCCATTATTCCAAATGGAGGAATCGAAGAAAGGTTCACCAAATAAATGCATACACATGTCAAAATGAGTTTATATTTTATGTTTTGTGGTTTTGGTGTATGAAACGCTTCTCGATTCTTGAATATGGTTTTCAGGCCGCCTTCCCCTCACCATCAGGTTATAGCTTCCTTACTCTCAGGCTTCAAAAAATTAGATTAAAAAAAATATCTCACATGTTATAGCTTATACTCCTTCGTTTCTTATTTCCTACCAAAACTTTTGTTGAACCAGTTGGTCTAGAAAGCTTTCTATGTGAAATATTTTTTTCTACATAAATCTGTAATATATGACTACCTCAAATCGGAACAACCATCACATATTCACCATTGTCGCAACCTCATCCCATTCCTCCTCTGTTCTGCCTCCTTTCGCCTTCACCCACGTAGATCCCTAACACCAGCACCACCAACGTTTCTAATGCTATATAAATGCTTGTAAATCACAAAGGTGAGATTTCTTATGTTTTTGTGCTTTTGAGTTCTCATCATTTGTTTCGTTTGTATGATTCTGTAGGTGCAGATCTAACTTGTCACTCCTTAGTCACCCCCAACAACACACCACCGTATAAACCATCATCACCACCATCCACCACTGCACAATTCATCTAGCCATAAATCATCGTCATCACCACCTATGACCACCCACTGCCACCCTCTAACCACCTGTATTACTGAATTCATTGTCGCCTGTAATTCTCCATTAATTTTTTGTTATTTGGTAGCTTAAATTTAATGCTTTATTGTTACTCTATAGTTTGAGGTTGCAAACTATCAAACCATGCTCACCTCTAAGCTTTTTGAAATTTGTGATGAATATTACATGAATGTGAAGGAAAGGAGGTGCCTCAACATGAACCTGAACTAAATCAGTTGTAAGATTATTTTCATTGCTCAGAGATTTTAAAGATTGACAGATCTTTGTTGATTTTCCAAAATTATTCCAATGACGATACGACAATATAAGTGAAAACACAGCTTTTAATTGATGCTTAATGAAAAAAAATCATCCGTTATTAAAATCTCTTACTAATACATTATATTTTTTCCAGGATTAATCTCATATTTATATTTGGCGGACATTCAATGAGGTTCTTGAAATACTATGTACAGGTGGCACCCTATGCTCTAATCCTCCAACATATTTTGTTGATTATTAATTTTCAAGGCTTTTGGATTAGAAAATGTATCTTTTTCTATAAACAATTCACTAGATCTAGGAAAGAGATTTGCCACTTTCTATATATCAGGCTATGTGTATTTCACTGTCTGTGTATATCTGACTGCATGTGTATGTGTATGACTTCTTGTGTTTGATTTGGGTTTTAGAATCTAATTTGAAGTTTAGGAAGCTTAGGATGGGAGCGTGGTCCTGGGTGATACCTGTTAAAGGAACAAATTTGAATGAGATGGCTCTATGCAAATTCCATGTGGAATTTTAAGGTAAAATCATACTCAAACTAATTAAGATCGATCTTATAGAATTGGCAAAAAAAAAAATTAATCTTGATGTTAATTTGCAAAGTCTACAATTAAGTACATTAATCTTTCAAATTTTGATAATTAATATTATTATAATTTTTTTATTGGTAGCTTTTTGGCATCATTACACCGAAGACACTCGACTCCATGGAAGGAAAGGTTGTGGTGAAAAACAATTTTGGATACTCACCATCCATGGACTTGGTCAAGGCTCGATCTGGTGGGGAAATTAGGTTAAGTTTCTTCCTTAATGTATGTGTGTGGTTTATGATGTGTGAGTGTGGGTGGTAGTCTGTTTATATAAAATGCAACAAACATTTATTGATTAGTTTATCATATTATTATACTTTTAATTCTTTATTAAAAAATGCTTTGAAAAGTTTATCCGGTATAACATCATATTTTCAATTTACTTTTTAATACTACAACTATAACCGTTCAATTGGATGGACATGGAGATTTAAGTTAAATTGGAAGCTTTTGCCCTTGTTGATGGTTTGGAGTTTGCATCTTGCTCGAATTGATTGAGTTATGTAAGTTTTCCATGATTTTGATGATTTTGCCCCTCGATGTTGATGTCTTAGTTGGATGATGTACAAGACCTCATTCCTTACATCACTGAGTCGATGTCAACGCTAGAGGCGCAACATTATAGGAATTTCAACCAACCTAGCAAAATTTGAAGGGAAATATGCTTTTTGATCTTAAATGTATGTATCTATGTTTATAACTTTGGTTTGCAAGTTATAGAATCTGATGGTTACTTTTTTATGTCTTCTGCTTAGTATATTTGGTTAGTCTAATGATAGGGAGCTTCAATGATATTCATGAACTTGATAGATCAACTTAACTCTTTCATGTTCTACATGCTTCTGGTAACTGAAAAGCAATAGAAATTAGACATTTTGTTGAGTTCTAACATTTTACCAAAAAAAAACATGGCTCAACTATGAAAAATACTTAAATATTTATTTGCTATTTCTCTTGCGTTTATTTAGGTTATAGGAGAACAACTTGCAATTTTTTATCTCTAAAAGACATCTGGAACTATTTTTTGTAGTTATTATTATTGTACAACTATTTTGTGTAGAGATTGTTGGTTTAAATAGTTTTTACTGTAATATATAAGTGTTATGTGTAGTGTTTTATGATAAATTATTTAGTTGATTTATATAACTAATTTCTTGAGCCTTTATTTAAAATTTTACGTGTAGGTCTAATTACGAAGAGTATATCTACTGGCTGAAAGATTATGATATTAAAAAGTTGAAAGTAATGTATAAAAACTATGTAATTTTTGTTAGTGTTCTTTGTTTTTCATTTGGTAGAACCTTGTGAAAAAATGACATAATCGGCATGTTTATGGTCTTTTATTTCTTCCATGTTTTTCATGTTGAAATTTTGTGTTTTTATTAGTTTAACCAGGAAGAACAAAATGTCAAAATATGGTTATAAAAGAGAAGTTGAAGTCCTTAGACTGATAGTGTTTGTGGAAATGATTTTTAATTTTAATTGACATATTAAATATTAATTTTGAGTTTATTTTAGGTAATTAATAGATATAAATGACTTTTAGTAGTAGTCGAACCGGTGGAACCAGTCTCAAAAACTAGAAAAACCAGATGATGTAATAATGACATTATGATTAATTTTAATATAAACAATATACAAAAATTAAAATAAATAAATAACTTTTTAAATTCCCGATTTTTAAAAGTTCTACGAGATTGGTTTTTACGGTTTCACATGAGGAATGGTTTTTTGGCCTCTAAGACATGATCCCGGCTGAACTGATCGGTCCGGCCCGATTTTCAAAATATGGCATAATACTATCAAAAACTTAGAACTTAAAATGGTATGCATTTCCTTTTTACATAAATACTAATAATATACATAAAATAATTAGCTAAAGATATTTGAAATGAATATATTACTATATTTATTTATTAACAATTGTCACAAGTAATCAGACTTGGTTAAAAAATAAGGGGACTCTTACAAAATAACCTCAATATTTATTTTTAAAAAGTATTATTAGATCAAAAAGTATAATAATATCAAATAGATTGACTTTCCAAATGGATAGGGTTTCATTGAGCTCATACGGTAACCGGCAAGAGTTAGATAAAGTTGCATAATAAATATTAGAAACCTAAGTTTTGCATGTAAGGTCATTCAAAAAAGGGATAAAAACAAAGAGGGTGAAAGTTAAACACAGGACCATCAAGGGGTAAAAACAAAGAGGGTGAAAGTTAAACATAGGACCATCAGCTTTGAGATATTTGTGTTTACCGTTGCATCATGTAGCTATGTTAGTAATGTTCTAATTATATCTTATATGGAGTTTATACCATGATTCGTTATTATATATGGAATAATAATGTTACGGAATCGCAACCTAACAAATGAATTGTGTAATCGAACCCAATTAATATGTAAAAGTTTTCAACACAATGTCATTGATATCGAAATAGTTGTTCATTAACATGTTGGAAAGATGGTATTTTTTTCTAATGATTCCTTTATGTCTGTCTGAAGATGACATGTTCCAATTCAAGCTGAAGAGAATATTTTCCAATTCGATTATGTTTCGCGATAACAATTAATAAAGCTTAGGGAGAAACAATTCCAAATGTAGGCCAACTTTATGTGGCATTATCTAGAGGGATATCATATGCCAATATAAAAGTATTAGTGAACTCTAACTAATAATTCAGCACAGTAAAGTTTATACATCAAATATGGTGTATAAAGAAGTGTTGCACACATCAAATATAGTGTATAAAGAAGTGTTGCACGATTAATAATACACAACCAATAATGTGGTCATCTACATTTGTAAAGAATCCTAATCTGTCATTTTTTATTCTTATTGATTTTGTTTCTGTTAGCATGCCTTTTATTGATAATTGTTTTATATGTAGTAAACTATTTGCACAAAAGAACAAAAGAATTAACCGCCTCTACAAATTAATTTGTGAAAAAAAATATCGCATTCGTCGCTTGGTGCGGGTAAACGGCTAGTGTGTGTGTATATATATATATATATATATATATATATATATATATATATATATATATATATATATATATATATATATATATATATATATATATATATATGGGCCTGGACGACCGTCTAGGTTGCCCCTGTCTGGATCAGGCCTACCCGCCATTGTATTATATTCTTCTAGACATCCATGTTGTTGAGCACCCCATTTAAAGAAAAAAATTATGGAAGAATGCTCCATGTGAATACCAAATCTAGTGTCTTAGAATAGTATATTTGTTCTAGAAGGGAAGAAAGGTTTTCTTTATTGAACCATTTTAGGGTTTCAACCATAATCCTTATATTTGTATTGGGAAGCATAACCCAAAGCTTGTAACCAAGGCTTGCACTGTCAATTTAAAACTATGCCACGAGGGGTCCAAAATGGTAGCAACAAGCCCACTTCATTTTATTTCATTTACATGTGGTACCCAAAAATACATGTAAATATCAATTTCATCCCCTTATGATGAGCGAACGACCAAAATAAATAAATAAATAAATAAGAAATCTTTTAAAACATAAAATAATAGTTTGGTGGGTTATATTAGCCGAATAACAATAACCCATACTTTTTAAATTTGCAAAACATTATCATATAAAAATTAAAATACAATAAAAAAAATGTCATGTTATAAATTTTTATAATCTCGCATAGATCGTTATATCGTTTCAGAAGGAAATTTGGGGAGTGGTGATTTGCACCATTGTTCAACCATAATCCTTATCTTCGCCTGCTTCAAAAATGTTCAACCATAGATCAACTCAAACAAATCCACGCCCAAACCATCACCATCAGACTTGCTCGATTTACTTATGTAACCAGCAAGCTCTTAGCTTTCTCTACGATGTCCGACTTTGATTATGCTCACACAATTTTGAACCAAACAAACATTCCTACCATCTTCGATTATAACTCTATGATATTGGGTTACTCTAAAACCTCAAAACAAGAAATGGGTATTTTACTTTACACTCAAATGTGCAACAATCGCATCGAACCGAATGCTCGTACTTTTCCTATTTTGATCAAAACATGTGACTGGATATCTTCGTTGCTTCAAGTGCATGTACATGTCGTCAAACTTGGAAATGTTTGCAATGTTTATCTCACCAGCTCGCTTATTTATATGAATTCGAATTTCAAAAATGTTGAATTAGCTATACAGGTGTTCAAAGAAAGCTCGTATAGGAACGTGGTTTGTTGTACGAGTTTGATAACTGGGTGTTTTAATAATGGTCTTGTTGATGAGGCATGTAAGGTGTGTTGGAACAAACCCTGCAACCTCCAAATAAATAAGAAAAGAAGAAGGAAAACATATACATAGGGCTACATCTTTCTAACCTCTTGCTACTTTATTTAGTACCATAACATACAATATATATATACGTACCTAGCTGCCTACTCCACTTTTAAGGGAAACAAACTCTACCTAGTCAAAGCAATAAAATAGGAGTCAACTAAACCTATCTAAACTATTCTAAAAAACGTGGCCAACATGGCCTTTACTTATTCATACTCTAAGCAAAAGACTAAACTACCCCTAATAAAATTGTATGCTTTGAACCAGTCACCTCCTTTGACTAAAAGTCAGAATTATACCCAACAATCACCCTCCTAATTCTGACTTGTCCATACTCCTAGCAATCACGACCATGAGCCAGTTGCTGAACCATCTCCTTCACAATTACGCATCATTTTTTTCTTCACAGTTAGAACAACTTCTACCAGTCATCACCTTGGCAGGTTTCTTCTTCACCTTCTCTACTTTCTTCAATCTAGTTTCATCGCCACTCGATTCATTATCAGCACAACACCTCCGCCGAATTCTGCACCAGTAGCCCAATACCCACCGTGAAACACCACATGCTTCACAAACCTGCTGCACCAGCCGAACCATCACAGATCACACAGATCTTCTGGGTTAATTAACGTCTTCGCCTTTTCTTCAAGCCGACCCACACACACTTGCAGGTGAACAATGTTTCTGTCTCCTGATCACACAAATCCATTCTTTTTCCTTCTCACGTTGACTTGCTTCTCCACACAGGTAAGCTTCACCACACAGGTTCCTTTTTCTTCTTGGTTCACCCAGAACATGAATTCAGCACACAACTTTCTTTCAACTCTCAAAACACTCAATCACACAGATTTCTTGATTGAACTCGGCTCACACAGAACTTTCTTCGGCTCACACAGAGCTTCTACTTTCTCTGGACATTATGGTTCACATAGAACCTCTTCATGATCCCACGATCTTCATACAAATGGATCCACAGACGCCAACCATTCACCACAGGTTTCATCAGAACCTACCTCCCTGGTTAGCTTTGATACCAAGTGTTGGAACAAACCCAGCAACCTCCAAATAAATAAGAAAAGAAGAAGGAAAACAGATACATAGGGCTACATCTTTCTAACCTCTTGCTACTTTATTCAGTACCATAACATACAATATATATACACGTACCTAGCTGCCTACTCCACTTTTAAGGGAAACAAACTCTACCTAGTCAAAGCAATAAAATAGGAGCCAACTAAACCTATCTAAACTATTCTAAAAAACGTGGCCAACATGGCCTTTACTTACTCATACTCTAATCAAAAGACTAAACTACCCCTAATAAAATTGTATGCTTTGAACCAGTCACCTCCTTTGACTAAAAGTCAGAAGGTGTTTGATGAAATGCCTGAAAGAAACGATGTATCATATAGTGCAATGATTCCTAGGCTTGTGAGAAACGAACTTTTCAACAAAGCATTCGACTTATTCCTCCATTTGAAACATAGTTCTCTAGTGAAGCCCAATAGGCCTCTTTTACTAACCATCCTCATTGCATGTGGTAAAATTGAAGACCTAGAAATAGGCAAAAACATCCATCATCAACTACTTGAAGAATCTTTTACTTTTCACCTTGAGATTGATAATGCACTTCTAGATTTCTATGCTAAATGTGGTGATATAAAGAAAGCCGAAGACATATTCATCAAAATGCCTTACAAATATGTTGCTACACGGAGTTCCATGGTTATGGGGCTAGTCACAAATGGGTGAAATGAATCAGCAATCGAGCTTTTTGAAGAGATGACACATAAAGGACCTATTCCTAATGAGATTACATTCATTGTTGTTCTTGTTGCTTGTAATCACAGATCTTTAGTAACAAAAGTATGGTGTTTACATGGAAAAATGTTCAAAGTTTTTGGCATTCAACCAGGAATTGAGCATTATGGATGCATGGTTGATGTATTGGCTAGATCTAGGAAACTGCAAGGAGCTGAAATACTTATAAATTTGACGCCAATGGAACCTGATGAAGCTATTTGGGGATCTTTTCTACATGGGTGAATTGGAACCAATTGGAAGGTTAGTGGTATTATGTCCGGTTCTCGGTTTCGTGTTTACTCCTTAATTCATTTTCGACTCTTTCAGCTCTAGTCCGGTTTCGAATCGGTTTACATCCCTGTCTGACAGTGATGTTAATGTTGCTACACAAACCTATCAATTCCCATTCTTTCATTGATAGATCAGAACATTAATGACATCAAAAACATCAAGACAATGTTTAACCATAATAAACACATTTTTCCATTACTGAAGGTGGGGAAGTTTCTACAAAAGAGTGTATACAATTGCCTGCTTTCATTCAAGTCTATGTCAAAATCATTATCAAGTTTTATATACCTTAATAATGATTAAAAGTATTCAAGTTATAACCTTAATACAAGAGCTAAAGTTAAATACCAAGCATCCAACCCTATACTATATTCTTCTAGACATCCATGACCACAACGATCAACACAACTGTACATAAACTATTTAAGACAAAAACCCATGTTCTAAGCGTTGATTTTCTTCTTGACAACATTAAGCTCAACTTGAAGCTCCAAATATTTGGATCCTAATATGTTGTAATCGGGACCCATTCCATTAGTTGGTTTATGAATCACGATATGTGTCTCAATGATTTTATCCTCATGGTTGCATGGTGGTAAGTTTAAATCATCAATAAGCATGTTGTTGAGAACCCATTTTAAGAAGAAAAAAAATATGAAAGAATACTCCATGTGAATGTCAAATCTAGGGTTATAAAATAATATATTTGTTCTAGAATGGAAGAAAGAATGCTCAATGATTTTATACTAAGGACCATAACCCAAAACTTGGTGACCAAGGTTTGTATTGTCAGTTTGTAACTATGCCATAAAGAGTTCATAATGGCAGCAACAAGCCCACCTCATTTTATTTAATTTACATGTGCTACCTAAAATACATGTAAATATCAAGTTCACGCCCTAATTAGGACAAAAATAAATAAATAAATAAGAGATCTTTTAAAACATAAAATAATAGGTTATAATAGCCAAACCACACTAACCCTTTTAGTATAGGAAATCTACAATAAAGTCTCTATATTTTCATCTCATATTCGATTAACTCCTTATATATATATATATATATATATATATATATATATATATATATATATATATATATATATATATATATATATATATATATATATATATTCTAATTAAGTCCCGAATACCAGGAATTGTATTCAATTAAGTCTCGAATATCAGGAATTTTATGCACTTTGACCCTTTTTACTGGGTCAACAGGTCAACTATTTTCAAAATTTACATTTTTTGTCCAAATTTTAAATTGTATTACAAATTTGATCCAAAATTTACACACTTGGCCTACATATCAAAATTTTCTTACAAATTCATCCTAAATTTTGTATTTTTACATACTTTTTTTAAAATTTAGTTTAGAATATGTTTCTTTTTTTTACTTTATAAAATCATATTTATAAAAAAAAAAAATTCACATTAAAAAATTTCTTTTCTCTATATAAAAATTTTTTTTAAAAGATTTTTTGGTAAAAAAGATTCTTATATGTGAAAAATATGTTCAAATATTAAGAAGGAACATAAGCAAGAACACGTCAATATAAAAAGATTCTTAGAAATGTATTTTTATTTTAGCAAATATCTAGGTTTTTAAGTTGAAAAATATGTTTTTTAGTTTTTAAACAAAATTTTGTAGGCCACTTCAACGTTTTTTTAATATAAACCAATAAATTGTAACACTCATTTTCACTTAGAAAAGTTAATAAATATAAACATTTGTTTATGAAATGAAAGTGACTATATTTTTTTGGCTAAAATTGTCAAAATGAAAGTTGTAGTAGTCGTCAAGATGAACACGCAGATACAAAAAACATCGAAAATGGAGTTTGTACGAAGACTTATGATTTTTATAGGTTTCTATAAAAATAATAATAAATATAATGATGTTAATAAAAGAAATATAAAAATATATTTCCAAGATATTTACTAAAATAAAAATATATTTCTACGAATATTTTTATATCGTGCGTTCTTTCGTATGTTCTTCCTTAATATTTTAACATATTTTTCACATATAAGAATTTTTTTAACAAATAATCTTTTAAAAAAGGTTTTAATATAGAGAGAAAAAAAAATTATGTGAATTTTTTTTGTTTAAGTATGATTTTTTTTTAAAGCAAAAGAAAAAATTCATATTCTAAACTAAATTTTGAAAAAGAAAATGTAAAAATACTAAATTTTGGATGAATTCGTAAGAAGATTTTGAAAACAAGATAAAAAAAAATGTAAATTTTAGATCAAATTTATAATAATATTTTAAATTTAGTGAAAAATGTAAATTTTGAAACTAGTTGGCTTGTTGACTAAGAATGGTGAATAAATTCCTACTTTTTGACTTAATTGAATTGATATTCTAGATTTAATCAGAAAAAGTATATATATATATATATATATATATATATATATATATATATATATATATATATATATATATATATATATATATATATATATATATATATATATTACAAATTTAGTCAAATACACTAATTATTTTGTAGAAAATAGCCAAAAAAAACCAAAATTGCATTTTTAGCAACTAAAATCACAGATGGGTATAGTCCATCTGCGATTTCCTCTCTATTCACCTGCTATTTAGTGAATTTTTTTGGTTTATGTTTTTTAAATTATTTTTTTATTTTGACTACGAAATTGATAGGATTGGATTACGAAACAACCTTATTATATATAAACTTTTAAAAAATTATCATTTTTGTTGTAATTTTTTTGGAAAAATTGTTAAAAGATATGTTATCGTTTTTATTTTTATTTTTATTTTTATCGTGTAGAAAAAGAAAAGTACAAGTTTGTTTGTAAGTGTAAGTAGCCAAGCAGTTGCGATGGTCAACAATCACGACCATAAAATGTTGTTTCCAATCCCATCCCAGTTGAGTTACGGCTCGTCGACCGATCTCACTTGTTTTTTAATTAATTCTTAATCCAATTATTAGTTAAACCCTTCCTGTCGTTTAAAATTAATCTCTAGTGAACTTTTAACTTTCTTGTTAATTTGGACTATTATTTTGTGTTGGTTGAATATATTATAAATATGATAGCTAAGAATAATTTACTAGCTTTTAATTGTAATTTGTAGAAAAAAGGGAAATGAGTTCCATTCACTTTAAGTGGTATTATCCGTAGTAGAAATAGAATGTACAATTTAATTAAACATGCATCAAGTAAAGTTCAAGGCCAACCAACAGCTGCACAAAATAAAATAGATTTTTCAACTCATGTATCAGAGAGAGAGAGAGAGTTTCTCTAAAAAAATAAAGTGAAAAATGAACAAAAAAAAAAAAAAAAAAAAAAACGTTTTTTTACGAAATCGCAGATGAAACTGCGAAATCACAGGTGAACTTAATTCATCTGCGATTTTAATGGCTAATTTTGTAATTTATGTTTTATTAGCTATTTTCCACAAAATAATTAGTGTATTAGGCTAAATTTGCAATTATATATATATATATATATATATATATATATATATATATATATATATATATATATATATATATATATATATATATATATATATATATATATAGAAAAGCTGAATACTATACCGTTAAGTTAACAACCCAAATAAAAAATGGGTATGTAGATACAATTAGAATAAAACAAAATGATTAAATAAAAGCATTAAAGTACGAAATCAAAAAATATATAAAAAAATTAGAATCTATTTGGAACATAAAAGTGACTAAATCAGATGAAAAAATAAAAAAATTTCCGATAAAAAAAAATAAAGAATTGGAAAAAAAAAATGCTAGATCATCGCCTATTTCTATGTTATCCATCTTTTTCAATCAAAAATGTGGGTATCAAAGCTAATCCAACGAACCCATAATTTGAATCAACTAAGGTAAAAATTCAAATGGGACAAAAATTAATAGAGCTGCTTATTACGATGAATTATGTTTATTTGATACAGTATTGTCAATATAAAGGGTAAGAAAAGAATATATATATATATATATAAATAATTGAATATGAGTTCAAATGTTGTATATTTTAATTTATAAATTACTTTTAAATTTGCAAAACATGATCATATAAAATTTAAAATACAATTAAAAAAACATTGTCATGTTAAACATCTTTATACTCTCGCATCAGTGTTCAATCATTAATCAGTGGCGGATTTACTTCAGTAGGAGTGCATTGACCCCCACTGAAAAATGGTTACCAGGAATATATATATATATATATATATATATATATATATATATATATATATATATATATATGTTTAGATTTATTTGAGATCATTTTAATTTTGTGAGACTGTAAGACCAAAATCTAAAAATAATTTTAAAATGCAAAATAAATGGAAAACTCCAAAAATTCGTTTTTTAAATATCTATTTCGGAACTTGAATTAACTAAAAAAAATTAAAAAAAAATCGTTTTTTTGAAAAATAAGTGAAATATTCTAATAGAATATTACACTGACATATTCTAAAAAATAATTTTAAAATGCAGAATAAATGGAAAAATCTAAAAATTCTTTTTTTAAATATTATTTTCCAAACTTGAATTAACTAAAAAAAATAAAAATAAATAATAAAAAAATAAAAATAAATTCATTTTTTTTAAAAATACGTGAAATATTCTAATAGAATATTACACTTACATATTTTAAAAAATAATTTTAAAATACAAAAATAATGGAAAAATCCAAAAATTCTTTTTTTTTAAATATTATATTTGGAACTTGAATTAACTAAAAAAAAAAATAAATAAATAAATGCATCTTACGGTCTCACAAAATTAGGCCGTCTCACATGAACCTAACCATATATATATATATATATATGTGTGTGTGTGTGTGTGTGTGTGTGTGTGTGTCATCATATTAGAAATCTTAATTAATATGTTGCCACTTGTCAATATATTAGTTTTTCATTTTAAATTTATTAGACCTCCTCATTAATGTGATGTTGTTTGTCATTGTATTTATTCTCTATTTTAAATTTAAATTTAAATTTTATATTATTGTTTTCATTAATTCACAAATAAAAAATGTTTAATATATATTAAAAGTTAATTTTACATATTTAGTTGAATCAACGATTATAATTTCACATAACTAATAAAAATATCTCTTAAATTAATAACTTATTTAAAATAACTGATTAATAATTTTTAGTTTTTATTATAAAATTTTAATTAATTTTTATAACCGTGGTTCCCACAGGTTACAAACTAATATATATATATATATATATATATATATATATATATATATATATATATATATATATATATATATATATATTATAAAAGAAATCCCACTATTTCTAAAAATAGATTGAATATAATAATATTATTTTTTTTAAGACGTTCAAATCATTAAGCTAATAATACAAGTAGTCATCAATAAAATAATATTAAATTTTAGCCTGTGTTTTGAATCCTTATATTTCTCAACAAATTCTATTTCCTTCCCTGAATTTCGAATAATTCAAAATTTGAAACCATCAGAAAATACATGTTGATTCAAATATCCCTCCTGCAGATGACTTTTTCTTAACAGGTTTTTATTTTAATCCTTAGTTGTAATTGATTTCATCGTTTTTTAACTTTTTTTATTTATATCTTATAAATTTATTGGGTGAAGGTTTTATTATATCAGGTTTGTTCCTAAAAAGGTTTTTACTATGTTTCTTTAATGTGTTGGTTTTGCAGGTTCAAAGAATTCAACCAAAAGAGCCAGTTAGAGCATTGTATTATCATTAGTTTGTATATTTTGGCATCTTACTTTTGCAATAAAGAACGGTTAAACACAAGATTTGACATAATTAAGGTAGTTTGTATATTTTTCATTTTGCTTAGTCTAAAAATGAAACTTTTTTCATCATTGGTCCTGATAATATCAAGTTTCATCACATGGACTTCCTGATTACGGTGATTATTGTTCTTATTATAAGGTTCTATATAGATTTTGTTCAATATTTTAAGGTTTCGAGAACCTAAATCAATATGAATCCTTGAATTACATACCATCGTTGAAAATGTTTTAATTTGTGACCAAACTTGGTTTAAAATCACAATGAACAAGTTGACACCTGAGTATTTTGGCCTTCTCAAAGGCTTATTTATCGACTTTTGAATCACAACACCTGATATTCTAAAGGTTTATTTTTATAAACTATTATTTATATATTTTAGCATTTTACTTAGTAGGACATTAAATTAATAAATGAATTAAGGAAAAAAAAAAAAAAAAAAAAAAGATGACGATAAACAGTACAAGTGGTTTGGGTATGTATAAATGGAAGTAATAACCATTTAGGGGGTGTTTGGCAAAAAAGCTTATTGCTTATTAGTTTATTAGCTTATAAGTTAATAAGTAAGTGTAGGATAACTTATGAAAAAATGACGTATTAGAGGTTCTCCATCGGAATAAGTTATTTTAATCCAAACACTTTTTTAACTTATAGTGATGTGGAACCTAATAAGTTGTTTTAAAAAAAGCTTAGCCAAACACCCCCTTAATATGGTATGGTAATGTTCTTGAAAAATAGATGTCATTTAATATTCATTTCTCGAAGTGAACGCAAAATGGTTTTAATTCTAAAGAGATCAAATTATTCGTCGCCCGCCGCTTTGCGCGGGTATATATATATATATATATATATATATATATATATATGTGTGTGTGTGTGTGTGTGTGTGTGTGTGTATATCAGATACCTATACGCAAGACCCTCTTCTGAAATATTAGGCTGTTTACGTCGATGAGCAGCTTCTCACCGACCACTCCTCAAGCCTCCGTCGGTTGTGGTAAGTTAGCTGCTTGCCTTCTTAATCACTCCCCCGTTGTCTGAGTGTAACCTACCTGATAGCCTGCTTAAAATCCCGTCAGCCCCATATGAGCATACCGTCACACTTGGGTTCCAGAAACGGTGTCGTTTGGCGCTGCTTGCTTGCTTGGTTCTGGTCACCCTAACCTCACGCTTTCGCAGAATACTTCATGTTGGGTTTTGCTTCTTGTCGTCAGCGTTTCCCCTAAAGCTGCTTGCCACATATGGATCCCCTTTTCTCGCCACCTCTCCTTCATTGTGGCTGAGTCACCTTTTCTGATTTTCTCTTAATGGCACGCGGCTTACACATGGGTGAGACATGAGTCTTCCTACCTTCCTAGCTTTATAAAGTTAAGGTCTTGTTGTTTTTTGGTTCGATTGCCCGCGCATCGTTTACCCTGATTTGGTGAATCATCTCATGTTTTGTTCGAAGGAATCCTTCCACTTTTTTATGTATATAGGTTTGTAATCGATTACGTGGAACTTGCTATCACGTTTTCAGGTTTGGATGTATATAAGCAAGCCCACCTTCAGTTTTCAGGTTTGGAGATTCTTTAATTTATGTATGTTTTTTTTCTCCAAATTCGCTGATATATGTCCATCATTTGGGATGGGGCTACCTATATTCACACGAACTGAAAAGATTTTCAATGGTTCTTCAAGTCTATCGTCAGGGTCAGCTGATGTCTCCAGCTTCCCCTTTTGCTCCACCATGGCTATCCTGCCTCAAACCTTTTGACAAGGACAATTTCATCGATCTCCATCGAGATCTACCCCAGGTGCTCTTGGATTTCAATTTCAAGTTCATTTGGTGTTTCTTTTCTTTTGCTTCGGTAGCTAGATAGTTACAGACTTACTGGGTATCTTTTTTTTTCCTATTAAGACCTGATACTACCACATATGATGTGATTCTCAAAATCTTTTAAACAAAAAAATATTGGAGAAACTTATTATGATGGATCAGATGTCACACCCCCAAACCAAGGATGGCGGAAACGTCCGGGGGTGGAGGACTTCATGTATAGTATCATAACCACAATTTCAATAGTAATTTAAGCAAACACAACCAACATATATATAATTGAAAAAGTTACATCACTTGTATGAATTACATGTTTCAAAATCAATTACAATATGTTGACAAAATATGAAAAGTTTGACGCCTTAACGTCCCATCCTCAAAAGCACTTGATTACCTGTTTAGTGTTTTCCTGAGAATACAAGTTGTTTGAAAAGTGTCAACACAAAGGTTGGTGAGTTCATAAGCTTTTATTAATAAACTTAGTAGAAGTCTTTCACATGTAAATGTCGCGTTTGTTTCAGAAAAATCCGATATTTTCCTTGAAATCCGAAAAATGTAGCCTTATAACCAAAGACTAAAATGTATAAGAAATCATCATTTCTTAGTAGAAATGTCGTGAGTTTAAAATGATATGGAAAGTAAATTTCTTTATCAACCTAAAACCTACTTCGGTTTTATGAAACCCCGTAAACTTTATGAATTGTTATCTCCCTAGGTGAGTCGCTATAATCATACTGTGACTATGTGAACCTGCCACAACGTTTCTCAGGCGTCGCGAAAATGAAATGACATTTGTCACCCGTAGACCTGCAGGTCCCACTGTAGCTAGCAGCAAGGTGTGGGGTGTCAAACCCAATATAGATCTATATACAAGTATCACGTTCTCCCTCAAGGAGATTCTGATTATAACTACCAGGAATTATATCCTGCACTCGGACGTACGGGGAGAGAGAGAATCTCACAACATAGGTTAACAAGTTTACGTGAAATGTGTGTGAATATAAATCTTTCTTGTATGAGTGTACCCTTTTTGTACGAGTGTGTTGAGTGATGTATCATAAACTATACCTATTATAGTTTATCTAAAATGTATGTAATATGTATGAATTGTCTTATGGAAATGTATTAGTGTTGTGAATTTATCAAACTATACTTTTTATAGTTAAATATACGTGTTCTAAAATGAATGAATAATATTTAATATGAATGACTTACTTTCAGCTCATAATGATAAACTAACAAGGAAACACATTCAATAATTAGAACTTATGATTATACACTTTGCTCAACATAATACAAAGTGTTATGATATTTACATGCTGTTGGCTAACTTTAGCCATTCTGCCCTGTTTTGGAAAAATCATAGAAAAATCATACGAAGTCGAAAACTAGATCCGTAAATTCTGAGAGTTCACAAAATGTGTCTAGTTTACTCATAATTTTTATCACGATTTTTAATGACCTCCAACTTGGGTGAAAAAGTCCATAATCACATACTGGTCCGGATTGTTGTTTGAAATGATAGGCAGTTTTGTAAAAATCACCATAAATTGTAGAAAAATCTTATGGAGATGTGCAAGTAGTCATTTTAAAGCTACAAACATGAACTATTTGTACCTTGTACAGTTTTGAAAACAAAAATGTTTAAGATGCCCAAAACAGTCCGTGGATGGAGTTGAACTTTTCTGATGAAGGCTGTTAGAAAATTTTAGTTATGATCTTGGTGTTTTAACTTGTATTCCCCCCTGAAAACTTGAGAAAACATGAAAATGTAGGGGTATGAACTCACCTTAAGTGATTTCAGTACATGATTTTTGAAGAATGGAAGTGTTTAATTCAAGAACACTTGGAGATGCCTTGAAGGTTTTCGAGAATCTAACATTATAGTTATGGAGTTTGTGTAAGCAATCAAAGATTTGAGTAGAAGGAAGTGAAATAATAATAGGGAGGATGAATTTTTACTTACCAAGAGTGGAAGAACACTTGAAATCAGCCTTGAATCTCGAAAATTTGTGTAGAAAAAGTTTGAGAGAAAAGTGGTGTTTGTTACTTAGTGGAATGAGAGAAATGAGAGAAAATGAAGAGTGTGGTTGTTTGTTCCAGCTCAAAAAAAAAAACGTGGGAGTGAGTGAAACTTGAGTGTAAGGGGACATTGAAGTGACATAGGTAAGGTGGGGAGGTATGGCTGGTCATAGAGTGGGTGTGGGGTGGTTGCTTGTGTCATAAGTTAAGGTAAAGTCAACACTCCACCTTAAATAAATCCCCCATTAGATCTTTATTATTTAAATAATGATTTTCATCAAAATATGTTTAAATTATGAATATTTAGAGTTTATTATGTTAAAATATAATTTGTGGAGAAAATCCCGCTTTAAAATCACGAAAAACGGGCTTAAAATGTTAAAAATATCAAAAATGGGCTAAAAGTGACAATTTCCCGAAGTCTGGCCGAGGTTCGGCCTTCTGGTGCTGAACCGAGAGAGAGGGAGGCAGAAACCGAGAGGGAAGAAGAAAGAGGGAAGGAACCGAGAGGGGGGAGGAGAGAACAGAGGGGCGCGAAGAGGCAGAGAGGAGAGAAGGCAGAGACCGAGAGGGGCAGAGCGTGAGAAGGCAGAGGCCGAGAGGAGCAGAGCGTGAGAAGGCAGAGACCGAGAGGGGCAGAGCGTGAGAAGACAGAGACCGAGAGGAGCAGAGCGTGAGAAGACAGAGACCGAGAGGAGCAGAGCGTGAGAAGGCAGAGACCGAGCGACCAGAAGAGAGACCGAGAGAGGCAGAGACCGAGGCTCGGTCTCGCATGCCTCAGCCACCAGGGCTCGGTTCTGGTCCTAAGAGGCCTCTCATTCCGGTTTCGGTTCCTAAAGCCTATTTTTCTCGTTTTCGCCCCGTTTTAAGCTGTTTTTGACCCGGTTAAGGTCCGGAATGACCCGAATGATTCTAAAAAGTTACGGGAACTATTTGAGGGAGATTTGGGAGAGATTTCTCATACTTGGAGAGATTTGGGAGAGATTTGACATTCTTGGAGATATTTCTCATACAAAGAGATATATGAGAGAGGTTTCACATACTTGGAGAGATTTGGGAGAGATTTGACATTCTTGGAGAGATTTCTCATACAGAGAGATATTTGAGAGAGATTTCAAGTGTGGCATTTGTGAGTGTTTGGCTCCGCAATGCAAGCTTCTTGAGCCCCGTTAAGTCATGATTAAGGATCCCACACACTCCCAATGAGTATGCAACATGGTTTTTATCAGTTTAGATCATTGATTAGCACTAGGGCTTAGGAAATTTTTAACACAAGACTTTTCTCAAGTGATGTTTTCCCATTAATATAGCAAGTTATACAGTATGAACATAACACAAACCCTAATACACAAGGTTTAACCGAGTTGATCGGCTTGACTTGATGACTTGACTTGACTCAAGATTGACGATTGTCACATCAGATGACGAATTAAGCTTCTTATTATACTTAAATTACCATGGAGATTGTGATTGATTAGCTTTTTTTACTTGGTGAAGTTAGATAACCTTCTTCTGCATAACCAGGCTGTCTACATCGATGAGCTACTTGCCTGCCTGTTTCACCCACCGTCATTAAAAAAAATGCTATACTGCTATACCGTCGAGCTACTTGGCTACCTGTTCAACGAAGCTGGCTACTTGCTTCAGGTAATTCTTACCTCAGGCTGACACAGAAGACTTAAGGGTGGGTATTTGATCTTACTGACATTTCTTCCAAAGTTGTTTGTCGCCTTTTTGTTTGTTTCCCCCAAAGCTAATTACCGCCTCTTGATTTTGTTTAAGTTCGTGATATTGGGATTCCATAAACGGTGTCTTTTGGCTGTCGATAAAAGCTTCCTGCATGCTTGCTTCCGGTACGTTCGTGCATTTATTGCATATGGGCCAGCAGATCCCGACTTTGCTATAATGAACCATCTTCAACCTAATTTTTGTAGAGACAATAATTTAGTACAAATTATGTACTTTTGACTTTTAAGTAATTTGGAATCATGATGTAAGATTATGAAGTTGACACTTATGACATTGGGTTTAGTTTTGGTCAATTTGGCACAACAGTTAGTGATCTGATTCAAACATGTACCATCCTAGCTACCAAGTTTCGTGTGTTATTCTCATATTTATCAGTGACATCCATCTTTTAGTAGATTAGTCAACGGGTGTACAAGATACCCCCACCATGGTTGTAGTCTTGTATATAGCTCTTTACAGTTCTTGTATGCAAGTAGCGTCTTGTATTAATCTTGATCTCACTGTTCTGTTTTTGTTGTTTATGGCTGGAACCCGTATGTGTGTACATATATGTGATATAACATTATAACTACAAAGAATAGTGAATCGGGTCATACGGGAATTGATGAATCTATATTTACCTAGGTTCATAAAGATCAAGAGTTCTAGACATTGTTTTTATGTTGTGGAGTTTGGTTTTTTGCAGAAAGTAGTCATAATTCATGTTTCTATTGTTGAGTTTTGTTGCCAAATTTGTTTTTTAAGTCTCATGATCCTTTGTTCTCTTAATGATATTCAGTTTCTTAATTTCTCACAGGTGATTGGTTTCACTCTTCGGCTGGGGGTAATTTTATACTTCCTGTCATTAATGTTAATGCTCGGGAGGTAATTAAAAGTCATGATCTTGTTTGTATTTTCATTAAACTTTCTAAAACCAACCATTATATTAGTGCAATTTTGATCAAATTTGTACTTTCATTAAACTTTCGAAAACCAACCAATGAAAATATGCTACTCTTTCTTGCTTTTACGAATGAATTAATGGCACCCCACAAAGCAGGTAATGAAAATGTGAAAAAATGGTTTTTTTTTCATGTTTATTTCTGGAATTAAGTATGGCTTCCAATTTTGAAGAGAAAATGCATTCATAATCTAGAATTAGTCCATTACCTGTAAGACACCGTTGTTTTCTCTTATAGTATAATATATATTTTATCCATAGAAAACTTAATAGGAAAGGAGAATTAGCATGATGTTAAAACATTTAAGGGTGTATGGATGTGTATTAAAATGATAGTCATGGTTTGATTATTGAAATAAAGTTGATTATGATCATAATTTTTTAACTTACCTGGTTCTGAATATCCCGGATGCTTAGATGCCAAGGTTGGGTGTTTAAGTAATTTTGCCTAGTTTGTTTGGTTATGTGATATGATTCTTCATCTTGCTTTCGTTGTTTCAGGTGCATCATGGGTTTGTTAATATTTAAGATAATTAAATTGGGTGGTCTAGAATGGTAGATGGTCTAACGGGAGCAAAAGAGGTATATAAAGACCTCAAGAGTTTGATTATAAGGCATTCAGTGTGTGGGGTAATGGATTCCCAAGAAAGGTCAGTTTGTTTGCATAGTAAGCTCAATGCTAAGATTATTTGTTAAAAAGAGAAAAAAATATATAACAAATCACAACGAGCCCTAGATCCTTATTTTAGATGTTCGTGAATTGTCAAAACCACAAGTCTTTTATAGGACAATGAAAACAATAATAAAAAATTATATCAACTGAGATGGATAAGAACCTATTCAATAAAATCTAATCTGAACATTAAAAGTAATGATCCAAAAGTAGAACATGATATAGTCAAATAAATAACGAAGTATGGTTCATGGGATATCATCAATTTGCCTTTCTAATCTTCAGATTCATGTATGGAGGATGCGAGTGTCATGTCTTTAGATTTTTAGATCAAAGACAATGAATATGGATCGTAACATATACCAATTTTACCTTTTTCCTAAAAAACAAAATTTTAAAATAGGTCTTGTGGTTTGTGTTCAAAATGGTTAAATGTTTAGGACGATTTGAAATATATCGGGTGAAGTTGAACAACCAAACCTAGTCTTTTTTCTTTAATTTCATAAATTATTAATATATTATATATGATCAGAAAACTACGAATGGAATGATGATATAGATTTTTTTCAATAAAATCAATTTAGGCTGTTATAAACACTTGAATTTACTTTTAAACCTTTCGAACCGTTATATTTTTAGCTTAATTTTTTATTTTTACTCTATCAATAATATGAAACACAAACTAAACTTTGTTTTTTCCACAAATGGCTTGAAATTGTCCTTTTTTCAAGTTTATATTGAGTTTAAATTCAATATATATAACTTTATTGTTTTAATTCATTATATATTGTGTTTGTTGCAGTTATTTTTGCAAAGCTTGCATAGTGGCTTAACACTGAAAGTGTGGAATGTGCTCTTATATTTTATGTAACTCATTGTGAAGAGTCCCTAGATGCTTGTTCAATATAGGATTTACAGAAAAAAAAAAATACAATGAATTTAAACTTTACATACCAATATAGATAACGTACTTTTGTTTTGACGGGTGTATATATATATATATATATATATATATATATATATATATATATATATATATATATCATTACTATATATAAAAGCCTTTTTATTATGGTGGCTTGAAACTCAAATTCACACTATTCCAAATACGCCACGTAACCTGCCTTTGTGCCCGACACAACGTACCAAAACGTCTTTCTTCACCTCTCCTTCAATGTTTCATCTTCTTCACATTGCAAGACCCACCGACTCAACGATTCTCCTTCTCCTCTAAACGTAACTCCTGCTTCCTCCCCCAACAAAGAATACCAACGACATCATCCGGAAAAAAAAAACCCTAATTTTGCGAGCAAACATTTGTCAAATTCATCAATGTCGCTTGATCACTGATATTGATTTTCCTAGTTTCTTCAATAGAAAACACCAACCACCAGACACGAAAAGAAACCCTAATTTTATGTCCAAATAATTTGATAACACTTGTCTGTCCCTTAGAGAATTGAATGGTGTAATATGGTGGAAATCAAATATTCATCATCATCATGGCGCCTCTTTGCTCTGTTTCATATGCTTTTAACATAAATCACTCATCTCTCTCTCTTTCTCTCTCTCTCTCTCACAAACACACACACTATATCCGGAACGCCTAACACCCCAGTTGCCGCCACTGTATTAAAGAGGGACGCAGTGAAGATAATGACACATTCAAGCCGACCATCTACTGTATTTAAATCTTCAAACCCATTTTTTTCTGTTTCGGTTTTTGGATTTTGAAAGTTCAAAACCTTATATTCTTTGGTAATTCATTCAATTTTCTCTTCTTCATTTACTATTTTGATTTTGGGATGGCAATGACCCTATACCCATCTCGGTTATGTTTAATTTGACTGTATCTCTCCTACAAACATCAATTTCGGTGGCTAGACTTGCAGAAACTCCATCACCAATATTTTCTCTTTAAAAACCAAATTTAAGTTGTAGATATTAGGGCAAATATGCTTAATGGTGACGTGATAAAGATGCATATTATGTGAAGTGTAAGATTTTGAGTTTTGGATGACATCATGATCTTCATTGTTACATATGCCAAAGATGCTAATGCCCTTCTTTTGTTCTTATGGTGAGTGCTCCTCTTTATGTTGCACTACAATATGGTAGAATCTAGGTGTGAGCATTTAGAAACTGATGAATTTCCAGGTTCCAAAAGGTCTTGGCTGCAAGATGTCCAATTGT
Organism: Lactuca saligna; assembly: GCF_052625555.1. Classification (NCBI taxonomy): domain Eukaryota; kingdom Viridiplantae; phylum Streptophyta; class Magnoliopsida; order Asterales; family Asteraceae; genus Lactuca; species Lactuca saligna. The sequence continues at coordinate 174,864,918 of NC_136421.1, read as the reverse complement.
TAAGCTTTGAAAGCCATTAAACTGGGAACAATCTTGGTATATACATGAAGACTATAATTTAATTGTTATCAGCAATCCAATCGACATATTTCTTTGCCCTGATGAAATCTTATTTGAAATTGTCCGTTTTTCTCAAATCTTGCAAACTCGATTTTATTTCAGAGGTTTGTAATTTCAATATCTATTTTTTTCCAAAAACATAATTTCTCATTTCTATGGATGATTAACAATTGCAACATTACAAAATAGATTTCTGCGAGTTTTCCTTGATTGGTTGTTGGTAAATTGTAGACTACTAAGATTCAATGACATAAAGGGGCTATATTTTTCAAAAATAAAAAATAAAAAAAAAACCTAAGTGATTGCAATCTTTTTCTAGGGTATAGAAAGGGTACTTGATATTCCTTTTCAACTGAAGCATCTGATAGATTATATTTCAAGATTTGTTATATGTCTTTACTAAATTTCAGTTTGTGTGAGTTATTTAATTTACTCCCACTTTTGACAGCACCATAGAAGGACAAGAAGTAATCTGATATGGTTTCTGCTTTCTTTCTATTTCCTGTCAAATGTTGTTAAGGTAATAACCCGAGAGCAAAGCTAATGTAACAAACTAGCTTAATTTATATAAGAGTTAAGTAAAACATCACTGTAAGACCTCAAAAAGACCAACATTCAGTGAAGAAGTTGAACATTCTACTTCACCCGTTTCAAATAGCAGAGTACCCAATCTTTATTAAGCTTGGTCTTGTAACTGCTTATGAATCATAAATTAGATATGACTGCAATTTTCCTAAACTGCATGAGATTTTCCAGAAGAAAAAAGAACTTAAATTTAGAACCAACTAAAACACTAAACAGTGGAACAACCAAATATTTAGTTCAAACTTGCATTTAAGTACAATACAATTATTTTCTTAATGAAAAATGCAATCTAAAATTTTTTTTGTTAATTAAACTTGATTAACTATTTGTATTGAACCAGATCGTTAACTGCTAGATAGTGTTATGTTTTGGAAGCCAAATTTACTTATGTTTATAGATGCTTGTTTCAAAGAGGTTCATTATTTTTCCAAGTCTAGATCCATAGCTTTCTTTACTAAGCCGACGGGGACTTTTCCTTTTTTCCATCAGAAAGATCCCCTATGCTGCGTTTTTTATAATGCTAGCTATATAATTAGTTCGATTTTGGAAAGCATAATGTCCTTATAATACCTTGTTGCTTAGATGTTACAAAAGGTAAGGCTACTAATATAAAATTGTTTCTCTTTCATTTACATGTTTTTGGCATCCCCAACAACTGTTCCACATGATCCAGCATCTATATGACTTAAAATTGCATATGGTGAGGATCTTGACGTGTTATATAGTTCATTTAGACAATGTATACTTTGTGTGTTTTAGGTGGGATACATTGAAGAGTAGTAGATGCAGCGGATAGATGACATCGTAACCCACTTCAACAGAAAAGAAGATTAACCTTTAATTGTATTTTAAGATGTCACTGTAGCAACTTTGAATCCCATAATTACCAAAATTGAAATTTATATCCTACAAAAAGATTTGCTCGGATTGTCACAAATTTGGGAGCGGGAAATAAAATACAATGCTCTAGAAATTGGCACTTCACAAAGCTCAATTGAAGAAAATATGGACACTATGCTTGTCATACTTAACAATCACGTAGCCTATTTTTATTTAAACTTATGGTTGTGATGTCACAATAACATTTGTTATAGATTTTATCATGATTTGTAGGTATGGAGCCATTTAGAGCATTTGGCTCACAATTCACATAGAGCATTTGCCTCATAATTATGATAGACTCCGCCAAGAAGTCAAGACACATGTATGATCATTTTTTATTATTAAAAAAATCATTTAATTATATTTTATTGAGATGAATGTTTTATTACACATTAGAACTATTAATGCGTAAAAGTTTATAGAGTGTGGAACGAAACTAATCTGAAACAATGTTTCACAAAAAAAATAAGATATATAATACTTCAGAGGAGTTTAATAATTTAGTTATTTATTTAGCCAACCATGGTGTTTTATTATGCTTTTATTGTCATTGGTATGAACTATGAAGTTACATAATGGTTATACATGTTAATATCATGTAAAATATTACATATATGATATAAGAAGATTAGGGTTGGTTGTTTGTTTGGGCATGAAAGAAGAGGGTTGTCGTTTATGGTGATGATGGTGGTGGTGGAGGCGTGGAGCTGCATTGGTCTCGAACACTAAACACCATCGGGTTATTTGTTGTTTGGATAAAATAAAATCACTATTATGATTAGTTATTGGTTGTTTGGATAAAATAAAATTATTATTAGGTGGTTTTAATCGTGAGTTTTGTTTGCACTTTGTATACTATTTGGACAAGTAACAAAAATTTGGATCCTATGTCGTTCATACATTGATACTACCAATTTTCTAAGTTTTTTTTTTTTTTTTTTTTTTTTTTTTTTTTTTTTTTTTTTTTTTCTATGAACTCATTTTTTTGGATTTGAGACATTAGTATTATAGTGTTTAGATTTTTTGTGAGCGAATTAATAGGTCCTACAACATAAATTTCATTTATTCTTAGCCTCATATACTCTATTTATTTAATATATATGTTTTTCATTTTGTAATATCTAGCCAATTATAACAATGTACGTTTAAATTTTTGTAATTACAAGTTTACCACGTTTATAATAGGAAAAATAATTTCAAGGCATCGCTTAACATCCTACCTAAACTTTTTAAATTATCAAATTTACACAACACATATGGTTTAAAAAATCAATCAACTAAATCAACCAACTAATCAACGGCTTTAAAAATTTTCTAGTATATATATATATAAGGAAGGAAGTTTAATTTTAACCATTGGTCGCCACTTCCAACATCTCCCTTCTCTCTTCTGATTTTCTCTCCCGTTTTTTTCTTTTTGAATTTTGACCTAGCTTACCAATTAACAAGAACTAGAAGCAGCTGGAAGTTAGCACTCCACATCCACCGCCCACAGTCATCGGAAACATATCTCAGCTTCACAACGCCGCTGCAGCACTGACAGAGGCTTGACGGACTGAGTCCTGACGTTGCTCACGCTCACCACCGGCTGACCGACAGCATCTTCCGCCACACACGACCCACCATCGTCTCCGGAAAGTTCGTAACTTTATTCCGCTGATTTTTTTTTGATTTTGTGTTCAATTTTCAGAAATTGGTTTGATATTTTGAAATCAGATGTTGAGTTCCATTTATAAACTGAAAAGGTTTTATGGCCCATAATCCTTATAACTTGTGAAAGCTGACCAAACGGCTTATAGTTATATGAATGAACAGGGCCATTGTCAATACAATCTCAAATCCCCAATATCTTCGCCTGCTTCAAAAATGTTCAACCATGGATCAACTCAAACAAATCCACGCCCAGACCATCACCATCGGACTTGCTCGATTTACTTACATAACCAGCAAGCTCTTAGCTTTCTCTGCAATGTCCAACATCGATTATGCTCACACAATTTTGAACCAAACAAACACGCCTACTGTCTTCGATTACAACTCTTTGATATTGGGTTACTCTAAAACCTCAAAACAAGAAATGGGTATTCTACTCTACACTCAAATGCGAAACAATCACATCGAACCAAATGCTCGTACTTTTCCTGTTTTGATCAAAACATGTGATTGTATATCTTCGTTGCTTCAAGTGCATGAACATGTCGTCAAACTTGGGAACGTTTGTGATGTTTATGTGACTAGCTCGCTTATTTATATGTATTCGAATCTCAAAGCTGTTGAATTAGCTATACAGGTGTTCGAAGAAAGCTTGTATAAGAACGTGGTTTGTTGTACGAGTTTGATAACCGGGTGTTTCAATAACGGTCTTGTTGATGTGGCATGTAAGGTGTTCGACGAAATGCCTGAAAGAAACGATGTATCATATAGTGCAATGATTTCTGGGCTTGTGAGAAACGAACTTTTCAACAAAGCATTCGACTTGTTCCTCCATTTGAAACACAGTTCTCTAGTGAAGCCCAATAGGCCTCTTTTACTAACCATCCTCACTGCATGTGGTAAAATCGGAGCCCTAGAAATAGGCAAAAACATCCACCATCAATTAACTGAAGAATCTTTTACTTGTGACCTCGAGATTGATACTGCACTTCTAGATTTCTATGCTAAATGTGGAGAGATAGAGAAAGCTGAAGACATATTCATCAAAATGCCTTACAAAGATGTTGCTACATGGAGTTCCATGGTCATGGGGTTAGCCACAAATGGGAGAAATGAATCAGCAATCGAGCTTTTTGAAGAGATGACACATAAAGGATATGTTCCTAATGAGATTACATTCATTTCTGTTCTTGTTGCTTGTAATCACAAATCTTTAGTGACAAAAGCATGGTGTTTACTTGGAAAAATGTTCAAAGTTTTTGGCATTCAACCAGGAATTGAGCATTATGGATGCATGGTTGATGTATTGGCTAGATCTGGACAACTGAAAGGAGCTGAAATACTTATAAATTTGATGCCAATGGAACCTGATGAAGCTATTTGGGGATCTTTTCTACATGGGTGTTTAACACATGGTGAAATATGTTTAGGAGAAAGAGTTGGAAAACGGTTGATTGAACTTGATCCTAATCATAGTGGAAGATATGTTGGTCTTGCTAATATGTATGCGGATATTGGAAGGTGGGAAAATGTGATTAGATTGAGGAATATGATGGTGGAGAGAAAAGTCGATAATACCCCTAGTTGGAGTTTTATCGAGGTTGATGGTGTTGTTCACAAGTTTTTTGTTCATGATCAATTTCATCCTCGAGCAAATGACCTTCGTGAAATCCTACAAATACTTAATAAGTTATCAATGAATCGGTAATGAGTAATGGGATACTATGTACCTGATTGACATTGACATGATATTGAACTGTATGTGGATCAGATGAGAGGTTGTTGGCGTACAAACATAAATTCACATAATATGAAATGACAATGTGGAAATTAAGAACAGTGGATGAATCGATCTTAGATAAAAAAAAAAAAAAAAAAGGAATCAATGAAATATTTTTATGTATTCATAAGATCTAAATATGATTATCAGATCTGATTACAATGAAGAAACTTTACATAAACAAGATGAATTTTGATTTTCTCTGTCTATTATAAAAACTAAAATTGAAGTGGAAAATGACTAAATGAGGCTCTTCTAAAAATAGAAACTATATTCCTAGGGTTTAAAATCTAAAAAACCTTAAAACAGTAGGTCAAAATTTAAAATTCATTCGTCAAATATTTCAATATCCAACAACCAGAAAAATAACTTTTTTTTTATAGAAACCAACGTCATTCATTCATTGGCTGATCCGTGATTCCTTTTTTTGCCACGTGTACAACTAAAGCATAAAGTAAAAATAAATAAATAAGTAAATAAATAAATAAAAAGATGGCATGGTGATAAATCTTATGCTTAAATGCATAACAAAACCCTCCATGAACATTGGAGTCTTCACCTTGTGTGATAAATCATACGTAAGAATTCATTGTTTTATCTCACAGTTTCACATTGTTTACAGAATTAAAACTATAAATGCACGTTTGCTACCACTTCTATTCTCAATTTGTAAAATAATCGTTAAAATGTCTGTAGCATCCTTAACACCTCAAATTACTGGAACCGTTTACATGGGTTTGAATTTGAACCCAAATGGATCAAAGCTTTTCCAAACAACAAATTCGGTTCCATGGATCAAGAGAACAGTTTCAAATGGTTCTAGGGTTCATTGTATGAAGGTATTATTTATAATGACTTGTAAAAGCTTTGGAGTTTTTGATTTAGATATTGCTTTGAATGATTTAGTTGTATGAATGATTGAATGTATAAATATAGGTTTGGAATCCAATCGATAACAAGAAGTTTGAAACTCTTTCGTATCTTCCACCTCTTACAGATGACTCCATTGCAAAGGAGATTGATTACATGATGAAGAAGGGATGGATACCCTGTCTTGAGTTTGATTCGGTGAGGTCAATTAACTAGGGGCATTTTGGTAAATTGGATTCCAATGGGAATGGAATTTAGGATTCCATTCCCTAGTGTGTTTGGTTGCCAAATGGAGGGAATTCAGTTTTGTTTTACTCTTTTTAAAACACCAAATTACACAAGTTAGGTATATATTGAAATTAATAAAAATAAAAAATTTGGTTATATACTATTACAACTTCCAAAATGAATTTAAATACAAACAAAAGTTTAAAAACTATTTTATTTTTATAATTAAATTTCATTATATTTCTTCTTAACTAAACACATGACAAGTTATGATACCTTTCATATTCCAAATATCCGATCAATTTGACGTATTTCATTCTTTCTAAAAAACATTCCAAGAACCAAACATCTCACTCTCGCTTAATAACATGTGAACTTTAGAAAAATACGTGACAACTTAGGGGTTGTTGATACTGAATAACTATTTTTATTAAAACATGATTGAAGTTTAACATATCCCGTTACTTGCAACAAAAAACAAACAACGAAAATAATGTTTTCAATTTGTGGGTCAACATATTTTTCGGGTAATCTTAATTTAATCTAAAAATTAGGGTTTTTTAATCAATTTGTGTATTTAGGTGGGATATGTATTTCGAGAGAACAGCCGAATTCCGAATTACTATGATGGGAGATATTGGACAATGTGGAAGCTGCCCATGTTTGGTTGCACAGATGCATCACAAGTTTTGACTGAAATACAAGAATGCAAGAAGGCGTACCCAAATGCATATATAAGGTGTTTGGCCTTTGATAATGTGAAGCAAGCTCAATGTATGTCTTTTGTTATTCAAAAACCTTCTGCCCCATGAAAATGTCTTTCATGTGGTTTTGTTTTTTTTTCTTTTTGGAATCCTTGGTCAAAGATTCTCTAAAGTTTGTTGGATGTTTATTTTATGATGTTTTGAAATAATTTAATTGAGTTGTTTGGAAGACATGATGTTTTTTACCTAGAGGTGATTTATTTTAATCATTGGTAGTGATGTATAGCTTTTTGTCCAAGTTCCTTTGGTATATTTGTTAGTAAACTAAGAAACTATTGTCTTCATCCAATTTTGTTTTCTTATATGTTTAAAATGGTTAATTGTCGAAAATAACAATGTAATTGAGTTATGTTATCAATATGGGCAATGACCTCATTTTTTTTATCCATAATAAAAACGTGATATATCATTTTACCTACTATTTATCAATTTGATATGGGTGTTACTAAAAAAACTTTATGATGGGACATATGTATGGGTCATCCTTACGCACACACACCCACAAATGGGGATTCATTTAAGATTTCTCTTTGATATCATTGTTTTACAGGTTTGATTATTGCACCTTTGTAATAAGGATTTCATTATATTTCTTTGACACTGAGAGTGTGCATAAACTTTTAGGCTATGACACTATTGTTATACTCCTCTTTCAATATCATGTTTAAGGCTGTAAACGAACTGAACGCTTAGCGAACTGTTCGTGAATTGTTTGACGTAAAATTTGTTTATGTTCATTTATTAAATAAATGAACAAACATGAACACAAATTATCATTCATTTGGTTAAATGAACAAACACGAACAATGATTTTGTTCATTCAATTTATGTTCGTTAACGTTCATTTATATTGTTTGTTTGTTGGATTAATTCAGAAAATATCGAGCATGAGCATTTTTGGAAAGTTGCCTTTTACTAAGTTTATTTCAGTTTTGTATTTGATTCAAAGTCCTTTAGTCTTAGTATAAATAAGGGACTATGTTCCATTGTCATGTATTAGAACCAAAGTTTTATTCAATGTTACATTTTAGAGCAAGAAATTTTATTCCTTTGTTTTTCTTGTTTCCCCTATTTTCGTCCCTCTTTTCCTTCATCCCTATTTTTTGCTATTTTTCCTTGGTGCATAAAGTGTATGTATAGCAACGAATCTCTCTGTTTACATCGTTTACGTAAACGAGGCACCTATATTGGATATTGGATCCAAGTGGCATTGCAAATTAGATTGAGATTACTATTTTACATAAGATTTAGATGGTCTTATATTATTGTTCATAAGATTTTGTTTTGTTTCATTTCATATTAGATTGAGATTACAATTTGACATCTTATGTTTTAATCAACCCCACTTCTATTCCATTCCTTTGTAGTACCAAACAAGATTTTTTTTTTTTTTTTAAATTCCCATTAATCTCCAATTCTCCATTCAATTCCATATTCGATTTATAATGACTTTGCTCTAGGTAAAATTAAACGAAAAATAAAATTAAAGAGTAAATTTTCACAAACAACGTTTTTTAACCGGAAAAGAAGCACAAATTAAACAACAAACATATGCCTACAATTCTTCCTAATCTCTTGGCCGTTTACCCAATAAAAAGATCGATTCATGCTCCTTACTAAAAATGTTAATGTCATAAATGAATAACGAATTATTTTGTTTAATTTTTTTTCACAAAACCACCATTTAAAAATAATAGTGCATCACCCACTCATGACATTAACCCTAGTAAAAACACCAAGAGATTCACAATCCATGTAGATCGATCCGATTCAACCAACAAGTAAATTCATGTTATAAACATATCATGTTCAAAAGAGATCATGAAGGTGTTCTGCAAAAAAACCAAATAAAAAACCAAATTCAAGAAACAAGAATCTAAAATAATGTTTGTTACAGGGGACTGGATAAGTTTTCTAAGACTATTTTCCACAACAAGGATGAGGAGAACATTTATGTCTTTTCCTCTCTATCTGACACTCTCACTCTTTTGGATGGGACATTACTTTGCAACTTTTGTTCCATTGACATCAGTCACAATCCATGTCAAACGCAGTATAAAAGTAAAAGAATTAAGGTAATCCAATTTTTTGAAAAAACCTACCTATCAAATCAAAGCATTATATTACACCCTTTGAGCTTTGGTGGATGAATCTTTTGCTCGTGCGTCAACCTTGCCCTGTAATTAGATAAACTTCAAACGGTCATAACTTTTTAACAACTTAGTGTTGTGGGGCCCACAAACATCCAAGGGAAAGCCAAATTAAGGTGCTCCAAATTCAAAATTTCCCTCAATTTATTTATTTGTTGCAATTTTTTTTTTCATTAAATGTTGTATGGGCATACACGAATTATTTGAGAAATGTCGTACAAAAATTATTTTGAGAAAATGACATACAAAAATTATTTGAGAAAGTGATGATACAACTAGCTTAATGGATTACCTATTAAGTGTTAAGTCAAAGAAAAAAGTAAATAAAAGCTTACCATTCCCTTGCTTTCATAGTAATCATCAAGAGCCCATTGATATTTTGATTGATTCAATCCAAACCAATGTGCTACATGCTCATCCAAACTTGAATGTGCTGTAATATAAACATGCCATTAGTTCTTATGAAAATCCCAAAATAACATGTTTAAGGGATCATTCACTTTTGCAAATCAAGATGTTGTTTCTTGTTGACTTAATGCAGTTAAGGGTAGAAAGGAAAGCTATATAACAATCGTTCTTTGCATAAAATCCATAATTACAACAATGAGGAATAGCAGATCAATGTGACATTTTTGTCCATCTTTTTGATCTTGTTAGTTCTTATTTTCCACCCAAATTTCCCCCCGTATAAAATTGATCGGTAATTTGGCATGAAACAACAACAAATTGATGAATTAAGCATATACATTGTTGAAATCTAGTGAAACAAGTAGACAGATTTTGTATTCAATTCTAAATATCATGAAGTTCAAAAGTGAAAGGGAAATATAAAAAAAGTACCATTCTGAACTTTGGCAACGGCATCCCAGAAAAGCGCGAGTTTCGATGGAGTGGATTTCCCGTACTGAACTGGCGGAGGCTGAACCAGAGGAGCGGATTTCACCGGCGTCAGTTGAACCGACGTAGGAGGAATATAATGTTTTTTCCCAGAATCGGAAACTGAGAAATGCGATGAATCAGAAGGGGTTACGAAGACGGTGTATGGGCCCATCTTTCCGATCGTCGGCGGAGGCGTCGCCGGTTGATTCATGGTGGACATTGTTAATAGAAGCAAATTAGGAAGAGGTGGAAGCTTTTCCGGTTGAATTCGAGGGATTTCTGATGCAAAATTGGAGAGAATTGGGATTGGGTACGATGAGTAAGAAAGGGTTTTGCTTTTGAAGCATACACAGGAGAGAGTTTAAGGGGGTTTAGTTTTAATGAATCTCTCTTATAAAGGTGCTTTTTTTTCTAAACTTGTTTTACACTTTTTTAACGGAATCCACGAGACACTCGTTATGTTGTCACATGTAACATGTAATTAGTATGTCTAATGTCTTGACCATATAATTCGTACTTTCATAGAATGAATTCCAATTTTGATCTTTTCCTTTTACTCAAAATCACAAGTTTCCATCAATAATTTAAAATGTGTTCTTGTTCTTAAGTTTTGATATAATCTTTGTATTCTACTCAAAATCTCAAGTTCAACCCAAACATTGAATTTTGAAGTAAATTTGTAGACAAAATTACATAAATGATCCCTATGGTTTGGTAAAATATGCACATATGGTTCAACTTAAAAAAATGGACAAACTTGCTCCTTATGTTTTTTTGTTATTACACAAAATGTCTCTCTGGCACACGGACTCAAAAAAATTGTCGTTAAAAAGCCCTCACGTGTGCACCATGTGAGGGTAAAATCGTCCATTGATGAGCAGATGGTGTTATAATGTTAGTTTGGTTATTATTGTTGTAATGGAAATGTGTTTGTTGTTGACTTAACGGTATTTTGTTTGCAAAAACATTATTATATAGCTATTTTGTAAGAAAAAACATTTAATATTGACCATTTAATTGTCATTAGATATGCAACTAAAATGAATGTGCAATTTTGTTAGCATAATATGCACATATGTTAGTGTAGTATGAAACAACATACAAAAGTTACATAAAATTGTTTTAACCACATCCACCATGTTGATTCTTTAAAAAGCAAAAGATTGCCTAGAAGTGTTTTCACAATACAAAGAAAACCAATAAAAAGCAACATTATCTTACATTCTTAAACATAACAAAAGTTCATGTGTCAACACACTTAGACCATTGGTCCCTTCACATTGTCCTTCTTATCGGTCTTCCTGGATTTCCTTGATACCCCCCCCCCCCCTCTCGTCCCTTGCAGCTTTTATAGTTATGACCATTGTTGTTGCACTTGCAATAGATTCGTAACATCTCAAATTTTACGACCAAAAATTTTGTTTTTGATTTAACATTACATAAAACAATTTATAGAAAACAACATCAATTTATCTTATATCATAAAAACCATAGATCATATGTCTCAAAAGCATGTCATAAGGTAGTAATAATGTTAGAGTAAAATCTCAAGAATCTCATATGCGAAAAATCCTGTGTGTGATGTGTTGCCATCGTGCCGACTCCTTTCCCTTCGAAGAATAAGGACCTGAAACAAAAACTGAAAACTGTAAGCATGAAGCTTAGTGAGTTCCCTCATCATACCACATATCATACAATAAGCATACTGTCTAACATATCTGGGTACTGGATTACCCATTCGGTCTCCTTCAACCGGTAATTGTCTAGCATATCAGGGTGTTGGAAGGCTTGGATCCTCACTACTGGAGCATCCAGTACGGTACGTGCCTCCTCGGCGGTCAGCTGGAAGGTTTGGATCCTCACTACTGGAGCATCCATCTTGCCCTGTCGGCCATCCGTGATCTGCACAACTGTGACAACCCGATATTTCGAGACAATGTAATGTAACACCAGTCAAATTTAGGTCAAAATATAACTTTCCTAAAAACTTATTTGGGTTAAATAAAGTGGTAGGAATCATAACAAGGTTTTCATACATATAAAGAACACTAAAATCCAAGTTATAATGAAGAAGTTATAACCATTCTAAGATTCCCAACAAAACCGGTAACACCGATTAAACGAAAAACGTGAAGTTTCAATACAATAGTTTTTAACCTTAATTATCTAAATGAAAGTTTTAGATAACATTAAACCGTAAACGTACGTAAAAAGAACGTCCAAATCTGACTTCGTAAGAGGAAGTTATGATTTTTCCAAGATCCGGATATAGCAGTAGACAGTTAAAAACTTGAAATAGAGATCGAGAGACTTTTGGCCAAAACAACCTAAATAAGAATCGAAGGTATCAACAATAGTAGTGCAACGGTGAAAAGTCTGACGAAAACGAACATCGGATGAAGGAGTTATGGAATTTAAATGGACTTTTCCAGGTCCTGCCTGTTAAAAATAAATAATTAAAAATAAAATCAAAATTAGCTGACAAAGTCTAAACGAGAGTTGTAGATTATATTCTCACCTACGCGTGCATATAAAGAACGTCAAAAACGGAGCTCGTACGCGAAAGTTACGGATTTTACAAGTTCGAGACGTGAAATCCGAGGCTGTTAGGCTTGCCACGACGTTGCACAGTTGGCCGCGACGTGGCAACATGACTGATGACATCTTGTCAATGAAAGAGGATAGGATTGTGGAAGAGGATATATTGCTCCCCACGACGTGGCCATCCCTTGCCACGACGTGGCACCCAAAAATGAAGGTTATAAATAGAACTCAAGGGTTCCGGATTTCATTGCTCAGTTCTCTTCTTTCTCGCGTCGAAGCTCTGCGTTTAAGCTCCCGAAGCCATCCCGAAGCCCCGGTTTTCACACTCAAGTTCCGAAGGAAGGTTCTACACTCCCGAGATTCCCAAGATTCCTGAGAATCCCGAGAAAATCAACTCTTCCAAGTTGAAGTTTTGCTCGATTATCATCTTGCTTTCTACCAATCAATCACGTGAGTTCATACCCCTTAATTAACCTTTTAAATGTTTATAAATGCTTTATGGGGGGGATACAAGTTGAATCATGTTTAGTTATTATATCAATCACATGTGATTAATAACTAACATGCAAATGGATCTACTATATGTTAACTGTTTTACCAAACAGATTTCTTCAAATGACTTTGTTAAACATTTTTACATGTTAAAACTGTTTAACAAATTGTCTTACATACTGTATGTTTCCTTTCAAACTCTGTTACAATTGTGTTTCAAACAAAGGTTTTCCTTATACTTAAACTGTCTTATCAAACAAAATACTTTCAATCGTTTTATAAACTGACATCAGGTCATCGTTTCTTAGTATTAAACTTTTCAAAGCTTTTACAAAGCTTCTTTTACGCTTTTACATTGTCAAATGCATGCCTACATATGTATAGTTATATAAATAATGTTTAAAGTACTTAGGACGGTTAGGTCGCTTTATTTCATTTTCCTCGTCGGGATGTGGCCTTAGGGCATCGGTTGCTCGTCCGAATGTCGTCTAAATACTATTTATATATCATGTATACATATATAGGTATAAAGGTTCCATTAGTCAGTTCAACACCTTTGGGTAGCAAAGGTATACTTCCGGTTATACTCGTACATTAGTAGTAACTATAATAAGTATATTTAGGAGATATTACTTACAATTCCAAGTACAAGGAATCACACAAGAGTGAGTTCATTCATGAGTCTATACTAATACATTATATGTTACATGAATACGTTCACATATATACACTTACATGAGTACATTTACATAGATGCGCTTGCATGAGTACATTTACAACGATACACTTACAGAGATACGTTTACATTAATACGTTTACAGAGATACGCTTACATGAACACATTTACATTGATACGTTTACAGAGATACGCTTACATGAACACGTCTACATTAATACATACTATTACATAGGATCTGTTACAAATGTTTCGGGACTTACCATTCCACACCCAAAGCTGTTAGGTACAGTAGGGAAAAGGAGCGTCGACGGGTATCCACGGTTGTACTGTTCGGCGAGTTTCCACGCCGTGAATATCCTACTGCAAAAGGATACATCTTTAGTTATTATATTATTCTCCTTCCTTTACTTTGTGACACATTCACATGAACGAAGAGGTAGGATATATTTGATATAGATAAACTTTTTTTCCTTATTACCTTTATATTGTGACTTATACACATAATCGACGAGGTAGACTATAACTTTTATAACAATAGTTAAACAGGAAAAACCGTCACATTTATAGTGATGCTTTCTTACAAAACAGTCGGGTCTTGGTAGAAGACTACTTTCAAAACAGTCGAGTCTTGGTAGAAGACTACTTTTATACTAGTAGGAATATAGGATTTCCTAGGGTTTTCAAACGTTTACAATTACTTACAAACATTTTCCAACTTTTTCCAATTGTTTACAAGTCTTTACTTTACAATATTTACAAATCAAAGACACAGTAATACTTATAAATTCACCAGCTTTATTGTTGATACTCACTTTCAAAATAACTTGTATTCTCAGGTCACAAATAGACAGGTACAACGACCAGGTTTTGTGAAGACGGAGAAATCAAGACTCCTCTCTTATTTTGATTATTTATTATGTTGTCTTATACTATGAAAGAACACACTTGTAATTAAAATTATACTATTAATGCAATGGATGATGTTGTTTCTTGTTTACTACTTTACATTGTTGAGATACTTTACACGACATCCTCCGCCCTAAAACATTTCCGCCGTTCTCGGTTTTGGGGTGTGACAACAGTCACTAGAGATGGCGCTGCTACTGGCGCTCCTGCTGTCAACCTCGGGCAGTTGGCCTTTTTATGGCCATTCTGATTGCAATGGAATCAAATCAGGTATGATGTTTGAAGAGTGGGGGCAGGGGCAGTACAATCCCTGCCAAAATGCCCAAGTTTGTCGCACTTATAGTAGCCCGATGTTCCTAATCTAACAACTCCCTCATGCGCCTTTCCGCATTTCCCACAGTGGCTCTGGCCTTGCTGGCCCTTCGACCTAGAGTCGGATCCCTTGGGTTTCTTCCTTGAAACCCCTATCACCTACCTAGCCTCTTCCTTCCTCTTCCGGATGTGCTCTATATCAATCTCCCTCTCTCTCACCCTGGCTATCATGTCCTCCAAAGTCGGGCATGTTGAGTAGCTCACATGTTTCCGAATGTCAGCTATCAACATATAATAGTACCGGGTCTTCCTTATCTCCTCATCACCTACGTACTGAGGCACCATTAAGGACCTCTCCCTAAACTTGGCGGTAATCTCCACCACTGACTCAATCGTCTGTCTCATATAAAAAAAAACTCCCTAGCCAGCTGCTGAATCTCCACAGCTAGCACAAACTCAGCCCTAAACCTCGCCACAAAGTCTGACCAAGTCATAGCCTCAATGGCTGGGGCTACCAACGAATCATTGACTACCTCCCACCAGTCTCTAGCTCTGTCCCTCAAACACCCTGCAGCATACCGGACCTTCGACATCTCATGACAGAAGCTCGTTAATTGTGCAAAATTGATGTCTACAATCCATCTCCTAGCCACAACGGGGTCCTTCACCCCGTGAAAATCAGGCGCACTAGATCCCATGAAATACTTGAAAAAGAGTGTGTGCATCCTTATCTGGCCATATGCCATGTCACTCTTGAACGCCCTGAGACACTCCTCCATCAGCTCGATGATCCCTTCCTTGATCGACCCGAAAATCACCAGGTTACCTCAAGAATGCCTCTTGTAATCTCGGATGCAATGAACTCGCGTAGTCCATCATCAACTGGCTCGAAACCTACACCTGAACCCGAACCTCAACCTATCCTAGACCCTGAACCTCCTACTCCGTGACGTGCCATCACCATTCTGAAACGAAATACGTAATCGTGAGGGCCATACATAATATTAAGAGACCTCATACTTACTACAAGTTCCCTGGTTCATTGTCATCCCTCCTGGATTCGAGTACAAATCCTTGGCTTACAGTAGTACGGGCCCATACTACCTTCCACATATATCCGTACTTTCCTCAAGAATTGCCTTGACCTCTCCAAGTCACCTTTAGCACTACTGATCTCTGTGCTAATCTCATCCTAGGCTTACCCTAGGGTAACTCTCCGACCTATTCTCCGCTATCAACTGCGTAAGAAATCCTTGCTACCTTTACCTAAATAACTCGCGAATACCATTACATATCACTAAGACCAGATGATTCTTCGAATGAGAGGCCCTACCCTATAATAGTTGGACTCAAACAAGAGCTGTAAAATAGGGCTAGACCTAACCTTTTGAAATTATTTAGTCCTCGCGATATATAACTTAACATATTCGTTTACTAATTAGTTAAAAATAACTAGAACTCCTAAAATCACAAAGCAAACAGTATTCGAGCATTGAGTAACCAAACCAATCATATCTTATCCAGGCCATCATATCACTGACTAATAAGTTCTAGAATGTAATTCATTCAGCACATATAGCAAGCACATAAGGCATCTTCCTAGTTCAGTAGTCCTAATCTAGCATGCATTTCTCATAATCATAAAATAGGCATATAAGGCATCCCTCCTAGATCCTCTGCCCTAATATAGCATGCACATCTCATAATCATATCACATCATAACATAACACGTATGGGTATCTTAGGGAAAACTTACTTGAGCTCGGCCGATTTCATGCATCACACACCTTGTTCTTTCTTGAAAACCCTAATTTATATTTTAGAAAATTTATTTTGCTTTTAAAAACTTTTCAAACCCTCGATTTGAGTTCAGACACCCCAGAAGGTGTGTCTGAATCCCTCAAACCAAGGCTCTGATACCAATTTCTAACATCCCATAATTTATGACCAAAAGTTTTGTTTTTGATTTAACATTACATAAAACAATTTCTAGAAAACAACATCAAGTTGTCTTATTTCATAAAAACCATAGATCATATGTCTCAAAAGCATGTCATAAGGTATTAATAATGTCAGAGTACAAATCTCAAGAATCTCATATGCAGAAAATCATGTGAGTGATGTGTTGCTATTGTGCTAGCTCCTTTCCCTTCGAAGAAGAAGGACCTGAAACTAAAACTAAAACCTATAAGCACAAAGCTTAGTGAGTTCCCCTATCATACCATATACCATACAATAATCATATTATCTAACATATTCGGGTACTGGACTACCCCTTCAGTCCTTTCGGTAACTACCTAGTATATTAGAGTTCTGGACTACCCTTTCGATCCTTTCGGTCGGTACCTTGCCTAGAATATCAAGGTGCTGGCCTACTCCTTTGGTTCTTTTAACTGGTACCTCGCCTATCATATCAGGGTGTTAGCCTACCCCTTCGGTCCTTTCGACCGGTACCGGGGACTATTTCACCCTACTTCGACCATATAACACTTTAGCTCATAAACACATAAGTCATATACTGCCTAGCTTAACCGGGTGTTGGTATACCACTTCAGCCCTATCGATCGATATTGGGGTCTATCCTACACCTCCTACCACTATCAGATAATATCATAACATACTAGCACATAAAGCATAACAGAAAGTGACATACCAGATAATTATCACAAAGACAACAATCTCTACTATAACTCTTACTAGTGGGTCGTCCTTGGTGCCTTCTACCCACTTCTACTAGAAGGTAACTCACCTTCGTGTCATGTAATAGCTGAATTGTCCTCTGCTCTGGGATCAACACTTCTCAAACTCCTACACACAACAATCTCTTTTAATTACCGTTTCATACTCATAATCCTTTTAAGGGTCAACTCTAGTCAATGGTCAAGGTCAACATCAACATCTTGGTCAAAGTTAACATCCTGGTTAACTCAACTCACTGAGTTGGTCCACCAACTCGTCGAGTTCCATGATCCATAAAATCATGAAATCTCGATCATACTCATCGAGTTCTTTCATGAACTCGCCGACTTCCCCTTTATACAAGTCGAAACATTTCGCTCACAATTCGCCGAGTTCAACCTTGAACTCATCGAGTTCCTTTTCATATAAGTCAGGACATTTCTCTCAAGACTCGTTGAGTCCATCCTTGAACTCGTCAAGTTCTTCAATCTTCAAATCCATAAAACATGCCCAAATCGTTGAGTCATCTCCTAGACACGATGATTTTGGCCTGAAACTGAAAAGGTTGGGGGACCACGACCCGACTCACTGAATTGTATGAACAACTTGTCAAGTCACCCATAGTCTAAATCCACACAGTCATTTCCAGTCGAGTTCAATGCTTCCAAACCATAGATCTGGTCCCATAGGGTCGATATATCATGTAAAGTTATAAACTTTACGTCCATGCATGGGTTATTTCGCTCAAAAGGCCCTAAAAGGTGGTTCACAAGTTGCATGCGACTCCCATGGCCATAAAGTTGGCACCTTTATATCATGGAGTCCCTCAACGACTCTAGATCTGAAGGTTCTTTCCATAGGGGAAATCCAAATCCCAAAGGCCACCATTATGGAACCAAAACATGGAGAAAAAGCCCTAAAACTAGATCTAAACACCCAATAAGCAAGGTAAGAGCTTTATACCTTAAATTAGTCAGAAATGCAGCACAAACTCTGGATCTACTTGCTTCCTCTTGAATCCCCAAGCTTCCTCTTCCTCTACAAGCAGGATTCTGGCGTTACAAGATCATTGTCACATAGCTTCTTGACAACTTTTAAATTTGATTCCTCCCTCCATCCACTACACTTTTTCTTTTCTTTTTAGACCTACCAACCTAAATTTATATGATTATAAGCAATGTTGAAATCGAATAAGTAATTTGCTAGAAATTTGTAAGGGATTACACATTCTACAATGTTTGGTGCAATTATAGTGGTGGGGCAGTTGGATGTTGGCCATATGCTTCTCGTATTTGTTGGTTCAATCGTGTGGTTATACATTTCTCCATGTTGTTGACCAACAAAAAGAATTTACTTAGGTTTTAGGAACTCTAACTTCCAATCCATTATCCAACATGTCAAAAATTATAGCTACTCCATGCTTGCATAGGATACCAGTGACCTCTCGAACCCTACAAAGTGCAAGGTATGTACTTTATATTTACCAGAAAATGATGCATTTAAAGGCCACTAATTGGACACTTTTCATTCCCAGCAAATACACACATGTATTGAGCAACATACTTTTTACCTCTTCAAAAACTATGGTGTCGTATGGTATCAATGCTCCTTCATATTTATAATTTGCTTTATGTATAGTTGTCAACCTTTTCATCAAGTACTCCCTTATACATGCTAGACATGTAATAATAGACTTATATCTCCCCTCCTCTAACTTAGAATTAAAAAACACATAGATATTATTCAATAAGGCATGTGTGTATGCCCTTCCTTATCCATTTATTACATTGACAAAAACATAAGCAAGATTTATGCACAAGAATATAAAATTCATTAAATAAATAATTGACTAGACATACTAGAAAAATGGCTTATAAAGCATTGTTTTAGTGGAACGTGACTTAACCATGTGATAATGCTTAAATATACACATATTTTTGCATATTATGTTACTATTTTGAGTGGTGTTTTGATGCAAGAAAAGATAAAAGGTGCTTAAAACGTTCATATTTGATACTTTGTAGGAAAAATACATTGTTGGGCTAGAAGGAGAGAAAATGGAGCAAAATAGGCTGAAAATTGAGTTGGAAAGGAAGAACTTGGGTTGAATTAAAAAGCTACTAAAAAGGGAGTCGATGAGGATAAAAGCGTTGATAAGGACATAACAAACTGATAAGGATAAGAACTAAAATGTTGATATAGATAAATTTTTAGGATAACCCTCTTAAGTGCAACATGTCTTTTAGACATGTTTGGTGCACCTTACATCGGCCAAAAATCTCTATAAATAAAGGCCTTGCCTCTTGACCTAGTAATTCAACCGTCAAATCATATCAAGTGGAGGTACACCATATGGTTGTGGTTTTGAGAGTCCGAAAGGTGTTTTGAAGGTCGGAAACATGGAGCAGTAATTTTTAAGATCAAGAGCATAATCATTTGGTTATCTGTCACACCCCCAGCCGACGACGGAAACGCCTAGTGGTGAGGCGACATCATAGAACACAATTATTGATTACATTGAACAATACAGAATAGAATAATATAAATTACATCTTATATTACTGAAATAATATTACATCAAATATTAAGTTCAAAATACTGACATCTAAAGTACAAGCAATGTCTTAACAGTTAGGCAGTTCAAATAAACAATAACGATAAAATAATACACCTACAGATCCATAATTGTTCCAAAAGATGATACACATCTAACTTTTAGTTCCCTGAGAATACATGTGATTTTAAAAGCATCAACATAAAGTTGATGAGTTCATAGGTTTGTAATGATTGAATCATAAGCACATTTTTTAAACAAAAACTATGTTTTTTTTTTACCATATATAAGTACTTCCAACTTATATTTATATGTGTACTTTTATCCTGAAAAGTAAGTGTTTTACTATATATATATATATATATATATATATTTTCAACTTAAATTAATTGTACTTTTATTCCCCAAAAGTATGTGTTTTGCTATATATAATTATTGTTTCAACTTATGTATTAATTATTAATTTTAGACTGTTATCAACATTACAATGAGTTTTTATAACCGAGCTACTGATGAGTTGTTTCCCTTCACGATGCTTCATCTGATGTCATATATTTTAAACAGTTCTCACCTGTGACATGACGATCATGATTGTAGTTAGCGACTGCAGGTGGGGGTGTCAAACCGTATAGATCTATACATAACTCTCCTACTCACTTAAGTTTTAATGGTTATAACTCATGGATCATACTAAGTATTATACTTAGGTGACGAATGTGTCTCATGTAAACCATTGAGTGAGTAGTTCTAAAAGTTGCAACCCCAACTTTAAATGTTCGAATTATCAAGTCAAATTTGTATCGTATAGTTATAATAATGTTTTATAATCATATCATATAAATATTCATAAATTATACAGGCAGCATAACGAAATTGCATAATATTATCCCAATTATGAAGACAAAGTAAGGCTGGGGTACAATAATTATCCATATATTGTGGACAGATGAATCCGTTGGAAAACGTTTTCCACTTGAAGATGATGTTTCACAATTGGATTGTGGAAATGGAAATCATTCTTCACTTCCTCCACCTTCTCCAATAATTCTCCTTGACCCACGTGTTCGAAGACTTGAAAAGTTCAAGGTCACTCAAGCCCTATTGGCGAAAAGGCACTAGGATGGAAAGTCGGTATGCGCTCATGTCTTGGATATGAAGTTACATGTTGATAGATTGGGAATGTTGGGCGTCGATGTCTCGAAGAAGTTGGCTATTGAGTTGGTTATTCACTCACTTGCCGAATCATATGGTAAGTTCTTTAGAGAGTACTATATGATGAAACATGATGTGACCCTCATTGATTTGACTTATTTGCTTATTGCTGCTGAATCATAAATGATTTGGCATACTGGTCGAGAAAATTTGTCTGGTAAATCAATATCCCAACCTTCTATGGGCAATGGCAACATTGGAAGTCCAGAAAAGTTTTCTCTACACAAGATAAAGGCCGAGTCAGAGATAGTCCCGTGTACCATTCTAGAAGAATCCATATGTTTCTACTGCCGAAGAGGGGGAATTGTTTACAAAGCTACCCTGACTGTCTGAGAGATCTAAGAGATGGGAGAGTCAAGATGTATGACTCTGCTTCAGGTAAAATCCACTATCTAATTCTATTAAGTTTTCTATTTTACATTCTAAATACATGATGTGATAAGATTACTTTTGATATTTTGTAGGATCGAAGAAAAGAGTAAAGGAAGAAGTGTGTTGAGTCTGACCGCGAAGAAATGGATTTCGCTCGCATGATTCGATGATTAGATTTTTGAACTGCTGCTTAGAGTTATGATAGATTGCTTAGGAATATGTAATAACATAGTTTTCATTTGAATTGCATTGTAAGGACAAGTTTTCCACACCTTTAATAAATAAAATAAAATTTGAGTTTTTGTCTTATTTATATCTCCTTGTAATGTCATTTGTGAAAAATGATGCTTGTGTGTTTATCTTATAAGCAATATTGAATGGATGTGATTCTTAGTTATGTTATTTATGGTAGTGACATAATTTTGTAAGTAAGGAAAGATTCCCATCGCCCGAGTTTCAATTGGACAGAAGCCTGAAATCATATGATATGAGTCGTGTAAGGTATGGAAATCTTGGTACTTAGAAAATTAAGATTAATTCCTTGTTCACATAAGTATATGAGTCAAGTGAAAAACTAGGAGATCTGGTACACACTGTTGTGCACTGGTTAAGTCCACCACAAATAACAATAAGATTATTCATCATGATTTACTAAAAGATTAGTAAATATGGTTATGCATACAAGATTAAGTGTAATTCTAAATCATTGAAAGGTTTTGATGAATGGTAGAACAAATAAGAAGAATCAATTAGGTAGAAAGATAAAAGTTTCTTTAATTTGAAAAGATGGTAGAGTACTTTAGTATCATGTTTTATGATCATCTCATTGATTATGAGACCATATCACAATTGATCCTCTAAGGACACCTTAGTGCATTAGTATGGCTAAGAAGAGGAATCGGAAATTGTTGAAATAGTTAAATCAGAAGGATGAGTCATACTTCGTTCCAAAATAAAGTCTTAGAGTCATACTCGAAGATTGTGATGTGAGTGACACATCTTAATAAGTTTTAACACACTCATCAAATGTGAAGTAGAAAAATTGTTTTTCTTACTATTGAATGTTTGAAATTGGTAAATTGTGATCTTTTGGATAAGACAAATACCAACTAATACCAATTGCGTGTAGTGTTTTTCTTGATAAGAATCCTCACTAACTCCTGAATATTTGTTTGTCAAGAAATGTTTCTTGACAAGAGAATCTTATATGTCAAGAGTTCAGTAGGAGTCTAAATGATCTTGAAAAGGTTCAAGAACTAATCAAGAGTAAACCTATTAGACACTAGCACACAACTTGAGGTTTGTAATCTATCATGTTGATATATTCTTGTTTCTATGCCATTCAAGTAAAGTTACTTATGCATATGAGTTCTATGAGTTCTCATTTGAATGCATAAAGGCAAAGCACCTTGTTCAATGAAAATACATTGGCTAGTATATGTGAGCTGCTAAATAACTTGGAAGCAATGGTGGGACCCTTGATGGCAAGAAATTAAGAATGAACAAGTTCAATCCATATGATTTTGGATTTGTCTTAAACCTTCTCTTACGGGTATGGTTATGACAATTCACATGGATAGGAACACATACACCATAAAATCTAAGTGTCATAAGGTTTCTTTCCTTCATGAAGATGATTGTGAGGAAAAACTTTCATTAGGAAGATTTTAAGGAGATAGCGATTATGTAAATTACATTCTCAAATTCGATTATGATTACGACATTCCTCTTCATAGTTCGAATTGTGAGATTTGGCAATTAGTTTGAGCATTTAAGACTTATTCCTATAAGTTCTAAAATGGTTTAGACACACATATATGAGCTTTCTAAGGAAGGGTGTATGAGTTTTAGAAACTTGGATAAAGGTTTATCAAAACATCTTTTATTAGAAATATGAACTTTGGAAGTCAATAAATATTGATAGAAGTCTAGCTATTTTCTGAATACATGTCAAAGCTATTGGGAGCATAAATGTTTTGCTGATATGGATATAATCATCATGTTATTGGGAGCATGATTATTATTTGAAGTATTGAAAGTGAGCAATATTAATCATAGAAAACAAAAGGTTTCACTTTGAAAAGTTGCAAGGGTTGATAAATTATTTTTCTATAATTAAGGGAGAGAATATTATACTTCATTTCAAAATCTAAAAGCTTGGATCGATAAGTTTTAATCAAATTTTGTCAAAGGACATATATGGATGTTGTGTTGAAATGATTCAACATAAAAGAATTCTATATATGGAAATATTATAACAAGAAACTAGTAAAGTATCACGTTTTTCATTATGAATCGTGTCCCATACGCTTCGGGTATATGATCGATTGCATATGCTGTAATATTCAAACGTTCTAAATTTTCCAAATGCCTAGGGCATTAAGAGGCAAAATGGACGAGAACCGGATTTGACTAAAATAATTAAACAACAATCAAGGACGATCTAAGGTTCACCAAGGATTGGTCGCTTGTGGACAGTTGGAAGTATAGTAATGGATGAACCATATTGACATTATTATGAATAAATAAGACTCTATTTAGAATGTGTTGTCATATGGAAAACATAGAAATGTTTCTGTATTGGGAGTTGTACGTTAAGAATCTATGTCTAGATAAGAAACTTTTATGCAAGAAGAATGTTCAAAGGAATGTACTCTGAATGTGATACTTCATATCTATGGAATTGCCTTGTAACAATTTCCAATATAGCACTTTGTAATATCATTGGCAAATCCTTGGTGGCTTTGGTGCTGTGACGTCACGAAAGGATCGTTGCATAAAATGTTATAATCTAACATATTCTAATAGTGACAAGAATCATGTATTCTTACACTAACGATAAGGATTAGGAATTGTGAAATGAGTATCATTAGAAATGTGTTCAATCGATCTATTTCACAAAAGGAGGACCACAGGTAAAAATAGTGTGCATGCTTGGAGCATGGGACAACTGTTGTTATAATTCAAGTAATAAGCTGATTACCCAAAACATTATACAATGAATAATGAGTAATTTAAATTGGTGATTAAGTAAATGTGTCTTATTTATACTCAAAAGTTTGGGGCCATATATGATTAAGTATTATTCTTATGTTTCACTTTGCATTTTTTGACTTCCCGAATAATAAGATTATTCAAACCATCCACAATCGATAAATACTTTGGAAGTAAGTATTGAAGTTAGACTGTCATGAATCCATCTATAGATTGTCTAAAGTGTTTAGACATAACACAAGTTTGCTGTAGAGTTCATGAGTGCTCCTATAAGATTTGAGTATTGGATTAAACCCACGCTCACTCGGATTGCTTCATGGATTTTATCACGAGTGATTGGCGAGATGATAATATGTTATACTCTTGAAACCAAGATGTCTAAGTTGTATTCTGCAAGTCGGTTGCACATTGATAATATGTAAACGCACCAGTAACTTGGTGTTATAAAACATATTGTTGTTTGTGATTTGACGAGTAGGTAGAAGTGAGCATTTTAGTCGAAGTTTATCCGTTCCCTTTTACCAAAAGTGGGATAAAAGCGATATCTGTAGGCCCCTCGATGATTTAGTGATGAAACCCTAAGCGCTTGGCCAATCCGTGACTAAGTTGATGTGTTTAATTGTAATATGTTGTCCGTTGTCATAAATCGGAAATCAGGAAACAACACATAAACAACGAGTATGATTAAAATCCATGTCTCAGTTCATACGATATCTACAATGGAGGAATATATGATCCCTTATCTAAAGGACATGTTACTGATAAGATCAGAGTTGACAGCGGCTTTTGAAAGCTACAATTGCTGATTGGGTTTTGAAGTCATATGCAAAATAGTTATTAGAATTATCCAAGTGGGAGACTGTTGGATTAGGTATCTAAGCCCATAACTATTTTGGTATGTACTTGACCCAATTATGAGCATGGTCCTTTTGGGTTGCCTTCACTATAGCAACTGATAGGATGAATTAAGGAGAAAGAGGATTAATTATGATTTATTAATATATTATAAGAATAATATATTAAAGTGGAAATCATATTGTTTAATTAATATTAGTCAAAAATTAATTAAAATTAATTTTGTGGCTAAAAGAGATTAATTAAATAAAGGGGACTGATATTGTAATTATAAGATAGTTGCATGAATGGGCTAATGGACTCCATAGAAGTTTGAGTGGACGAAATCTATGGGGAAACCCATAAGAATTCATCCAATGCTTCTAAAGAGGCAGTCTATGGGCTACTTAGAGCTTAAGCAGTCAAATTAGGGTTTCCTTATTTGATAACCCTAATAGCCTAACTATATAAGAAACCCCTAAGGCCGCAAAAGGTAGTGAACTGATCCCTAAGGGTTCTTGGATGATTTTAAGCCTTCTTCCCACTCTCCATGTTCATCTTTTTGCTCATGGTGTTTGTGACTCCATTAGAGGTGCAACATTTGAGGCATTAGGATTTCAAGAGTCAAGATCAAGAATATTTGTGATTGTTATTGCTACATAAGAATCAAGGTAAGATCTAAGCCATAATTCATATGTTAATTCGATTATTGTATGATAGATCCAAGGTTTATGAGCTTTGGATGATTATTGCATGTTCATTAGAAAAACTAGATCCAAAGCTTTAGGGTTTGCATGTACACCATAGGATTGACGTTCTGCTCAAATCCCATCAGAATTTGCACTTTGCACACTGTTAAGTCATTAGTGGAGCATGTGTGGTTAACCAGCACACTAATCTGGGAACTGCCAGTGCGTGGAAAAGGGTAACGTGATGTTAATCATACATGAATGGAGCGTGTGTGGTTAACCGGCACATTGATTAGGTAGTTGTAACATTGGGTGTACCAAGCTAATTTGCATGGTTATTCACTCCTTGTTTGTGATCCTCAACATCCCAGTCACAAGCCTGAAGGGCACAATCAAGATTTAAACATGCCATTGAATAGTTCAACGAATCTTGAAGGATCTAGGAGTTTCAATCCAATTAAAACAATTTCGTTTTTCAAGGTGGAAATTGATAAATTTTCATTTGCCTACCTTCAAATATTTTGTAGCTTGGACTACGGAATCCCTCTTCTAAATTATAAAATATTGTGTTGGGTCCTAACGTTAATATTTCATATTGGGTGTTATATTAAGGACTTAAATCAACTAACTTGAATTTCTCCCACATAGATGTCTAGTTCAGACAACTATGATCTTCCCAAATCTCTTGGAACATGCTTTCTCCATCTCCTCCAATAATTCTCCCTAACCCACAAGTTTAAAGACTTCAATAGTTCAAGATCACTCAAGCCTTATTGGCAAGTCTATGTGCACTCACATCTTGGAGATGAAGTCACATATTGACAGGCTGGTAGAGTTGGGTGTCAAAGTCTCAAGGAAGTTAGCTTTTGACTGGGTTCTTTAATCACTTCCTATGTCACATAGTGAGTTCTTTTACGGACTACAATGTAACAGACTATGACATGACCCTTAGTGATCTTACCTATTTGCTTGTTGCTGCTGAATCAACAATGATTTGAAGCACTGGTAAAGCAAGTTTGATTGGAAGATCTACTTCCCAAACATATTTGGACATTGACAATGGTAACATTGGAAGTCCAAAAAATCTTTCTCTTCCTAATGGAAAGGGATCGACCATGGTCAAGTCATTCGATCAATAGTAAAGAGAAAGGCTAAGTCTGAGATAGTCCCGTGTACCATTCCCAAAGAGTCCATATGCCAAGAGAAGGGGAATTGGTTGCGAAGCTGCCCTATTTACCTGAAAGATGATAAGGATGGTAAAGTCAAAAAGTTTGACTCTACTTCAGGTAAAGTCTAGTATCTAACTCTATTATGTTCCTATTTGGAGATTCTTAATACATGATGTGACTAGGTCGCATTTTGATGTTTTGTAGAATCAAAGAAAAGAGAGGAAGCTTAAAAGAAGAGTAGTTGATTCTGATCGCGAAGATGGATTTCGATCACATGGTTCGATGATCAGAATTTTAAGCTATTGCTTAAGAGTTATAATAGATTGCTTAGGAATAGATAACAACATAGTTTCATTTGTAGATGCATTGTAAGGAAATGTTCTTCTGGAAAGTTTTATAAAATAAAGGAAAATTTGGATTTTACATTATTTTATGCTTCCTTACAATGGCATTTGTGAGAATTGTTGTTTATATGATTCCACTGATAGCAATATTGGAAAATAAATTTTATTATTTCGTTTGTGGTAGTGTCATAATTTGCCAAATAATGAAAGATTCTCATCATCCAAGTTTCAGTTGGATAGAAACTTGGAATCATGCAACCGGTATTATATGATGAAGGAGAATTTTCATCTTTGGGAAAATAAAACTAATTCCTTGTTCACATGTATATGTGAGTCAAGCGAAGGACAAAGGGATCGGGTACACTTGGTTGTGCGTTGGTCAGGTCCACCACAAAGATCGATAAGGCTATTCGTCATGATTTACTAAAAGTTAGTAAATATCGTTACACTTACAAGTTTAAGTGTAATTCTGAAACATTGGAAAAGTTTCAATGAATATATAAGTTTCTCCAATCTGAAAAGATGGGAAAGTACTTGAGTATCTTGTTTTATGATTATCTTAGTGATTATGAACTCATATCACAATTGATTTTCTAAGGACATCTTAGTGCTTTTGTTTGGCTAAGAAGAGGAATCATTTATTGTGGAAATGGTTAAAATCAAGAAGATGAATCATACTTCGTTCCATGACAACTCTTAGAATCCAAGATTGTAACTTGAGTGACATATCTTAAAGAAAGTTTATAACACTTGTCAAATGTAGAGTAAAATGTTTTCTACTCTTGTACATTTGAAATGGGTAAGTTGTGATGTTTTGGATAAAACAAAGACCAACTAAGACCAGTTGTGTGAAGTGTTCATCTTGATAAGAATCCACACTAACTCTTGAATATTTGTTTTGTCTAGGAATGGTTCTTGACAAGAGAATATTATATGTCAAGAGGATAGTGGGAGTCTTAAAGATATTGAAAAAGTTTCAAGAACTAATCAAGAATAAAACCTGTTGTTTATCACTAGTACACGACTTGAGGTTTGTAACCTATCGTGTTGACATTTTCTTGTTTATGTGCCCATTCCAATTAAATTTAAATGTGCATGTGAGTTCTATGAGTTTTCAATTGATTGCATAACAACTTGGAAGACATGGTAGGCCCTTGTGCTGCCAAGTGGCAAGAAATTAAGATTGAACAAGTTCAGTCCATAAGAGTTTGGATTTGTCACTAACCTTATCTTATGATTATGGTTTGCCGAATTCACATGGATAGGAACACATACACCATAAAATCTAAGTGTCATAAGGTTTCTCTACGATTCATGAAAATGATGGTGAGGACACGCTTCCACTAAGTAGATTTTAAGTAGATAGCAGTTGTAATATTTGCATTCTCAAAGTCGTTAGTGGAGCGTATATGTTAACCGACACACTAACATGGACTTGTGAGAATGGCAAAGGGTCTAAACATTATGATTAGGGCATGCCTCTTCATAATTGTTTAGGCATGCATGTAAGATATCTAAGGAAAGGTGTATGATTTTGAGAAGCCTTAATAAAGTCTTATCAAGGAAACTCGTATCAGAAATCTGAACTTTGCTAACAAAATCAATAAAGTATTGATTTCTAGAAGTCCAACTAATTTCTGAGTGTATGTCAAAGCTAGTGGGAGCATAATTGTTATGCTAGTAATTATTATGCTAGTGGGAGCATAATCAATTATGATAAGCGCTGCAACACTACTAGAAAACATCCTTTTACGACGCGCAAATGCGTGTCAAGGAAGGCCCTGTCATAATGAGAGACGACACGCTTTTACGCATCGTCTATAGATGACACGCATTTACGACGCGCAGTTACGACACGCATTTACGACACACAATGCGCATCAAGGAAGGCCCTGTCATAAAGGAAGACGACACGCGTTTAGGACATGCATTGCGTATCATTATAGCCCTTGTCATAAATGAAGATGACACACATTGCGTGTCATAAACTTAGCAGCCAGATAATGATACACATTTACGATGTGCATTTACGATACACATATACAACGTGCATTTACGTATAATACATAAACAAATATAATACCAAACATTTAATTTCATCTAAATGTCAAATAATAAAAACATTGTACACCACAAGTCAAAAGACAATGTTACCTAACATTTCACTATTATATTGTTTGTGGGTACAAAATATCACCGATAAATGAAGCCTATAACAAAAGTCAAGGTACCTAACATTTCACATGTATAGTTAAACAAGGCGCGTAACGACCACATCAAGCAATAGCTCTCTTTTTCTCCTGATGATGTGTTTTGATTACGAGTGGGAACAGTCTTTTCCTACGAACAAAACAACATTCTAATGTTTGTTACATTAATGCAAGAAATAACAATGTACTTTCATATATTTCTCCGCATCATAATTCATTAATTACAATATTATAATTTTGTAGGTTTTTCAAAGTATGATCTCTTCATAAAAAAATATTGAAAGTAGAATGTTATAATAGAAAAAATAAATGAAAGTACCCTGCTTTTTTGCATTTATCCCAGTCAACTCAATTACCTTCAATTATCTTGAGTTTCATCCTTTTTAATAATGTTTCATTTGGATTTTATATCTTGAATGCATAAAACATAAAGTGAAATTTAAGAAGCAATAACAGATATACATTTGTAAATTTGGTATTTGGATCTAGCAAAAAAAATGAATAATATAGTTGGTGGTTACCTTTAATTACTTGAGATTTGTGTAACGTGCCTACCTATTTCACTTAATGCAGCAGCAGTCATAACTTTCTTCCTGTATGAACCAACATCATTTAATGCCCATCTACATCTACTCCTCTTAATCAACTTATCTTCACCATTGCTAACCTAAACATGCAAAGCCACAAACAACAATTAATTATACAAACATAGATTCACAATTATAAAATAAATTAAAAAACTTTACCTTGAAGTCACCGAAATTGCCCTCAAGTACTGCCAAATTGCCCTCAAGTACTGCCAGTCAGAGGTATACATAGGAAAAACATGGTACAACGGGTCATGTCATGTCATAATATTTAACAGAAGGGGATTTAAATTTAATGACATGGAAAGACTTACAACTACTGCATTTGTGTAGTCAAAACAACTCAAAACTTTATATTTTTATGGTAGACAACACAAGAATCATGATAAGTAATAAATATAATATGTTGAAATAGATACCTTATAATCTTGCATAAACTCATAGTGATGAATTGTATCTGGGTATGTGCTAGTAGCTCGTACAAACTTATCTACTACAACCCATATTAAAAACAAAAAAAATAGTTTGTTTTTACTTATTTTGCACCTATGAATTTAATGATTTAATAAATTGTAATTATATATATATATATATATATATATATATATATATATATATATATATATATATATATATATATATATATATATATATACATATATCCAAGTTTAAATATTTCTCAAGTGATTGTAGAGCTCACTACTACAAAAACATTCTCTTAACACAAAATCTGATAAAATTATTTAACAAAAAATAAAAAATAAAATTATAAAGTTTACCAAAGTTTTGAAAAACATTTTTGATGCCTTCTTGCAAGTTTTCCCATTTAAAAGGTTGTTCATACGAAGAGCCTTTCTTCTATTCTCTTCTTCCTTATTAAACATAATTTGGAGATATTTTCCAATAGCCCTACAAAAAAAAGGTTTTATTTATTTTCTTTTTAAATTAATGTAACAAATAACTAAATATGATTACATGCTACGTGAAGATCATCCACTGTTATCGCTTCTTAATAAACAAAAAAAAACCATCTGAAGCATTTCTTTGAATCTCAACCATCCACTAGTAGATTTTGAATCTCACCCATCCATAGGATCCCTCATACTTGGAAATTTCTTCTTAATAAACAAAATAACAAGAGTTTATAAATTATTCCATAAGTATAAATAGTTTCCGCAGAATAAGCATGCTAAAAAACAATACTTGAGTTTTAAATCCTAACTTTTTTTAAATTTTAAATAGAAATCTCACATATTTATCAGCGTTAACAATCCGACTAGCAATGACATCACGTTTCATTATCCCTCCAAAAATATTAACCAAATTTGCTTTGACTTTCTCATCTGAAGTCAAGATCTTGAATGCCTCCACAACCTGATTAATGAAAATATTTGAATACATATTAAAAAAAAATAGAAGGTCTAAAATAAATAGAGTTGAGTTGAAGTGGCCTCACCAATCCCTCATAAGCATTTCCACCAACATCCAAAAAGTTAGCGGGAGTTCCTCCATGTAACTTTATGATATCTATAGTGGTCATTGCCAATACTGCACCATTCACCATACATGTCATGTGTTATTTAAAAACTAACAATTCATTACTTCATAAATAACTTAGCCAGACTACAACAAATAACACAACATACTTTACTCTTTTTTTTATCAATATAAGCAATGAATCTGTAATAAGGATATAATTATGTTTCTGTTATACCTCATGGGGATCCTCTTGTGTTGGATTACAAAGAGAAAATATTTCTTTCTGACAATGTGCAACATTATCATCAAAATTTAACTTAGCATCAACAGCAACCAACTTGTTATCAGAAGTCTCAGCAATGGGATTAATTTGAAGGGTAAGGGACAAACAAATTCGACTTAAAAGTTAAAACCCAAAACGAAGTTATAAACAAATTCGACTTAAAATAAAAGTGAAGTTATAAACTTTAATTCTCAGCTGACCTCCAACTGTGTGCAATCGGATTCACGGAAAAGGTTATAAATAAAGATGTCAATAGAGAAAAAAACCAATCTCAAGCATTTCTTTGGAAGGTATATCCAAGTAATTAGTTGGCTCATCTAGCACAAATAGTATGGAAGGCTTCACCATGATCTTACAAAATGCAAGTTGTGCCTGAACCATGTTTATGAAGTTACTTATTTGCCCATCATTATTGAAAGGGTATTTTAGACATTTAAAAATTAGTAATATTTTGACCACCACCACTTACTTCACGAAAGCAAATTTCCCTTTTTGTTTTAGAAATGAAAGCAAACAAAATATTGGGAAAGAAAGGGAGTAAAACTAATATTATATCAATCAATGAGGAAAAACACCAAATTGCCCTTTTGTTTTGGAACAACAAACTCTGATGTGCACTAATCATCAACACAGATTCATATTCATGATATTAACACAAAGTACAATTTCAAAAAGAATATATGAATTATGTAGATTCATTGGTCCTATTTACGGATACACAACCATACAAACTCTGATGTGCACTAATCATCTCGATTGCCAATCAGAAGGCTTTTTTTTTTTTTTTTTTTTTTTTTTTTTTTTGTCAATTTATCAATTTTAAGATATAGTTATAGTTAGATATTAAAAACTCACCACTGCAACTAAAAAAGTTGCCTTCAGATTTCCAAAGGCCTCACAACAAGCTCTACTTTTCAAGAAAGGAAACCACCTGCCATGGAGAATGATCAAATTAATTAGAAAAAAAACAATGAAAAAAGTCGAAGTAAACCATACAATATAATAAGAACACTTCCAATAGATAATTTACCTGTGCCAATTTCCACTAGAACCAGATAGAAAACTTAAGATGTTTCCAATCGCCATCCATGGACAAAATATAGCATTTGCTGAGTTCCCTTGATCAGGGCCTATCAAATAAATGAATAAATATTATTATTAGCATTTCTAGAGACATAACATAAACATCATAAGGTGAAACTATTAACATATTTGGGTTTAGGGTTTTGATCTAAATTAAGATTGATGAATTCAAAAAACTTGGCAAATACCTGCTAAATCAGCCAGGAGAGCTCAAGCGGGGCCTTGAAATTATTAAAACTGTTACTTGAATTTAAAATAATGGTTTAAAACACAAGTTTTTTTTTAGAAAGGAATTTTTTTATAAATTGTTACCTGAACGGTGTTATTAGTAAGATCCAGCATCTATAAACGTTTCAATCACCAAAAACAACTGACAAGCACACCAAATGCATGTTCTTATAGCTATACAATAAAAATACTTAACTAACTTTGATATATGTAACAATATGTTATTGAAGCGTTCTGATAAGCACATTAGACAAACTCACAAAGTGATAGCTGATAGCAAATGAAAACCACCCCAGCTTTAGTAATTCTAACGACCTTGAGCGAAAGACAGTTCCATTTCTCTAATTCGATATTTGTGAACCAGTAGTATCCAAATCCTAATTTAGACCAAAAATACGATTGGTTGAAATCTATATAAAAAGTTAATACAACAATATAATGTAACTTCACAAATCAACCTAATCGTTAAATCATTAAACCCTAAACTCAATTAGGATGGACTAGAGCAACAGTTAGAAAGGATTTGGTAGTATTAAACCTAAGGATTCAATAAAATGCCTAGATAGAAAAACAAATCTGAAAGAGTGAATTAATTAACAAACTATTGTAATCATACCAGCTGATAGATAGCTTTAGGAAAAAGCCGGTGGTGATGTCCATAAGAATTTGTCGGAGGAACCCTACTCTGAAAGTGAAAATTAGAAAGAACTTTCTGATCAGGAATTGGCTTGAACAACAATTCCTCAGTGAATTCTTCTCCATCGATTTGTTCTACTACTTCTCTCGTGGATTCAGAGGCAACGTGGAGTACAGACACTAACAACACGAAGATGGAAAGTAAACGAGCCATGAGAATATGAATGTTCGTGATTGTGTACTGTGGTATAGATCCAAAAGAAAAGCTAAGCATAGATCCAAAACATAAAGCAGCATAACTAACATCAAAGAGTAAGAGAAGGTTTTTGAGATAATAAGTCATGTCCTTGTGCACAAACAATCTCTACTCTTGATTAAACGAAATTCAAGGAGAGATGATCAACCAATTCCAAAATCATAGATATAATCATAAATCAGTTTAATAGTAAAGGTTTATAAGGCGATTTACCATATGATCATGTAATTCTTATGCAAGTTCATGTAAGAAGTACAACTACCAAGTAGCAACAGGAAAATTCAACAACAAATAAATGAAAATTTGGTGGATTGTAAGATGAGATCTTCTAAATACAATCAAGTAAAGTAATAATCTCGAGAACCCCTAATAAAACAGCTAAATTACGAAAATTGAACAGAAAATAAGCAAACTAACTAACAGAAACAACATAGAATCGAAATTAAAGAGTGATTAAAAACCCTAACCAAAGAATTTCTGCATTAGTACAGTTGAAGAAGGCCTAAAAGAAATCTGAGACCTGAAAGCCCAAAAAACCATCAATCGAGAGCAAAAAAGAGCAGATCCACCAACAGAAAGAGAATTGAGAGACGTGTAAGCGATGAATGCATCAAAATCTTAGAGAAATCATATGAGTACACAGAAACCCAGATATGATTTTAGGGAAAAAAAGAGGGTAATGGAGAAAAGGAACGTATAATGGCATCGATTACTGGCTCGTGAATATAGAGAAAGGTTAGGGTTTCTTGATTGAGAGAAAGGTTTGTATCGATAGAGATTATGAGAAAGATCTTGCGGAAGGAGTTGATAAAGCCCGAGGCAGTGATGATGACCATATGGGATAATGAACGGCTGACTCCGATGTAGGTGAAATATGCATGCATTGATGCTTTTTCTGATTTATAGAATGGGGAGGTTCTTGATTGAGAGAACCTTATCTAATTCGAAGTTGAATTCACAGTTTTTGATCTAAGGCACCGTTTCTCAAGAACAAATTAGGGTTCTCAATATTTAGGGATTTATGATTTAGGGTTATTTGAGGAGTCGTAGTAGGTGGGATGTTTAATTCTATTGGGAATGGAAAATGGTTACGAATGATTTAGGGTTCTTAGCAGAGGATTTTAGAAGGAGAAGAAGGAGTATCAGGCGGGGTGTTTAACTTTTTTTGGGATTTCATTTCCCAAAAAAATACGGAGAACGCGCCTTCTTAAAAAAATATAAAGTGACACCTTTACATGACACACTTTCTATGATAGGTGCCCTCCGTATTTTTTTTTCTTTTCTGACACTAATTTCAGGGCACGCACAAATGCGTGTCCTCTATCCTTCAAATTTTAGAAGAAATGACATTATTTTAAGGGCGCACACTTTTGCGTATCGTAAATCACCGCATGTCATTGTTTGCACGTCATTAAAGGGTTGTTTTCTAGTAGTGCAAGTTAGCAATGTTAATTATAAAAAACAAAAGTTTCAATTGGGAAAAGTTGTTTTGCTATAATTAAGGGAGAGGAAATTATACTTCATTTCAATTATAAAAGCTTATATTGAGATTTTAATCATCTTTAGTCAAGGATATATACATGAATTTTATGTTGGAATGGTTCAACATATGGAAATTCTATGTATATATATATATATATATATATATATATATATATATATATATATATATATATATATATATATATATTGCTTTCTCAAAATTCTATTATGATTACGACATCCCTCTTCATTGTCGAATTATGAAAACATGGCAAATAAAAAATATTCTAGTTGTAACATCCCGAAATATCAAGAGTAGAGTCGAAGGGCTAAAAGAGTAAATTGGGAAAGAGCGAATCGGCGAGTCCATGTGTGGACTCGGCGAGTAGAGTCGCGACTTGGTCGCGTGTTAAGTGGCCGACTCGGCGAGTCAGTGTATTGGACTCGGCGAGTAGGCGCTGAGTGGAGAAAACCCTAATTCTCGGGGTTGAGCCTTATATAATGATCATTATGTCTTCCTCCCAGCCTCTTTATCACCCCTTGAGCCCCATAAAACCTTAAATCGCGGAGAAGCACCATTTTTGAGTGGATTGGAGCTTGGAGAAGTAATGGTTGAAGGAATTTTGGGAAGATTGAAGGCTTGGAGCAAGGGGCTTTGCTTGGATTCGAATTGCATTGCAGTTGGGGCATCACTTAGAGGTAGTATCTCGTTTTTGACCTGTTGATTATGTTGTTTCTTCATTTTGGGGTTTGTGAGAAATTGTCTACGGATGAAATGGGAAGTCTAGAGGTTAGATCTGAGGTTGCTACCTCAGATCTAGAAGGGAGAAGAATTAGAGAGCATGAAAGTCCCTGTGTTGGAGTGTTTAGTGAAGCTTGCATGTCCCAAACCCTAGCCCCAATGTGCAAACGGCTTAGATCTCTTTGGATTCACGTAAAGTTTGCCACTTTACGTGATGGATGAGTGGTAGGAGGCTAGATCTATGTCTTGGAGCAGTTGCATGGCCTGGAATGCTTCGGAATGTATTCAGACCGGCGGTACTCGGCGAGTCACATGGGTGGACTCGACGAGTTGGATGAAGATGGCCTGGAACTCGGCGAGTTGTATGAACGACTCGGCGAGTAGGTTGAAGATAGCCGTAGACTCGGCGAGTCTATTCTTGGACTCGACGAGTCTTGACGAAGAGTCCCAAATATTTCCTGGTTGAGTCGAGAATCGGTGAGTCAAGGGATGACTCGGTGAGTTGGGTGTGAGTGGACTCAGAGTTGTGGGACTCGGCGAGTCTCGTGGTGACTCGACGAGTTGAGTCGCGATATGGGGAAGTTCTGATTATGGGAACTCGACGAGTCACAGGGTTGACTCGGCGAGTAGAGTCAGTCAAGGGTTGACCTAGACTGAGGACTTTGATTTCGACCAAGGGTTGGCCGTTGAAGTTTTAGGGTTTGGACAGCGATGTGGCCTTTGGGCCAAGAGAGAGGTAAAATAGTCTTTTACCCATAAGAGGGTGTTATGAGAGGATTTATTCTAGCCTCGAGAGTTATATTCATGAGAGTATTTGCCTTACGTGTTAGGCGGTGGCGAGTTCGAGATTCAAGTGTGGGGATATCTGCTTTCTGCTTGCCAGGTGAGTCTTCTCACTATACTTTACCTTGAGTAGGTAACCAGAGTTATGTGTTCAGAGTATTTGTATGCTATATGTACGTGATGTGTTGTACTGCATTATTTCTATGTGATTTATGCTGTGCATGTTTATAGAGTTGGAACCGGAAGGTTCCCAGAGTTAGAGCCTGAGGGTTCACAGAGTTTGGGTGCACGGACCAATAGAGTTATAGCCTCGAGTGGCTAATATGTGTTATGTGTGGTATTTTGGGGAACTCACTAAGCTTCGTGCTTACAGTGTTTTGTGTGATGTTTTTTTTTCAGGTTTCTTTCAGTATCACGGGATGGCACCGGCTTGATTGTACACACCAGAGAAAGAGTCATATTTTGGAGGATCCTGGTTTTCTATGCAAGTGAAAATTGAGTCATGTTTTGTAAATCGACTATGAATGAGATTTTAAACAAGTGTTTCTAAGAATAAAATGATTATTTTAAATGAAAAATTTGTCTTGAAATTTACGGTGTTACAAGTTGGTATCAGAGCCTTGGTTTGAGGGATTCGGATGCGCCTTCGGGTAAATCTGGACTCAAACTGAGGAAGTACGAAAAGTTTTTAAAGAAATAATTTTCTAAAAGTGAATAAGAGTTCAAAGAGAAAGCAAGAAGGAGCAGTGTGTACAATCAGCCAGAGCCCGAACGGTGATTTCCCAAAATACCCTTATTTTTGTGTTATGAGATATGTATGATGCACTTTATGAGATATTATTGCATGCTAGAGACAGGCTAGGTATTTCATATGTTAGGACTAGAGTGGCCTGATTTGTGATGCCTTAGCCTAGGACTCATTGTTATATGTGTTATGTTTTAAGTATGTGATGAGTGAGAGTATCCAGTAGAACCCATGAGGGGTAGAGTTACAGAGTTTGGTGGTACTTTCGAGGATGAGCCGAGAAGGTGGAGTTATCACAGAGAGGGAGTCCTATGTATTCTTTGATGCTCGAATGCTGCTTGCTTTGTGCTTTGTGGAACTCTCTATGATGGGAGTCAGCTACCAAGTGAATATGACGATATTCAGGAGGTAGATGGCTGGCATCATTAGGAGCTCTTCAGCAGCTGATAGCAAAGAAGTGGGAGGACAACGAAAGAGCTTAGGGAGTAACCCGATCCAGGTGAGTGCGCTTGTAGAATAGAGAATTTCGCTGGGGAGCGAGCACGCGCGATGGGATTGGTGAAAGAGTAGGTCGAGCAGCTATTTAGAAGCTCTGGGATGGTCCGTGTGGAAAGTATGGGTAGATGTGACAGGTAGTATGGGCCCGTACTACTGAAAGCAGAGGACCCATACTTGATACAGGGAGTATTCTGAAGGTTCTAAAGAGCAGATTGAGGAGTGATGTTATGGTTTGAGTACCATACATCGGAGCGGATCGAGGAGTGATGTTATGGTTCGGGTACCATACATCAGGGCAGGTTGAGGAGTGATGTTATGGTTTGGGTACCATACATCAGAGCAGATTGAGGAGCGATGTTATGGTTTGAGTACCATACATCGGAGCGGATCGAGGAGTGATGTTATGGTTCGGGTACCATACATCAGGGCAGGTTGAGGAGTGATGTTATGGTTCGGGTACCATACATCAGAGCAGATTGAGGAGCGATGTTATGGTTTGCGTACCATACATCGGAGCGGATCAAGGAGTGATGTTATGGTTCGGGTACCATACATCAGGGCAGATTGAGGAGTGATGTTATGGTTCAGGTACCATACATCAGAGCAGATTGAGGAGCGATGTCATGGTTTGCGTACCATACATCAGAGCGGATCGAGGAGTGATGTTATGGTTCGGGTACCATACATCAGGGCGGATCGAGGAGTGATGTTATGGTTCGGATACCATACATCAGGGCAGATTGAGGAGTGATGTTATGGTTCGGATACCATACATCAGAGCAGATGGAGGAGTGATGTTATGGTTCAGGTACCATACATCAGAGTAGATTGAGGAGTGATGTTATGGTCCGGGTACCATACATCGGAGCGAATTGGGGAGCGATGTCATGGTTAGGGTACCATACATCGGGGCATATTAAGAAGAGATGTCGTGGAAGGAGTACCATGGTTCGTAGTGAATGATGTTTGTGGTTCTCTGGTTATTCGGTCACGAGTAAGTTCGAAGAGGCGTCCCTTCAGAGGGAGATCGAGAGTCCCTCAGAGTATTCTAGTAAGGAGTCAGTGGAAGGGAGAACTTCGATCTGAGTTGAGTGATCAGTCGATAAAGGAGATGTCACCTCCTATGATTGGGGAGGTACTAATTATGTAAGTGTGAGAATATGAGAAGCATGATGTTGGGGTTTTGGGTTTAGGGGTAAACCCTGCAGGTCGCCATTGATGATGATTTCCCCCCAGAGTATCAGGTAGCATGTGTGCCGCGAGGCAGTGATCTATCATGAGCAGATAGTCAGTTGGGACTAAGATAGTCGAGGGCCACGCTATACCTAATTGAGTATAGTCGGGTGTATGGTAGTGGTATCAGTGGGGAGTTCAGTCGAGTTTAGCGGTGCAGAGAGTTTTCTATCCATGGGGTGTTGAATATGGGAGTGGGTCCTTGTTCGTAGGCTGATCCCGGTGTTGGAGCGTTGGTTGATGAGTTGAGGTGAGGGGTACGGTGATTTTATGGTTCAGTCTATGAGCCAGGGATGTTATTGAGCAGTTGATTTGTTGGTACTAGATTGGTAAGATATTTGTAATGACTAGAGGCAGACGTGACGAGAAGTTCTTGAGGAGTTCATCAGAGGTTCAGAGTATATGAAGTCGATTCATTTCCGTAAGGGGGATTATCGGGCGTTGTGTAGCACTTTCCGGGGGCAGGTGCGATTTTGCTGGAGAATATAGTTATGGAATAGTTGTGTGCTATTTGGTGACGGTTTGAACCCTAAGTGGGGGAGGACCGGGTGCCGTATGTAAGAAAGCAGAGATTTGCCAGGAGCAGTTATAAGTGGAGTATAGAGATATGCGGTAAGAAATCATGAGACCAGAGATGTCGGTGATCGAGGAAAGGGGTCGGAGTGAGTTAATGCGGGAAGTACTTGTTTGAGAAGGATGAATGTCTCCACGACAGGTGTTTATTAGTCAGGAATCTGGTATTGGTCAGTGTTGGGGCAAGTAGATAAAGAATGATTGGGCAGCCAACTCCCGGGTCGGTATGCGTATCCTTGTTTGGGTTTTGAGTGGCGGGAAAAAGGGTTTCGGAGAATTATCAGCGTAGTTCGTAGCGTTAGCGTTTCTTCGTATTGCAGTTGGGAAATTGAATACACCGAAGTTGCAACTTGGGAAAAATGAAGATCTAGTTATGGGGTTCAGAGGGAATGTATTATTGCATCTATATGGTGCTTGGGGCAGGAAACCTGTGGTTGTGGTAGGATCTTGTGATGATCGGTGGGGGTGTTCCGAGGTATCCGGGTATTGATATCTTTATTTCGAAGTTATTCGTGAATCTTGAGTTGAGACGACTTGTGGTATATTAGGTATCTATGGAACTAGTGATAGCCCTTCGAGTATGGGCATCCAGGGAGATTACTTGGGAGAGTGGATCTTCGCAAGGGTGGGCATCTGTTATGACGATTGCCTCCAGAGTCTGTGATGAATATTCGAGACGAGTATGGGTAGCCGCCTATGATAGTCTGTGGAGCACGAGCTAGTGGAGTCATAGGGTGTTGTGATACTGCGGGGAGCCGTAGTACTTACTAGTCAGAGGGTGTTGTGATACTGCGGAGAGCCGTAGTACTCACT
This sequence comes from Lactuca saligna, assembly GCF_052625555.1. Taxonomy (NCBI): domain Eukaryota; kingdom Viridiplantae; phylum Streptophyta; class Magnoliopsida; order Asterales; family Asteraceae; genus Lactuca; species Lactuca saligna. Next base: position 174,823,656 of record NC_136421.1, on the reverse strand, counting down.
AGTCAGAGGGTGTTGTGATACTGTGGAGAGCCGTAGTACTCACTAGTCAGAGGGTGTTGTGATACTGCGGAGAGCCGTAGTACTCACTAGTCAGAGGGTGTTGTGATACTGTGGAGAGCCGTAGTACTCACTAGTTAGAGGGTGTTGTGATACTGCGGAGAGCCGTAGTACTCACTAGTCAGAGGGTGTTGTGATACTGCGGGGAGCCGTAGTACTCACTAGTCAGAGGGTGTTGTGATACCGCGGGGAGTCGTAGTGCTCACTAGGTGGCAAGAGAGTGTGATGATGGGATGTTCTACGATCAGTGTATGATGTGGAAGAGTTTTGGGCTTGAGTAGCCCTAGTATTGAGTTTTTGGAGCCTGGATGTTAGACCGGGGGCGAGACTAGGGTCCCCGTCTCTGTCGGGGAATGTGGTGAGATGCGCAGCTAAAACCATAGATCAGAGTGGAGACGATCCTCGGTTGGATTGTACTTTCTTGCATAAGGAAAAGAGAATTTCGTGACTTGCGTGTCACGAGGCCGGGATAGTGGTCACGGGGAGGAAGTTAGTGGGATATTTGGATCATGATTTGGGTGACCTTTGGAGGCTCAGTTGTGGAGTCAAAAGCTGACCTGGTGACCAGTCTCGAAGAGGGATATGAGATGAGCTAGAGCCTATCATGATGATGTATGAGGACACCTCAGAGGGAGTGAACGATTCAGACGCTCAAAGACATGCTTCGGGCATGTGTATTAGATTTCGGAGGGTGTTGCGGCACGTATTTATCCTTGGTTGAGTTATCCTATTTCAACAGCCATCATTAGTGCATTGGTATGCCACCCTTTGTGCCGTTGTATGGGAGGAAGCGTTGGATCCTCATTTACTGGGGAAAGTGTTGATTCGCGGAAGTGAAAGTTGTAGTGAGAATGGATGATTTGGAGTATGGTGGTCGAACACTGTGTCTGTGACAGTGGTATGGAATGACATCATGATGGGATGTCTGCTGAGGACGCGGAAGGATTCCGCAGGTGTAGAGCCAAGAGTCTCAGGATGGATGTAGGGATGGAGTCTGGGACTCCCAACTTGATTCTGATCGAGGGCTGTGTGCGTAGTGGTGGTTTCTCCTGGGGATGTTAGAGACGTCATCATTGTGACGGGTTTTCCTAACCCGAGAATGCGAAGGTTGGTGCGGCATGGGTGTGTGATTGCAAGAAGAGGACTCATGGGAGTTGATTTGGGATTTAAGAGTGGGTCTTTCCGTCGTCACGGATTGGATAGAGAGGGATTCGAATCGGGGATCCGATGGTTCATGTCTTCTAACCCTTATGGGTCGAGTGATTGTTGAGATTTGGGGCAGTGATACTTCATGGGTAATTCTCGGATCGATGTGTGTGGTCATCAGAGGGTGCATCCGATGCCCGGTTCGAGACAATGGTCAGGACACCGTAAGGAAAGGGAAAGTGTGTTCGAGTTTCGATGGGTATGCCTTGTGAGATCTGGTCCGATTAAGGCCAGGTGGCACGTTGTGGGAGTAATTCTGGAGTTGAGTTTCTGTAGGCTTCGAGGGCGAAGCCTAATTTAAGTGGGGGAGAATTGTAACATCCCGAAATATCAAGAGTAGAGTCGAAGGGCTAAAAGAGTAAATTGGGAAAGAGCGACTCGGCGAGTCCATGTGTGGACTCGGCGAGTAGAGTCGCGACTTGGTCGCGTGTTAAGTGGCCGACTCGGCGAGTCAGTGTATTGGACTCGGCGAGTAGGCGCTGAGTGGAGAAAACCCTAATTCTCGGGGTTGAGCCTTATATAATGATCATTATGTCTTCCTCCCAGCCTCTTTATCACCCCTTGAGCCCCATAAAACCTTAAATCGCGGAGAAGCACCATTTTTGAGTGGATTGGAGCTTGGAGAAGTAATGGTTGAAGGAATTTTGGGAAGATTGAAGGCTTGGAGCAAGGGGCTTTGCTTGGATTCGAATTGCATTGCAGTTGGGGCATCACTTAGAGGTAGTATCTCGTTTTTGACCTGTTGATTATGTTGTTTCTTCATTTTGGGGTTTGTGAGAAATTGTCTACGGATGAAATGGGAAGTCTAGAGGTTAGATCTGAGGTTGCTACCTCAGATCTAGAAGGGAGAAGAATTAGAGAGCATGAAAGTCCCTGTGTTGGAGTGTTTAGTGAAGCTTGCATGTCCCAAACCCTAGCCCCAATGTGCAAACGGCTTAGATCTCTTTGGATTCACGTAAAGTTTGCCACTTTACGTGATGGATGAGTGGTAGGAGGCTAGATCTATGTCTTGGAGCAGTTGCATGGCCTGGAATGCTTCGGAATGTATTCAGACCGGCGGTACTCGGCGAGTCACATGGGTGGACTCGACGAGTTGGATGAAGATGGCCTGGAACTCGGCGAGTTGTATGAACGACTCGACGAGTAGGTTGAAGATAGCCGTAGACTCGGCGCGTCTGTTCTTGGACTCGACGAGTCTTGACGAAGAGTCCCAAATATTTCCTGGTTGAGTCGAGAATCGGTGAGTCAAGGGATGACTCGGTGAGTTGGGTGTGAGTGGTCTCAGAGTTGTGGGACTCGGCGAGTCTCGTGGTGACTCGACGAGTTGAGTCGCGATATGGGGAAGTTCTGATTATGGGAACTCGACGAGTCACAGGGTTGACTCGGCGAGTAGAGTCAGTCAAGGGTTGACCTAGACTGAGGACTTTGATTTCGACCAAGGGGTTGGCCGTTGAAGTCTTAGGGTTTGTACAGCGATGTGGCCTTTGGGCCAAGAGAGAGGTAAAATAGTCTTTTACCCATAAGAGGGTGTTATGAGAGGATTTATTCTAGCCTCGAGAGTTATATTCATGAGAGTATTTGCCTTACGTGTTAGGCGGTGGCGAGTTCGAGATTCAAGTGTGGGGATATCTGCTTTCTGCTTGCTAGGTGAGTCTTCTCACTATACTTTACCTTGAGTAGGTAACCAGAGTTATGTGTTCAGAGTATTTGTATGCTATATGTACGTGATGTGTTGTACTGCATTATTTCTATGTGATTTATGCTGTGCATGTTTATAGAGTTGGAACCGGAAGGTTCCCAGAGGTAGAGCCTGAGGGTTCACAGAGTTTGGGTGCACGGACCCATAGAGTTATAGCCTCGAGTGGCTAATATGTGTTATGTGTGGTATTTTGGGGAACTCACTAAGCTTCGTGCTTACAGTGTTTTGTGTGATGTTTTTTTTCAGGTTTCTTTCAGTATCACGGGACGGCACCGGCTTGATTGTACACACCAGAGAAAGAGTCATATTTTGGAGGATCCTGGTTTTCTATGCAAGTGAAAATGGAGTCATGTTTTGTAAATCGACTATGAATGAGATTTTAAACAAGTGTTTCTAAGAATAAAATGATTATTTTAAATGAAAAATTTGTCTTGAAATTTACGGTGTTACACTAGTAAAAGACTGGTCTAGGATCATCTCTTTATGTGAGACGTCATGAATCATGTACCATATGCTTCGAGTATATAGGATCGATTACATTTGCTATAATATTTATCCTTTCTAAAATTTCCAAATGCCTAGGGTATTATGAGGGGAAAAGGTCTAGAATTGGATAGGACTAAAATGATTAAGCAATTGTCAAGGATAATCTGAGGTTTACCAAAGATTGGTTGCTCATGGACACTTGGAAGTACGGTGTAAATTTTTGGAAAGGACCATATTGACATATTCTGAAAAGAGGCAACTCTTATTTAGAAGTGATAGTCAGAATGGGAATATGGAAATGTTTCATAGGTAGAAGTTACTCATTAGATCTTTGTAAGATTAGAAAACTTAATGCAAGAAGGATGTTCAAAGGAATGTGCTTTCAATTTAAGACTTTGTTTCCATGGAATTGATCTCCATTGGAATACTCTATAATGTCTGTTGACAAGTCTTTGTGACTTTGTGCATAGTCATTACAAGAGGATCAATGCATATAATTTTAGAATCTAACAGATTTCGGTAAATGATTGGAATTTGGAATTCTTACAATTTTGATTAGGATTTGGGATTGTGAAATGAGAATCACTGGAATTATGTTCAATTGATCTATTCCACAAAGTAAGGATCATAGACAAACATAGTATTCATACTTGGAGTATGGCATAACTATTGTTTAGACAAACATAGTGTGCATGCTTGGAGCATGGCATGACTATTGTTTCAATTCAAGTATTAAGTCGATTATTCAAAACATTATACAATGAATAATGAGTAATCAATATGGCTCAAAAGGTTTGGGTCCATATAGGATTAGTATTATTCTTGTGTTTCACTTTGCATGTTTGGACTTTCCGAATAACTAGGTTATTCAAACCATCCACAATCGATCATACTTTGGAAGTAGGTATTGAGGTAAGACTGTCATGAATAGGTCTGTAGTTTGTTTATAGACATAGCTAAAGTGTTCATGAGTGCTCCTGGAATGAGATTCGAGTATTGGATTCAACCCACGCTCATCTAATCACCTCATGGATTTTATCATGGGTGATTAATGAGACGATAATATCTTATATTCTTCAAATGAAGACATGTGAGTTGTAGTTGTGCATCAGTTGCACATTGACATATGTAAATGCAACCAGTAAATTGGTTGTTATAAAACATATCATTATGTGTAATTTAATGAGTAAGTACAAGAGAATATTTGGGTCGAAGTTTATCCATTCCTTTTACCCTTGGAGGGATAAAAGTGATATATGTGGGGCCCTCAATGATTTAGTGATGATAAACGTAAGTGCTTGGCCGAGCCTAGACTGATTTGATTTGTTCAATTAGTCAGTCATCATAAATCGGAAATAGGGAAACATCAGATGGACAGAGAGAATGATTAAAATCTATGTCTCAGTTAATATGATATCTAGAATGGAGGAATATATGATCCCTTATCTAACGGACACGTCATTGACTGGGTCAGAGTTTGACAGCGGCTTTAAGAGCTACAATTGCTAGTCTGGATCTTGGAGTCATATGCAATAATATTTTTAGACTTATCCAAGTGGGAGACTGTTGGATTAGATGTTTAGAACCATAACTATTATTGGTATATATTCGACCCGAGAGTATCATGGTCCATTTGGGTTGCATGGCATCAGAACAATTGGATAGACAAATGAGAAAAAGTTATTTATGATTTATATTAATATATTATAAGTTCCAATATATTAATATGAAATCATATTATTTAATTAGTATTAATCAAGAATTAATTTGGAATTAATTTTGTGATCAAAAGAGACTAATTAAATATATGGGGATTGATTATGTAAATCATGCAATCTTATATATGTGGGCTTGTGATCCATTGTCCTTCATGTTGGGCTTAACCCATGGATACTCCATGGAGTTTAAAACCCATGGATCATGAAGGAAATGGAAGGTCATGGGTTTACATGGTGTAATCCTAATGAGCCACACTATATAAAGGACCCCATGGTTCATGAAATGGAGACTAGTGCATACACAAAAGAGGGCAATCAAATTTCATAAAGGGTGAACAAAATAACTTTCTCTTAAGTTATTCCAATTGTTGGTGGTGTTGTGTGAACCATTTGAGGTGCAACACTTAGGGCACTAAGCTCTTAAAGGTTCAAGACTTCAAGATCCATCAAAATGTATGCCACCTAACTAGAGTTTTGTAGTATAGTTGCTTCATAATATGCTAGTTAGGATGATGCTTTGGAATTTTGAATGTATGCATGTATAATAGAGAAAACGTAGATCCAAAGCACATAGGGTTGCATGTACACCATAGGAGTGTTAGAATGCTTAATACCCTACAATAACTCGGTGATTTGACTCGAGTTTTTGTGATTTTATGAGTTTTAAAGGAACTCGACGAGTTTGTAAGCTACACTCGATGAGTTGGGTCAGTAGGGACTGTTGACCTTGACCGTTGACTTTGACTTGCCCAAGGGTTGACCAAGTTTGACTTTTGAGGGTACTTTGGCAATTTTGGTCTTGATAGAATTGGTTCTATCGTGATTGTAGGTGGTTGAGTTTGAAGCTGTAAGTAAATCACTCCATCTATGTGTTATATATCACTCCTTCTTGATTTATGCTTGAATCCATCCACAACTTTCATCTTTTGAAACTAGATCTTCAAGATCATCAAGAACAACAAGAACATTTAAGTGTTTTCGGCTGAAAACACACTCCATTTTCCTTCAAATTGTAAGTTCCTACCTCCTATACATTTTTGTTAGTTAGGATAATGAATTAAGGACTTGAAAACACCAAGAAATCAAGAACAAAAGGGTGTTTACGGCCAACACAATCTCCCTTGGCCGTAAACCCTAATGATTGGTGCAAGGTTGCCATAACTCTTTCCTTAGCCTTGGAACTAGGTCAAGAACACTTCCAAGTTGAGTAAAGGACCTTAAACATCAAGATGGTACAAGTTACCATGAGTTTACAACCGTAAACTCATTAGGGCCGTAAACCCATGGCCATGAACTCATGGGAGTTTACACTTGGGCCGTAAACTCCAAAGTGAGGCCCTACAACCCTTAAATTCAACCCTTTTGTACTTCTAGCACTTGAATCAAAGTGTTTTCCATGTTCTAGGGTGTCTATACTTGCTTAATTTTTTGTTTAATCACTAATTAGATGCATATATGTGTCATTATGTGCTAACTAGGATCCGTGTGTGTGCTTAAGTCTTCACTTGACACCTAGCATCCTATATCACTTGTTCATCCAATCTACTCACTACAGGTGAGTTCATACCCCTTAATCAACCTTTTAAATGATTTTAAATGCTTTTATGGGGGGAATACAAGTTGAAACATTATAGTTATTATATCAATCACATGTGATTAATAACTATCAAACAAATGGATTTACTATGCTTTTAACTGTTTTATCAAGAAAAGTACTTCAAACAGTTTATCAAACTCTTCTACATGTTAAACTCTTTACCAAACTCACTTTTATATGCCAAACCTTTTCTTTTACATCTTTTAAACTTATATATTGTCAAAACCATGTCTTATATATATATATATATATATATATATATATATATATATATATATATATATAGTTATATAAGTAAGGTTTGAAGGAATTAGGACTGATAACTCACTTTATTTCATGTTCCTTGTTTGGTTGTGGACTTAAAGTACCCTGTTGTTTGTCCGAGTGTCGTTGGATCCTTAGTTATATATTATGTATATATGTATAGATATAAAGGCTTTTTATCTCAGTTCAATACACTCAGTTATACAAACAACTATAGTTTAGGAAGTCACTACTCACTATTTATAGTACAATAAAACATACAAAGAGTCAATTCATACATGATTCAATACATACTTTTATGAGAAACAGATAGAGAATACTATTATGAGAAACATAGCGAATATACTATAAAGAGAAACAGATAGAGAATACTATAATGAGAAACACTACATACACTACATTATACAAGAGAACATAGTACATACTAGAAAGAGAGAACACACACTACACTAGTACATATAATACATACATACTATAACATAAATGTGAGCCACTACTTTGGGGCATGGAATCTCTGCCATGGCTCATTTTGTAACCAGAGTCTTCTAACGGGAGAACGTGAATTCGTGTATAGATCTATACTGGATTAATCGTCCTACACCTTGCTGCTAGCTATAGTGAGACTTGTAGGTCTTCGGGTGATGAATATCATACCATTTCGACGTCTTCGAGCGTCGTGTTTTACTAGGTCGATCAAGTATGGTTACAATCATATCACATTATACCTTCATTTATAACTGGTTTAAGGTAGTTAGTACAACAATAGTCACTATAATACAACACTATAGTACTATATTATTTTCCCATGGCAATCACATTGTGATCTTCTCACATAAATGGTAATGCATAAACTATATTTTATTAATGATAGTCACACTTGGTAAAATTATACACTTTTGAGAGAAACAAACTTACAAAACGGTCAGGCCTTGGTAGAAGGCTACTTTTAGTAAAAAATATAGGATTTTCTAGGAGATACAAACATTTACAAACATTCACAAACTTTTACTGCAAACATTTACAAACTCATACCTGAAACACTGTTACAAATGTTTTGATACAAACAATGACACTAAAATGCTTATGAACTCACCAGATTTAAAGCTGATAAACTCTTTCAAAATAACTTTTATACACAGGTCATCAGTAGACAGGTACCGATGCCAACTTTTGAGAAGATGGAGTACATTCAAGACTCATCTTTTATTTTGATTCATATTTTTGGCGTCTTATAAACTATACAAAACACTTGTATTAAAATACATTATTAATGCAATGGATGATGTTGTTTGCTTGTTTACTATCGTTCAGTGTTGCGATACTGTACATGACATCCTCCGCCCCAGAACGATTTCCGCCATTCAGGTTTTGGGGTGTGACAGGAGTGGTGTTTGGGAGTTTGACATTATCATCCAGTGCTACTTGTGAGGTGAGTTTTCCTCACTATACTCAAGGGTCAAAGGTACAAAGGCCTTCCCTTTGGATTGTTATCCTACTTTATTGTTAGTGTGATCTATTATATCAGTATCTTGGTAGATTGGATGTTTCTATGTGTTTATGATCGGCTAGATCAGTATCCGGGTAGATAGCATGTTGCTATGTTTAGTGATTTGTAGATCGGTTTGACTGTCTATAGACTGTTATGTGATTATATGATATATATGCGCATGATTGATTGGTGGTTGAGGCTTATCTGCTTTGTGCGAGAGCCAACAGACCAGGACATTCCAACCTGATGGTTGTAGGCCGAGAGTATTCCATCCTGAGGATGATTGGACTCATAGTAATTGGGCATTCCAGCCCGATGGTTGTGGGCCGAGGGTATTACCATACCGAGGATGATTGGACCCATAGTATGTTGGCATTCCAACCCGATGGTTGAGGGCCTGAGGCATTCCAACCCGATGGTTGATTAGACCGATAGTATGCTGTTATTATATGTGTATTATTTGTTGTGTTGGTATTTCGGGGGAACTCACTAAGCTTCGGGTTTACAGTTGTGGATTTTGTTTCAGGTGCTTCGGATGATCGCAGGAAGGCGAATGTTTGATCGTGCACCTCCTCACGTCTTATGATTTTGATTTTTGGGATATTCTTATATGAAACTATTTTGAAAACAATTTGTAATAAATAATGGTTTTTAAATGCTCGAAAAAGTTTTAAATTTTCATGAATTTTATGGTTGTTACATTTCTTTTAAAACCCATAAAAGTTTTTATAAACACTATAATATCAAATTAATATATTTAAAATGTTGAAATATAATCAAGGAAATTAATTTAGTTCATTAACATTAACTTTACATTCATAAGCCAAAAATCCAAGAATTATGAACAGAATTTATATAAAATACACGTTTTATATAAACTGAAAAACATTGTATAAAAATTAAGGAATTAATACAAAATAAATAAATAAAATGAAATGAAACCCTACTCATAAGTTCAAAATTTCGGCCATACCCTCCCCTTCCCAATACAAATCATTCTGATCACCCATTCACTCCACCTTTCTCTTTTTCTCTCTAAAACTTCCCTCTTCATTTTATCTACAAATGACAAACCTAAAAGCAATACCATTGGGAGAGATTTTTACATTCAATTCTTCATGAGTTAATAAGCATCTCTGTGTTTTGGTGGACGATGTTGGTAGAGTATAAGCCCAACGAGATGACGAGAGAGATGAGCTATCCAGAGAGATAAAATCTCTCTTTTTCTAACTTTTCTTCTCTCTAAAACCCCCATTCTTTACCTATATGAACTAGCTCCAAAACCCACGAAATTTCCAGAAAATATCCCTCATTTTACTCAAAAATCTTCGTCATTCGAAGTTGATATTCAAGGTAAAATTTGTTTCCTTATATTTTCTTTACTTTTCTTTCAAAAATTTCATGTTTTCTTGCATTTTTCTCCCTCTTCTACAATTTTCTTTGAGATTATCACATGCATGTCAAATTTATTGATGATGAGGTAGGATTTCACACAAAAACAACATACATGTTGTTAGAAGGTGAAATCCAATGATCAAAACCTAAATCAAATTCATCAACTTGAGTTTTACAAGTTTTAAAAATCCAAAACCACATGCATTAAGGTTTTCCATTTAGAAACATCATTTCGAACAAAATAAGTTCAGACATGGTCTTCAAATCATAATGCATGTAATGAACATCAAGCTTAAAGGTTTGATTATCAAAATACGTTGTTAAGAATGCTTATAAATGATTTATTCATAAAAAAATATCTAAAACTTCTTTTCTGCTCAAATTTGATTTTTCACAGAATCCAAACAATAAAATAAGATGATTTGGAAATTTTTAGAAAATAAAACGTTTTTCTCGATTTATTGTAATTTTTTAAAGAAAATAGAGAAATAATTCATATAAAATACTTTTATTGGTTAATAAATTAAGGTAAATTTAGGATATCACCTATGTACTACTTAAGTACTTTTAATGAATTTGTATACATTTCTAATGTTGTTTTCTGTTGATTTCTAATTTTATTTTGAAGAGAAATAAATAGAAAGTTACAGTTATGAATGTCCAAATCCATATTTCATAATTTTTGCATCTTCTATTCATTATAAAGACTCCATAAAAAAATTTCCAGATTTTTCCAAGGTAATTTCTTATTTGTCCGGATTTAATGAATTTTTAAGATATTAAATTGCTAAAAATAGATATGCTTATCCAAAAATTATGAAACTTCTTTAGAATACTTGATATTAAGTGTAAATCATAAATAAAAGGTTTAGTAAATTTTACCTACTGTTTAATAATTTTTCACGAATTAATGCTGATTTAAATTAATAAAACAAAGAAAAATAGTTAAAGTGTTTGAAAACCAACTTTGATATTTTTCTCAGCTTATATATGTTAAATAAAATTGGCAAAAAATGTTTGGAGAATTTTATAAATTGATTCCTATTTATTTTGATTTTTGATATACTAAATACACAAAAATCATAAAACCAGGTTAAACTATTTGAAAATCAAATTTAGTATTTTTTTCCCAATTTATATACATTGTATAACAATTGTACAAAAAATTGGGAATTTTTAGTAACCATTTTTTTCATGATTTTATGATGCTTTCAAGGAATTAAATGGTGGAAAAATGGTTAAACATATTTTATTTAGTTTTAAATATTTAACCATTTGAAACACTTTGCAAAATGTTATAGTTACACTTCAATTGACATTGCCAAAAATGAGATTTTTCACTTGAATTTGTTATCCAACAAATTGATTTGTAGAAATCAAATTTTCACAGAAAAATGTTTGTAACTTAATGGTATTAAAATTTTGACACAAAATTGGCATAATTCTATTGTAGAAATTAAGTATACAAGTGTTAGATTTTCTACTAGAGACTTACTAGTGTGTAACCTTATCATAGGGAATCGGTAGTAGGACGTGAAGGATATTAGCTCAAGGCATCACAAATACTTTCACGTGTCATTATGAGTATTCATGACTCCCCCTAATTTCAGTTTTAAATGTTTTGGGGTGGAAAAGTATGTCCATAAACTATTTATTGTTTTGCATTTAGTTTGACTTATATTAAACTTGGTTGCTATATTTTATGGTGTATGTGTATGTTATTGTTAATTCATTAGGCCTTATTGCGTTTAAGTCCCTGGAATCAGTTTACACAACTCATTAACTCATTTGAGCCCATGGTGATTATGGATAGCGCTATTAGGAGGTAGACAACTCCTCACTCGCACGATTCGATTGAGTGCATTTTACCATTATTTCTCCCTATGTTAGTGATAGACATATAATTCAAGGGGGCATTCGGTCTTAGGCTTGGGTCGTGAACTCATGATTTGATCACTACGCACATACAAACTTTGTTTCTCATTATATAAACGAACTTTTATTACTGGAAACTTATCTACTTGTCTTAGTAATGAACTTGTTTGCTCTTTGTAGAAGTGAACCTGTTTACTCATTTGAGCAACAAACATTGTTTCTCATTATAGCAACGAACTTTTTTTACTGGAAACTTATTTACTTGTCTTCGTAATGAACTTGTTTGCTCTTTGTAGCAGTGAACCTGATTACTCATTTGAGCAATGAACTTTGTTTCTCATATTTGCAACAAAATTCTATTTATTGAAACTTTATTACTTATTTTAGCAACGAACTTCTATTCATGAAAACTTATTTACTTATTTTAGCAATAAACATTTGTTTATTCAAAACTGTTATCAATATTATGATTTTCATGATTTCAAACTATATTATATTATAAACCTGTGAGTACTCACAAACTATTTTTATAGTTGATGCTCGTTTTACATGCTTTTTCAAGAATCATCAAGTAAGTGGCACATAGAGACACATCACTTGTAGGAGCATTCACATGTGTTGTATTTTAAATACATTATAATTTCTTTTAATTTTTTTTTTCAAACTCATTGTAAATTTGTAATGATTTTTAATACAATGGTTAGTGTTGTCTTTTAACTTTTTCTATGAGACCCTTCGTACTGCCACGCCCCGTATTTACGCTTTAGAAAGATGTGACAGAAATGGTATCATAATCGAAGGTTATAGAGAATACCGGTTTTCCATTTGAGAACCATACCTATAGCCAAAAAATTTCAAAATGTTTTTAAAATACTGAACATACTACTAGTATAACTAATTGAGTATGCATTATTGGACTTTAATTAAGTATAGCCTAGCGAACTATGCTTAATTAAGGAAAGCTAATGCGAGGCTGGAAACGGTTATAGTAGAATTATGTTCAAAACGATTTTCAACTTAAACTTTTGAGAAACAAAATCTTTTGGTGTGCGTATGGGCATTGCATATTATAGGCATTCATCTAGGTACACATAAAAACTAAGTGTACTTTTATCACAATGTATTTGTATAGAAATATTCTTATACTTATCAAATGCTAGGCTAACCAGTTAGGTTATATCACTAGCTGCTGTAGGACCAATCCACTTAGTACCCTAGATAGACACTAACCAGCTAGACGTAAGGTTAGTAACTAGATAGACACTAGTAATAATCCTATGTCGAAAGCAATACCAATTATACCTCAATACCTTTTCATCATCTTAGTACTAGAGTTACAAATAGGAAAATCATTTCGATACCGACACGTATTAGAATTGGAGCATCGCATAAGGAGGTAGATGAGTCACCACTATTGGTGAGAATTCTGGATTCGACTCACAAGGAGACACAGAGGTTTAACCCATTATTACTAATATGTGACACCTTATTTCTATGCTACAATTTAGCTCTAGGTTCTTTCCACCTTGAGCTTAAAACTTAACATAAGATATCCCTTTGACCCAAAAATATTTTCTTTACATAATTCTTACCCGACCATATTTACTTCGAATATCCTAATTCAAGCACAAGCCATTCCTCTTATGGCAAAATTTACAAGCCTTAGTTCAATCCCCCTAGATGCACTAGTGATTATCACAAGTATACCATCATCTTACACTTTCAAAATTACTAACATGTTTCACACCTAACATCCAACCTTAAATTTTTATGTCCAGTCAAACATCACACTACTTCGTTGTAAGAATCCTTCCTACAAATTTCAAATCCTCATTCGAACTTTATTATTTCCATACATTCGTTTAAGCCTTATCGACATTACCGACATTCCTATCATTATAAATGATTAAATCCTCTTACGTCATGAGGTAGATGCCAAACCTATAACTTAACCTTTGACCCCCATAAAAAGCTACAAAACGACATTGACACCATAAAATGTTTTACAAACAATTTTTATTGTCCCTTTATTTTGAGGAAAAGCCACCAACACTCGCCTTTTACTCGCATTAGTATTAGATACGACTAGTTACACTCACCCACTTAGTCCTTGAATCTTAATCTTTCACCAAACCTATTTCACTTCACCAGTATTATTTACCATCAGTACAATAGTTTGTAACCACTTCATATAACTTACTAGACCTTTTCCAATAATGTAAGTTATATTTCTTGTTAAAAACAATCAACTTTACTTATGACAACTTGCTTTAACTTAACATTTTTCTCCAAAACTCAATTTAACCAATGTTGGTTTTTAACCTTACTATTTCAATTTCATTTCAAAACCATTTCAATGGATAAATGTGATTTTGAAGGGCAAATAAACCATTTTAATCCTTGCTTACCATTTTGGTATGCTTTTGAAAAACTTAGGAACATTTTCTTTTATCAAAATGTGTTTAAAATCTATGATATAAAACTTAAATGTATGGCATTGAAGTTCATATTATGTGTAAAAGCTTCATTGAATCTTCAAAACACTTTTGTTTTGACTCTTTTGACCATTTTCTCATTTAGGCACTATACTTTACTTAAATGTGTTTTCAAGAAACCCAACATTATATTTTAACAACTATCTACCCCAAACGTGTTTACAAGGCATCACTTATACCTATATTTCAAAACATACCTCATTTGTTTATTTTATTTCAAATTACTTTTATAATCTATAAAGTTTCTAAAATTTATAGCATTTCAAAACTTAGTGTTCACTTTTAAATTCCAGTGATGCACTTTTAACAAAATGTAATTATTCTTTTAAATATATTGAGTTTTACTTTATCCTTTTTAACCATTGTTGGACTCTAGTCTAAAAGGTCAAAGCTGTCAGATTTTCAATTACCAGTTGCAGTGTTTCTTCTTTTCACAAATGGAGTTTAACTTAATATATAACTCATGAATTTTTTGTAAACCTTAGCAAACACTTTAAAACTTCTTCATTTCTATTTAACCATCAATATACATCAAAGAGTGAAGTTTGAAATATATATTGACCTGGTTTTAAATCTACCTATATGTATTGCTCTTAAAGTTTTATCAATAGCAATAATTGTTGCTACCTTCCTTTTATTTTCCCCAAACTTGATTTCTTGACCTCCTTCTGATTTTTGATCTCACAAACTCATAATAATAACACAATGCATGGTCTAAAATTGTTTTTGTCTATTTTGTTTCTCTTGGTACCATGTTCGTACATATGCAGACAAGAAGTCTACCCTTACCAACCTGAGCGATTAATACATGTATAGACATGATGCATAATTTTAACTTGGTAAACTTTGATATATCCAATTACGTCTTTTATCATATACATTTTGTTTTTAGAGTAAATTGCTGAAATTGTCCCTATGCTTTGATTCAAATTGCACGTTTGGTCCCTAACTTTTATTTTGCACTCGGATCATCCCTATGGTTTGATTTGGTTGCATTTTTCGTCCCTATGGTTTGGTCAAAATTGCACATTTGGTCCCTAACATTATGTATGCAAGGGATGAAAACGCAACAAAATCAAACCATAGGGACGATCCTCGTGCAAAAAAAAGTTAGGGACCAAACATGCAATTTTGATCAAACCACATGGACGATTTCAGTAATTTAATCTTTTTTTATTTTGAAATCTACAATAAACAAGTGATCCTTATTTACATTTGCTCTTTCGTTCTAAATTCGAAAACTTGATTTAAAATGTAATTTTCATTGTATTTTTCTTACAATTAATACACAACATGAATACCCTTGTGCGTATCATTTTTCTAAGACCGGAAAGTAAATGTGAATGAAATATTTTATTATGTTTCTTCTTCTTAAAAACATAATAAGTTTTAAATATTATGATTATCTATCCCTCAAATGGTTGTTTTCGGTAGAATCACTGAATTAAGAATGCACTATTTTCAAAGATCGACATTTTTACACCTTTCTTAAAATAGCATTCTACTTTGCAGTTTTCAGTGAGTTCCTAAACTTTCAAACTTGTTTTCATAAATATTCTGACTCCTAGTAATCTTGAATTTGTCCTGACTTAAACAATTGGACAATTTTTCAAAAAGTGTAATACCAATATTTCTATACAAATTCCCTTAATGACGACTTAAACCTTTAAACTTAATTAATCTTTATATTATTTTGCTACTTCGTTTGATCGTCACTCATGTATCTTCATTCTCTCGGAATCATTACACATTTTGATAATAGTGAGATTGCTTATCATTTCTAAACACTCCTAATGCTATATAGATAATGTGACTTAATTTATCATAAACTTTCATTGCCTCTATTTGCATCAATGACTCTCTAAATATATGTACATTCTTCGAATATGGTTTTATTGTAGCAAGAGTAGCATTAGTAGTAAATATAGCTTCAGAAATCCTTGGCCATTTCATAATTTATTTTGTAGATGACACTTAAATAGTCTTTACACTTGAGATGCACCAAAACTTCGATGCCTACCCTTAGCACATATCATTAGGAACTTACCCTCGATTGTTTCTCATTCATTCAGAATAAAATGTACACTCTTGGTCAATCGACCCACAATGATCCAAATTGAATCCACTATGTGCGCAGTCCGAGGCAACTTTATAATGAAATCCATGGTGATCTCCTCCCATTTCCAAACGAGAATGTCTAATGGCTGCATCTTGTTGTGAGGCCGATGATGCTCGACCTTGAATTTTCTACAAGTCAAGCACCTCTCCACATACCAAGCTACATCCCACTTCATGCAGGGGCACTAATAATTAGGATGGAGATCTATATACATCTTCTTCGCCCCAGGATGAATAGGGAATCTTGATTTGTGCGCCTCCTCCATCAGAACCTGACATACACCACCCCAATAAAGAAACCACGCTCTTTGATGAAGAGTGAATAACCCATGACTCTCATAATCGAAGGAAGCTACCTGACCCACAATACGCTCACTCTTCCGGTGCTCTTCCTTCATAGCCTCAACCTAAGGCTCTCGAATCTGCTCCAAGAGTGGGGTAATCATTGTCATCCTCAAACAAATATCCCTGATTTGAGACCTGACCGCCCTGCGGTTGAGAGCATTGGCCACTACATTGGCCTTCCCCGGATGGTAAAGGATCTCACGATCATAATCCTTCACCACATTCAACCTCTGGTGATGCCTCATGTTCAAATTTGGCTGATCCATCAAATACCTCAAGCTCTTGTGATCCGTGTAAATAGTACAACGGACCCCATAGAGGTAATGTCGCCAAATATTGAGGGCTAAAACCACAACCCCTAGCTCTAAATTATGTGTCGGATAATTCGCCTCATGAGGCTTCATCTTCCTCAAAGTGTAAGCAATCACAAAATCCCTCTACATCAGAACTGCACCCAAACCCGTAATTGATGCATCATAATAAACTACAAGATCCATAACACCCTCCGACAGGTTAAAATCGGCGCCTTACACAGTCTCTACCTCAGGGTCTCCAAAGTTTCATGCTGCTCAGGCCCCCAGCGAACAGTCACAGTCATCTTCATCAGCCGAGTCAGATGAATTTCTATCTTGGAGAAATCTTGAATGAACCTCCAATAGTAACCTTCCAACCCAAAGAAACTATGAATCCCAGATGGAGACTTCGGAACCTCCCATCCCATCACGACCTCGACCTTGGCTAGATCAACCAGAATACCCTTATGGTTGACAACGTGCCCCAAAAACTGCACCTCGCACAACCAGAACTCACACTTGGAGAACTTCACATAAATTCTCTCCCTCCTCAAGGTCTTGAACACCTCTCTCAAATGATCCTTATGCAATTCATGGGTATTAGAATAGACCAGGATGTCATCAGAATGCATTTATATACCAATCCAACATCGTACTCTATATGTGGTTCATGATGTCCATGAATGTGGCTAGAGCATTGGTGAGCCCAAAGGGGATCACTATTAGCTCGTAATGACCATAACGAGTCTGAAAGGTTGTCATCTGCACATCCTCTTCTATGACCCTCATCTGATAAATAACCCGAATGAAGATCAATCATGAAAAACCAAGATGCACCTTGAAGCTGGTCAAACAAGTCATCGATCCCCAGGGAGTGGATAACGGCTCTTCACTGTTAGCTTATTCAGCTCCTGGTAGTCAATACACATCTGGTGCAACCTATCCTTCTTCTTTATAAAATGGATCAGTGCTCCCCATGGCGAACAACTCGGTCAAATGAGTACCTTATCTATCAGATCCTGCAACTGTGTAGACAACTCCTACATCTCTTGAGGAGCAAACCGATATGGTGCTTGGGCTTTTAGAGCCGCACGCCAGAACCAGGTCAATCCTAAACTGCACCTGCCTCTTCAGAGGCACTCCAGGAAAATCCTACGGGAACACATTCGGGTATTCCCGAACAACCAGAACATCATCCACAATCTCCTTACCCTTATCCCAGGTATCCATAACATAGGCAACATATCCGGAACAACATTGATGAAGATAGCATCTAGCCCTAACTACTGAACATAGTATCGACCCACGTCGAACACTCACCCCCTAAACCACTAACTGTCCTCCACTTGGGGTCCGAATGCATACCAACTGATGCTCGCAATCAATCACATCCCCATTGGGGCTCAACTAGTCCATCCCTAATATAACCTTGTTCCCCGGCAAAGGAATAGGAACCAAATCAATCAGATACTGCTCGCTGAACATCTCGGGAACACAACCCCGATGAACCCTCGATACCCGGACAGATCGAACATCCATAATCTTAAACTCTAAAGGAAAATCCATCTCCCCTGATGCTCCAACAAATATCTTGCTAAGCGCAAGTGATACAACAAAGGGTAGCCCTTAAATCAAACAAGACCAATGCAGAGATACCGTTCACAAGGAACAATCCTAAAATAAAGCACACAAATATAAGCATGCAAATCAATATAGATAAAGAGATAAAGAGAGCATACATACTCATCACCACATCAGGTGTTGTGTGAGCCTCCTCGGCTGTTAGCTGAAAAGCCCTTTTCCTCGCAACAACCACATCCGCCTTTCCCTCGAGGCGATCGATAATCCATAGAGTCACTGGAGCACCACTGGTCTTGCTGTTGCCAAAATCGGAAAGTTTGCCTTCTTGTGTCCGCTATGATTGCAATGGATGCAAATCAGATCAGAAAATGGGATGGTGGTGGTAGTAGTAGTAGTGTAATTCCTGCCAATATGACTCGTTCGACCATACTTGAAGCAACCAAAACCACCCACCCTACACGCCCCATTGTGCGTCTTACCACACTAGCCACAATGGCCCTCAATCTCGAATCAAATACCTTGGGCCTTTTTCCTGGACCCCCTGAAACCTGAGCCTCATCCAACTTCCTCTTCCTCTCCATCTCTAGATCAATCTCTCTCTCCCTCTCTCTCTCTCTCTCTCTCTCTCTCTTTGTGGAAATCACCACCATATCCTCCAGTACATTGCATCTGGATTGTCTCATGAACTGTTGGATATCACTCCTCAATATCTCATGGTATCTCGATGTCTTCATCTCCTCATCCGCCACATACTGCGAAACCAACAGCGACCTCTCGCAGAGCATAACAATGATCTTGGCTACCGTCTCAGTAGTTTGGTGAAGGTCCTGGAACTCCCTTGCTGACTGTTTCATCTCAATCACTGGTGAAAACCCACGGAGCGCCCAACTTCCTCCCACCAATATCGATCTCTGTCTTTCAGAAGATAGGAAGCAAGTCTTACATTTTCCCCCATCGAGGCAACTGCTAGTACAAAAGGCATTAGCTAAATCCGCTAACCATCATTTGTGCGTGATCGGATCCTTCTCCCCGAAGTACTCTAGAGCCCTACATGCTCGGAACTCACGGAAGGTCAACATGCGAGCTCCCATCAATGCCACCATCTCAGACCAGAAAGCGCTTAAACGCTCATCCAAAATCTCTAGAATGCCCTCCTTGACCATACCGAATATCACATGAGACTGCTCAAGTATGATGCGGGTAATCTCAGATGATATGAACTCCCGCGTCTGATTATCCAACTATTCGGCTCCAGAACCCAAACCTAAACCCTCACCAGCACAAGAACCACTAATAGGTCTTCCTTAAAGGGTCACCATACTGAAAATAGACCATTCAAACCATCAAAACATGCATAAATAAATATCGATGAGTCTCATGCTCTACAAGCTTCCTAGTATCATCGTAGCTCTCCTTAGCTCGAGTATGAATCCTCTGCTTCTAGTAATATGATACTATTTTCCACATCTATCCGTACTTTCCTCAAGTATTGTTGTGAATCCTCCAAGTCACTCCTTATCTATATATATAATCCTTAACAAAACAAGGCTCCTAGCACTAAATCTCTTCCTAGGCATCTCCTAAGGCAATCATAATACCAATCTCCACCATCAGTTACAGAAGGAGCTCCCGCTAACTCCCTCTAACTAGTTCACGAATACAACTACATAACACTGACACTAGATAATTCTTTGAATGAAAGGTCTTACACTAGACGGTTGGACTCAAAGAAGAGCTGTGCAATAGAGTTAAAACCTTACCTTCTAACATTGTTTAGTCTCAGCAATATGTAACTTAGCATATTTGCTTACTAGTTAGTTGAATCTAATGATAACTCCTAAAAATCACAAAGCAAGCAGTATTCGAGCATAGAGTAATCAAAATCAAGCATAACCTAAACATGCCATCCTATCACTAACTGATCAGCACAAGCATCCAAGTCTATAAGATCATATAGTGGGCATATAAAAGCATTTCTCCTAGCATTCTATCATACAAATCTTGAGCACATCCTTAGCCCTAATGTGTCAACTGTTAATTCAGGTCATTTTCGGACTCATGCATCTTTATAAAAACCATTCATGCACAACATGCCATGGCCTAGTAGTGTAAATTAGGTCAAAATCTTGCATAAACTAGGATCCAACTAAGGTCTAGGACTAATATACTTGATACTTACAATTCTAGTAAGTTGCTTAGCTACAATAGGAAATGCCAATACTATAATTAGAATAAAGCTTCAAGCTTTGTTATAATTGAAAAAGGGTATAAAACCCTAAACATAAATTAAAGCATTCTAATTATACTTCAACATGTTGATGAATGTCAAACAATATTCCAAAAACCCTAAAGAGCCTAAAATCCAAACTTATAAATTATAAAGCTTAAAAACTTTATAAAATTTGGCTATAAACTTTTTAATAGCAAATTTTTATTAATCAAGTTAGGAATTATAATCAATGAAATAGAAATTAAATTATCAAGTATTAATCATAAATTATTGGTTAAATACAAGATATTAAAACAAATCAAGAATTGCTTAATAAGCACTTTTATAAAAATTAGTGTTTTTTATAAAAATAATGGAGATAATTTTATAAAAATTTGAATTAGGAGAGAGGAGGCCTAATCCACTGAAAAATCTAGCCATTCTCCCCTCCCCATGCCCTCTCTCTTCCCAAAACTCAATCATTAAGCTTATTCCCTCACTCCACCTCTTCTTTCTTCACTCTCTTACACTCCACTCTTCACACACTTCACTCTCTTCTTCCCTCTCTCTAAACTCACGAAAATCCTCTCATTCTTCTGCAAAATTTCGAGATTGTGAAGCCCTTGAAGTGTTCTTACTTCCCTCAAGATCAAAACAAAGGTAAACAACATCATCTTCTTCCATAGTTACATGATTTTACTTCTTTTCTTTCTTAGTTTTCTCTTCTTTTCGGATTCTATGCCATTCCATGGCTAGAAATCTTTATATTTTCCCTTGTGGTTTGTATATTTTCCCTTGTGGTTTGTATATTTTCACCATAACACAATGCATGTGTTAGAGATGGTGAAAATCTGGGATCAAACCCATGCAAGGAGTGAAAAAGATGCACATATGATCATGTGACATCAAAACCTAATATTTCATGTTCTTCTCCATTTCTTTTGTGTTCATGCATGACCAAAGGCATTTAAACCATTTATAGTACATCTTGGATGCTCATTCATTCCATGCATGTGTTAGAAATCTGACCTTACCAAAGACATGCATGATGTTCTTGTTGAAATACCCTAATAATGCACACAAGCAAACATGCAATCTGCCAGATTAATTTGTTCGAGTTTGAACGGCCATAACTCAGTCATTTATTAACCAAATCATGATATTCTTTTTTTATTGGTTAGTTCCACGAGTTAAATTTCAAACCCAACTGGTCTCATAGTAAAATATTAAATATCCGATTTTTGGCAATTTTTACAAAATGGTTGCGCATACAGCTCTTTTTCTGTGACCACTATTTTTGTCTTGCACAATCAATGGCCTTAAACCCAACCATAAATCTGAGGATAAATACCTTAGAAACTTAACATATCTAGTGAACGATAGTTGAAATTTCGTGGCTTAAAACCTCACTGAATGGACTACACAAATTCATGAACTTCAGCCACATCTACATTTGATGCATCATTACATGCAACCTTTCTTAATTTGTTTAGATTCATTACCCTCATTTCTCTTCTGAATACATTTTTAACATTTTTCCTTTTGAAAGCCCTCAAGTGCATGAGATAATTTGGAAATTTTCAAGAGCTTTTATTATTTCCTTGATTTATTAAAATTATTGCTAAAACCAAGGTTATAAATCACATAAAATACTTCCAGAGATCAATAAATCCTGAATAAATTCATGGATGATACTTATGGTGAATAATGACCCCTCACCAAATTTCATCAATTTTTTTTAATGTTTAATATGATTTCCGGTTTTCTTTTGTTTAGGGCATAATAAATCACAAAACCACTTTAGAGAATGTGAAAATTTCATCTAACAATTTTCGCATACCTTACCTATGAATGGTGACTCTAGAAAATAATTTCAACATTTTCATCATGTCTTACTATTTTTCCCAATTTTCGGTAATTATAATGGCCTAAAAATGGGAAAAATAGTTCTGATTATCCAAAATTCATGAAAAATTACCAGGATATCATATTGTACAGTATGAGGTTACATAAAAATTTTGAGGATTTTTCTCTACTGTAAACTATTTTTCTCTTATTTTCTAAAGTTAATTGCACTAAAATACACTTAAATACACATAAAAAACCCAAAACCAGTTTATACATTATGAAAACCACTTTTGATATTTTTCCCAGGTTATTTATACTGTAAATGATGTTACAAAAATTTATGGTGATTTATTTTAACTGTTTAATATTATTTCTTTAATTAATGACTATTTAAAGGAATAAAACAAGGAAACATAAAAATACCCACTGAAAAATATCTTTTATATTTTTCCTAGTCTAGTTATGTATAATAACAGTTAAATAAAAAGTTTGGGTAATTTTGGAAACTATTTTCTATTTATTTCAATTTTTATTGGAATAAATGCTCAGAAATTATAAAATATAATTAATCAGCTTGGAATTCCATTTTTATATTTTTCCCAGCTTAGTATTGTGTAATAACAGTTAAATAAAAAGTTTGAGAATTTGTATCCCTCGAATGCTATTTTTCGTGAATTTATGTTGTTATAGAGACTTAAAATTTGGAAAAGTAACCTTCCAAGGTTGTAATTAATCGCACGACTTGTAAAATTTCAATATTCCAGAAAAAGTGTAACCAATTGATATAAAATACAATACTAAAACATAAATTGGCATTTCCCTGTATGTAGAGTTTAGTATATTAGCATTAGATATCGACATGGAAACTCACTAGTGTGTGTGTTTGATGTCGTAGGATCCCGGTAGTAAGACGTTGGTGCATCCCGAAGTACCGCTTGTGCCTACACGAAACATCGTGAGTATTCACGCACTCTCCTATTTTCGGTTTTTAAATGTTTTGGGGTGGAAAAGCATGTCCTAAACTATTTATATCCGTTGTATTTATTTAACTCGTATAAACTTGCTTGCTATATTTAGCATATTGTGAGTATTCACGCACTCCCCTATTTTCAGTTTTCATGTTTTGGGGTGGAAAAGCATGTCCAGAAAAACTACTGTTTACATGTTGTATTTAAATTGATTATTATCAAACATGATTGCTATTGTATTGCTATATTTCTCTATGTATGTCTATGCAACACGGAACATGAGAACTTATCGTACTAAGGCCCTTCCCTTATCTCTAACCATTAACTCTTTGAGCCAATGGTCATTATGGATAGCGCTATTAGGAATTGACAACTCCTCACTCGCCCGAATCGCTGGAGTGCATGATACCATATTCAT
The DNA here is from genome assembly GCF_052625555.1 of Lactuca saligna. Classification (NCBI taxonomy): domain Eukaryota; kingdom Viridiplantae; phylum Streptophyta; class Magnoliopsida; order Asterales; family Asteraceae; genus Lactuca; species Lactuca saligna. The sequence goes on along the minus strand of NC_136421.1, from coordinate 174,799,595 downwards.
CTATGGAACGATAAGCATAGATCTCGATAAGGCTTCAGTCATAGGTTTGGTTGAGACTCATTGTTTACTCATACACATACAAACTCGTTTCTCGTTATAGCAATAAACTTGTATTCATTAATAGCAATCAATGTGTTTATCATTGAAGCAATGTACTTGTATTTACGAAAAGCCTTATTGTACGCTCGATTTTATAAACTTGTGAACTCACCAACTATTTTCATAGTTGACGCTCGTTTTACATGCTTTTTCAGGAAATAATTAGTAAGTGGATGTAAAGATTCATCATCATAGAGCATGCTGCATCGTGTTGAAGCTATTATGAAGTTATATTTTGAACAATGTTATTTTGAAAAACTTGTATTTTGTTTCTTTTGAAGCTATGAGTTGTAAACTTTAAATACTGCTATGGTGATGTATCTTTATCTTTTTCAATGAAACCGTTATCGTTGTCATACCTTGCGTTTCCGCTTTAGCGGGGTGTGACAGAAGTGGTATCAGAGCTAAAGTTATAGAGAACATCGGTTTTTCTTTAAGAAAACACAACCTATAACTAAAACTTACAAAGAAATTCTTTGTACATCAAACATATTACTCGTATAATTAGGTCGGGAGTTGTATCATTGGACCTCGATTAAACTTAGCCTGATCACCTATTTTTAATTAAGGAAATGTTTATACAAATCCTGAGCTAATTATAATGGGAATATGATTCAAAAAAAATATTCGAGAAAACCTTATTTCAAAAAATTCAAACGGTTAATTTTGGTGTGTGTAAGTATTGCATATTATAGGCATGCATTGTCCTTTATTTCATATCTCATTGAAACTACGTCACAGTCCACTATATCAACATCGTCATCTTCCCGCGCTACCGCCTCAGCTGATAAGTCCGGCTACGTCACTATTATCCCTCGAAGTAATCCCCCCGCCTCGGTAGAAGAAGACCCATCAGAGGATACAGAAGATATTGGGAACTCGGTGGAGATCAGCCATGACAATGCCCCGAGTCAACGACGCGAGGCATCACCTACATCGGTGTTGCCACAGCCACCGCTTTATGGACTTCGCATTCGGAGGATGGTGAGGAAGAGTGTTCCCGTTCCAGGAAGGATACCCGCCAGCACAGCAGGACATGGCACGGCAGGACCCAGCGTTGTAGGACCGAGAGCACCGCCACCACAGCGAGTCATAGGAATACCTGTCAGGCAGCCAGGTATGACCCCGGAGGAGTCCCAGAGGATGTATTCGATGGCAGCAGATCTGCGCCACAACCTCGCTGTAATAGCCGGGCAACAGGAGGTATTGAACGAAGTGATGACACAGATGGAAATCCTGTATCAGCATTCAATGGAGACTGCTAACACTGCTAGTGCTGCTAGATGAGAGGCAGGTCATGCGATGACAACATATTATGTGTTTGGTGGGCTGTTCCTGATTGTGGTGTTGATGCTTCTTGTTGGGATAGCGATTGGCTTTTGGTTCTGATTTCAGTATTTTATTTTATTTTGTTATGAAATGAAAACCCATGTTGGGTGTCTTTTGGGAAAAACATTTAAAACTTTATTTTGGGATTGATGTATTGGTTTGGTTTTAAGATTATCTCAAATAGTAATGAAGAATTTTATTTTATGTTTGAAAACTTTTACTATGAGATCAAACCCCAAAATTTATTTGGTAAATGGTTGAATAAAAGAGATTTTTCTTTTCTTTTCTTTCAAAAATCTATATGCCTAGTATTAATGCAAACCAATGATTTGACAACACTTACGGTTTTCAAAATAGTAGTGAACTACATATTATACATTATTTTATGTATTTATACGTATTTCTTCTCCTGTGTAATAGAACCATGTCAGGAAGGCCTAGTCGCAGGCGCCCACAGAACGAAACACCCGATGTTGCTCAAGTTGTAGCACAACAACTCATGGAAGCAATCCCAAACATTGTTACTCAAGTAACTGCAGGACTTAATGCTAACCAAGGAAGTAGTGGAGGAAACCGGGGAAACAATGAAAGAGAATGCAACTACAAGTCCTTTATGGCCTGCAAACCTAAGGAGTTCCATGGAAAGGAAGGTGCGGTCGGGTTGCTGAAATGGATTGACAACATGGAGTCGGTCCTTCACATTAGCAAATGCCTCGAGCGCAACAAAGTTGAGTATGCAACTTGCCTACTCCAAGATAGGGCATTAACCTGGTGGAATACCCTAGTGCAAACCCGAGGCCGTACAACGGCATATCAACTAACTTGGGAAGACCTAAAGAAGCTGCTGATAGAGGAGTATTGTCCCAAGGATGAACTTCAGAAGCTTGAATCTGAATTCTGGAACCACTCTATGGTTGGAACACAAATAGATAAGTACACAGTCCGATTTCATGAACTAGCAAAGCTGGTACCTCACATGGTTACTCTTGAGGAGAAACAGATAGATCGATACATATGGGGTCTGGCACCAGAGATTCGGGAATGGTTACCTCAGCAAATCCAAATACTATTCAGAGTGCAGTAAGTCTAGCAAATCGACTAACCAATGATGTGATAAGGATGGGAGCATCGACAAAGGAAAGCTCTAGTAGCAAGAGGAAGCCAACAGATCAGGGAGAGAAGAAGCATGGAGGCAAGTCAGGGAGGAAGCAAAAAGTCTCAAGAAACTTCATGGTAAGAGCCCAGGAGCAAGAACCAGTGAAAACTCAAGAACGAGAAGTGCAGGAGTGAAAACAGTACTTAGGGCCTCTTTCGAAGTTCAATAAGTGTAACTTCCATCACAAAGGAGCTTGCCCAGTGTGCCAAAACTGTAAGCAAACAGGCCATTACTCGAAGTATTGTAAGGTGAATAAGGAGGGAAAAAGGGCATGTTACGAGTGCGGGAGTACTGATCATCTCCGTAGAGCATGTCCCAAACTGAACAATGGACCTGGTAACAATGGAAAAGGCCAAGCCAGGCAAAACTTTCAAGGAAATCAAGTTGGACGGCCAAGAGGTGTAGCCTTTGTGATTGGTGCAGAAGAAGCTCGTCAGAACCCTGAAGTGATAACATGTATGTTTCTCCTGAACAACCATTTTGCATTAGTAATATTCGATGCGGGAGCAGATAGGAGTTTTGTTTCTTTAGAATTTCGACCGTTAATTGGCTTGAAATCAAGAAAGATGAGGAATGCTTATGCTATCGAACTTGCTGATGGGTATGAAATTAGGGCTAGTGATATAATTCCTGGTTGTACTCTGAATTTAGCTGATAAACTCTTTAGCATTGACCTAATTCCCATAGAGCTAGGTAGTTTTGATGTGATAGTGGGAATGGATTGGTTATCCAAAAATAGAGCGGACATTGGTTGTTAGGAGAAAGTCATTAGAGTGCCTCTCCCTAATGGAGAAACCCTTATCATACACGGTGAGAAGCCAGGAAGAAGTTTAAACATAGTATCAACCATGAAGATTCACAAGTACCTGAAGAAGAATTGTATTGCATTCATGGCCCACGTGCTAGAAAGAGAACCTGATGCTAAGCAACTCAAGGAGATTCCGGTGGTTTAAAACTATCCCGAAGTATTTCCGGAGGAATTGCCCGGTTTACCCCCTTATAGACAGGTCGAATTTCGGATAGACTTAATTCCCGGAGCGGCACCGGTAGCAAGAGCACCCTATCGCCTTGGACTATCCGAGATGCAAGAACTATCCGGACAACTTCAAGGACTTCTAGACAAAGGGTTTATTCGACCAAGTTCTTCACCTTGGGGAGCCCCAGTGTTATTCGTCAAAAAGAAAGATGGTTCGTTCCGAATGTGCATTGATTACAGAGAACTGAACAAGTTGACAATCAAGAATCGATATCCCCTCCCTAGAATAGATGACTTGTTCGATCAGTTGCAGGGCGCTTCCTACTTCTCAAAAATCGACCTTCGGTCAGGGTATCATCCACTAAGAATTCACGAAGAGGACATTCACAAAACAACATTTAGAACCCGTTATGGACATTATGAGTTCTTAGTCATGCCTTTTGGACTAACGAACGCACCCGCTGTATTCATGGATTTGACGAATAGGGTCTGTAGACGATACCTAGACAAGTTTGTAATTGTATTTATCGATGACATACTTGTTTACTCGCGGACCAAAGAAGATCACAATAGACATCTGAAGCTAGTGTTGGAGCTGTTGAAGGAGCATAAATTGTATGCCAAGTTCACTAAGTGTGAATTTTGGATTCGGGAAGTACATTTTCTTGGTCATGTGATCGGCGAAAGAGGAATCCATGTAGATCCAGCTAAGATAGAGGCAATCAAGAAATGGGAGGCCCCCAAAACCCCGACAGAAATACGATAGTTCCTAGGATTAGCTGGGTACTACAGACGCTTCATTAAGAATTTCTCTAGGATTGCCCAGCCATTAACATCTTTGACCCAAAAGGATAGAAAATTTCTCTGGGAAGAGAAACACGAAGAGGCGTTTCAAATCTTGAAAAACAAGCTGTGCAATGCACCAATTCTGGCTTTACCAAAGGGATTAAATAACTTTGTGGTGTATTGTGATGCGTCTCATCAAGGATTGGCTTAAAGCTGCCAGAGATCATCAGAAAAGTTATGCAGATAATCATCGTAAACCATTAGAATTCCAAGTAGGAGACAAGGTACTTTTAAAAGTGTCGCCTTGGAAAGGGCTTGTACGTTTTGGTAAGAAAGGAAAACTAAGCCCGAGATATGTTGGACCCTTTGAAATCATTGAAAGGATTGGTCTGGTAGCGTATAAACTTCAATTGCCCCAAGAGTTAAGCACCATTCACGACACATTCCACGTCTCCAACCTTAAGAAATGTCTAGCTGACGAAGCATTGATAGTACCCCTGAAGGAAATTAAGATCAATGACAAGCTGAACTTCGTTGAGGAACCGGTAGAAATCCTTGACAGGGAGGTAAAACAACTTAAGCGGAGTAAGATCCCGATTGTGAAAGTTCGATGGAACTCAAAACGCGGGCTGGAGTACACCTGGGAGCGCGAGGACTTCATAAAGGAAAAGTATCCACAACTTTTCCCTTGCGACGACAAACGATGACATAAAATGAATTTCGGGACGAAATTCTTTTTAAGTGGGGGATACTGTGACAACTGTCAATTAAGGTCATTTTCGGACTCATGCATCTTTATATAAACCATTCATGCACAACATGCCATGGCCTAGTAGTATAAATTAGGTCAAAATCTTGCATAAACTAGGATCCAACTAAGGTCTAGGACTAATATACTTGATACTTACAATTCTAGTATGTTGCTTAGCTACAATAGGAAATGCCAATACTATAATTAGAATAAAGCTTCAAGCTTTGTCATAATTGAAAAAGGGTATAAAACCCTAAACATAAATTAAAACATTCTAATTATACTTCAACATGTTGATGAATGTCAAACAATATTCCAAAAACCCTAAAGAGCCTAAAATCCAAACTTATAAATTATAAAGCTTAAAAACTTTATAAAATTTGGCTATAAACTTTCTAATAGCAAATTTTTATTAATCAAGTTAGGAATTATAATCAATGAAATAGAAATTAAATTATCAAGTATTAATCATAAATTTTTGGTTAAATACAAGATATTAAAACAAATCAAGAATTGCTTAATAAGCACTTTTATAAAAATCAGTGTTTTTATAAAAATAATGGAGATAATTTTATAAAAATTTGAATTAGGAGAGAGGAGGCCTAACCCACTCAAAAATCTGGCCATTCTCCCCTCCCCATGCCATCTCTCTTCCCAAAACTCAATCATTAAGCTTATTCCCTCACTCCACCTCTTCTTTCTTCACTCTCTTACACTCCACTCTTTACACAATTCACTCTCTTCTTCCCTCTCTCTAAACTCACGAAAATCCTCTCATTCCTCTGCAAAATTTCGAGATTGTGAAGCCCTTGAAGTGTTCTTACTTCCCTCAAGATCAAAACAAAGGTAAACAACATCATCTTCTTCCATAGTTACATGATTTTACTTCTTTTCTTTCTTAGTTTTCTCTTCTTTTCGGATTCTATGCCATTCCATGGCTAGAAATCTTTATATTTTCCCTTGTGGTTTGTATATTCTCACCATAACACAATGAATGTGTTAGAGATGGTGAAAATCCGGGATCAAACCCATGCAAGGAGTGAAAAAGATGCACATATGATCATGTGACATCAAAACCTAATATTTCATGTTCTTCTCCATTTCTTTTTTGTTCATGCATGACCAAAGGCATTTAAACCATTTCTAGTACACCTTGGATACTCATTCATTCCATGCATGTGTTAGAAATCGGACCTTACCAAAGACATGCATGATGTTCTTGTTGAAATACCCTAATAATGCACACAAGCAAACATGCAATCTGCCAGATTAATTTGTTCGACTTTAAACGGCCATAACTCAGTTATTTCTTAACCAAATCATGATATTCTTTTTGTATTGGTTAGCTCCACGAGTTAACTTTCAAACCCAACTGGTCTCACTGTAAAATATTAAATATCCGATTTTTGGAAATTTTTACAAAATGGTTGCGCATACAGCTCTTTTTCTGTGACCACTATTTTTGTATTGCATAATCAATGGCCTTAAACCCAACCATAAATCTGAGGAAAAATACCTTAGAAACTTAACATATCTAGCAAATGATGGTTGAAATTTCGTGGCTTAAAACCTCACTGAATGGACTACACAAATTCATGAACTTCAGCCACATCTACATTTGATGCATCATTACATGCAACCTTTCTTAATTTGTTTAGATTCATTACCCTCATTTCTCTTCTGAATACATTTTTAATATTTTCCTTTTGAAAGCCCTCACATGCATGAGATAATTTGGAAATTTTCAAGAGCTTTTATTATTTCCTTGATTTATTAAAATTATTGCTAAAACCAAGGTTATAAATCACATAAAATACTTCCAGAGATCAATAAATCCTGAATAAATTCATGGATGATACTTATGGTGAATAATGACCCCTCACCAAATTTCATCAATTTTTTTTAATGTTTAATATGATTTCCGGTTTTCTTTTGTTTAGGGCATAATAAATCACAAAACCACTTTAGAGAATGTGAAAATTTCATCTAACAATTTTCGCATACCTTACCTGTGAATGGTGACTCTAGAAAATAATTTCAAGATTTTCATCATGTCTTACTATTTTTCCCAATTTTCGGTAATTATAATGGTCTAAAAATGGGAAAAATAGTTATGATTACCCAAAATTCATGAAAAATTACCAGGATATCATATTGTACAGTATGAGGTTACATAAAAATTTTGAGGATTTTTCTCTACTGTAAACTATTTTTCTCTTATTTTCTAAAGTTAATTGCACTAAAATACACTTAAATACACATAAAAACCCCAAAACCAGTTTATACATTATGAAAACCACTTTTGATATTTTTCCCAGGTTATTTATACTGTAAATGATGTTACAAAAATTTATGGTGATTTATTTTAACTGTTTAATATTATTTCTTTAATTAATGACTATTTAAAGGAATAAAACAAGGAAAAATAGAAATACCCACTGAAAAATATCTTTTATATTTTTCCTAGTCTAGTTATGTATAATAACAGTTAAATAAAAAGTTTGGGTAATTTTGAAAACTATTTTCTATTTATTTCAATTTTTATTGGAATAAATGCTCAAAAATTATAAAATATAATTAAACAGCTTTGAATTCCATTTTTATATTTTTCCCAGCTTAGTATTGTGTAATAACAGTTAAATAAAAAGTTTGAGAATTTGTATCCCTCGAATGCTATTTTTCGTGAATTTATGTTGTTATAGAGACTTAAAATTTGGAAAAGTAACCTTCCAAGGTTGTAATTAATCGCACGACTTGTAAAATTTCAATATTCCAGAAAAAGTGTAACCAATTGATATAAAATACAATACTAAAACATAAATTGGCATTTCCCTATATGTAGAGTTTAGTATATTAGCATTAGATATCGACATGGAAACTCACTAGTGTGTGTGTTTGATGTCGTAGGATCCCGGTAGTAAGACGTTGGTGCATCCCGAAGTACCGCTTGTGCCTACACGAAACATCGTGAGTATTCACGCACTCTCCTATTTTCGGTTTTTAAATGTTTTGGGGTGGAAAAGCATGTCCCAAACTATTTATATCCGTTGTATTTATTTAACTCGTATAAACTTGCTTGCTATATTTAGCATATTGTGAGTATTCACGCACTCCCCTATTTTCAGTTTTCATGTTTTGGGGTGGAAAAGCATGTCCAGAAAAACTACTGTTTACATGTTGTATTTAAATTGATTATTATCAAACATGATTGCTATTGTATTGCTATATTTCTCTATGTATGTCTATGCAACACGGAACATGAGAACTTATCGTACTAAGGCCCTTCCCTTATCTCTAACCATTAACTCTTTGAGCCAATGGTCATTATGGATAGCGCTATTAGGAATTGACAACTCCTCACTCGCCCGAATCGCTGGAGTGCATGATACCATATTCATCTATGGAACGATAAGCATAGATCTCGATAGGGCTTCAGTCATAGGTTTGGTTGAGACTCATTGTTTACTCATACACATACAAACTCGTTTCTCGTTATAGCAATAAACTTGTATTCATTAATAGCAATCAACGTGTTTATCATTGAAGCAATGTACTTGTATTTACGAAAAGCCTTATTGTACGCTCGATTTTATAAACTTGTGAACTCACCAACTATTTTCATAGTTGACGCTCGTTTTACATGCTTTTTCAGGAAATAATTAGTAAGTGGATGTAAAGATTCATCATCATAGAGCATGCTGCATCGTGTTGAAGCTATTATGAAGTTATATTTTGAACAATGTTATTTTGAAAAACTTGTATTTTGTTTCTTTTGAAGCTATGGGTTGTAAACTTTAAATACTGCTATGGTGATGTATCTTTATTTTTTGCAATGAAACCGTTATCACTGTCATACCTTGCGTTTCCGCTTTAGTGGGGTGTGACACCTAACTAGCATGCGATTTATAGATTCACACATCAAAGCATATCATATAAACATGTATGGGTATTTTGGGAAAACTTACTTGAGCTCGGTCGATTGCATGCACCACACCACATTTCTTATATTATAAAATCCTTTATATAAAAGATTTCTCTTTAAAAATTCTACCAAACACTCAATTTGAGTTCAGACACACCCGAGAGTATGCTTGAATTCCCCAAACTAAGGCTCTGATACCAACTTCTAATGTCCCAAAAAGTAAGACTAAAAATTTTGATTTTTAAATTATAAAAACATTATCCAAAACAACATCATATAAACCATGGTGAATCAAAGTGAATCAATAAAAATTCAAGTACATCATAGTAATATAAAAGGAGGAATAATGTGATGTGTGCACTGCAATCATCCCTCGATCTTCCACTTCAAACCAGAAATCATAAACAAAAAAAATTGTAAGAACAAAGCTTACCGAGTTCCCCAAAGTACCACATACCATACATATCAAACATATAATGGGCCTCGACCGACATCAAGCCCCGCTCGGAACAGATCTGTCAGTCATCAGGCCCCGCCTGACATCATGTCCTGCTCGGTATACATACAAACTTATAAACACATGCATAAAAATCACAAAGATAAATAGTATACAATGTAATCATCATCCCCCACTTGGTAAACATATCATAAAACATACATGAAGAATCACACAGACAACTAGCATCCTACTCATAATAAACCATGGACCAACATTGTTGCCTTCGACCCACTAAACACAGTGAGAAAACTCACCTCAAGTTGTTGAGTCTCTAAGATAAATTTGAAGGGGTTTGAGCATTCTAACACTCCTATGGTGTGCATGCAACCCTAGAAACCTTGGTTCTATGTTTTCACTATTATACATGCAATTTTGATTTTTCTAAGGTTTTCATCCTAACTAGCATATCATGGGGTATATGTAACATAAAAAACTAGTGGAATGCCATACCTTTCTTGTAGCTTTGATTCCTTAAGACTTTGTGTAACGACACGTTCCCGGTATGTTAATTAATTGTTAATTGTCTAAGTTTTCAAGAGGGACTCGGCGAGTTCTAGCCTGACTCACCGAGTTGGGTCGCGTATTTTGTGCACGCGGGAGCCGGGGACTCGGCGAGTCCATATCCCGGACTCGGCGAGTCCGTCCGTCTGGGTGAAACCCTAAATTCCCGGGTTTGCCCACTATTTAAACCACATTATAGCCTCATTCTCGCCACTTTCACCCTGAGAACACAGTGAGAGAACCCTAATCCTCCCTTGAGAGCTTATAAGTGATTTGGTGCCATTTTTGTGAAGGTGTGAAGAAGGAGAAGAAGAAAGAAGCAAGGAAACGAGTTGTAGTGCTAAGATCCAAGGGCAAATCTGAGTTTATTGAGCCGAGGAGATTCAGGAGCAGCAGCCGTTAGCTTTCAGAGACACACACTCAGCCGCCAGTTTACGAGGTGAGTTTCCTTCCAGTAGGGACGGGTCTAAGGCCACAATGCCGGCCCGTCCAGTTAGCAGTAGCTTCCGGACTTGATTCGATGCAGTAGTTAGTATGTTTGATGCCTTCGTGGCTCAGACAGGAATTGTGAGCTATGTTTTATGTGTTATGTATTATGTGTTCCGGGCTACGGCCCGATGTAGTATGCAGTATATGTGTTCATGCTAGTTGTTATGATATGCTATCCGATGCAGTCAGTTCCGGACTTCGGTCCGATGCAGTCAGTTCCGGACTTGGGTCCGATGCAGTCAGTTCCGGACTTCGGTCCGATGCAGTCAGTTCCGGACTTCGGTCCGATGCAGTCAGTTCCGGACTTCGGTCCGATGCAGTCAGTTCTGGACTTCGGTCCGATGCAGTTAGTTCCAGACCTTGGTCCGATGCAGGGGACAAGGTCCCAGTCAGTTCCGGACTTCGGTCCGATGCAGTTTCCGGGCTTTGTCCCGATGCAGTGGGCAAGGCCCGATATGTGTTTATATGATATTGATATGTATGGTATGTGGTATTTTGGGGGAGCTCACTAAGCTTCGTGCTTACAGTTTTAGTTTTGGTTTCAGGTACTTCCGCAAGCAAAGGGAAGAGCTCGGGATGACGGCATCGCACACACCACCGCCTCAGCTTTAACCTGGGATTGATTTAGTTGTTTGATTTGATGTAGCATGATACAGTTTTCCGCTCAGTATTTTATTATGTTTTGGAATACATCACGCATGGTTTTATTATTTGATACTCTGATTACAGTTTTGATTATATTAAAAACAAAAATTTTTGGGTCGTATTTTTGGGTCGTTTCAAGTTGGTATCAGACCCCTGGTTTGAGGGATTCGGATACACTTCCGGGTGTATCTGAACTCAAACTAAGGGAAGTGAAAGATTTTATTAAAATAAAAACGTTTTATAAAAAGAATTTTGAAAGTACTTAGAAGGGAAGAATTTTTTTTTTAAACAAGATAGAGGTGTGTGCATGCGGTCAGCCGAGCTCAAGTAAGTACTCCCAAATTACCCATACAAGTTACTTGTTCAATTTCAGTTTTAGTAGAACAGCATGCTAGTATAGGACTAAGGATTTAGGAGAATGCCTTATGTGCCTGCTTATGTGTTACAGCTTTATGAGTATTGCATGCTAGTACTGAGTAGACAGCAGTAGGATAGCCTGATTAGGTTATGCCTGATAGCAGGAGCTTAGCATCTTATGCTAGTGCAGTTTCTTGTTATGAAATAGTTTGCTTGAGTATGTTTTCCGTGTCCGAATGCTGCTTGCTTTGTGCTTAGTGGGGTTCCGAGTGATGGGAGTTAGCCATTAGGTGAACACGTCACACCACATGCGACTAGGATTGAATAATCTCAGAGTACTGGAACTGGCCCTATTTCGCAGCTCTTGTTTGAGTCCAACCGTTATAGGGACGGGTCTTTTACTCGAAGGATTATCTGATCCTCATCACATGTGATGGTGTTTAGGTAATGGCTAATTGGCGTTATGAGGAAACCTTCAGCAGCTGAGGACCAGTTGTGTCGAGCCTGAGATTTTCCTAGGGCAAGCCTAGGATGAGAGTAGCAGAGAATAGCAGTAGTAGAAGTGACTTGGTGGAGTCAAGGCAGTTCTTGAGGAAAGTACGGATAGATGTGGAAGGTAGTATGGGCCCGTACTACTGAAAGCAGAGGATCCGTACTCGAATCAAGGAAGGCCAAGACAAGACCAGGAAGCTAGTAGCAGTGTCATGATCCCTGGAGATATTTCAATGTTCTGATGTTGTTATGATATGTTTCAGAATGGTGGTTTTGCGCCCGAGACCAGCAGGCGGCAGCTCAGATGCCGGAGGGGGATCAGGATCGGGATCAGGCCCGGAGGTCGGGCAGATGGATGAGCAGACCAGAGAGTTCCTTTCTTCTGAGGTTACCCGCATCATATTGGAGCAGACTCCTATGATCTTCGGTTCGATCAAGGAGGGTATTTTGGAGATGATGGATGAGAGACTGAGTACTTTCCGGGCTGAGATGGCGGCCGTGATGGGGTCGCGCACTCTTACATTCAGGGAGTTCAGGGCGTGCGGAGCTCTAGACTATCATGGGGCGTGGGACCCCATAGCGAGTACTAGATGGTTGGCGGATGTGGCCAACGCCTTCCGCACTAGCAGGTGTCCCGAGGGGGACAAGGTCAGATTGGCGTCCTGTCTACTGAAGGACAGGGCACGGGATTGGTGGGAGGAGGTCGGACACGCCATCGGGGATGATGCGGCGTTGGATGCTATGACCTGGACTGATTTCTCTACCAGGGTCAGGGTGGAGTTTGCACCGGTCATTGAGGTGCAGCAGCTAGCCAGGAAGTTCCAGGATCTTACTCAGACTACCGAGTCAGTGGCGGAGATCACCGCCAAGTTCAGGGAGAGGGCTCTTCTTGTTCCTCAGTATGCAGCCGATGAGGAGATGAAGAAGGCCCGTTATCATGAGATGTTGCAGAGTGATATCCGCATGTTTATGAGCCGGTCCAGTTGTAAAACGTTGGACGACATGATTGCTAGAGCCAGGGAGAGGGAGATTGATCTCGAGATGGAGAAGAAGAGGAAACCGGAGGCGGTTTCGGGTTCAGGTAGTGCGGGCAAAAAGCCCAAGGTTTCAGATCACAGGTCCAGGAGTCAGCAGAGCCATGGTCGGTGTGGCAAGTGTGGGAGGATGCACGAGGGGGCGTGCAAGGCAGGGAGTTCCGGCTGCTACAAGTGCGGTCGGATTGGGCATATGAGCAGGGATTGTACGGCCCCTGCTACTGCGGTTTCAGCATCAGACCTGATTTGCTTTCAGTGCAATCAGAGGGGACATAAAAAGTCCCAGTGTCCCAGTCTAGCTGCAGCAGGGAAGGTGGTTGCACCTGCCCCTGCCACCTTGAGGATTACAGATGGCCGGCATGGCCGATCTGATGCACCAGCAGCGAAGAGCCGGGCGTTTCAGATGACAGCAGAGGAGGCGCGAGCGACTCCTGATGTGGTGACGGGTAGGTATCTTTCCTTCACCTTTTGATTATTATTGTTATCGTTTGTATATTTCTTGATGATATGCTTTATTTAGGGTCGTTCTTGGTGAACGACATTTATGCTTTGGTATTGTTCGATTCGGGAGCTACCCGATCATTTGTATCGCTTGCGCTTAGCAAGAAATTTAGCAGAGCTCCAGGGAAGCTGGATTGTCCGTTAGAGGTTGAGATAGCAGATGATAGGACCGTGAGGGTTGGCAGAGTGCATAGAGGGTGTTCTCTTCAGATATTCGATGATCAGTTTTCAGTGGACCTGGTTCCTATTCCCCTGCGAGGGAATAAAGTTATCGTGGGCATGGATTGGCTAAGCCCCAATGGGGCGGTGATTGATTGTGAGCTTCAGCTAGTGAGGGTTCGCACTCCCAGTGGGGGAGAGTTAGTGATTCAGGGCGAGAGGCCACAACGTGGTCCGATCTTTGTTCCGCCGCAAGGGCGAGGCGCTATGTTCAGCAGGGTTGCGCCGGTTTTATCGCATACGTCTTGGATGCCCGGGAGAAGGGCAGGACGACGATTGATGATGTTCCTATTGTTCGAGATTACCCGGATGTGTTTCTCGAGGATTTGCCGGGGATACCTCCAAAGAGACAGGTTGAGTTCAGGATCGATCTAGTTCCTGGTGCGGCTCCGATAGCCAAAGCACCATATCGGCTAGCTCCCCCTGAGATGCAGGAGTTGTCTACACAGCTTCAGGAGCTGTTAGACAAGGGTTTCATTCAGCTGAGCAGTTCGCCTTGGGGAGCGCCGATCTTATTTGTGAGGAAGAAGGATGGGTCGCATCGGATGTGCATTGACTACCGGGAGTTGAACAAAGTAACGATGAAGAACCGTTACCCACTTCTGAGGATAGATGATTTGTTTGATCAGCTTCAGGGAGCGTCTTGGTTCTCCAAGATCGATCTACGCTCTGGATATCATCAGATGAGGGTTAGAGATGAGGATGTACAGAAGACTGCTTTCAGGACCCGGTATGGTCATTATGAGTTCGTGGTGATGCCATTTGGGCTCACCAATGCCCCAGCCACGTTCATGGATCTCATGAACCGCGTGTGCAGACCGATGTTGGATCGGTCGGTGATAGTATTCATAGATGACATCTTGGTATATTCCAAGACTCAGGGGCAGCACGAGGAGCACCTGCGGGAGGTGTTGGAAACTTTGAGGAGGGAGAGACTTTTCGCAAAGTTCTCCAAGTGTGTGTTCTGGTTGCGCGAGGTGCAGTTTCTTGGCCATCTCGTCAACCAGAAGGGTATTTTGGTAGATCCGGCCAAGATTGAGGCCGTGATGCAGTGGGAGGTCCCGAGGTCTCCATCTGAGATTCGGAGCTTCCTAGGGTTGGCAGGGTATTATCGGAGATTTATTCAGGACTTCTCCAAGATAGCAGTGCCACTCACCCGACTAACCAAGAAGTCGGTGGTATTCCGTTGGGGGCCTGAGCAGCAGGCGGCGTTCGAGACTCTCAGACAGAAATTGTGCGAGGCACCGATCCTTATCTTGCCGGAAGGAGTAGAGGACTTCGTAGTCTACTGTGATGCTTCAATCACAGGTATGGGAGTAGTATTGATGCAGCGAGGCCATGTGGTAGCTTATGCCTCGAGACAGTTGAAGCCTCACGAGGCTAACTATCCTACCCACGATTTGGAGCTGGGGGCAGTTGTGTTTGCCCTCAAGATTTAGAGACATTACCTGTATGGGGTCCGTTGTACTATATACACGGATCACAAGAGTTTGCGGTATCTTATGGATAAGCCGAGTCTGAACATGAGGCAGAGGAGGTGGTTGGACGTACTAAAGGATTATGATTGTGAGATCCTTTATCATCCAGGGAAGGCCAAAGTGGTGGCCGACGCCCTAAGCCGCAAAGTGTCAGCGGCCCCTATCAGGGATCTGTGCATGAGGATGACAGTGATCACTCCGCTGTTGGAGCGGATCAAGGAGGCTCAGGTGGAGGGCCTCAAGGAGGAGAGGCAGAAATGTGAGAGGATAGTGGGTCGAGTAGCATCGTTTGATTACGATAGTCGGGGTTTGTTGACGCTTCATGGTAGGGTGTGGGTACCGTACTGGGGTGGAGTACGGCAGGTATTGATGGACGAGGCTCATAAGTCTCGATTTTCTATCCACTCAGGGGCGACGAAGATGTATCGAGATCTTCGACCTGATTATTGGTGGCCCTGCATGAAGCGGGACGTCGCTTGGTACGTTGAGAGATGCTTGACCTGCCGGAAGGTCAAGGCGGAGCACCAGAGACCTCACGGCAAGATGCAGCCGTTGGACATTCCCGTGTGGAAATGGGAGGATATCACCATGGATTTTATCACCAAACTTCCCAGGACCGCACGTGGAGTGGATTCGATATGGGTAGTGGTGGATCGGTTGACGAAGAGTGCCCATTTTATTCCGATCCAGGAGAGTATATCGGCGGAAAAGTTAGCCGATATCTATGTGCGAGAGATAGTGGCACGTCATGGAGTGCCGGTATTGGTGGTGTCAGACCGAGATGTTCGTTTCACCTCCAGATTCTGGAAGCGGTTCCACGACGAGATGGGTACTCGTCTTCATTTTAGCACCGCTTTCCACCCTCAGACTGACGGGCAGAGCGAGAGGACGATTCAGACTCTTGAGGACATGCTTAGGGCATGTGTTCTAGATTTTGGGGGCAGTTGGGATATGTATCTTCCGTTAGCGGAATTCTCGTATAACAACAGTTACCATGCGAGTATTGATCGACCTCCTTTTGAGATGTTGTATGGTAGGAAGTGTAGGACCCCGATTTGCTGGGGCGAGGTCGGTCAGCGAGTCATCGGGAGCACCGAAGTGGTGCTCAAGACGACTGAGTTGATCCAGCAGGTCCGTAGTAGGCTGCATACTGCGCAGAGTCGGCAGAAGAGCTACGCTGACAGGAGGCGTTCGGACTTGGAGTTCCAGGTGGGAGATATGGTTCTTCTGAAAGTCTCACCTTGGAAAGGTGTCATCAGGTTCCGGAAGAGGGGCAAGCTGGGCCCCAGATTTATTGGTCCTTTCAGGGTTATGGCCCGGGTGGGTCGGGTTGCTTATCGGTTAGATCTTCCTGAGGAGCTTAGTCAGATCCACAACACTTTCCACGTGTCGCAGTTGAGAAAGTGTTTGGTGGATGAGTCAGCAGTCGTTCCCCTAGAGGATATTCAGGTTGATAGCAGCCTGAATTATATTGAGAGGCCGGTCGCGCTTCTGGATCGGAAGATCAAGACCTTGAGGAACAAGGTCATTCAGCTAGTGAAGGTGCAGTGGCAGCACCGGAAGGGATCTGAATGGACGTGGGAGGCTGAGGAAGAGATGAGAACGCACTACCCGGAGTTATTCGCAGATCCAGCCGTAGCAGACTTCAAGGACGAAGTCTGAGACAAGTGGGGAGAATTGTAACGACCCGTTCCCGGTATGTTAATTAATTGTTAATTGTCTAAGTTTTCAAGAGGGACTCGGCGAGTTCTAGCCTGACTCGCCGAGTTGGGTCGCGTATTTTGTGCACGCGGGAGCCGGGGACTCGGCGAGTCCATATCCCGGACTCGGCGAGTCCGTCCGTCTGGGTGAAACCCTAAATTCCCGGGTTTGCCCACTATTTAAACCACATTATAGCCTCATTCTCGCCACTTTCACCCTGAGAACACAGTGAGAGAACCCTAATCCTCCCTTGAGAGCTTATAAGTGATTTGGTGCCATTTTTGTGAAGGTGTGAAGAAGGAGAAGAAGAAAGAAGCAAGGAAACGAGTTGTAGTGCTAAGATCCAAGGGAAAATCTGAGTTTATTAAGCCAAGGAGATTCAGGAGCAGCAGCCGTTAGCTTTCAGAGACACACACTCAGCCGCTAGTTTACGAGGTGAGTTTCCTTCCAGTAGGGACGGGTCTAAGGCCACAATGCCGGCCCGTCCAGTTAGCAGTAGCTTCCGGACTTGATCTGATGCAGTAGTTAGTATGTTTGATGCCTTCGTGGCTCAGACAGGAATTGTGAGCTATGTTTTATGTGTTATGTATTATGTGTTCCGGGCTACGGCCCGATGTAGTATGCAGTATATGTGTTCATGCTAGTTGTTATGATATGCTATCCGATGCAGTCAGTTCCGGACTTCGGTCCGATGCAGTCAGTTCCGGACTTCGGTCCGATGCAGTCAGTTCCGGACTTCGGTCTGATGCAGTCAGTTCCGGACTTCGGTCCGATGCAGTTAGTTCCGGACCTTGGTCCGATGCAGGGGACAAGGTCCCAGTCAGTTCCGGACTTCGGTCCGATGCAGTTTCCGGGCTTTGTCCCGATGCAGTAGGCAAGGCCCGATATGTGTTTATATGATATTGATATGTATGGTATGTGGTATTTTGGGGGAGCTCACTAAGCTTCGTGCTTACAGTTTCAGTTTTGGTTTCAGGTACTTCCGCAAGCAAAGGGAAGAGCTCGGGATGACGGCATCGCACACACCACCGCCTCAGCTTTAACCTGGGATTGATTTAGTTGTTTGATTTGATGTAGCATGATACAGTTTTCCGCTCAGTATTTTATTATGTTTTGGAATACATCACGCATGGTTTTATTATTTGATACTCTGATTACAGTTTTGATTATATTAAAAACAAAAATTTTTGGGTTGTATTTTTGGGTCGTTTCACTTTGTGAGCCTAGCACCCCAAGTATGATGCCTCAAATGTCTCACACAACACCACAACTATTGGAATAACTTGAGAGAAGAACACTTGTACTCAAAAATCAGCTAGCCCTCTCTTGTATGTCTAGTGGCCGATTTTACTTGCTATGAGCTCCTTTATATAGTGTGTCACATGTAGGGTTACACCATGCAAACCCTAATGTGCATGGATTTTCATTTCCTCCATGATCCATGGTTTTTAACCTCTATGGATCACCCTATAGGTTTTAGCCCAATCTAATGAATCATGGATCATAAGCCCACTATATAAGAATGAATGATTTACACAATCAATCCCAAATGTATTTAATTAGTCTCTTTTGATCACAAAATTAATTCAAAATTAATTTTTGATCAATACTAATCAATTAATATGATTTATTAATATATTAGTGATGGGTTTTGAGCATTCTAACACTTCCTAAGTGTACATGCAACCCTAATAACCTTGGATCTATGTTTGTCTAATTATCATGCAAAGTTGAATTCCAAGGCTATATTCCTATCTAGCATACATGGGGAACAATTTTAACTTGAATGATAAATAGAATAACTTACCTTATTGTTGCTTGTGTTCCTTGAAACCTTGTTAGCCTAGCACCCCAAGTGTGATGCCTCAAATGCTTCACACAACACTAAATGCTCTTGGAAAAACTTATGAGAGAACACACACTTCTTGAAATCGGCCAAGCCCTCTTGTTTCCTTAGTGTAACCGATTTGGGTGGAGAATATGATTCTTATATAGTGTTGACACATCTAGGGTTACACCATATAAACCCTAATGTGTCATGACTCTTCATTTCCATGACCCATGGGTTTGTAACTCCCATGGAGCATCCATGGAGCATCCTATGGGTAGAACCCAACTTGATAATCCATGGAGCCTCTTAGCCCACTATACAAGATATGGATGATTTACATAATCAACCCATATATTTAATTAGTTCTCTTTTGACCACTTAATTAATTCTAAATTAATTATTGACCAAACTAATCAAATAATATTATTAATATATTAGAACTTATAATATATTAATAATCTCCAAGTGTTATTTCTCTCATTTAGTCTATCCAATTGCATGGTACCATGCAACCCAAATGGACCATGCCGGGTCAGGTCAAGTACATACCAGAAATAGTTATGGACTTAGACACGTTATCCAACAGTCTCCCACTTGGATAAGTCTAATAACTATTACTGCAACTATGACTTCAGGAACCGATCGGCAATCGTAGCTCTTTTCAAGGTTTCTCGAAACTGAGAAGATGATGGTACGCCATTTAAGATAAGTGATCATATAATCCTCTGTTCTAGATATCAGTCGGACAAATACATGGAACAATGTCTAACTTAT
This sequence comes from Lactuca saligna, assembly GCF_052625555.1. NCBI lineage: Eukaryota > Viridiplantae > Streptophyta > Magnoliopsida > Asterales > Asteraceae > Lactuca > Lactuca saligna. The sequence goes on along the minus strand of NC_136421.1, from coordinate 174,780,055 downwards.
TGTCCAACAGTTTGTTTCCCGATTTCCGATTTGTTTGACAAAGAACTTAATTGAACACATCAACTTAGTTCTGACCGGGCCCGGTTCATGGGTCAAAACAAAATCATCGAGGGGCCCAGATACCAGCTTCTAATCCAAGAAGGAATAGATAAACTTCGACTCATATGTTTGTTCTACCACTCATTGAATTACACACAAGAGTACGATTTATAACATCGAGTTACCAATGCGTTTTCGTACAATCAATGCATAACCGACTTGTAAGTAACAAATCATATCTCTAGGTTTGAAGACTTATACGATATTACCGTCTCACGATCACTCGAGATAGAATTCCATGAAGTGATTCCAGTGAGCGTGGGTTGAGTCCAATGCTCAGAACTTATGAGCACTCATGATTGCTGTAGCCTTGTCCAAGACCTCTACAACCAAACATGACAGTCTTGATTCATACCTACTTCCGACATATGACTGACTGTGGAGGTTTGAATAATATGTTATACCAAACAAAAATTATTCTGGAAGTCAAAACATGCAAAAGAAATATAGTAAACGATCGACAAGAGATAGCAACACTTTACTCATAAATAAAACATTTTTTATTCATCATCAAATGTCAATTACACTTTACAAATTTCGAGGTTATCTAACTACTAAATCTAATATCATCCTTCAGCCCTATGCTCCGAGCATGCTGGAGATGCTTAACCCGAGTCAGTCCCTTTGTGAGGGGATCTGCCGGATTCTCATCTGATGATACCCTCTTTGTCACGAGGAGTCCTTCTTCGATCCGATGTCTGATGAAATGGTATTTTCTGTCGATGTGTCTGGATCTCCCGTGATCCCTTGGTTCCTTGGCTAAGGCAACATCACTTTCACTATCACAGAAAATTTCCATTGGCTCTTTAATAGCTGGTAAAACTCCAAGGTCTCCAATGAAGTTCTTCAGCCACATCGCCTCCTTTGTCGCCTCGCTAGCTGCAATATACTCTGATTCACAAGTAGAATCTGCCACTGTCTCTTGCTTGGAACTCTTCCAAGAAATTGCTCCTCCATTTAGGGTAAAGACCCAGCCTGACTAAGAGGGGAAATTATCCCTATCAGTCTGGAAGCTAGCATCACTATACCCTACTACTCTCAAGTCATCACTCCCACCGAGGGTAAGGACCCAGTCCTTAGTCCTTCGTAGGTACTTGAGAATATTCTTTACCGCAGTCCAGTGTGCCTTGCCAGGGTTCCCCTGAAACCTGCTAACCATGCTCAAGGCAAAGGCTACATCAGGTCGAGTACACATCATAGCATACATGATCGAACCTACAGCCGAAGCATAAGGTACTAGACTTATTTCTGCTATCTCAGCCTCAGTGCTAGGACTTTGTGTCTTACTCAATTTGGCATTACTCTGGATGGGCAACTCTCCTTTCTTGGAGTCCTGCATGCTGAATCTCTTCAGCACCTTATCTAAGTAGGTACTTTGACTAAGTCCAATTAGTCTTTTACTCATCTCTCAAGATCCTTATCCCTAAAATATAGGCAGCTTCACCAAGGTCCTTCATAGCGAAACACTTCCCAAGCCAGGACTTTACTTCCTGCAGGGTTGGAATGTCGTTTCGTATGAGTAGTATGTCATCCACATACAATACCAAAAAGCTAACTATACTCCCACTAGCCTTGACATACACACAAGATTCATCTTCACTCCTAGAAAAGCCAAATTCCTTGACCTTTTCATCAAAGCAAAGATTCCATCTGCGAGGTGCTTGCTTTAATCCATAGATGGGTTTCTCAAGCTTACACACTCTATTAGGGTACTTGCTGCTGACAAAACCTTCTGGCTGACTCATGTAAACATCTTCAGCCAACTTTCCATTAAGGAAATCGGTTTTGACATCCATCTGCCATATTTCATAGTCATGAAATGCAACTATGGCTAACAGAACCCGAATAGACTTAATCTTGGCTACCGGAGAAAAGGTCTCATCATAATCCACTCCAGGAATTTGAGAGAAGCCCTTTGCAACCAGTCTAGCCTTATAAGTGTGTACTTTACCATCCATGTCGGTCTTCTTCTTGAAGACCCATTTGCACCCCACTGTCTTACGACCTGGTACATTTTCAACCAAGTTCCAAACTTGATTGTCATACATGGATTGTATCTCGCTATCCATAGTCTCTTTCCATTTAGCAGACTCGGGGCCTGCCATGGCTTCCTCGTAGCTGTTAGGGTCATCTTGACTTACTAGTGTCCCATCACTAATAAGTGTCTCACCTTCCGCAGTAATATGGAATCCATAGTAATGCTCAGGTGCACTCCTAACTCTCGTGGAACGTCTCAGAGGTACAAATTCGTCAATTGGCTCAACAGGAGTTTCCTCCTCAAGTTGAGGGCTAGAGTTTGAAGTTCCTTCACCACTTGACTCTTGAATTTCTTCAAGATCAATTTGCCTCCCACTGTCTCCTTGGCTTATAAACTCTCTTTCTCGAAAGACTCCTCTTCTTGCTACAAAGACCACATTGTCACTAGGTCTGTAGAAAAGGTAACCAAAGGATTGCTGTGGGTAGCCGATGAAAATACACCTCTCGCTTCGAGGTTCGAGCTTATCATGAGTCTCGCGTCTCATGAAAGCTTCGCAACCCCAAATCTTGATGTGGTCTAGTTTAGGTACTTTACCAGTCCACATCTCGTGAGGAGTTTTGGCAACTTTCTTTGTAGGGACTAGATTAAGGATATGGGCGGCAGTGTCTAAGGCATACCCCCAGAATGAGATTGGTAGCGAAGCTCGACTCATCATGGAACGAACCATGTCTAACAAGGTTCGATTACGCCTCTCAGCCACACCATTCAACTGCGGTGTCCTGGGAGGTGTCAATTATGAGACAATCCCACATTCCCTTAGATAGTCGAGGAACTCTGAACTAAGATACTCACCACCTCGATCGGATCGAAGCATCTTAATGTTCCTGCCCAATTGATTCTCGACTTCCTGTTTAAATTCCTTAAACCTCTCGAAAGTCTCTGACTTATGTTTGATTAAGTAGACATATCCATATCTACTGTAATCATCAGTAAAAGTCAAATAATAACGATTAGCATCCCTTGTGGCATGTTTGAATGGCCCACACACATCCGTGTGTATAAGGTCCAACAAACCTTCACCCCTTTCACACGAGCCTATGAAGGGTGACTTTGTCATTTTTCCAAGTAAGCATGATTCGCAACTATCATCTGACTTTAGGTCAAACGACTCCAAGACTCCATCCTTTTGGAGTTGGCCTATGCGTTCTTGCTTATATGTCCAAGGCGACAATGCCATAATGATGCTTTATCCAAGTTATTATTAGTAGTAGAATCAATACACAAAACATTATTTCCTAAGTTATCTACAATAGACACAGCTTCATACACACCATCACAAGGTAATGCTTTAAAATAAAGAACATTATTAAAGAAAGCATCAATAGAACCAACTTCATTATTAAACGAAAAGGTAAACCCTTGTTTGTACAAAGCATGAAAGGAAATAATATTTCTTGCCATTCCTGGCGAGTAACAACATTTATTCAAATCTAAACTAAACCCACTACTTAGCGATAAAGTATAAACTCCAATCTTGGTGACAGGTGAAGCTTTCCTATTCCCCATGATCAAGTTTATTCTTCCTTGCTCCACATCCTCACTTCTTCTTAGTCCCTGCAAGTCACAACAAATATGAATACCACAACCGGTATCAAGGACCCAAGATTTAGAATGGGGTGAGTTATTAGAAATGATAGTGTAAATACCTGCATGGTTGGGTTTAACTTTCCCATCCTTCACATCCTGCTGGTATTTTGGGCAGTTCCGCTTCCAATGAGCCTTTTCATGGCAATAGAAGCATTCAGCCTCTTTTGGGTCAGAAGAAGGAGTAATGAAACCTTTCTTGGTTCCACTTGAAGAAGAGCCATCAAGGGTCCGAGCCTTGGTACCCTTCGAAGATCTCTTTCTCTTCCTCCCTCGACTTTTCCCGATTGCCAGAATCGGAGTTGAGTTTGGAGTAGGAGTGATGGCAACCGACTTCCCCTTAAGACCTGTTTCTGCGGTCTTGAGAAGTCCCTGAAGTTTGCTGAGGGTGACCTCTTCTTTGTTCATGTGATATGTCATGTGGAATTGATCATAGCACGATGGTAAGGAGTGCAAAATGATATCTATTGCAAGCTCCTCAGGGAAGTTCACATTAAGCTTCAGCAAACGATCCACATACCTTTGCATTTTCTGCATGTGGCTGGTGACGGATTCCCCGTCCTTCATCATGGCTGTTATCATGGAGCAGATGATCTCATACCTCTCTTGTCGTGCACTTTGATGGTATCTTTCCATCAAATCTTGGTGCATTTCATAAGGGTAGAAATCTTCATAAGACTTTTGGAGTTCAGCTGTCATTGTGGCCAACATGATGCAAGCCACCTTGGTCGCATCTCTTTCATGAGTATGAAAGTCAGCGATCTCCTGGGGAGTTGCAGTGGACTCATCAATTTCCTTAAGCTCCTTGTCAAGGACATATTGTTTGTCCTCGTAGCGGGTTATCATCCTGATGTTTCTGATCCACTCATTGAAGTTGGATCCATCAAAGGTAACTTTCCCACACAAGCTCATAAGAGTAAAGGAGCCATTAGGATTCGAGCCAGAAGTAGCCTTGTTTGAAGACATCTGAAAGAAGAGAACAAGTTTAGTATAGATCTATGAGAGTCCTTAATAAGACACCCAAATGTCATATTAAGGCTAGGATCCAATCACAATATAACATAGCTTAGAAGAGGTATGCCATAGTGTAAGCTATACCATATTTGAAAGGTAGGTGAATGACGATTCACCAATTTCCACCACGAAAACCGAAACATTTAAGTATAAGGTTTTGTTTGACTCCTAGAAATTCCTAGATTCTTTGAGATTCAATGAGCTTTTCAAAGGCATGTTTCAATCTCGAGTGTGCCCTCCAAGTTTTGTGACTGGGATACCGAGGATCACAAAACGAGGTGTGAAGTAACCATGCAAATCACTTGGTACCCTTAAAGTTTATCACTCAATCGATGTGCCGGTAAACCACACACGCTCCACCGATACTATAATAAACCTTAAGTCACCTTTTACCTACCTTGTTAAGTCCAAGTTAGTGTGCCGGTTAACCACACACGCTCCACCAACGACTTAGACAAAGTGTAAAGTGTAATTTCATGGATTAGCACCTTATTCACATTTTCCTAAAGTAACTAAGATTGGGAATTTAATAAAACATTTAGTTACTTTATTATATTCATCATACTTTGAATGAGAATTTATAAGTCCTTGTCTTACCCGTTCGGCTAACGACCCTCCACCAGTCAAGCAAGCGGTGGGTGAGAGTAGACACCCATTAAGTCACCATTTTATAGGCAACAACCTTATACCCACCTTATAGACCGGCTTCGTGAATATGGCTTACTAGCGGTAAGACGACTTTGATCTTATACATACATATATATATATATATATATATATATATATATATATATATATATATATATATATATATATAATTATTAAATCATCATAATATAAGTATAAGGGTTGAATTTTAACTTTTAAAATTCTAGGGGTTGGAACTAAAGTTTTAACTTAACTTTACTTGTTCCAAAACTTGAGGGCAAGTTTTGTAACTTTCAAAACTTTTCATTTCTTGTAACTTATGAGTTTAATAGAGTAATAAAATGAAGACTCTTCAAGTGTGACTCTTGGTTTTCCATAACTTGAGGACAAGTTATGGACTCCATTAAAACACATTATGATCAAGAATTAATCTACCACATAGGTTACAAATAATTCCTATGATCATCTAAAACATCATAAGAACAAGAACATGAATATGAACTCATTCATAAATCAAAAATTACACTTAAAACTTTGTAATTTTGATAACTAGTTGTTGTAAATGAATTATCAAAGACATTACACCATCTAAAACAAGTTTTCAAGTACCAAAAAGTTTAGGGTAATGTTTCTAATTCATTTCCAGTAACTAAAGTCGAAATTCTGCAACTTGTCGACCCTACTCGCCGAGTGCATGAACTTACTCGCCGAGTTGGTTGAAGATACACGTGAACTCGACGAGTCCCCCTTATGGACTCGACGAGTCCATTCGTAGACAGCAAGATTTTCGACTTTTTTTTTTTCCAACTTTTAAGCACAAATAAAAAGCAAACAAGCCTAGGCTCTGATACCACTGATGGGTTTTGAGCATTCTAACACTTCCTAAGTGTACATGCAACCCTAATAACCTTGGATCTATGTTTGTCTAATTATCATGCAAAGTTGAATTCCAAGGCTATATTCCTATCTAGCATACATGGGGAACAATTTTAACTTGAATGATAAATAGAATAACTTACCTTGTTGTTGCTTGTGTTCCTTGAAACCTTGTTAGCCTAGCACCCCAAGTGTGATGCCTCAAATGCTTCACACAACACTAAATGCTCTTGGAAAAACTTATGAGAGAACACACACTTCTTGAAATCGGCCAAGCCCTCTTGTTTCCTTAGTGTAACCGATTTGGGTGGAGAATATGATTCTTATATAGTGTTGACACATCTAGGGTTACACCATGTAAACCCTAATGTGTCATGACTCTTCATTTCCATGACCCATGGGTTTGTAACTCCCATGGAGCATCCTATGGGTAGAACCCAACTTGATAATCCATGGAGCCTCTTGGCCCACTATACAAGATATGGATGATTTACATAATCAACCCATATATTTAATTAGTTCTCTTTTGACCACTTAATTAATTCTAAATTAATTATTGACCAAACTAATCAAATAATATTATTAATATATTAGAACTTATAATATATTAATAATCTCCGAGTGTTATTCCTCTCATTTAGTCTATCCAATTGCATGGTGCCATGCAACCCAAATGAACCATGCCGGGTCGGGTCAAGTACATACCAGAAATAGTTATGGACTTAGACACCTTATCCAACGATTAGAACTTATAATATATTAACAAATCACAAGTATCCTTTTTCTCATTTTAACTATCCAATTATTCCGATGCCATGCAACCCAAATTGACCATGCTAAGTCGGGTCAAGTACATACCAAATATAGTTATGGACTTAGACATCTTATCTACTAGTCTCCCACTTGGATAACTCTAATAACTATGGCTGCAAGTATGACTTCAGGATTCGACCAGCAATCGTAGCTCTTCAAATTCTCGTGGAACTAGAATGCGCCACTTAAGATAAGTGATCATATAATCCTCTGTTCTCAAGATATCAGCTGGAAAAATACATGGAACAATGTCGTACTTATTGTCCAGCAGTTTGTTTCCCGATTTCCGATTTGTTTGACATAGAACTTAATCGAACACATCAATTTAGTTCTGACCGGACCCGACACATAAGTCAAAACAAAATCATCGAGGGACCCAAGATATTGCTTTTAATCCTCCAAGGACTAAAAAGAATAGATAAACTTCGACTCATATGCTTGTACTAGCTATTCATCAAGTTGAACACAACAACATGTTTTATAGCATCATGTTACTGATGCGGTTTCACACTATCAATGTTCAATCAAATCATAGCCAACAACTCATATCTCTTGGTTTGAAGACTTATATGATATTACCGTCTCACGATCACTCGAGAAAAATTCCATAAAGTGATACAAGTGAGCGTGGGTTGAATCCCATACTCAGATCTTATGAGGACTCATGAATGTTGCAGCAACCATTTATATGTCTAATACAATTCGGACAAATCTACAAACCCAATTCATGACAGTCTTATTTCAACACCTACTTCCAAAGTATGAACAAATGTGGATAGTTTTGAGTAATATGATATACCATAACATAATTATTCTGGAAGTCAAAACAAGTAAAATGAAACAATAGTAAATGATTGACACGAGACACTACCATACTAGTAAATAAAGACACCTTTGATTTAAACATCAAATGTTAATTACATTTCAACAATTACAAGTTTCGAAAGCTATCTAATTACTAAAACTACTATCATCCATCAGGCCAATGTGCCTTGCATGTTGTATAAGTTTAACCCTATTCAGTCCCTTTATGAGGGGATCTACCAGGTTCTCATCTGATGATATCCTCTTTGCCACGAGGAGTCCTTCTTCCATACGATGTCTAATGAAGTGGTATTTTCTATCGATGTTCCCGGATCTGCTATGATCCATTGGTTCCTTAGCTAAGGTAATTTCACTCTCGTTATCACAAAAAATCTCCATAGGCTCCTTTATAACAAGGTCACAAACTTTCAAGATCTAAACGTTACGCACTAAATTGACCAAAAGCTCATAACACCCAATACTAGCTAGATCTATCAAATGCATCATCAGGATTCAAACTTTATACCTCTAGAAGAAAGATCAAGGTGAACAAAGTCTAGATCTACAAGCTCCAATGCAACCAACACTTCTCCAAAGAGCTCATTCGTCTCCAAGATGCACTAAGAACACTCCAAGGCACTCAAGATCACCTTCTTTTGCTAAAAAGGCTCAAACTAGGGTTAGGGTTTTCATGGGAGGGTGGTGGAGAGGTGGAGGCTAAGAATGGAATGGATTTGGGGAAGTTAAGGAGCTTAAATAGGGCTCAAACCATGAAAATAAGGTTTGGGCACTAATCGTGTATACCCACCGTACTCCTGGTATTGCGTGCGTACTTAGGGATGCCCTAGTATGCCCAACGTATGCGGCTTAACCCAAAACCACCGTAACTTCAAACGATCATAACTTCTTCGTTTCAACACCGATTGCGACGGTCTTTATATCAACAAAAAGGTATTGATGAGTTCTACTACCCTATTGATACAAGCCCAAGCAACAACAGTCCAACTGTAATCCAACACAGGCCCAAGAGGAAGATCCAAAAACCCACCAGATTCTTGGAATAATAAAAAAAAACACGTGCAAAGGAAAAAGTCAAGAGTTGAACCAGTATTTCCGATTTTTATGAGTAGTAGTTGTTTAATAGGTCACGTAGCTGCATGCATAAGGTCTCTGACCATTTCTAGAATTCAGTTAAGGTCTTAGGTTATTTAAAGCATTTGTAATTCCCTTTTGTTGGCATGAAATTATAAACTCAGAAAATTGCTCCATCCTCTATTTCTTTTCTCGGGAGATTTGCCTTCTCAAACAGGCTGCTATCATTTTGGTGCTTTCATTCCTCACCATGCCTCCCAAACCAGAACACAAGCCAGATGACCCTCTCACCACCCACGAGCAACTACATGCCCTGTTGCATCTCACCACTGCCACTAATACCCGGCTCGACACCCTCACAACCAACATGACAAATCTCGTCAACCTCATCACCACCCAACAACTCAATCCTCCACCACCACCACCACCTCCACACAACCAACAACCCCGCTCCCCAAAAATACCCCTACCCACCTTCGATGGCTCTAACCCGTTAGACTGGACCTTCCAAGCTAATAACTACTATGACTACTACAACATTCCAAATAACCAACGCCTACTCCTCGCTGTCCTTTCTTTCACAGGAGAGGCCCTTAGCTGGTACAAACACCTAGCCCACAACCAACTCCTTACTACATGGTCGGATCTTTGTTGAGCCATGGAATTCCAATTTGGGCCCTCATCTTACACAAACCATCAAGCACAACTGTTCAAATTAAAGCAGACCACAACAGTTGCATCTTTTCAAGCAGAATTTGAGAAACTCAGCAATCAAGTAGATGGCCTCACCCCGACCGCCATCCGCAACTGCTTCATCTCCGGGTTACGCTCGGATATACAAAATGAAATCGCCATTCACAGTCCCACCACCCTCCACCAAACATATGGCCTAGCCAAGCTAATTAAAGATAAGTTTTCCAACAAACCCCGCTACCCATCAACCAGATCATACCCCACCACTGTTTCACCAATCGTTTCCACACCCTCTTCCGGCCAACCAACCAATCATGCTCCCCTTCTCACCACTCCACCACCAACGAACACTCTTCCCCTCACCCGTCTCTCCCCAGAAGCTCTCCAAAAACACAAAGCGGAAGGATTGTGCTTTCGCTGCCTGGCCAAATACAGCCTAGGGCACAAATGCAACCCCCCACAGTTTATGATGATAGTTGATAACCAGGAGACTTACCCACCGATGCAATGGTTGTTCTTGAAGACGATACAACCCAGACGGACGCGACCACACCGGCTCAATTTTTCTCCCTATCCACCGCCGCCTTCTATGGGTTATCTTCACCCCAGGCCCTCTGCGTCACGGGCTACATTAACAATGCAGCACTCATAATATCATACAGCCACGTATTGTCGCCACGTTGCAACTTCCCCATGATGCAATTACGCCCTTTCCCATTATGGTGGGCAACGACGACAACATACACTGTCATGGTTTCTGCCCCGACGTACCCATCTCCCTCCAAAACGCCAAATTTTCGATTCCTTTTTGTGTTACAGGTTGAAGGGACCGACATCATACTAGGGTTGGCATAGTTAAGCACTCTGGGGCCCATCTTAGCTGATTTCTCTATCCCACAGATCACTTTCAAAGTTGGGCCTACTTCAATCACACTCACAGGAGAGCCCATCTCCCACGCTGCAACCCCCACTAATGTCTACCATATGATACAAAAGTAGAGCGTCGCCGCCCTTCATGCACTATACTTTAATTTCGAGACACACAACCCAGAAACACCCCCCATACAACCACCCCACGAGAACCCTATTATCGCCGATCTCATTCACCAATATGCCCGCATTTTTGAAGTTCCAAACCCACTCCCACCCCATCGCTCGCACGACCATCATATCCCCACCTTCTCCGGAGCCCAACCAGTCAATATCAAGCCTTACAGATACCCCTATTATCAAAAGCAAATCACGACCACCCTTATCGCTGCTATGCTTAAAGAAGGAATCATCAAATCCAGCACCAGTCCTTACTCCTCTCCCATACTCTTGGTACGCAAGAAAGATGGCACCTGGCGGTTTTGTGTGGACTATCGCGACCTCAATTCCATCACCGTCAAGGATCGATTCCCAATCCCCACAGTGGACAAGCTTTTAGATGAACTACATCACGCCACCATTTTTTCCAAAATTGACTTACGTGCAGATTATCATCAAATACGAGTCGCTCCGGAAGATACTCACAAAACAGCTTTTTGCACAGTGGACGGACATTACGAATTCCTCGTAATGCCTTTTGGGCTTTCCAACGGACCCTCTACGTTCCAGTCCACCATGAACGACCTATTCCAGGATGCTTTACGACAATATGTACTCGTTTTCTTTGACGATATCCTTGTCTACAACTCATCTCTCGATCTACACTACCACCATCTAGCCCACGTTTTTGAAAAATTGGCTCAACACCAATTTCATGCAAAAATGTCCAAGTGTACGTTTGCTGTGGATAAAGTCACTTACCTGGGTCACGTGATCTCAGCAGGAGTTGTGCAAGCAGAACCTGACAAGCTAGAAGCTATTCAGAACTGGCCTGCTCCAACCAACTTAACCCAGTTACGTGGTTTTTTGGGTCTCACAGGTTACTACAGGCGGTTTGTCCCCAAATATGCCACCATTGCTTCTGGTTTAACAGATGTTCTTCACCAACCAAAATTTGCATGGACCACCGAGGCAGCAACCTCCTTCACCAAACTCAAGGAAGCTATGGCAACTCTGGCATCACTCACGCTTCCGAATTTTACACACCATTTTGATGTCACCACTGATGCCTCCAACATCGCCATTGGTGTTGTTTTATCCCAACGAGATCGACCAATTGCATTTTTAAGTAAACGCTTTTGCCCTCGTATGCAGGTTGCTTCAGCCTATGTCAGTGAACTTTTTGCCATCACTGAAGCGATCAAGAAATGGAGACAATACCTGATTAGTCAGAAGTTTTGTATTTTTACAGATCAAAGAAGTTTGAAACACCTATTGACACAAGTTGTTCAAACCCCAGAACAATACAAATGGGCCACGAAGTTGCTGGGTTACGATTTTGAGATCATTTATAAACTGGGCAAAGAAAACCTCGTGGCATATGCACTCAGCAGAATTGATCAGCCACAGCTCCTCACTCTCTCCTCCAGTAATCCCATTTGGCTTCAGGAGCTTCGTTTATTCTACACTACCACCGAAGGGAAGGCCCTTTGCCAAGCACTACTGACGAAAGCAACGGGTTTAGACACTTTCCATGCCCACGACGGCTTGCTATACCATCGCCAACGACTACACATACTAGCGAGCCAACTGAGCATTCACCAATCACTCCTTCATGAGTATCACTCCAGCCCCCTTGGCGGGCACTCCGGTGTCATTCCGACCATCAAACGTCTCGCAACCAATTTCTTATGGCCTAAGTTAAAAACATATGTCATCTTTTTTATCCTCAACTGTGTTGTATGCCAACAAGTCAAATCGCCAAAACACAAGCCGTATGGTCTGTTACAGCCACTTCCAATTCGCACCATGGTTTGGCAAGACATCTCAATGGATTTCATTACCCATCTGCCCCCATCAGCCGGTAAAACAGCCATCTGGGTCATCATTGACCGTTTCTCCAAAACAGCCCACTTTATTGCCTTACCAACTCATTTTGGCGTTGTTACATTAGCCTATCTCTTCCTCACAAACATCTATAAGCTGCATGGCATACCCAAAAGCATTGTGTCCGATCGTGACTCTCTCTTCCTTAGCTCCTTTTGGAAGGAGTTGTTTAAACAAATGGGCACCCAACTCCGTTACTCGACAGCGTACCACCCCCAATCCGATGGCCAAACAGAAGTAGTTAACCGATGCCTCCAAAACTACCTTCGGTCTTTCGTGAGTGAGGAACCTCGTTCGTGGACCAAATTCTTGTATCTTGCAGAATTTTGGTATAACTCATCCCACCACAGTGCCATAGGCATGACACCATTCCAAGCCTTATATGGTCGTGTCGTTCCAGATCTCCATCCTTCTCGTGCACAAGCCGCCAGTTCTCTAACCATTGAGGCTACATTCAAAGAACACGACCGCCTTCGTTCAGTCCTTAAAGCAAACCTCCAGCGAGCCCAACAACGCATGACATACTTGGCAAACTCTCACAGGATGGACAAGGAATTTGCTGTTGGGGAGATGGTCTATCTCCGTTTACGAGAATATCGCTAAAAAACAGTTCACTCACGTGACACAAAAAAACTCATGAAACGATACTATGGACCCTTCAAGATCTTGGAACGTATTGGTATGGTTGTCTACTGCCTCGACCTACCACCTGAAGCAAAAATTCATTATGTTTTCCATGTGTCCCTACTTAGACCTGCCCATGGGAACCCTACTCCTGTACCCCTCGCTAATACAATGCACGAGGATCTTTCATTCACCCCAAAAGCTATACTGAAACAGTGCCAAGAAGGCCCACTCACACAAGTGTTGGTCGAATGGGAAGGACCAACAGATATTGAAGCCACCTGGGAGTCTTTTGATGAATTGCGTCTTCGTTTTCCCGCATTTTGTGTTAACAACCCAGCTACGTGATCGCTCGAGGACGAGCTCATTGCAAAGGAGGAGGCAATTGATACAAGCCCAAGCAACAACAGTCCAACTGGAATCCAACACAGGCCCAAGAGGAAGATCCAAAAACCCACCAGATTCTTGGAATAAAAAAAAGAAAACAAGTGCAAAGGAAAAAGTCAAGAGTTGAACCAGTATTTCCGGTTTTTATGAGTAGTAGCTGTTTAATAGGTCACGTAGCTGCATGCATAAGGTCTCTGACCATTTCTAGAATTCAGTTAAGGTCTTAGGTTATTTAAAGCATTTGTAATTCCCTTTTGTCGGCATGAAATTATAAACTCAGAAAATTGCTCCATCCTCTATTTCTTTTCTCGGGAGATTTGCCTTCTCTAACAGGCTGCTATCACCTATCTAATTACTTTTGACTTAAAAGACATCGAACTAAGATCCATTATTCATAAAAGAAGTGTGAAACACTACTTTTCCCATTTTACCATTTCACTCCAAAGCACAAACCAAACTCTTGGATCACATAATCTACATTACCCACATCCAAATGGGTTTAAACCTCTCATTCCCAAAGCCCAAAGCCTTATGATACTTGATATTCGAGTCACGACCCCGAATTACGAAACTACTCGAAACAGGGTGTTACAGTTTCACACTAGAGTCAATCTTTGTCTACTTTTAAGAACTATTCAATGAACCATGTATTTCAAAAGTATTCTTTTATAGTTTTACTGTTTTATTATTGCTTTAAGTAGGTTTTTGTTTTTTTTTTTATAAATATAAAATAAATATTTGAATTATTGTGTATTTTTTTTTATAGTTTTAGTGTTCTATTATTGCTTCAAAATGTTTTACAACTATTCAATGAACCACGTATTTCAAAAGTATTCAATGAACCACGTCAATATCGATTTGTTCATAGCCACAAACCCATGTGTTATACAATCACATCAAAATGAAAGCAAACATGTTAGTTGAAGGCGATTTTTATCTAATTAAAACTTGTTTAAAAATAAATATCACTTGGACGTGTAAATTAGTTAGTTTGCTTAAAAATAGATATCTCATGGACCCATCAATTAATTCACAGTTTGAGAATTAGATAGAACTAAATGTATGATTGTCTTTTAATGAAGGGGCCAAACGTTAAATATTAGAGATAATCACAATTTTTATTTAATTAAAACTTGTTTAAAGATAGATATCAGTTGGACGTGTAAATCAGTTGGTTTGCTTTAAAATAGTTCACAATTTGAGAATTAGATAGAATTAAATGTATGGTTGTTTTTTAATGAAGGGACGAAAAGTGAAACATTACAGATAATCACAAAAGCTCAATGATATGTGGTTGAGATACTTTTAAAGTGGTTGAAGCCCACTGATATGTGGTTGATGTTCGCTTTCCATTAAATTCGACATCTCACGTTTGGTTTTGCTATTTTGGTACTCCCCTAGTCCTCTTTGGGTTTTGGAGTTGGTGAATGGTGATGTATATTCTTTACTATTTTTGTTTTTATTTATTAAATCAAAATAAACGCTAAAATTAAGTGAAAGACTTAACAGAAAATTTTAATGGACATGCCATAATAGAAGATAAATTAAAAGAAAACATAACAAATTATTTAATTTTTTTTAAGAGATTTTTCTTAAAAATTATTGGTTTTTTAAGAAATAGTGAAAGTCAGGTATTTAAATAAAAATATTTTTCTTTTATATTTTTATTACAACTAGTAAAAAAGCCCCGGCATTGTCCCTCGGATTTTTTTTTATTTATTTTATTATATTTTTGTATATTTTAAATTTTTTAATAGAAGGAATTAGAAAAGAGTAAGGTACTATTCGATATGAAAGAACAAATGGTTGATCCCTTCTTTTAGAAAAAAAAAAATAAAAAAAAATAACAACAATATGTAGCTACTAATAGCAACATACATGCATTAATCTACCTAGTGGATCAGTTTCAACGATTATAAGGCAATAGTTTAACATCAATCTTCACAGGAGAGAGAAGCTTAAGTAATTGTAAAAGAAAAAGAGTGAAACAGTAAAACATCAAAGATATCAAAAAACTAAATAAAACATTTTTGAAAATATGATGACCTTATAACAAAAAGATAAAAATTCTATCCTCTTGAGAGAGATAACCACCCACAAAATTAAAAGTACAGTGTCATAATATGCTAAAAAGATAAAAATTCCGACATGTGTATCCAACATGTATTCAACCATGTTTCATAGGTTTTCAAAGTACAGTGTTATAATATGCTAAATTTTCAAAATTAAAAATAAAATGTTGCATTGACAAAACCTAAATAAATTTTGATTGCATGCTGAAATGATGCTTCATGAGCATAACCAACTTGATCATGAGGGTTTCATGACGTGCACTTGAGATCTAGAAAGAGAAAAAAAAAGATATTGATATAGAAATAAAATTTAAGTTTCACTATATCCATCCCTAGGCACTTTTATCTCCACATTTTTTGTGATATGATTCAAGAAAAGGGAGGGCCTCATATGAAAAAAATAGACTAAAGAACTCATCCACTTTTATCTGTATAAGGGCATCTACAAGATATTGAACTCTATTGAGTTCAATGGATTATCACATCATCTATTAAATATCTATACAACATTACTCACAACTCATTAAACACTTATTTAATTCTAATCACCACTTTATCCCTTCTATTGAACCATTTAATGATCATTCATCTCCTCCATTCAACTTTACTTCATATCCTCACCTATACTCTATTCAACTCTTATTCAATCTTAGTCATCACTCTATTCAACTCTTATACTACTTGCATTGTGGATGCTCTAAGAGATAAAATAAATTTTAAGAAATTTTTATTAGCAAAAGTGATAAATTGAATTTTTTTAATTATTCTTTTAAATAATGCTACCGGAAATGTAGATTCTGCAGCCAATGTATAATCCTCAGAGATTGCAAAGACTCTCTCTGTGTGTGTGTGTGTGTCTATATATATATATATGTATATATATATATGTATATATATATATATATATATATATATATATATATATATATATATATATATATATAAGGATTTCAAGATTATTATAATATAATTTACTGGGAGAAATGTACAGTTTTAAGGGGTTTAAATGCAAGAAATAGAAATATACTTTTATTTATTTGTTTATTTACATCCTACTTTCATTTATTCCTAGTAAAAATACTTTAATATGAAAGAAAATAAGAAATACTAAAAGTAAAATGCTGTAGTAGAAAGAAAATAAAGTGGGTCATTTACAAAAGACTAACCAACCACTGAATCCCTAACTTCCAATGCTAAATATTTCCCAAAAGATGAACAATAGCAGTTACAATCATAATGTATATTTATTTGAATATGAAAATGATGAAATAGCATTATACTTTCATTGATTTGTTTTATATAGCATTCTACTTTCATATCTTCCTACTGTCACATATTAGGTTCCAATGTACGGAACAATTTTCAAAAAACTTTAACATCAAAATGTAAGAAAACAAAATCCAAAACATCCTTGAATTGTTTTAAATTATAGGAGAAATATAATACCCAACGGAGAAAAAATTCCAAAAGTTTTATGCAAAACTCTACCTTTGAATCCCTTTTCCAACAAAGAACCACATGGTCTTTACTATCATATTGGGAACCTTGGCATTTAGAAATAGGAGAGATATTGGCCTCAAATGTTTTCTCATTGTTAATATGAATAAAATGTGTATAATACAAAAACCAAAAGTTAGAAAATGTTAGATATTTAATAAATAATACAAAATTTAGACAAAAATCTCAACATTAGAAGATGTATCAGAAGAACCCAACATTCCACAAATACAGATCTGTTAACACAACTTAAGTTCCAAAAACCTTTTGAAAAAAAGTGAGAGTTACCTTTCTCTCACCCAAGTAGAGGATACAGAAAGCAAAAAACGCAACTCTTAATGAGAAATAATTCATAAGATTTGCATACTTAAACAAAAATATACAAACTTTCAATTACAACGTTCTTGAATGAAAACATATAAGTATGAAAGAGGATAACTAAATTAGTTGCATACATACATTTTATCCATCTGAGTTCAGGAATACCAAGTGAATGTTGATATGATTGGAGAACAAGAACAAGAAGCTAGCGATGTGAAACTTTTCGTTGACCGGTTGGGTAGCAATAAAGATACCCAAATAAAAGAAATAAAAGAAATAGTATGTTTTGAAGTTATTTACCAAAAATTGGTAAAACCTAACTTCAAATAAAGGAAATCAAACAAACTATAAACCAAAATTGAAGAATAGGGGCAGAGAAGGAATTTGTAACATTCACAATTTATGGGTATGTTCCTTTTAACCCCTATTTGTGAATTCTTTTCATTATTGGACCCTAGTCGAGTATGTTGGGTAAAGTCTATTAGTACGTTGAGCGTACTGGCTCAAAGAATGGACATGAAGACACCCACGTACGTTGGGCGTACGTGGGGGTACGCTGAGGTATGCTAAGTAGGGGAAAACCCTAATTTTTAGGGTTTGTGCCCTATTTAAGCATCTTATGATGCATTGGATGCATCTTATGGTTAGCCTCCACTTTCCAAACCCTAAGAACGAAACCCTAATCTTCATTGAGTGTTTGTGAGAATTTATGTGATTTTTGTGTGTTTTTGTGCCACTTGAGGGAAGTGAAGCTTGGTGGAAGGCTTTGGTGGACTTGGAGCTTGAAGATCCAAGATCTTCATCAACTTTGCAAGCTTTTTGAGTTATAAAGCTCCAAACTTGATGGTTCCTTGTGCTAGATCTAGTTTAGGGAATTATTTGTGAGCTTTTGGGTCCTTTAATCCTTGTTTGAGAGTATGGACTACTCCAACAGCTTTGGATGATAACTTGATGGGTTTAGCTCAACCATGCAAGGTTAATGTTCCTCTTAATGAAGTTAAGATGGTAGAATTGGACTTTGGGATGTTTTTAGCCATGCAAAGGATTAAAGTCTTCGACTTTATGGTTTAGGACCTTAATATAATGTAAGTTTGAGGATTAGATGTTAATTTATTAAGAGTTTAAGATTTTTGATCAAGAACTTGAATTCAGATCAGTACCGGGGCGTACTGTTGAGTATGTGGGGCATACTCTTGAGTATGATGAGCGTACTAGGTGCGAGCTCCATATACAAATCAATCATGTATATAGGGTGTACGAGCTTGGTACACCAAGCGTATGCTAATTAGTGGGTCGATGGAGTTGTGGGTTTGGTTTATTTGGGATTTGTTTTGATTGGGCTTGGACCCTTAACTTCTATGGATCATTTCGGGACTTTAGGCTATTGTTGGACATTGTGCCTTCTTGGATTGGGGCATACTGGGATTTGGGTTCCATTTAGGATTTTAGGCTTTTGGAGCTATTGGGTTGGGCCATGGCTATTGAGCCAAGTGACGAATTGGTAAAATGGTCTTTTACCCTAGAAGTTGGGCTGATGAATGAGATTCATAGATTTGGTTTATGGCCCAACTTATTAATTAGGTTTTATTTGATTATTTAGCGCGCGGATTTTTCGGATCGACAGTCTGAGCTTTTATCTAATATATTCGACAGCTTGAGGTGAGTTTTGTCATTGTGTTTGGCGGATCGAAGGTACCAATGCTAGTTGTATGTGTGAATCTTGCATGTATTGTATGTTTTATGTATACCATGTGGGGTCCTAATTCCAGACCAGGCCTGGTGAGTGTATTCCATGTTATTTGGCTTAGTGATTATTGTATGTGTTTATGTGCATATATGTATACCAGGCGGGGCCTGATGGATGTGATGAGGTAGGGGCCATTGTATGTTAGATATGTACGGTATGTGGTGTTTTGGGAACCCACTAAGCTTCGTGCTTATGGTTTTTAGTTTGTGTTTCAGTTACTTCTGGATCGAAAGGGAAGAGCTAGGGTTGATTGCATCACACACACCACATTTTTCCGTTTTTATGAAACGTTTTGGATGATTGTTTTATTATTATAAAAATGAATTTTTTGGTCTTAAATTTTGGGATGTTCCAGAATTATTGGTGAGTGGTTGTTTCAATCTACATAGTTATCCAAGCCATTAACAAGGCCGATCTAGGGTTCTATAGATGTTGTTATTGATAGTCTTGATGATGGTTGGTGTGAAGCATTCGTTACGAAAGAAACTGGACAAACTTGTCGATTAAAGTTTCTGTTGTTAAAAATACCGGGAAAAGTCATCAATCAAAGCATTCAATGGTCATTTGACTGTACAACAACCATTCCTAATATATAGTAAGTGTGCTACAGGGACCAAAATTACCAACCTTTATAACTTATGTGGCCAAAGTCTGAAACTCAAATACATGATCTGTGTAATAAGGGACGCAAAGGGTAAGATTTGAAAACTTATGTGACAAATGTCTAAAAGACATGAAATATGCTATTTCCGAAGGGTTTGTGAATATATATATATATATATATATATATATATATATATATATATATATATATATGTGTGTGTGTGTGTGTGTATTAATATATTAATAAGTAATTTTCAAGTTTTAACAGTACGTTTGTAAATTTGTTAAGCATATATATTTTTTCTTTGATAATTTTTTGTGTTTATTCACAAAATGCATTAAATTTATGAATTAACTGAAGTTAAATCATCTCAAATAATATTTTATGGTTCGCGAAAAACTTCTCTCTAGCTTCTGAAGTGTTTCATCAGATACGCATATCTAAATCTATTGAAATCATCAGTGAATATAATAAAGTATTTTTTACTACTTCTGGTCAGTGTCCTAAAATGCCCACATACATCAATATGTATGAATCCTAAAAAATTGGTAGCCCTTTCACCGATCCTGATAAAAGGAGCATTCATCCTCTTGCCACATAGACAAGATATGCATACATCAAAATACTCAGAGACCGTTTGTAACACCTTGTTTCAGGTATTTTTTTTATTTGGAAAATATTTTATGTTTTTTTAAATGTAAGGGAAGAATGTTTTGATTAAACTCATGATGTGTTTTATTATGGTTACGACACGGTTTTGCCACGTTGGACATGACACGACCAAGTGACGTGTGCGATGTGGTGCTGCTATTTTTGAAAAACCCTAATCTCAGGCTTTGGGCCCTATTTAAATATACTAACTCTTATGGCTTGTCTCTTTCACCATCCACCACCCTTCAAATATAAACCCTATCCCCTACCCATGTTTCCATTAAGATTTTGGTGTGTTCTTGAGACTTAGTGCCACTACGAGCGAAGTTGGAGAAGAAGAAGATGTTTTTGGTGCTTATGAAGCTAGATACAGAGTTATTCCGACATTTGGTATAGCCTTTTGGACCCTTGTAATACTTTAACTAATAAACTCTATTAATGTAGACTTCTAGATCTAGAACTTGGTGTGTTTTGGCCCATTTTATGATGTTTCCATAGAGCTTGGGGATACTCTAGGTCCAAAGATTGTATGAGTTGTTTTTTGGACTCATTTCCAGTAATAGTAATGCACGCTCAAACCCTTATTGAGCCATACATCAAATTTCTAACATTTTTGACTTATTTAGATATAGGGTTTAGGAAACATTGCATGAGGCTTCCATACGGATAAAGTTGGAAACTTTATCCATCAAGATAATTATTAAAAGTGTTCTGGAAAATTTGAACCCTTGGTTTAGGGATTAAGATATTAAAATCAGAATTTGTTAAGACGGTATGTTAAGGTCTTAAGCACGGTGCATGTGACCTTTTAGTTTTTTACCTATTTGCCTTTTGGTCAAAATCTGATGAACTCATATGTTGGACTAAGGATTGGCATGTGTTTAAATTAGGTGGTTCATATAGTTGATTTATTCAAGGATTCAAGTGTGTGATCTTTAGCTTAGTTCATATGATTTTTCACACTATAATACATGTGTCGTTATTGGATCTTTTGTGTGTAGGATGCTTGTGTAATGTTATCATAAGAGTATATGATTAGTTAGACTAGCGGAGTCTTACTTGATTGATAACTATATGATGTGTGTGTGTGTGTGTATATATATATATATATACACACACACACATACAAACATACACACACACAAACACACACACACACACACACACATATATATATGCTTTTGAATGGGACGTTACAAGTCGGTACCAGAGCCTCAATTTGAGAGATTTGGAATTACAAAAGTGGGTGTCCTAACTTAAACTAAGGCTTAAACAACTTTTCTAAAACTTTTGAAAAAGGAATTTTATAAAAGGAGAAAGATGTGATGTGTACAGTCAGTCGGAGCTCAAAAAGGAAAATGATTCCCAATATATCCATATTTATTTATTTTGGTTATGCGATTGATATTTATACATGCTAAAATATAGACTAAGGATTTGCTCAGGAATTGCATGTTAAATTGATTGCTTATGAGAGATGCCTTTGTTTGAGAGTTATGTTGAAGTTGATCCCTGATATGTTCGACACACTTGATTGCCATGTTTGATGATAAGTATGCAACAGTTAGTGGAGTTGGGCAACCCAAGGCTAGGACTAAGACTATTAACATGCATTGTATTGTTGAAGTTGAGGGAACGTTTTGTACTTGTTTATGCTAGGAGGTGGTCAAGGTTAGGTTCGCGGTGAACCTTTTATGCCATACGACGAAGGACTGGTGGGGTTTGGTGATTCAACATTTTCCACAACTGATTTGGATGCTTTGACATGGGAGCAATTCACTACCATGTCTAGGTAGGAGTATGTTCCTCCGATTGAGATGGAGTGTTTTGGCTCAAGAGTACATGGCTCTCAAACAGACCACTAAGATGGTGACGCATATCTCTAAGATGTTTATAGAGAGGGCATTGTTATGCCCTAAGTAAGTTGATAATGAGAAGATGAAGACGCCTTGGTATTTTGACATGTTGAGGATAGAGGTTCATGAGTTCATTCTTACTTATAGGTGCCATACACTTAGCTACATGGTGACAACATCCAGATTGAGGGAGCTAGAGTTAGAGAATCAACAAAGGAAGTGGAAGTCGGTGCCAACTCAGGCACCATCACCATTAGCTAAGAAAACCAAGGTTGTCGATACTATATCAAAGGGATAGAAATGCCAAAATCGTTATAACAAGTGTGGGAAGGAGAACAAGGGTCCATGTTGTGTGATTGTGTTCTAAAAGTGTAGACATGAGGGTCATTACATCATGGAATGTAAGTAGGAGGCCAAGGTGTATTATTATTGTGATCTGGTTGACGAAGGGAGTGGTGCATGATCCAACACTCGTGATATTGAGGCGAGGGCCAAGGAAAAAACTTTCCAACTCATAAAAAAAGTGGCGAGGGCAACGTCATATGTGGTCATCAGTGTAACACCCACGTTTCCTACTATATTAGTCATAGTCTGTAATCACTTTGGTCAACTATTGTAACCTTTATATAAATAAATAAGAAAGGATTATTCATTTATGTATGTGCTTATGTCTTTTATACGATATTTAATGCAAATTTTATAAGTATTTAATAATATAATAAAGAAGATTAAAGTATGCGTCAAAAATAAAAGATTATTTAGGACAAATAATCTTAACCTAGTTGTAGTATACTTAATAAGGATTCAGAAGATATAAGAAACGTTCAAATCTGACTTAGAACGAAGAAATTATGCTTCTTCAAAGTCCCACGATTAAACCAGCAAGGCTCTGCATATTATAAAAAGTCAAATTTTGATAAATCACTTTTTAGGCTAAGTGATCTAAAAGAAAGTCATAGTAGTCGTAAAACCAAGAGTATGCATATAGAAAATGTCTAATATTTAATTATAAGATAATTAAATGGAATCATCCTTATCGGATTTTGATATAATATATTTAATTAATGGTTTACTTTAAAGATAAATATAAATCCATAATTTATTAAAAGATTAATTAATTATTTAATTTAGATAATTAAAATTTAAACCTTGTATTTTTAAAAAGTTTTAAAATACACCCTATACATATGTATGAGATTATTAATGCTATATGTATCATAAAATGTCAGACGAATCAATAGTAGACCTCATTCACGAAGCCACACTCTAAGAGAGGTATAAACGACCTATAAAATGACCATTGAATGCGTGTCCTTTTCACCCACCGCTTCTTTGTGTAGTGGAGGGCTGTTAGCCGAATATGTATGATAGGACATAATCACATTAGAGGTATAATGTATAAAGTTTTAAAACCTTATATAAAATCCTACTCCAATTACTTTAGGAAAAATGTGAAATTGTATGCTAATCCATTAAAATCAACATCATTTCTTTGCTAGTTGTTAGTGGAGCATACGTGGCTAACCGTCACACTACTGTGGGACTATAAAGATAAAATGATGGCACGTAATCGAATTAATGTTGTAGATGGAGCGTATGTGATTTACCATCACGTCAATATGAGATCATAAAAGACCTCGAGCATGTCACATGGGTTTGCATGATTTTTCACATCTTGTTTGTGATCCTCGACATTTCAGTCACAAATCAAGGATCATAATAGGAGATTAAACATGCCAGTGAATAGTTCAATTATCACAAATGATCTAGGAATTTCATATTATATTGAAATTGGTAAAATTCTTTACCTACCTAAAATAAATTTAATTAGATTACGACATCCCTCTTCATAATTTCAAATTGTATTTATGGATCCTAGCCTTGAATATTAATTTGGGTTAAATTATTAAGGAAATGAATCAACTAACTAAAATCGTATTTCTTATTTTAAATTTTTGGAAATGGTGATCTTCATCCTCCTCCTCTAACTACTCACAACTTCACTCTCATGTCCATCCTCTGAAAGGATAAGTTTACTGGTCCAAGCTACATATATTGGTTGCGCAATTTGAAGATGACTTTGAGATATGAGAAGAAAGATTATGTTATAGAGAATCCAATCCCATAAATTGAGAAATAATATTCCACTCCTAAAGAATTGGCTGACTATGACCAGCATGTTGGTGATGCTACAAAGGTCTCTTTCATCATGATTGCAACTATGTTACATGAGCTCCAAAAGACCCATGAGACTACTGTCCCTATGAAATGAACCAGGATCTTTCTAAAATGTCTCTTAGGAAAGATAGAAAAGAGCTTTATGAAGTCATCTAGGCCCTTATGGCATGCAAATTAAAATATTAAGATTATGTGTGCGCTCATGTGCAGAAGATGCACACACATGTAGAAAGATTGGAAAAAGCTTAATGTGAAATTTGACTAGGAGCTTACAATTGACATGGTGCTCAACTCCTTGCCTAATAGTTATGATCAGTTCATTCTGAAATATCATTTGAACAATACTAAGACCACATTGATTGAGCTTCACAATCTATTGTAAACAGCTGAAGCAGGAATGAAGAAGACTCAATCTAGCAGTGTTGCTACTACCCCATTTGAGGCTATTCAACTAGGCAATGGAAAGAAGAGAAAGGCTCATTCCTAACCTAAGTGGAAAGGGAAAGCCCACATTAGAGAGTCCAGTGGGTCAAAGGGAAAGCTCAAGTTCGATGTCACTAATTTTGCCGACCCGAAAGAGGCCATGTGCTTTCATTGTGCCTAGAAAGGTCATTGGAAGAGAAAAATCCAAAGTACATGTAAGAAGTGAGAGAATCTAAAGGCAAGTGTCTGGATCTTCATTTGGTAGATACTCTACGAAAATCAAGAACACTTGTATTTTGATGTCTTGGGTCCTTAGTACGAGATGTGGTTTCCACATTTGTTCTGATATGCAACGACTAAAGGAAAATGAAGAAGTCGAGCATGGGAAGCTGAACATGGTCATGGGGAATAAGAGAAAGTTGGTTGTTACCAGGATTGGGACTTATGAGCCTGTGTTTGATAGTGTTAGGGTTTATTTAAATAATTGTTGTTATTCGCCATAAATAGAAAGAAACATAATTTCTTTTCATCCTTTATTTAGACTAGGATATCATTATGGTTTTGATAATAATGATGGTACAATTTGTATTTATCGTAATGGTGCATTTATTTTCAAAGATTATCCTTGTGATAATGTGTATGAAGTTATTGTTTGTTCGAATGAAATTGACAATAATGTTTACAATATTGATTATTTTAATATTGTAGACAAGGCATGCTTTTGGCATTGTTGTCTTTGGCACATCAACAAGAAACGCATCGCCCAACTTCAAAAGGATGGAATGTTGGAATCATTTGACCTAAAATAGATGATGAATACGAGTGTTGTTTGTTAGGCAAGATCACATAAGTCACCTTTTATTAGTACTTGTGAAAGATGTGAAGATTTGTTAGACCTTATCCATACGGATGTGTGTGGTCCTTTAATATCCGCCACAAGGGATGTGAATCGCTACTACGTCACGTTTACTGATGATTATAGCAGATATGGGTATATCTATTTAATCAAGCATAAATGTGAAAATTTTGAAAAGTTTAAAGAGTTTAAGCACAAAGTGGAGAATCAATTGGGCAAGAAGATAAAGATACTTCAGTCTGATAGAGGTGGAGAGTATCTTAGTATAGAGTTCAACGACTATATTAAGGAATGTGGAATTGTTTCACAATTGACACATACCAGGACAAAACTACTTAATAGTATGGATGAAAGGTCCAATCAAATCTTGGTAGACATGGTTCGTTCCATGATAATTCGAGCTTCCATCCCTATATCATTATGACGATATGCCTTAGAAACAACATCCTATATTCTAAGGTGTTGTTTGTTTTTTTGAAGACAAAAATGTCTGCATTCTGCGGACCACATCTACAAACCTCTACAGTAGAAGAGGTGGACCAAATGCCTGCAGTCTGCAATAAGAAGACTATTTATTTTTAACGTCTGTGGCTGTTGAAATAAATTGATTTTTCAAAATAAAAAATGCATTTTCAGCAAAAAAACACAAAAAAAAAAAAAAAAACCTGAAAGAAAGAAAAATTTCATGGTGGCCCATATTTTTTTTTGGTTTAGGTTAAAATAAGGTCTGAAGACCTTTGAAGATAGTGGCCATGTCTGCGTTAGGAAGACCTCGTGCATATGTTTTTTGATATATGCACTTCCGAAAAACAAACACTCTGCGAGGGCATATGTCTTCGCGACGCAGACAAAAGTGGTTACACAGACCTTCACAAAAAAAAAAAACAAAAAACAACCCCTAAATCTTTTTCCTACCAAGAAGGTTGTCAAAACACCTTGTGAGATGTTGATAGGGAAATCCACTTGCTCACACACAACAAGGTTTGGATTTATGAGGTTCTCGTTAGACACGAGACCTAAGATAAACAAGAACCCAGACCCGAGAGATATATTTTCATTGGCTATCAACAAAAGTCCTTTGGATACTTGTTCTATAGTCCTAGTGAGAATGTGGTCTTTTCATCTCAAAGGAGAGTCTTTTGCAAGAGAGGGCTTCAAGGCAAGGGTGGTTGTAAAGGGCTATACTCAAACCCAAGGGTTTGATTCTTATGAGACCTTTTCACCAGTTGCCAATATTAAGTCTGTTAGGGTTTGATTCTACATAAAACACATCCTTCAGCTTAATCGTCCTGCATTCAAAAGTGCCAATGTTTGTAATAACTCTTCCACTATTGTCATAAAAGGTTACCATTAGACCATCCTTTTCTGCAAAATTTGTTAAGAGGGACTTGTAACCGTTCAAGTGTTTAGAGCTTCCATTATCTAGGTACCAAGTTTGACCTAGATTTGGACTTGATCCTTTACCAGCATGAGAACCATTAGTGACATGAATTCCATCAAGGGAATCACTAACACGTGCCATGAGACCCTTAACATTCATCCCCTCATCTTCAAATGTCTCCTCATCATCCACCTATTCTTCATGATCCTCTTGTTTTGCAATGAAAGCCTTTGGAAGAGAGATGTTTTCCTTCTTTATATGAGCCACCAACTTCTTGTACAAAACTTCATAGTTCTCAGGACTTTGGGCTCGATCATTTACCAGCATGAGAACCTTTACCAGTATGATCCTTCATGACCTAGATTTGGACTTGATCCTTTACTAGCATGAGAACCATTACTGTCATGAATGCCATCAAGGGAATCACTGACACGTGACATGATACCCATAACATTTAACCCCTCATCTTCAAATGTCTCCTCATCATCCACCTATTCTTCATGATCCTCTTGTTTTGCAATGAAATCCTTTGGAAGAGAGATGTTTTCCTTCTTCATATGAGCCACCAATTTCTTGTACAAAACTTCATAGTTCTCAGGACTTTGGGCTTCTTTCCTCTCTTTGTAGTCGTTGGGAAATGATTAATGCTACCACAATTAACGCAATTACCTAAGTTTCTATTCTCAAAAGTGGATCTTCTTGCTGAACTGCTTCCCTTGAACTTAGCTCTTCTAACCCCGTTTGCTCTGCTTTCTTCGTAGCACTTTACGATAAGTGTAAAGTTGGCAATAAGCTCATCAGTGAGATCTTCATCACTTTCTTCACCTTGTTCTAAAATATATGAGTCGCTGATGGTCTTCCTTGCTTCCTTCGAGACACCCGGGCTACATTCTTTTCTTTGCTCGATTTCTTCATGATTTCCTTACGAAGATCTTTCGTCTCTTCATAATTTCACAGATTACCGAAGAAGAATTCAGATCCATGGTATCAATCTTGTCATCATTCTTAAGAGCATCAGTGTGATCTTCCCAACTTTTCCCAAGAGAATTGAGAAACTTCAGAACCAATTGTGATGAGTGCTTGACGATTCCAAGCCTGCTTATATCATTAAGGAAACAGTTAAACCTATTGAAGGTTTGGGTAAGAGACTCACCTTGTTGAGCAAAGAAATGCTCGTATCGCCGATTAAGATTATTGATTATCGTAGCTTGGACTTTCATAGTGCCTTCATAAGCCATTGTCAGCGTGTCCATCATCACTTGGTATTATTCACCATTCTATATAAGATGATACACATGGTATGGAAGAGAGTTTGCAATAGTAGCCTTAGATTTTACATCAAGATTGAGCAATCTCTTCTCATCGTCATCATAACTTATTTTTGGATTTTGCATCAGGGGGCAACGGGAGCGTTGTTGACCATGGGTTGGTACATAGGAACATAGGGACCTTTTTCAACAATATTTCTCATCTCATAGTCCATGGTTTCAAGAACCACCATGGCTTTGGTTTTTCACATGCCAAAGTTGTGTTCATCGAAGGGAGGAATTTTGTTGAGACCAAAGGGTTTGGAATTTCTTGAATTCGACATGATTACTTGAGTGTATCGAAAACCCAATCTGATACCAATTGAAAGTTTGTATCAATCGGATACACTTCATGCTCGTATCGCCGATTAAGATTATTGATTATCGTAGCTTGGACTTTCATAGTGCCTTCATACGCCACTATCAGCGTGTCCATCATCACTTGGTATTATTCACAATTCTATATAAGATGATACATATGGTATGGAAGAGAGTTTCCAATAGCAGCCTTAGATTTTACATCAAGATTGAGCAATCTCTTCTCATCGTTATCATAACTTATTTTTGGATTTTGCATCAGGGGGCAATGGGAGCGTTGTTGACCATGGGTTGGTACATAGGAATATAGGGACCTTTTTCAACAATATTTTTCATCTCATAGTCCATGGTTTCAAGAACCACCATGGCTTTGGTTTTTCACATGCCAAAGTTGTGTTCATCGAAGGGAGGAATTTTGTTGAGACCAAAGGGTTTGGAATTTCTTGAATTCGACATGATTACTTGAGTGTATCAAAAACCCAATCTGATACCAATTGAAAGTTTGTATCAATCTGATACACTTCATGCTCGTATCGCCGATTAAGATTATTGATTATTGTAGCTTGGACTTTCATAGTGCGTTCATAGGCCACTGTCAGCGTGTCTATCATCACTTGGTATTATTCACAATTATATATAAGATGATACACATGGTATGGAAGAGAGTTTCCAATAGCAGCCTTAGATTTTACATCAAGATTGAGCAGTCTCTTCTCATCGTCATTATAACTTATTTTTGGATTTTGCATCAGGGGGGCAACGGGAGCGTTGTTGACCATGGGTTGGTACATAGGAATATAGGGACCTTTTTCAACAATATTTCTCATCTCATAGTCCATGGTTTCAAGAACCACCATGGCTTTGGTTTTTCACATGGCGAAGTTGTGTTCATCGAAGGGAGGAATTTTGTTGAGACCAAAGGGTTTGGAATTTCTTGAATTCGACATGATTACTTGAGTGTATCAAAAACCCAATCTGATACCAATTGAAAGTTTGTATCAATCGGATACACTTCATGTATGAATAACAAATGTAAAACTAATCTAAGCAAAATAATTAACAAAACATAAATAACACAAAAGTTCTCCAAATTATTCATTCACCTAGAAAGAGTTTTGTCTTCACCAAGAAGACGGGTTTGTCACAAAGACAATTGACACAAATCCACGATCAGTTAATTAGGATCTCCTTAATGTTGTATATATACTAATCTATACATGTGCATCCCTTGATTGAAGGGATTGCATCTAATCTATACTAAGAACTGATCTTATCATAAAGATACCTGATTTGTGATCTATTATATACTTATCTATATCATTACCTAATATACAAATGATTACAATCAGATAACTAAACTGTAAGCTGATGCTGATAAGATTGATACACTGACAGTTTAGATGTAGTAGACGCTGACGTTGATCTATCAATGTGTCATGTGTTTGACTCAACAGATCATAAGGTGTGACCTTATAGAAATATTAAGGTTAATTTCTAAATATTTAAAGGTATAATTTCAAAAAAATAATAAATAATAAAAGAGATAAGGAATTTGAATTTCAAACCCTAATCGGATAGGATTTATCCATTCCATAAGCATCACACGCGGTCAAATCACAGACTCTCTTTTGTCATTATAGGTTAAATAAGGGTAACTGGCTTAACTTCCTTTACCTTACCCAATATTTCTCTTGATCATCTCCGGTCACCTTCAAAGGTAATTTCATTCTCTTATTTTCCTTTCGTTTTCCTCTTTTTCTAATCATGGGCAAGAAGGGCACCATTTCCTATGCCAACATTATTGTCCCTTCAGAAATATAACTTCATTGATCAGGAGATCTAGACCTATGATGAGGTTTGTTCCTTTGATGATGAATACATGCAGTCTCTCAAAGCAAGCATACCTTTTCCTTCTGACGTAATCTTAAGGTATTTCAAAGCTTCTATTCAGCCTGCTTTCATTTCTCCTTCCTGGGTATGCTTCCTTGAGTACCCCTTTTTATTTGGGTCTTAAATACCCTTTCTCGGAGATTCTTTCTGATTTCTTCCATGCAACCAAACTTTCGTATATTTAGGCTATACCTGTTATCTGGAGTATTTTACTTTTGATTGACTGAGTGAAACGTTCCCATAATCTAGACATAGGTCTTGCCGAGTAGACTTATGTTTATGATCTTTCTTCTTTTGGGAATTCTCATTTTTTGCTTAAAGTCAAAACAAACAAATCTCCTTTTATTTTGAAAACAAAGTGTTGAGAGAAGTTTTTAATAAAAGTTAGTAACTAGATAATATATTAAGGAATTTTACGTTAATCTCAATGGATCTTTGTTAGATGAAAATAATATTTAGATTGCAGAAATATAAGGAATGTAAATAGCAGCAAGTTTATATAATTAAGCATTAAAAAAAGTAGACACTTAGTTGAATCGTAACATGGTTTTCATCCAAACACAAGTTAGCATATGATGAACAATGTATGCGAAGAGAGACTCGGTTGAAGTATCAATAAGATAACTTTTGATATAGAGATGATAGATCGTGTATTGATAAGTTTAGAAATTGGTAAGTAAAAATGAAGTGGGATGCTCTATTTATAAAGTCCCAAAAGTTACACGAAAATAATAAACTATTACAAAGTATCTGACTTCGGTGACCCAGAAGAGTACACCGGATAATACTAAGAATACAAGCAAAGTCAATAAAAGTCGCACACCAGAGCCTTAAGAAATTCACATGATCTTTCAAAAGCAATCTTCATTTTTGGATACTTTTCAGCTTTCAGTTGGAACACTTGAGCAATCAAGAAAATATCTTCAGGATTCATAAATACAAAGTCTGCTTGTGATCTGATGTAATCACATCCTCTCTGGGAAAGAGTGTACTGAAAGAATTCACTCTTCATGAACTTCCTAGCCTTGTAGTTGTTCACCTCATTTGGTTTATCATTGGACTAGATGTTTTCAAATTTCCTATTGTGTTTGGCATGTACAAGATTCAGCTATTCAAACTCCATGGGGAGCCTTTGATCTTCGAGAATGGTGAGCTCAAAGGATTGAAATACTGGGAAGTATTTAGAGTTAGGAGAAATCCGAATGTCCCAATAGTCATCTGAAGGAGGTTCTGCATATGTTAGAATTCGAACATAGTTTGAGTCCAAGAGTATGCAGGTAGGAGTTACCCAATAATTGATCAGTGTTTCATCAAAAGTGGTATCAAACCCTTGTGCTCTCTAAATATCTTCTGCAAATTTCTCAGCTCTCTAATATTGTTTCTTCTGAATCGTGGTTGGGGAGTCAGCAGAGTAGATTGATGAAATGTTTTTGTCTAAGTTTTGCAGATGAGGAGGAGTTTGAGGCCGAGGAGAAGGATAAGGTGTTGACTACCGAGGAGAACCATGAGGAGTTGGGTCTTTGTTGTGATCTATAGAGGGTTGCTGCCGTGGAGGAGTGTTGGATTGATGAACCGAGGGAGTTTTTGAATTAGAAGTTTTTAAGGATGAAAGGGTTTCGATCCTTATTCCCTGGTTTGGAACACTTCCCCCTTTTGAGAAAGCATGCTCCATCTGCTCCTCAAACCAAGTTTTCAATTCGTCAAGCTTCTGAAAAGTAGTGTTGAACTGGGTTGCCATTTGAGGACTCACTTGCTTGTTGTTCGACATCTCAAGGTTGAAAAGTGTTTGATAAATCTCTTTTGTAAGATGAAGGATTTCATCAACACTTTCATTTGCAATAAGTAATCATCTCAACCCTTTGATTGTATCGTGAAGAATAGAGTAACCTTTTCATAAGGCATGTGAGTCTCACTGATGAGTTGTTGAGACTTAGTTTCTTGTTCTTGGGTGGCTTTCTGAAGTTCGATCTTTAAAAACTTGACTTCATCGATGAGATCAGTGGCCTTTTTGATGAACTCATGATGATTAAGAGTTCTTTGATTGTTAATTTGTCTAATCCGCATTTCAATACGTAGAAGTGTTCTCTCTGCAGTAATCTTCTCTCAGGTTTCCAAGGTTTGGATGCGATTGATCAGGGATTGTTGAGTTGAGTCTTTAGTTGTCTTCAAGGTTACAGAAGTGATTGCATCTAAAATTTGATCCACCTTAGACTGAAGATCAATGAATTATTTCCTTGACACAACCAAATTCTTCTTCTTCTTTTGTTTGGGCGTGGAGGTTGAATGTTGTGAGTAGCTAGATTCTTCATCGTACAGGATCATAATGAAATCTTCAGAAGGGATAAGTTGTTGAATCTCATCAAGATTATTATTATCATCTAAACCAAAGAAAGGTTCAACTGATTTGAATTGCGTTTTCTCCTTCATTGGAGTCATGCTCTTTTGTGTTGGTGGGAGGAGGCTTTGAATTACTAGCATAGACTTCTATAGCTTGAACCTTTTGTACTGTGTCTTCGATGTCTAACATCCATTTTTGAATTGTGAGGATATCATGCACCGTTTTAGCATTATTGAAGGCAGTGGCCCAATACTGAGCCACATGAAGAAGAGATTCTTCCTTCTGTTCTTGTTGAACTTCTTGTGATTTTCTGGCCTGAAAAGCCCTTTTGAAGGCTTCAAACTTTCTTAATCCTGATTCAGTTATTGCTCGATACCTAGACCATAAATAATCTGAGGTGTATCTATAAAATCGTTATCACACTGAGGTGTCCCTCAGGTCCATGAATCCTTGCACATTGGTGCTCATCATGTCTAGGCCTCTTGGATGTAATCGTGACGACACATGATTTCTAGAGTTGTGTCACACCCCCGAACCAGACGGCGAAAACATCCGAGGGCTGTTGTGACTCAATTAAATACCATCACAGTGAATATACATGAAACATAACATCATTCATCACCACGCATTGGAATAGTACAACTGGTAGTGTTTACATTTAGTACATTGTTTCAAAACATTAGATTCCCAAAAAGTAGATTGTTCGATACTAGTTAAACAAACAACAAGATATCACTGAGTACATTTTTTCCTTCGATTTACCTGTTACCTGAGAATACAAGCATTTTAAAAAACGTCAACATATGAAATGTTGGTGAGTTCATAAGTAATGTTTGAAATATAATGTTTTGTATTGTTTTGAAAACCATCAGAAAATCCGATATTTTTTGTAAAAAAAATATTGTATAAAAGTGTGAAGATCCGTAAGTATGCTTGTTTGTTTCTATAAATGTAATAAAAATTGTTATACTTGGTATGCATCTCGTACGTGTATGAATTGAAAACCCTAGGAAAACCCGATGTTTTCCTAACACTTTGAATTACGCGTTTTATATTTTGTTGTACCGTTGCGACGTGTGTATTTGATGATTCCAGGTGACATTGGATTAATTATGGATTGTGAATTGTTATAAACACGCATTAATGAAAACGACTAGTTTACAACTATACAAACGATTCCTTAGGTGTCGTCCGTATTATTCACTTAATCCAACCACCCCGACTTCTCATAGCCCCACAACCGAGGAGGAAAGAGGGTACGAAACCCCGATATTTCCATAAGTCGTCCAAGGCTATTGTGAATGCGAAGGGCCCTTGGCCCGACCCGTATTTGTGAATTCTCGACTTTACTAGCGGTACCAAAGGACCCTTGGGGCCCAACAGCACAAAAGCCATTGAAAGTCCTTTTACACGGAATTAGGTCATATAAGACCCAACAACATGTAAGCGAGTTTCCTTCGAGCCTAAAGATCATATCATTGGGCTAGCTAGGCCCAACAAGCACGATTTGAAACTTTCGGGCCCAAAGATGGTGTATCGACGTCTAGTGTATTCCCACGTGTGTATTGACTTCCTGAAATTTCCACGTGTGTATTGACGTATCGTCGTATTATTATTATTAGATTCGTTGTGGATTCGAGACCGAATCAATTCGTTTGGTAACGATTTTGGTGTTGAAGGTGTATTATATTTCGCCGGTAGTCGTGGTACTGGTATTTTATCATAACAGATTTATTATTTCAAAACACTAGAATTTTTCTTTTTGCAACCCCTTTCTTTTGGATAAATTACAATTTTGGCCCTTTGTATGATAGAATTTCCATTTTAGTCCTTAAACCATTTTTCTTGACACTATAGTATAAAAACTTATAGAAAAGACATTTTTAAGCTTAAATTTATTTGAACAACAGTTTTAGTCCCTCAAAATGAATTTTTCTCGGCTGAAACCTCAATTTTTCGCAATTTTTACACTTTTGGCCCACAATAGAAATTTTTTTCATCTTTGGTCCTTTTTATATGTGAAAAGCATTTTTAACCCTTGAAATGGACTTGGTATACTAATAGTCCCCTGTTTTATAGAAAAGTGCAGTTTCAGCCCCTCTAAATTAAAAATCTCGCAATTTGGGCTTTATTGGGCCGAAAAGTTCATTTTCGGCCCATTATGTTTAAAAATTCACATTTTAATCCTTCAAAAGAGTAAATTTTCAGAAAATACATTTTTGATTCTGTTTTGACTCATCTCAACCCTCAGAAATTGTATTTTGTCATTTTGGGCCCTTTAGTTTTATATTTTTAGCATTTTGAGCCCAAAAATGGGTTATAAGCCCAAAGAGGTTCATATTAACCAACTTGGTTATTTTTCTAGAATTGATTTGTATGAAATAATATAAGTTGCACTTATTTCATTCAACATATTGTAGATCTCGGTTTCTAAGCTCATTTTGACTAAATCCAACACCACAATCACATAGAACATATATATATATATATATATATATATATATATATATATATATATATATATATAAGCATGGAAATCACACAAAGCATACATATACTCATAGATCTACACATTTGCTTGTATTCTCCCCCCACAAAACTTATAAAAAACCGAAAAATAGGGGGTATGAAGCTCACCTTGAGTTGTAGTTTCGGTTTTGAAGAGGGAAAAGAAGAAAATTTCGATCCTAGCAAGTCTTCTTGGTAGATCTCGAGTTTAGTGACTTCTAAGGTGCATGATCACAAGTTGGAATAGATTTAGAAGAGATTTTGATGAAATGAAGTAGCTAGATCATGGATTAGTCATCAACTTACCTTAGATGATGTGTTTGTGGGAAAAACCTCCTTGAAAAGCTCTTGATTCTCAAAAATTTGATGAAGAAAGGTGAGGGTGTTCTTTGAGAGAGCTTGCTTAATAAAAATGGGATGAAGTGTGTGTGCTTGGGAGCTCTCGACCGAGAATCAAGAAGAGAAGAGAGAGTGCATGGAAATATGAGTAAGGCTTGGATGCATGATGAATAATAGCCTAGTTACCCACAATATAACAATGAGGTGGCTAGCATAAGTCAACCCTTCTTCTTGGGTTTGCCTTGGGCCGAGAATGGAGAGGGGAGAGAGGGGATTTTTGGGCTTTTTGCTCCAAGGCCTATATTATACTTAAGTTAGAGGATTGTTAGTCCTATAAAAATATAAATGTGATTTTAATGCTTTATTAGGCTTGCTTAGGTTAATTATGGTCCAAAATAATTCATAATATTTGATTTATTTCACTCTAGGCCCAATATGGCCCAAAATTGTGAAATAGTTGGAAGTGGGTCCAATTAGAGCCCATTTAAGGTTCTAAGCCCAAGATAGTCAAATTGGAAGTTTATTGGTCCATTGGGCCCAATAAGGAAGTCCTAGTCCAAAATGGACCTAAACAAGAACTTTTAGGGTTTCCAATTGCTTGTTGACTATTTTTAGTGCTTGTGTGAAGTGTTTGATTGAAAATTTGTTGTTATAGAGTAAGCATCATGCATGTTTTCATGTCCTAGATTCATAATTTTCACTTAAGTGTTGAAGTTACAAGGCACAAAATTTCTAATTGTGACATCATCCCCCCGTTAGAGGGAATTTCGTCCCGAAATTCTGTTTCAAAGCTAGATTTGAGAATGCTAGAATAGGTGAGGGTACTTTTGCTTCATTTGATCTTCGCATTCCCACGTGAAGTATGGCCCACGCTTCGCGTTCCATCGTACCTTCACGATCGGGATGCGACTTTGCTTAGTACGCTTCACCTCCCTATCCATGATTTCGACCGGTTCTTCAACGAACAGGAGATTCTCGTTGATTTCGATCTCATCAAGGGGAACGACGAGTGTTTCATCCGATAGACACTTCTTTAGATTATAGACATGGAACACGGGGTGTACGCCGTTTAGCTCTGCGGGTAGTTGCAGTTTATATGCCACTGGACCTATTCGGGCGACGATTTTGAAAGGTCCAATGTACCGTGGGTTCAGTTTTCCCCGTTTCCCGAAACGAATGACTCCTTTCCAAGGTGAGACTTTTAACAGTACTCGATCCCCGACCTGGAATTCTAAGGGCTTTCGCTGTTTATCGGTGTAGCTCTTTTGTCGGTCGCGCGATGCTTGTAATCGAGCTCTGATTTGAACGATCTTTTCCGTGGTTTCACGAATGATCTCCTATCCCGTTAGCGCCTTTTCCGATGCGAGTGTTTTTGCTAGCTGGGTGTCTCCCACCTCAGCCCAATATAACGGCGATCTACACTTACGTCCGTATAGTGCTTCGAAAGGAGCGACCTTGATGCTCGAGTGATAACTGTTATTATACGAAAACTCGACTAAAGGTAAGTGGGTATCCCAAGACTTCCCAAAGTCTATCACACATGCGCGAAGCATGTCTTCGAGCGTTTGGATGGTTCGTTCGCTTTGACCATGAATTTGTGGGTGGTAAGCGGTGCTCATGTTGAGATGGGTTCCGAGTGCTTTCTGGAGTGATTGCCAAAATCGTGAAGTGAACCTACTGTCCCTATCCGAAATGGTAGACACTGGTACTCCGTGAAGTCTCACGATTTCTCGAATGTATAAACGTGTCAATCTCTCCATCTTGTAGGATTCTTTTATTGGCAGGAAATGGGCAAATTTCGTCAGTCGGTCGACTATTACCCATATGGTATCTAGTCCATCCGACGTCTTCGGTAGCTTGGTCATGAAATCCATAGAAATCCCTTCCCATTTCCACTCAGGGATTACCGGTTGATGTAATAATCCTGAGGGCTTATGGTACTCCACCTTTACCTTAGCACAAGTAAGGCACTTACCAACATAGGTGGCAATCTCCGCCTTCATGTTAGGCCACCACTAGTGTTGTTTAATATCCAAATACCTCTTGTCTGAGCCGGGATGGATTGAGTATCGCGTCTTGTAAGCTTCATTCATGACTACCTCCCTAAATCCTCTGAGTTTAGGGACCCAAATACGTTTCATGAAGTAGTATACTCCATCCTCTTTTACCTCTAGATTCTTCTCCATTCCGCGTAGTGCTTCGCTTGCTCTGTTTTCCGTCTTCATGGCCTCCGACTGGGCTACCCCAATCTGAGTGGTTAAGTAGGATTGGATGGTTATTGAGAGAGTTTTCACACGATGATTAGAGTACTCCTTCCGGCTCAATGCATCAGCTACCACGTTGGCCTTGCCCGGGTGGTACTTGATTTCACACTCATAATCGTTTAATAATTCGACCCATCTTCGTTACCTCATATTCAGCTCTTTTTGATTCAAGATATGCTGGAGACTTTTGTGGTCCGTGAAAATGGTGCACTTCGTACCATAAAGGTAATGCCTCCATATCTTCAGTGCAAAGAACACGGCTCCCAATTCCAGATCAAGGGTTGTATAATTCACTTCGTGCGTCTTTAGTTGGCGGGATGCGTAGGCTATCACACTTCCACGCTGCATGAGAACGCAACCTAAACCCTGATTTCATGCTTCGCAGTAAACCACGAAATCTTTCGCTCCCTCCGGTAGAGACAGTACCAGGGCACTACAGAGAGCTTGTTTCAGGGTTCAGAATGCAACTTCTTGTTTTTCTGTCCATTTGAATGGCACACCCTTTTGTGTAAGTGAGGTAACTGGTTTGGCGATCTTGGAGAAGTCTTGAATGAATCTCCTATAGTAGCCTGTTAGACCTAAAAATTGGCGGATTTCCGTGGGTGTTGTCGGGACTGCCCATCCTTCGACAGATTTGACCTTAGAGGGATCCACATGAATTCCATCTTGGCTAACAACATGACCTAGGAAATTCACACTACGGAGCCAAAACTCACACTTGGAGAGTTTTTCGTACAGCTTTTCCGATCGCAGAGTTTCTAGAATTTGTCGGAGATGTTGACCATGCTCTTCCTTGCTTCGGGAATAGACGAGAATGTCATCAATGAAGACAATGACAAAGTTGTCGAGGAATGGTCGACAGATTCGGTTCATTAAATCCATAAATGCAGAAGGGGAATTTGTTAGACCAAAGGGCATTACAACAAATTCATAACGTCCGTAACGAGTTCGGAAAGCAGTTTTTGGAATATCCTCTTCCCGAACCTTGAGTTGATGGTATCCGGACTGTAGATCTATCTTAGAAAAGTAACTAGCTCCTTGGAGCTGGTCAAATAGATCATCGATTCGTGGGAGTGGATAGCGGTTTTTGACAGTGAGTCTCTCTGTAATCGATGCACATCCTAAAAGATCCGTCCTTCTTTTTGACAAATAGGACCGGAGCTCCCCATGGCGAGTAACTAGGTCGGATGAATCCTTTGCCCAAGACTTCGCTGAGTTGACTGGACAATTCCTGCATTTCTGCAGGAGCTAGCCGGTAGGGCGATTTAGCGAGAGGGGTTGCCCCTAGAATGAGGTGAATTCGGAACTCAACTTGTCTCTCTGGGGGTACTCCAGGAAGATCTTCAGGAAATACATCTGGAAATTCACGTGCTACTGGAATATCCCGAATGTTAGTCTCTTCCTTGGTTTTATCCACTATGTGAGCCATAAATGTCAAATCTTTCTTTCGTAGATGTTTCTGTGCTTGGACGCACGAGATGATGTGGAGGTTTGTGCTAGGTTTATCTCCGTAAATAACTAGGGTTTCGTGACTAAGAGGATGAAGGCGAACGGCCTTCTCGTGACACATAATTTCAGCATGGTGGGGGCTTAACCAGTCCATGCCAATAATCACATCGAAACTCCTAATGGAAACAGGCATCAAGTCTATTTGAAAGACGTGTTGATTTAGAGTTAGGGTACATCCGATGTAGATTTCCCCAGTGGATTCGGTTTTCCCATTGGCCATTTCCACCGTAAAGGTTTCATTGAGCTTCTGGGGTTGTTGTCTTAAGAAATGCTTAAACTTATTGCTCACAAAACTTCGCTCCGCTCCGGTGTCAAATAGGATGTATGCATATGTGTAGTTTAGGGGAAACGTACCGGTAACAACGGCGGGATCCTGAATTGCTTCCCCCTGACCCATAGTCAGCACTCTTCCGGTTCCTCCATTTTCGGGATTGTTGTTGTTAGGGCAGTTTCGACGGAAATGCCCAGTCCTTCCACAACCATAGCAAGTGTGGCTAGGTCCGACATTGTTTCCGCCAGCGTTGGTGTTGTTTTTGTTACGGTTGTTGTTGTTGTTGTTGTTGTTGTTGCCTCCCTGTTGTTGATTCTGAAGAGGGTAAGCCCTGCAGTACCTTGCAGTGTGTCCCTTCTGATTGCAACTGGTGCACTGTATCTCCTTGAATTCTCTATTGTGATGGAATCCACATTTGTTACACTTGGGAAGATTATCGGAAGCATTTGGAGCAGCTGAGGCTGGAGCATGTGGTGTAGCTGGAACTTGCGAGGTGGCAACATTGATCGCCACTGTCTGCTGCTTCTTAGAAGTCTTGGAGCCTTGATGCCCCTTTTATTTTGTTGTTCTTCCTCTTCTTTTCATCACTTTCCTTCTTCGCCTTAGTCTCCGTTGGCTTGTCACCGTTGTTGTTGTTGTGGTCATACAGCTTCTTCGCCAATCTCTTAGCACTGTTGAAAGTTTCGGGATCTGCAGCTATCACGTTTCCTTGGATCAGAGAGGTTAGTCCCCAAATGAATTGCTCGATCTTCTTTCCTCCCGAGGTGATCATGCCCGGACATAACAGAGATAGTTCACTAAATCTTGCTATGTAGGCATCGATATCAACATTATGTATAGTGAGGTTCCACAGTTATTATTCCATTTTCTGAATCTCACCATGAGGGCAGTACTCAGCCATCAGCATTTCTTTCATTTCTATCCACGACATGGAGTTGGCTACAGGAAGTGTCATGGCTTCCACGTGTCCGTTCCACCAGGTGAGCGCTTGATCGACAAAAGTGCAGGCTGCAAACTTCACCTTCATCCCCTCGAGACAATCGCATATCTCGAATACCGATTCCACCTTCTCGATCCATCGCTTCAGGGTGATCACCCCTCCAGTACTGTTAAAGGTTCGTGGTTTGGCATTTGCAAAGTCCTTGTAGGTACACGTTTTGGTGGGTCCTTGATTCATTCCGTTGTTCGAACTTCCGACCCCTTGCCCGTTGCCTCCTCCGTTGTTCCCTTGGTGAATTTGTGCCATAGCTGCGGTGACCGCAACAGATACAGCCGCCTAGAATGCAGTGGAGTCAGCTTCGGGTGGGGTTGGTCCAGGGTTTCTGCGAGTGGGTCGGTGAGGCATCTTTCTGTCATGAAACGGAAAGATGTTGAATGTACGTGGTTTCTATGAGGTTGTGATCCTACTAACTAGGTGCGTGCTACGAACTTAAACACTTCTACCATTTAGCATACAATCATAGATTCTACACACATAGCAATTTGTAATGTCATAATAAAACACGCAAAAGTTCATTAATATTATCTGCATTTGATACATGAAAATTTTGCTCGCGAGAGCATACATGAGTGACACTAGTTTGACAGCATAACGGCTCTATGAGTAGTGTAGTCACTTAAACATAGAGTCGAGGTACATAGCATAGTTCCTAATGATCTAGAAAGATAAGTCTACCCCTAACCGCGATGAGATGTGTCCTAATATAGCGGCAGAATCATATGTCGAAGTGTTGGGCCAACAACTGATCCATCTCAGTCATGTCTTCAATGACCTCATCCCTCTCAAGCTCTGCTTGCACTACACGTGCTTCCATGGCGAATAGTTGTTGCCGCAGAGCGGCAATCTCAGCTTCTAGAGAGCGATTCTCCCTTGTGGGGTTCACTGGTGGGGCGGGGTGATCCTGCTACACTTCGCTAACAGGGGATGCAGAGTGATCTTTGCCCGGGTCTTGTTCTTCCTCCATGTCATCATCGGTCTCCTCGAACTCGTAGTCGGTGTCCATGTACTCGTCAGGTCCGACGTCGTGGGGTCCCTCTTGATTCCCTTCTGATTCATCTTCAAGCATCTCGTGTGCTACTAGGACTTGATGAAACTGAATGCCCTGCTGCTCTCCTTCCATGTAGACTGGGAGAAGGTATACGAATAAACTATCATTATCCAATGACCCTACCACTATTGCATAGGCTAAACAGATATTCTCTTTTTGGTGCTAAAGGGGTATAGTTTTTGGGTTCCCTAGCTATCACGATCTCATCAGAACGTGTGTTAGTTATACTTTGGAGAGAATGTAGTTGATCAGGCTACGTCCACTCCTTGGTACCACTAAGAACAGTCCTGAATTAACCAGGATACTAGCATTATCTTGTTTGGTTCGGCATTATATTCTTATTCCTAATGCAAGCAAGGGTGGTTTATTGTTGTGTTTTACTTGTTTTGTTCAGAGTTGTGTTAGTCCCTCTTTTGGTTTATAGTTGCATATCAATGTGTGGTTAGATATGCTAGTTCACTATAAACAAAGCTCTGATACCAACCTGTCACAACCCCGAACCAGACGGCAGAAACGTCCAAGGGCTGTTGTGACTCAATTGAATACCATCACAGTGAATATACATGAAACATAACATCATTCATCACCATGCATTGGAATAGTACAACTGGTAGTGTTTACATTTAGTACATTGTTTCAAAACATTACATTCCCAAAAAGTAGATTGTTCGATACTAGTTAAACAAACAACAAGATATCACTGGGTACATTTTTCCCTTCGATTTACCTTACCTGAGAATACAAGCATTTTCAAAAGCGTCAACATATGAAATGTTGGTGAGTTCATAAGTAATGTTTGAAATATAATGTTTTGTATTGTTTGAAAACTGTCAGAAAATCCGATATTTTCTGTAAAAAAAATATTGTATAAAAGTGTGAAGATCCGTAAGTATGCTTGTTTGTTTCTATAAATGTAATAAATATTGTTATACTTGGTATGCATCTCGTACGTGTATGAATTGAAAACCCTAGGAAAACCCGATGTTTTCCTAACACTTTGAATTACGCGTTTTATTTTTTGTTGTACCGTTGCGACGTGTGTATTTGATGATTCCAGGTGACATTGGATTAATTATGGATTGTGAATTGTTGTAAACACGCATTAATGAAAACGACTAGTTTACAACTATACAAACGATTCCTTAGGTGTCATCCATATTATTCACTTAATCCAACCACCCAACTTCTCATAGCCCCACAACCGAGGAGGAAAGAGGGTACGAAACCCCGATATTTCCATAAGTCGTTCAAGGCTATTGTGAATACGAAGGGCCCTTGGCCCGACCCGCATTTGTGAATTCTCGACTTTACTAGTGGTACCAAAGGACCCTTGGGGCCCAACAGCACAAAAGCCATTGAAAGTCCTTTTACACGGAATTAGGTCATATAAGACCCAACAACATGTAAGCGAGTTTCCTTCGAGCCTAAAGATCATATCATTGGGCTAGCTAGGCCCAACAAGCACGATTTGAAACTTTCGGACCCAAAGATGGTGTATCGACGTCTGGTGTATTCCCATGTGTGTATTGACTTCCCGAAATTTCCACTTGTGTATTGACGTATCGTCGTATTATTATTATTGGATTCGTTGTGGATTCGAGACCGAATCAATTCGTTTGGTAACGATTTTGGTGTTGAAGGTGTATTATATTTCGCCGGTAGTCGTGGTACTGGTATTTTATCATAACAGATTTATTATTTCGAAACACTGGAATTTTTCTTTTTGCAACCCCTTTCTTTTGGATAAATTACAATTTTGGCCCTTTGTATGATAGAATTTCCATTTTAGTCCTTAAACCATTTTTCTTAACACTATAGTATCAAAACTTATAGAAAAGACATTTTTCAGCTCAAATTTATTTGAACAACAGTTTTAGTCCCTCAAAATGAATTTTTCTAGGCTGAAATCTCAATTTTTCGCAAGTTTTACACTTTTGGCCCACAATAGAAATTTTTTGCATCTTTGGTCCTTTTTATATGTGAAAAGCATTTTTAACCCTTG
Organism: Lactuca saligna; assembly: GCF_052625555.1. Lineage (NCBI taxonomy): Eukaryota > Viridiplantae > Streptophyta > Magnoliopsida > Asterales > Asteraceae > Lactuca > Lactuca saligna. Next base: position 174,736,087 of record NC_136421.1, on the reverse strand, counting down.
AAATGGACTTGGTACACTAATAGTCCCCTATTTTATAGAAAAGTGCAGTTTCAGCCCCTCTAAATTAAAAATCTCGCAATTTGGGCTTTATTGGGCCGAAAAGTTCATTTTCGGCCCATTATGTTTAAAAATTCACATTTTAATCCTTCAAAAGAGTAAATTTTCAGAAAATACATTTTTGAATCTGTTTTGACTCATCTCAACCCTTAGAAATTGTATTTTATCATTTTGGGCCCTTTAGTTTTATATTTTTAGCATTTTGAGCCAAAAAATGGGTTATAAGCCCAAAGAGGTTCATATTAACCAACTTGGTTATTTTTCTAGAATTGATTTGTATGAAATAATATAAGTTGCACTTATTTCATTCAACATATTGTAGATCTCGGTTTCTAAGCTCATTTTGACTAAATCCAACACCACAATCACATAGAACATATATATATATATATATATATATATATATATATATATATATATATATATAAGCATGGAAATCACACAAAGCATACATATACTCATAGATCTACACATTTGCTTGTATTCTCCCCCCACAAAACTTATAAAAAACCGAAAAATAGGGGGTATGAAGCTCACCTTGAGTTGTAGTTTCGGTTTTGAAGAGGGAAAAGAAGAAAATTTCGATCCTAGCAAGTCTTCTTGGTAGATCTCGAGTTTAGTGAATTCTAAGGTGGATGATCACAAGTTGGAATAGATTTAGAAGAGATTTTGATGAACTGAAGTAGCTAGAACATGGAGTAGTCATCAACTTACCTTAGATGATGTGTTTGTGGGAAAAACCTCCTTGAAAAGCTCTTGATTCTCGAAAATTTGATGAAGAAAGGTGAGGGTGTTCTTTGAGAGAGCTTGCTTAATAAAAATGGGATGAAGTGTGTGTGCTTGGGAGCTCTCGGCCGAGAATCAAGAAGAGAAGAAAGAGTGCATGGAAATATGAGTAAGGCTTGGATGCATGATGAATAATAGCCTAGTTACCCACAATATAACAATGAGGTGGCTAGCATAAGTCAACCCTTCTTCTTGGGTTTGCCTTGGGCCGAGAATGGAGAGGGGAGAGAGGGGATTTTTGGGCTTTTTGCTCCAAGGCCCATATTATACTTAAGTTAGAGGATTGTTAGTCCTATAAAAATATAAATGTGATTTTTATGCTTTATTAGGCTTGCTTAGGTTAATTATGGTCCAAAATAGTTCATAATATTTGATTTATTTCACTCTAGGCCCAATATGGCCCAAAATAGTGAAATAGTTGGAAGTGGGTCCAATTAGAGCCCATTTAAGGTTCTAAGCCCAAGATAGTCAAATTGGAAGTTTATTGGTCCATTGGGCCCAATAAGGAAGTCCTAGTCCAAAATGGACCTAAACAAGAGCTTCTAGGGTTTCCAATTGCTTGTTGACTATTTGTAGTGCTTGTGTGAAGTGTTGGATTGAAAATTTGTTGTTATAGAGTAAGCATCATGCATGTTTTCGTGTCCTAGATTCATAATTCTTACTTAAGTGTTGAAGTTACAAGGCACAAAATTTCTAATTGTGACAAGTTGCCTCGGTCTCCTTGGTCTAAAACCACGTTTGGCCTTTGCTCTTCTTTGGCTAGGATCTCTAATAAAGGACCATGCAGTGCAACTAGTGTTTGATGTATTTGTGTGACACGGAAGAAAATGGAGTTTAGCTCCTCAGGGGAAATAAAGTGCAAACATGAAGCCCTGGAGACATTAGGGCATGTATCGACATCCGGATCCAATTGGAAACGAAATTTGGTTTTGTATCCCTGTTCAGATGAAACTGATACAGTTTCTATCAGAGTGGTTACATTAGGTTGCTTTGGGAGTATCAACATGGACTCGAAAGGCTGGGGGAGAATTTTAAGAGACTCCAGCATCTGCCTTGCATCACTTTTGGCCATGGATATAGGTAAGCTTCAAAATTTTCTTCTAAACACGTCTTCAAAATTCGAAGGTTCATTCAAACTATTATCAACCATGTTAACTAGTGGATCACAAGCCTCGGATGGAGCAGGTTGAAACCTGATGAGTAGACTCCATAGTGGTGGCTTTTCTCTTCTTTGAAGTGCCTACACTCTTTGATTCAACATTTTCGGGTGTGCATTTGACAACTAGGGATTTGACCCTTTTTGTCTCGTGATACAGGTCTTGGACATTGGTAGGCTGAGGAGGCTTGGAGGGGTAGATCGGTATTGGGCAATATCGCTTTTATCCATAATATGGTCTGCAACCAGAAGAGTAGTGAGTCCAACAGATTGAAGAATATACTTGGGAAGACGTCAAGTAGGACTGAAAACATATTGGTCTTTAGAGGGATTGTACCTTTTGAGATCTCTTGCAGAGAAGAGAATGGTGTCAATACTAAGATAGAGGTTTGCATATTTCTGAAGATCGACCAAGCATAAGGACCAAAACCTTGTAGATGTGAGTTCCAACAATCCTTCCTTTAGGTTCCCTTTGCCGACATATTGGAGGAAATCCTCCTATAGAATGTTCCCATAGTTCATAGGGTTTCCTGTAAAGATGCTCCAAACAATTTCGAGTAATGGTTTACCCATTTTGTTTGTACCTCCAGTCCTTCAATACAGACACCTAATCACGTAATGACAAACGTATTGCCAAACAGCAGGAAATTTCCCGTTCTTAAATTCAACCATCCATTTGAGCATAGCTTGACACCCCATCTGGTATAAGATGGTGAAGATGTCGTTGGTGTTGGGAGAGTAGAACTCAGTTGATGATAGAACCCTTAAATTGATGGCTTGTAGAAAATTTTCCTAGGTTAGAACAACGAGGGAATCATCAATCAATCGGGGATGAATTTCTTGAGGTTTGTCTAAGGGCCTAAATGAAGAGAAGGCACAATTGAACAAGATAGATTGTGGAACTAATTCTGTGAAGTGGATGAGTGGGAAGAAACTTGATTATGATCTTGATAGAATCACTGTAGCTTTCATAAACGTCGAAAATGCCTCCGAAGTCATTTTCTACTATGGAAGGAGTGAGATCCTTGATCGTTGATCCAGATCTAGTCGGTTTAGTAGAGCAAGATGCCTTGGATTGTTCTTTGAGACTCCTGATTTCACAATTTTCGCTAAAAGTTTTTGAAGAACTTGCACGAAAAGAGTTTTTGCAAGAAGATGAAGAATGAGAAGATCTTCTATGAGAGTTTCAAAAGCGTAAAGCTTTCTTGGGGAAGAAGAGGGGTTTTTATACCTCTAGATTTCAAAATAATTAACATTCATTTAATAACAGCTGTAAAACCTTTGAGTTTTTATCTTTATCGATTTAAAACAAATTAAATCAAAAACATATTTTCTGGGAAAAGAGGGGAATTTAATGTTGTTGCAGGTACATGATAACGTGCCGTACACTCGTGGGGTGAAAATGTTTTCATCCGTTGAATAAAGTAGGGAAGTGGAACGGATGTGACCCCAATGGTTGCTTGATGGGATTGGTTAAGTAAAAGAGGGTTTTCAAAAAATATTTATTTTAAAGAAAATCAGCATGTTAATCCTTTAACCAAGAATAGGTCTGATTGTGAACAGTCTTTTGGAGAGTAACCGCTTTTCATGTGCAACAAATTGAATGGAGAAGAAATTTTCACATTCATTAAGTAGCACACAATGATATTTAATGCGTTTGAGGCAAGATGACTTCGGGTTGTTTGATGAGTCTACGGGAGATGACAATGAAGAGTAGCTTTATCACAAAGGTTAGAAATAGAAAAAATAAAGAGACCTGAGGAGTAAATAGATCATAAATGGTCTTCGGTAAATAGAGCATACCAAGGAGAAACTAATGAAGTATGTACCACATCAGTTATTCTAGAAAGGGAATAGGTAAGTAAAATGCTTCGAAATTTTGTTTATAAAAGAAAAGAAGCAATTTTAATCACACCCGAAGACTATGAGGTCTTCGGTCGTTACCCTTTCAGGAAGAATTGAGGGTCTGGATTCATCATTCCTAACTTTTCCAAAAATCCATTCAATTTTGTGGAATCAAGTGCCTTGGTGAAAACATCATCTATTTCCTCATGAGTCCGAATAAAAATTAGTTTAATGTTACCTTTGAGGATATGGTCCTTGATGAAGCGATATCGTTACTCTATGTATTTCGTGTTCGAGTGGTGAATAGTATTGTGTGAAATGGCTATTGCACTCTTGGAATCACAATAGATGAGAGCATCAACTGGCTGTGGCTAGAAATTCAGCCTCTGTGGTGGAGAAGGAAACACAATTTTGTTTCCTTAAGGACCAACTTACTAGTCTTCCACCCAGAAACTGACATCCTCCTGAGGTTCTCTTTCAATCAAGTATGCACCCTGCATGATCTGCATCAGAGAAAACCTACAGACTGAAGTCATTTCCTGCTGGATACCAGAAACCTAAGGCCTTACTCCTTTTGAGATACCTGAAGATCTGCTTGACTACGATCAAGTGGGATAATTTGGGATCGGCCTGGTATCTAGCATATAAACATGTGGTGAAGAATATATTAGGTCTACTTGTAGTGAGGTACATTAATGAACCAATCATTCCTCAGTATATCTTATGATCAACTGACTCTCCAGTAGGGACAATTAAGATCTTATACCCAAAGGACATGGGGACCTTTGCCGAGGAGCAATTATCTATTGAGAGTTTCTTTAAAAGTTCAGTTATATATTTTTCTTGATAGATGAAAATTCCTTGAGCAATTTGTTTGACCTGAAGACCTAGAAAGAAATTAATCTCTCTATTCATGCTCATTTGGAATTTGTTGGTCATGAGCTTGGCAAAATCATCCACCATTCCTTGATTTGTTAAGCCAAAAATGATATCATCCATATAGATTTGAACGAGCATCAAGTTTTTATCATTTACTCATCTGAAAAGAGTGGGATCTATCACACCTCGTTTGTAACCAGAGTTGACAAGGAACTTTGAAAGAGTCTCATACTAAGCTCTAGTTGCTTACTTTAAACCATAGACTGCCTTCTCCAGCTTATAAAAATTGTTAGGAAACTTTGAGCTTTCTAATCCTGAAGGTTGTTGCAGATACACTTCTTCTTTCAGCTTGCCATTAAAGAAAGCACTCTTCACATCTATTTGATGGACCTTGATTTTATTATGATCTATGTATGCTAGAAAAATACGGATGGCTTCCATCCTTGAAATTGGCATATATGTTTCATCATAGTCAACACCTTCTAGTTGAATGTACTCTTTTGCAACTAAACGAGCCTTGTTGCAAACCACTGCACCTGATTCATCTAATTTTTTCTTGTAAACCCATCTGGTTCCAGCTACAGTGTGGCCTTTAGGCTTCGGTACCAGCTTCCAAACCTGGTTTTTAAAACTCAGCCAATTCTTCTTGCATTGAAATAATCCAATCAGGCTCCATAAGAGCTTCTTTCGTGGTTCTGGATTTGATTGAAGACAGGAAAGATGCATAATGACAATGATTAGTTAAGTCTATAGAGGAACGATTTTGTATACCTACAGATGGATTCCCGATGATTTGGCCTGGTGGGTGATCTTTCGTCTATATATGTAGACGAGATTGTTGATGATCAACAGCTAACTTCAGAGGAGTCTGCGTGTCTGTTTGATGAAGGTTTTCCCCCGTCGGTTTGTGAGCATCCCGCAGATGAGTGTTGGACTGTTGGGATTGGTTATGCAGCTGAATCTAAAGGTTCCCTCTGAATTGATGATGGTTCCCCCTGAACCAATGATTGAATTACTATCCTTGGATCCTCTTCGTTATCAATATTTTCAACTTCTTCGTCCTATGAATCTTCAAAGATAGTTGATTGATTGGTCACTTTGTATACATGTACCACAACAACATCTTCAATTACTAGAACCTCGATGGTTGTGATTTCGAAAGGATTTGAGTTTTCCCCCCTCAACCAGCTAGGTGGAAGTATTGAATGAGGATCCTTCAGACACGATTGGTCTAGATACTTCTAAATGTTATTTTTGTGCTACCAGAGACACCAATATCTCTGATATATGTGAAACCTCTATGGGATCAAAGAACTCATCATAGTTAACAACCCATTTCCTACCTTCATCCAGTAAAAGTTAACCAATCCAATTCATATTAGTCTTACTTCATAATTTCTCCCACAATTATAACTGACTATGAACTTGTAGAATAATATGATTATTCATGGATTAAATATTTTAATATAGAACATAACAAGCATTAGTGTTATGATCATATCCCAGTACATCAAAACAATATATAATAGTTGTTGTTACAATGTTCCAATATCTAAATACTAAACAAAATCAAAATCTCATGTCAAGAACAGTAAAGTCTTATAGTTAAAGTGTGACCACTCATACTTATCTTAGAAGAAAGACTTTATTAATGGGTTCGACTAAGCTTAATTTGTGTGAATTATGTGAAAACTATCATCCCCATATTTTCCATTACTCTAGGTATAGTTAAATATCTTGGAGTATATGATTGGTGTTCTTCCGTGACATAGAGTCTCTTAGCTCGATTAAGTATACTCCCAAAGTCACAAATATTTATATGTGATCCTTGAATGGCAGAGATCAACATAGTTTTTCAATGAACTCATTCATCCAATCATATTAGATTTCAACTTCTAAAGTAATGTATTCTTATTTTGTAGTAGATTGTGTCATTTTGTTTTGATTGGACCTCATTCCAACTAAACTTACTCTTCATCCCACAATGAAGTCATAATCCAATTATAATTCAAATTACATATATTTTCTTAGAAATCAGAATCTTATGTAGCTTTTTACATGAAGATTTTATTCGAAACTAATTGCCTCATAAACATTCTCTCAGTTCTTCTAAAGTACTCCTAGAATGTTCCTATAGTCAACAGGTGACTTAACCATGTATCTAGTTTGTATATTATTATATGCTCATAGCATGATCATATACCAGGTCTAATGCATAATATGACATAAATGATGGATTCATTTGCCAAGAAAATCGAATATAAATCATTTCATCTATTTCAAACCTATGAGCTAGGTTCTCTTGAGGTTGGCTCAAAAACAGTATCGTGTGACAATATTAAGGTTCCTCTAAAGGAATCTTCTATCTTTATATCTTCCAAGATATTGTTAGTATATGCATAAGTATATAAAACTTTTAACATTCGTTTTACCTATCTCTAAAGATTTTACATTCCAAGAATGTATATTGTCCTTCCTAAGTCTTTCATTTTAGAAATACATTCTGAGTCAAAGTGAAAAAGGGTCTGGCATGGTCAGAATGTAGTTATTAATAATTATTTTCTCAACTACTTAGTAAAAATATCATTATAAATATTTTATATATGATTAAGATTTACATATTTCAAATAAACTATATTATTTGCCTTTAAGGATCCCTTTCTTGAAGTTGGAAATGTGAATGTTATTTATATAATAAAGATAACAATGTCAAAGATGAGTTTGATTTAAAACAAGTTTAAGTCAAAAGTATTTTTCATATAGAACTTGTTATTTATAAAATATTGATATTTACTTTGTAATTCTAATTGAGAGATCTAGTCTCATACAAGAATTTTAATCATTTCCGAATATGATGGTGATCATTATGAAAAATGATTTAAGTAAATAATCAATTATTCATAAATTAAACTGAGACATATATTTAGGCAAGCTTAATTAATATATATATATATATATATATATATATATATATATATATATCCAAAACAAACATTGTTTCATAATACAAGTGCATTAAGTTCCTAGCGTAATTAATAAACTAAACTCCGATAGTGTAGTTCCAACTTGATTGTGTTAAACTGGTTACTCTTCTGTAAATATCTACAATCCATTTACACATATTATATTAACATTCAAGTACCAAGTACCTAAGTGTTATATGAAAAGTATGAGTTCTATCTAATAGATACATGCAGTACTAGTCTCTACCAAACATTCTTTGTAGATAAGAGGAACATATCCTTTTCTAGTCTCCAAAAAGAAACAAGATCCATCTATATGGGCCTTATTGGATTTCTTGTGCTTAAAAGTGTTTAGTCCATAAAACATGGGTCTCCTAGATCATATAAGGTGATTCTTTTGGGCCTTATACCTTTCCTAGTTTGATGTTAGAAATATCTTTAGCATCACAGTGATGCCTTTACTAGGTATCATGTTCAGGCTTACTGCTTAAATCAAATAGTTTAAGACTAGGACCTTTAAGTGTATACAATTTCATATCTCTTATGATATTGTTTCTTAAAACATGAACCCATTTATTGAAGTTGTATCTAGTGAATGTTATTGTTTCATTAAGTCATTAAAGAAAATGGCAATTCATGGTAACGAGAATTGATTATTTAACTACAAAATTTGAACAAAATTCATTTAGTATTTTCAATATTTAATTTCTTTAGTAATTAATATCCTTTTAGTTTCCAAAATCATTAATTATCAAAGTAAAGGATCCAAGTTGCAAAACAAATAAATGGTTAGGTATCCTTATCTCATCCATTTAATTCAACCCGATAGATATCAATTATCAATTATATCTTACTATATAATTCCTAGATTTATAGGATCGCTAACAACAAATTTAATTAGACATGTTTGATCCCATCTATGCCTCATAGTTCTCTTACTTAGGTATCCTTTATCACAAAAGATTTTCGATTGAATGATCCAATTTGAAAAACATATGTAATCGGCCTATAACTTGGTTATAGAAATCGCGAAGACACCCCGACCATCAAAAGATAACACTAAGTGGTTAGGTATCCTTTATTCCACTAGTGCATACAAGAGATGTGTGAGTGTTCTTCAAAATGGATTGCATAGATTTGAGGTTTGTAAAAGGGTCTTTTATATGTTTTATAATTCTAGTTTTAAAAACATATGATATCATGGTTATTACATGCATATAATAAACTATGGTACCAATTTTCTAAAGAAAATAACATTTTAAAGGTTCTATATAAAAAACAGTTTTAAATGCAACATATGTGAAAAACTAATTTATCAACCACACATAATAAATGAAACAAATAAACAACACAAACATGCATAAAATATATGTGCATAAACATAACCAACAAATGACATTTTTTGTGAGCCAACATAAAAAATGCCAAGTCCATTTCTAGAGGGACATTTTAAAGGGACCAAAAATCTTCTTGTAATGTTGTTGTAGAAGCCCCCACTTGAGAAAACATCATTTGCTTGCAAAAGATTGGAAAAGCTTTTTTATAATAATATTTCAGCAATTGTCGCTAAACGACCAACAACCCTTTGTAAACAACATTAGCGACACTTTTCAGAAACTATCATTGAATATCATACACGCCTTTTAGACTTGAAAATTGCTCTTTGGTTTTCAAAAAATGGTTTCAACTTCATTTCTTGTTACATTTTTGTACAAATAAATTATTTCTAACAACTAATCTATTATTTACAAAAATAAACCAAAAAATTAATCAATTTAATTTATTACATACCATACGAATAAATAAATTATTACAATCATTTTATAATAAAGATACCAAACACAATAAACACAATGGTCATTGGATAGGTTATGAACATCATACATATCAACATACACAGTAAACAACCTTTGTTTTTTCTAAGACAACTTTAAATGACAAAAGATGCATGAAAAACTTTTATCACAAAAAATAACAATTATAAAGTTGTCATAGAAAATATGTATGAATTTGTTTTATACAAAACCAAGTTATTCATATTCCCCAAAAACTAAGATTTCAAAAAATCAAAAAATCAAACCAAACTTGCAAGGTAGCTCTTGATACCAATTGTTGGGTTTTTTTTTTTCAAAAACTAGTTTCAAAAACAAGAAATTTAGCAACAGAATACTTGATCATTTTTGAATAACATAAACAAGTTAAACCCACCAATGTTCTTTTTGAAAAGTTGTAGAAAGATTAAACACCAACCAAAGAAGAAGATTGAGAAAATTACAATCTTTGTAGTTCTTTGGATCCTTTTGGGAGACTTGGAAGTAAATGAAGAATGTAGAACTTGAGAGACACCAACAATGAATCAATTTAATGTAGAATGCTAGTTCTTTTGTATAAAACTCTTAAGACTCTTAAGCTTTATGTTCTTATCAAAATAAGAACATAAAGAGAGCATAAGCAAGAGTATGATCTTCAAGTCTTCAATTAAAACTAGAGAGAAACACACATACATACATAGTTATGATTTTTTTTTGCATAAGTAGTGAAAGAGATATGAAAGCCTCACTTTATATAGAAAATCTTTGGTCTATAAGTTCTTAACACTTTAAGAACCCATGCCCCTAAAGCCTACGTGTTCCCCATGCTTCAAGCCATGTTTTTGTTTTGAATAAATTAATCAAAAGACCAACACTACTTATTTTAATCATGTTGTCCATGCTTGTCTTTTTATGGGAGTGTTCTTTTCATTAAACAAATAAAGGGTCCATACTCTCTTTTGTATAGCCAAACTTTGATAACTATAAAGGCAAAATAAGAAAAATCCTTTTATATTTTATAAACCACGTTTATAAAATATAAACTTCAACTTTTTGGTAAATGAAAAAAGAATTTATCTAGTCCAAAATGTTGTGCGTGACTTATTAATTCATACAATATGAATTATATGTAATTTTACTTACTAATGAAAATTATTATTTTTTAAAAATAAATAATTTCCAATTTAATTATAAGAGTGTATTGAATATTTATTAAAATCAATTTCTAGTAAATAATCAATTATATCAAGTTGTTGTTAGTGTGACCCTTTAGTATCATATCTTAATTAGCAATATCATTTTAATATGATTCTTGAGCATGCTAGATCTTTCAAGTACGTAAACACCACTAATCGAATTCGACTCCAAGAAAATACGATCAACTCAGACTTGAAATTGATTTCGACTCCAATAATTATCAAGTTTGGCTGCCAATTCATGCTTCAATCCGATTCCTGATCTTAGTCAAAAACTCCAAGCAACTCGATTCGATTCCAAGCAATACATAGTTCTAACCCCCCCAAATTTCAACCCAAAATTTTTAATTAAAACTTTAAGTATTTATTTAGTTCACAACTACATGATCTTAGAACATTTATCAGAGTATCATTAAAGTTATCTAGTACACAAGTCCCCCATTGATGCAATGCAATCGAGCGATGCCCTTCCTTTAACATAAGAAAACCTGAAATATGTAAATTACAAATCGTAAGCACAAAGCATAGTGAGGTCCCCAAAATACCACACACAACACATCAAAAATAAACAACTATAGGTTATCAGCAACCATAGGGACAATCAGTAGTCCTAGTAGGCTAACAATACGCTCGGTGGGTTATTAGCAACCCTGGAGACTATCAGTAGTCTCAATCACATATAAATAGCATAACACAATAATAACATATAAACCCTACTCGTCATCATAGATACAACTATTCTACCACCCATGTTGTAACGACCCAAAATTCAAGACTAAAAATTTCTTTTAACCAAACATTACTTAAAGCAAATCATCAATGCAAAACATAAAGAGAGTATTAATTCCAAAACACATGATCGTTATCAGAGTAAAACATTCCCAGGCTGTCTAATCTATGGTGTGTGTCATTCGATCACCCCGAGCTCTTCCCTCCGCTACCAGAAGTAACTGAAACCAAAACTGAAAACTGTAAGCACAAACCTTAGTGAGTTCCCCACCCTACCACATACCATGTATAACCACACACTGCACATAGTGGGCCACGCCTGCTATTTTGGGCCTCACCCGCTACAACGGCCCCGCCTGGCTTCGAGCCCCTCTCGGATACAGATCTGTTTAACTTAGGCCTTGCCTGTCACTGGGCCCCGCCCGCTAAGATATAATAGCACATAAGCATATAACAACACATAAGCTAACATATACTCACAAATCGTATCATGAGGCCTCGCCTATCTTGTACCTCTCCCTTGTCCTGCTACTGATGAGTCATGGAACCCCGTCCACACCCTTACTGATAGTGAGATACGGGCCCAGCCCGCACTCACTCTCCCCCTAACTTGGGTCTCGCCCTTGTTCTGATGCTAACGAGATGTGGAACACCATCCACACTCTGCTATTGGTGAGATACGGGACCTCGCCCACACTCACCTCCCTACCAGGCACATACATATATCACACAGACAACAAGTATAAACTATCATATAAACCATTCCTTGGGCACCCACCCGCTATCATTGGACCACGTCCTGAATATCATACTAGCATACTGTGCCTAGGGCTAACCCCCGAGTCTTCCTACTCGTATCTACATGGGCTGGCATTGTGGCCTTAGACCCATTCACACAAAGGGAAACTCACATGCACTTGCTAAACTTGCTGATAACCCCTCTAACTACTGCCCGGCAACTCTCTGAACTCCTGCTCCACTAGCTCCCTGGGCTACCAATATCAATGTAACACTTAGTCCAACTATCCCCCAAAAGTCAACTAAGTCAACTATAGTCAACGAAAAAGTCCTGGTCAAGGTCAATCTTCCAGGTCAACCTTACTCGCCAAGTCTGCCTTCTGACTCGCCGAGTTCACCGATTTCCGAGTCCTGGCTTGCCCAACTCACTGAGTTCCCACTCAACTCAATTATCCTAGTCTTAACTCGAAGGGTTTGGGGTTTTGCAACTTGACTCGCTGAGTCCAAGAACAGACTCGCCGAGTCCAACGCAATCTTCATCAAACTCGCCGAGTTGTTCTTCCAACTCGCCGAGTCCACTCAAAGAAGTTGTCGAGTCCATTCCGATCTTCATACATGCAGAGAACTTTTGAGTCATGCATGGACTCCAAACTGTAGATCTGCCCTTCCCAAGCCTATTCCTCACGTAAAGCTGCAAACTTTACGTGTAGAGAAGGAGATCTAGGCTAAACACACCATAAACTAGGGTTTCAGGCAAGGAGGCTCTATAATCAACTCAAGGGCAGTTACTTTATGCTTCACCAGGCCAAAATGAGCATAGATCCAAAGTAGCAACCTCAGATCTGGCTTCTAACTCATATGAATATATAAACATGGCTTAAAAGCCCCAAAACTCGTAACTAGAATAGATCTAAATGAAGGAAAAAACTTAGTACCTTCAATAACTCTGAAAGGTTCCACAAGCTCTGGATCTAAGGCCAATCCTTGAAGCTTCAATGATTTCCCTCTTCCCTCTTCCTTGAAATCACCCAAAAATGGCCTAGAAGCTTGAAAAGTAGCAATGGGGCTTAGGGTTCGGTGTTCTGGGTTAGAGAGGCAGTAAAGGAACCTTAGGGAAGAGAATGAGATGCTTAAATAGGCTCCAAGTCTGGGATTTAGGGTTTTCCTTGCGCAGACCAGACTCGCCGAGTCCCCTTAGCCGACTCGCCCAGTCGGTCACTAACTCTTGGACCCGGATCCCGCTCGGACTCCGAGTTTCACACTGGACTCAGCGAGTTGACCCTTCTAACTTAGGGTTTTCTTTCCTTTTTGGCCTTCCTGACTATGGGTGTTACAACTCTCCCCCACTTAAACTAAACTTTGTCCTCGAAGTTTGCTATGGCCCACCACCTGCGATCTGCTTCCAATACCCTACAATTAATCCAACACCCACTGCCTACCTTCGTTGGCCTTTCGCCCGGTCCTCCTGAAGACCATTAATACTTGTGGATAATAATAATCTCGGGTCAACCCTGACCCTGAACATTCTGGAAACACAACTTACTCAACCGAAAATCCTTCTGGTACTGTCCGAGTACTGCAACTGAACCTATAGGGGTTCACCCCCTCTTTCCTTGTGTGTTTTCTTGCCTTCCAAAGGTGATGCTCCACAACCAACTATTTCCTTTGTCACTGTGAAGGTCCTATCCTTCACCAAATCCATTCCTCCCGCTACCTCCATTACGGGTCATTATCGCCAGTATCCACTGGGCATTTCTTTCTACTATACTTTGGTGTCCCCCATGATCCACTAACTGAATTCCACCTTAGACTGCTTACCAGCACTGCTACTGACTGAAAAGTTCTGTTATTCCTTATCTACCTTCCGGATGAATTGAGACCACCCTGGTCCATACCAATCTAACAATATCTGGATTACCGGCTCTCACCGGTCTCTAGTCCCAACACAACTCCTAGTCGCTCCCAACGACTTTCGTAGGCACTTCGACTACCTATAACTGCTCAATCTATTATGTCATTCAGGCACTACATTCTTGGGATCCTCAATCCCTTATCCGACACTACGGTCCCTACCAGGTCTCACCTGTGGTAATAAAAATCATGGGCCTCGCCCACGGGTCTCACCCGCCTCTATCCTTCTAGTCTCACTTGTCTAACCACTCTCGCACGAGCCTCGGCCACGGGTCTAGCCCAACCATACTACTCAGTGACCCTGCTCTCAGGTCTTACTTATACTGCTACTCTCATACGGGCCTCACCCACGTGTCTCACCCAACTACGTCCCAGAGCGGCCTCTCCTACGGTCTCACATTTCTAGGGCGATACATGCAACTCCATACTATTCTCATCCACTACCTATTCTTGATCCCTATCTGATCACTAGGAAATAAGGGCCTCGCCCCAACCCCGCTAACGAAGCTACTATGGAATGTTACGGCTTACCCGCAGTCTTACATCACCTTCCATCTCTGAATGTTGGTGCATGCTACGACTGTCTCGTAGTCTTACATCACCTTCCACCACTGACCGCTGATGGAGGAAGCTGCGGCTCTCCCGCCGCTCTACCATACTTTAACCGGGATTCCTAACCACGTACTAACCACCGAACGATGTACTACTTCTTTTCCTTCTCATAGATCGCGTACTCATTCTGGACCTGCGTGCTTTTACCCTTGAACACTCGGAGGATCCTCCCCTACTTCGATCCCGCTTACACCTCGTTGCTCAACGCTTGAAAATAAATCCCAATCCTTGCTACCATTCCATATTCAATCTGCTGAGGAACCCCAAGCTTACCATAGCTAGGGATCTAACCAGTCCATTTCTGAAACTATACAACTCCGAACTAGCGAGACATATCAAGTCCCTCCCAGTCATGCTACAGTTACTGCATCCTAAGTAACCTCCTCCAATAGATCATATCCCCTAACTACCATTCAAATATCCAAGGTATGCAGATGGCATATAACTCGATCACAATCAAGCCGCACAAAGTAAAATACTCATACCGATAATGATGCAGAACTATAACAATATAATCATGTACAAATAAAAGAACTGAAAATGGAAGTCGCATACCTGCGACGTCCGGTGCTGCTCGCATCTCCAGGGTAGTCATCTAAAAAGTCATGCCTCCTACCGCAGGCGCCTCCACGCGGCCTTGACGACCGTTTGTGATCCTCAAAGTTGCAGGGGCAGTTACCATTACCCGTTCTGCCGAAAACAAACTGGGTCACTAGGCCTTCTTGTGTCCCCGCTGGTTGCAGTGAAAACATATCAAATCGGATCCCTGTGTGGTGGTAGTAGTATAATCCTTGCTAAAATGACTAGTCCGACCATACTTGAAACAACCAGACTCACCACCGCTACCACTCCTGCACACTCCCCCGTGTGCCCTGCCACACTTCCCGCACTGGCTACGGTCCTGATAATCCCTCGGTCTCGAATCTGATCCCTTGGGCCTTTTTCCCGAACCCGAAAGTGTCTGAATATCATCCGGCTTCCTCTTCCGGATCTTCTCCAAATCAATCTCTCTCTAGCTCGTGCGATCATATCCTCCAACGTTTTGCAACTGGACCTGCTCACAAACTGCTTGATGCCATCCCTCAACATCTCATGGTATCGGGCCTTCTTCATCTCCTCATCTACGACATACTGCGGAACAAGAAGGGCAGTCTCCCTAAACTTGGCGGTGATATCCGCCACAGTCTCAATGGTCTGCGTTAAATCCTGAAACTCCTGTGCCAACTGCTACACCTCAATAATTGGCGAAAACTCCGCCCTGAACCTGGCTGAAAAATCACCCCATTTCATCGCGTCCAACGTGACATCATCACCCAAAGCATGACCAATCTCTTCCCACCAATCCCTCGCTCTGTCCTTCAGAAGACAGGAAGCGAGTCTGACCTTGTCCCCCTCGAGACACCGGCTCGTACGGAATGTGTTGGCAACATCAACCAACCATATGCTGCTAGTGATGGGGTCCCTAGCCCCATGATAATCTGGTGCCCCGCAAGCCCTAAACTCTCGAAATGTCGAAGTACACGCTCCCATCAAAGCCATCATCTCGGTACGGAAAGTTCCCAGCCTCTCATCCAAAATCTCCAATACACCCTCCTTGACTGTGCCAAAGATCATAGGAGTCTGGTCTATTATGTTGCGCGTAACCTCAACTAATATTAACTCCCTTGTTCGCTCCTCGAGCTGCTAGGCTCCTGAACCCGAGCCTGATCCCTCTCCAGCACCTGATCCTCCCACTGGTCTCTCTCGCAACGTCACCATGCTGAAAATATAACACAACCACTATCAGAACACTTATCACAACAATGAGACCAAACACACGCACTACCAGGTTCCCGGTCTTGTCTTGGCCTTTCCCGAATCGAGTACGGATCCTCTACTTTCAGTAGTACGGGCCCATACTACCTTCCACATCTATCCGTAATTTCCTCAAGAATTGCTTCGACTCCACCAGGTCCCTTTTCTACTACTACTGCTCCCAGCACTACCTCATCCTAGGCTTGCCCTAGGGAAACCTCTAACTCAAACCAAACCAGTCCTCAGCTGCTGAAGGACTCCTTGTGATGCCAATTACCCATTACCTGGATACCATCACATGTGACGAGGCTCATATAATCCTTCGAGTAAAAGACTCGTCCCTATAATGGTTGGACTCAAATGAGAGCTGCGTAATAGGGCCAAATCCATCACTCTGAGATTATTCAACCCTGATCACATGTGACGTGATGTATCCACCTAATGACTAACTCCCATCACTCGGAATCCCACAATGCACAAAGCAAACAACATTCAGACAAGGGGAAAAATATAACCATAACATACTCAAGCAATCAGAATATCATACCAAGAATTTGTACTAGCATGCAACACAAACTCATAATCTCAGGCATAACCTAAACAGGCTATCCTACTACTATCTAATCAGCACTATCACGCAACCCAAGGCACATAAAGCATCCTCCCTAGATCCTTAGTCCTAATCTAGCATGCTGTTCTATTAACTGATAATCATAACATAAACTTGTATGGGTATTTTGGGGTACTTACTTGAGCTCGGTTGATTGCATGCACCACACCCTTTTCTCTTATCAAAATTCTTTTCTTTCTGAATTCTTTTTGCTTTTCTAAAACTGTTTTCTTTATCAAAACCTTCTTTTTACAATCTGTCTTTTCATTTTGAAAACCTTTATACCAATTCCTCAGTTTGAGTTCAGACACACCCGAAAGCATGTCCGAATCCCTCTAACCAAGGCTCTGATACCAAATTATAACGACCCAAAATTATAACAACACATAAGCTAACATATACTCACAAATCCTGTCCTGAGGCCTCGCCTATCTTTATCCTCGCCCTTGTCTTGCTACTGATGAGTCATGGAACCCCGTCCACCCCCTTACTGATAGTGAGATACGGGCCTAACTGACACTCACTCTCTCCCTAACTTGGGCCTCACCCCTGTTCAGCTGCTAATGAGATGTGGAACACCATCCACACTCTGCTATTGGTGAGATATGGGACCTCGCCCACACTCACCTCCCTACTAGGCACATACATGTATCACACAGACAACAAGTATAAACTATCATATAAACCATTCCTTTGGCACACGTCCGCTATCATTGGACCTCGTTCTGAATATCATACTAGCATATTGTGCCTAGGGCTAACCCCCGGGTCTTCCTACTCATATCTACATGGGCTGGCATTATGACCTTAGACCCATTCATACAAAGGGAAACTCACCTGCACTTGCTGAACTTGCTAATAACCCCTTTAGCTGCTGCCCGACAACTCTCTGAACTCCTTCTCCACTAGCTCCCTGAGCTACCAATATCAATGCAACACTTAGTCCAGCTATCCCCCAAAATTCAACTAAGGTCAACGACAAAGTCCTGGTCAAGGTCAACCTTCCAGGTCAACCTTACTCACCGAGTCTGCCTGCTGACTCGCCGAGTTCACCGATTTCCAAGTCCTAGCCTGCCGAACTCACTGAGTCCCCACTCAACTCACTGATTCGAGTTTTAACTTGAAGGGTTTGGGGTTTCGCGACTTGAGTCACTGAGTCCAAGAACAGACTCGCCGAGTTCCTGCCCAACTTCATGTTACTCGCCAAGTCCACTTAAAGGACTCGTTGAGTCCATTCAGATCTTCATACATGCAGAGGACTTTTGAGTCATGCATGGACTCCAAACTGTAGATCTACCCTTCCCAAGCCTATTCCTCACGTAAAGTTGCAAACTTTACGTGTAGAGAAGGAGATCTAGGCTAAACACACCATAAACTATGGTTTAAGGTAAAGAGGCTCTATAATCAACTCAAGGGTTGTTACTTTATACTTCACCAGGCCAAAATGAGCATAGATCTGAAGTAGCAACCTTAGATCTGGCTTCTAACTCATATGAATATATAAACATGGCTTAAAAGCTCCAAAACTCATAACTAGAATAAATCTATATGAAGGAAATGACTTAGTACCTTCAATAACTCTGAAAGGTTCCACAAGCTTTGGATCTAAGGCCAATCCTTGAAGCTTCAATGATTTCCCTCTTCCCTCTTCCTTTAAATCGCCCAAAAATGGCTTAGAAGCTTGAAAAGTAACAATGGGGCTTAGGGTTCGGTGTTCTGGGTTAGAGAGGCAGTAAAGGAACCTTAGGGAAGAGAATGAGATGCTTAAATAGGCTCCAAGTCTGGGATTTAGGGTTTTCCTTGCTCAGACCAGACTCGCCGAGTCGCCTAGCCGAATCGCCGAGTCAGTCACTAACTCCTGAACCCGGATCCCGCTCGAACTCGCCGAGTTTCGCACTGGACTCGGCGAGTTGACCCCTCTGACTTACGATTTTCTTTCCTTCTTGGACTTCTTGACTTTGGGTGTTACACAGGCTCATAAAAACATGCAAGAGTCACAAAGACATCTAGCATCCTACATATATAGTTTAGTGAGCCGACATTGGTGCCTTCGACTCACGAGCATCGCGAGAAGGCTCACCAGAATCGAATAACCCTGTAACACTGCAACACGATCCCTTTTCTGCACTGCTTGCACTCGTAAATCCACTAATACCAGAACCAGATAAAATCTTGTTTAATAGCCCAACAGAAGTCAGTGGTCAACAGAAGTCAGTGGTCAACAGAAGTCAAACACAAAAGTCAAACTTCACCCTGAGTGTGCCTAACATACTCAGCTTGTACGCATGACATAATCACCATCCAGGGATGTGACTCTTCACTAGTATGTGCAGCGTACCTAATGGTACGCCCATTGTACTCAGCTAAAAGTCACTTTTCCATTAGCTGCTTAATCTCTTAATCCCTTTCATCCAACACTTAGATCTTGTCCCACAACATCATTCTAAGTCATAAAGTTTCAACCTTTATGACTTTCCATGTCTAGAAAAGGTCCAATAGCCAAAACCTTAACTTATTCATCCATTGAGACATCATGACACTTTCATGGAAGGAATATAAGGATCAAGATCACATTTTTATGGATCCTAATAGCTTCAGAATGGATAAAGTTTCCAATTTTATCCATTAGAATGGTCAAAACCACCAAGATCTAGCCTTTAAGTATCAAAGGGACCAAAAAGTGCATTTTTTTCAACGTAATCCATTAAGTCCAAGTCTCCAACCTTTAGATCTGAATCACAATGATGTTTAGATGGATAAAGTTTCCAACTTTATCCATAACAAGGTCACAAACTTTCAAGATCTAAAATTTATACACTAAAATGGCCAAAAGGTCATAATATCCAAAACTAGCTAAATCTAACAAATGCATCATCAAGATTCAAACTTTCTACCTCTAGAAGATAGATCAAGGTGAACATGGTCTGAATCTAAAAGCTCCAATGCAACCAACGCTTCTCCAAGGTGCACCATACATACTCCAAAGCACTCAAAACACATTCTTTTAGTGCACAAGGCTCAAACGAGGGTTAAGGTTTCATGGAAGTGTTGGATTAGTGTCTAAGTCCTTAACTATTTTGTTGTGTACTTGACCCGATGGTGCATGGTCCTTTTGGGTTACCATCACCAAAGCAACTTGATAGGATGAATTATGGAGAGAGAGAGAGGATTAATTATGATTTATTAATATATTATGAGAATAATATATTAAAGGAGAAATCATATTGTTTAATTAATATTAGTCAATAATTAATTAAGAATTAATTTTGTGGCTAAAAGATATTAATTAAATTTAAGGGACTAGAACTGTCAATTGTATGATAGTTAATATTGGGCTAATGGACTCCATATTATAGGGGTGGACAAATTCTATGGGGAAACCCATTAGAAATCATCCCAAGCCTCTAAGGAGGGAGTCCATGGGTTGCTTAGGGCCTAAGCAGTCAAATTAGGGTTTCCTTCTTACATAACACTAATAGCCTCACTATTTAAGGATCCCTAGAGCACCAAAAACGTGGCCAAGAGTTTCCTTAGGGTTTCCACATGTTTTTTGTGGCTCTTCTCTTCTCATTCTTCATCCTCTTGCTCTTGGTGTTTGTGAGCCATTAGAGGAGTGATACTTGTGCCTCTAAGCTTTCTTAAGCCATTACAAGGAGGATTTGAGATTGTTATTGCTACATAACAATCAAGGTATGATCTAAACCCTAATTCATATATTAATATCGATTATCATATGCTAGATCTAGGGTTTAAAGTCTTGGATGAATACATGTACAATAGAGAAACCTAGATCCACGCATTAGGGTTTGCATGAGCACATAGTATGTTCTTATGGCTAAAACCCATTAGTGGTATCAGAGCCTTGATTGGTTTCTATTGTATTGATACCTTGTTTATCTGTTCAAGCTTTGAAAATTGTTTTTTTGTGCCCCTGACTGATGAACTCGGCGAGTTCATAGAGGAACTCGGCGAGTTCGAGCGTCAGTAAGGGCAGATTTCAAGATTTCTTGCTGTTTTTCTTGAGGATACTTGCCTTAATTGTTTTGGGTCATTAATATTCAAATTTTGATATATATATATATATATATATATATATATATATATATATATATATATATATATATATATATATATATATATTTGAGTATATCCTTGACCAAAAAAAAGATAATTACCATTTGATTGAATGATATTTTCCTTATGTGATAATAATTGATTATTTGAATTAAATTGGTAAATTGTCTTGCAAGTAATATTGACTAGGTCAAATTTAGATAATCATTAACTTAATTATTTAATTTAAATTATTTTCTATTTGATCATTAATTTTTTGAAATGTTTCAAACCTTGCTCTCAATTTTTGGAATTTAAAAGTTGATTAATAGTTTAATTTAGAAATGTTAAATTCTAAAACCCTAGTATTGTTTTGAAAAGTTCAAATCACACCCTTATGGTTTTATTAATTAATTAATGTGTATAATTAAAAGAGATTTAATAAATCCATAAAGTTTTGGTTCACATTTGGTTAAATTAAAAGTATAATTTATTAAATTAGACCACCTAGTATTTTAAAAGTGTAAAATACACCCTATACTATATATAACATTAAAAGTCTAGTATTATATATATATATATATATATATATATATATATGTGTGTGTGTGTGTGTGTGTGTGTGTGTGTGTGTAAACAGTCAGTCTTACCGTTAGTAGGCCTCATTCACGAAGCTGGTCTATAAGGGGTGTTAAAGAAATTAGCTATAAAATGGCGATTGAATGGGTATCCACTCTTACCCACCGCACTCTTGACTAATAGAGGGTCGTTAGCCGAACGGGTAGGATAGGGCAAACCCTTTCCATTAAAAGTATAATCATGTATAAAGTAACTAAATGTTTATACAAAATTCCCAATCTTAGTTACTTTAGGCAAAAGTGAATTGATGCAATTCCATGAAATTACACTTTGTGCCCATGCAAAGATGTTAGTGAAGTGTGTGTGGTTAACCGGCACACTAAATGGTTATAAGCAAAGGTAGTAAAGGGTGACTCAATGTTTGTCATAGTTCGGTGGAGCGTGTGTGGTTAACCGGCACATCGAATAGGTGACTGTAACATTGTGGGCACCATGTAAGTTTGCATGGTTATTCACACCCTGTTTTGTGATCCTCGGCATCCCAGTCACAAATCGAGGGGCGTATCGAGATTTAAACATGCCATTGAAAAGTTCAGTGAATCTCAAAGGATCTAGGAGTTTTCAATACATTTAAAACTTAATCTCTTTTTCGTTTTTCATGGTGGAAAATTAGTGAATCATCATTCACTTACCTTCAAATATTCTGTAATTTGGGTTACGACATCCCTCTCCCAAGTTGTGGAATATTGTGTTGGGTCTTAGCCTTAATATCTCATTTGGTTAATGTAGTAAGGACTTAATCAATCAACTAACTTGAATTTTCTCCCGTTTTATAGATGTCAAAGTATGACAACTATGGTCTTCCGAAATCCCGTGGAATAAGCTTTCCACATGAAGATGATATTCCACGATTCGATCAAGGAACACGGGATCATGCTTCACTTCCTCCACCTCCTCCTATTGTTCTCCCTAACCCAGAAGTTCAAAAGATTGAAAAGTTCAAACTCACTCAAGCCCTTTTGGCAAGTAAACATGAAGAAGGAAAGTCAATGTGTGCACACATTCTAGAGATGAGGTCACACATTGATAGGTTAAGAATTTTGGGATTCATTGTTTGTGAGGAGCTAGCTGTTGACTGGGTTCTTCAGTCGATTCCTGACTCATATAGTGAGTCCGTAAGAGAGTACTATATGATGAACCACGACGTGACCCTCATAGATCTCACCTATATGCTTATTACTGCTAAATCAGCAATGATTTGGCGCACTGGAAAAGCAAAGTTGATTGGTGGATCTTCTTTCCAGACCTCTATGGATATAGGCAATGACAACGAAAGGCATGCCATGGTCGAAAAATTTGATCATAAGAGAAAGGAGAAGTCTGAAGTAGTTCCGTGTGCTGTTCCAAAAGAGTCAATTTGCTTTTATTGCCAAGAGAAGGGGTATTGGAGACGAAGCTGCCCAGTCTACCTGAGAGATCTAAGAGATGGGAGAGTCAAGACGTTTGGCTCTACTTCAAGTAAAATCCACTATCGAACTCCATTAAGTTCCTATTCATTGATTCGTAATACATTATGTGATAAGATTACATTTGAATGTTTTTGTAGGATCAATGAAAAAGGGAGGAAGCTTGATGGAAGAGCAAGATGAGTCTGATCACGAAGAAATGGATCACGATCGCATGGATTCAATGATCAGATTTTGAGCTTAGAAAGTTATGATAGAGTTATGAATATTTGATTACATAGTTTTTCAATTGATTTTGCATTGTAAGGACATGTTTTCCGTTGCTTTTATGAATAAAATAAATTTTGATTTATGTATATCATTGCAATGAAATTGTTGTGAAAAATTGATGTTTGTCTATTTCTATAAATGGATGTGATTCTTAGTTATGTTATTTATAGTAGTGTCAGAATTTTTAAGTAAGGAAAGATTCCCATCACCCAAGTTTCAATTGGACAAAAACATGGAATCATATGAGTTGAATCATGTGATGTATGGAAATCTTGGTACTTAGGAAATTAAGACTAGTTCCTTGATCACACAAGTATGTGAGTCAAGTAAAGGACTAAAGGAATAGAACATAATGTTGTGCACTAGTCAAGTCCACCATAAACAACAATAAGACTATTCGTCATAATTTACTAAAAATCTAGTAAATGTGGTTATACTTACAAGATTAAGTGTAATTATGAATCATTGAAATGTTTCAATGAATGGCAGAACGAATAAGAAGAATCAATGAAGGCAGAAAGATAAAAGATTCACCAATCTAAGAAGAAGGGAGAGTACTTTTGTATCAGATTTTATGATCGTCTTAATGATTAAGAACTATATCACAATTGATTCTCTAAGGACATCTTAGTGCACTAGTATGGCTGAGAAGAGGAATAAGAAATTGTTGAAATGGTTAAATCAAATAAGATGAGTCATACTTCATTCCAAAATCAAGTCTTAGAATCGTACTCCAAGATTGTGAATTGAGTGACATGCCTTCATTAAATGTGAAGTAGAAAATTGTTTTCCTACTCCTACACATTTGAATTTGGTATGTTGTGATGTCTTGAAGAAGCCAAAGACCAACTAAGACCAAATATGTGTAATGTTTTGTCTTGATATAGACACACACTAACTCTTGGATATTTGTTTATCAAGAAATGTTCTTGATAAGAGAATCTAATATGTCAAGAGGTCAGTGGGAGTCCGAAGATCTTGAAAGGATTCAAGAATTAATCAAGAGTAAACACCGGCGCACGACTTGAGCTTTGTAACCTATCGTGTTGACATAATTTTATTTCTGTGCCATTCCAGTTTAAGTTGACTATGAAATATGAGTTCTATGAGTTCTCATGTGGATTGCATAGAGTCAAGACGCCCTAATAAATGGAAAGTACATTGATAGGAAGGGGTAATCTTATTGACAACTTGGAAGACATGGTGGGCACCCGTGCTGCCATGAGGCAAGAAATCAAAATTAAGTATGTTCAATCATAAGAGTTGAATTTTGTTTTGATAAATTCACATGGATAAGAAAACATGCACCTTAAAATCTAAGTGTCATAAGATTTCTCTCCGTTCATGAAGAAATTCTTTCACTAAGAGAGATTTTAAGAAGATAGTGGTTGTGAAAATTGCATTCTCAAATTCGATTATGATTACGACATCCCTTTTTCATAGTTCGAATTGTGAGGCTTGGCAATTAGTCTGTATATTTGAGGACTTAGTATTGTTCAGACACACATATAAGCTATCTATTGAAAGGTGTATGAGTTTAAGAAGCTTGATAAAGGCTTATCAACTGTTTTCTGAATACATGTCAAAGCTAGTGGGAGCATAATTGTTATGCTTGTATGATAATAATCATCATGATAGTGGGAGCATAAGTGTTATGCTTATATGATTATTATGGCAAGTATTGCAAGATAGCAATATTAATTATAGAAAACAAGAGTTATACTTTGCAAAGTCGTAAGGGTTGAAAAGTTGTTCTGCTATAATTAAGGGAGATAATATAATGCTTCATTTCAAATCTAAAGGCTTAGATTGTGGAATTTTAATAAATTTAGTCAAGGATACATAGTGTGTTCTCAATTTCGATTATGATTATGGCATCCCTCTTCATAGTTCGAATTAGGAGAATGTGGCACATAAAATATTATGGCAGAAGATTGATAAAGTATCATATCTTTATGTAAGACATTATGCATCGTGTCCCATACGCTTCCGGTATAGGATCGATTGCAAATACTATAATATTTGACCATTCTAAAAATTTTCCAAATGTCTAGTGCATTAAGAGGGAAAAAGGACTAGAATTGGTTTTGACTAAAATAATTAAACAACTATCAAAGAACGATCCAAAGTTCGCTGAAGATTGGTTGGTTGTGAGTAGTTGGAAGTATGGCATTGGATGGACCATATCAACATTATTATAAATAGATAAGATTCTATTAAGAATGAGTTTTTATATGGAAAATATGGAAATGTTTCCATATTGGGAGTTAGATATTGAGAATTATGTCTAGATTAGAAACTTTTATGCAAGAAGGATGTTCAAAGGAATGTACTTTGAGTGAGAGACATCATATCTATAGAATTGTTTCTGATAGAGATTGGCCAAGTCTTGATGATTTTGAGCTATGACTTTACAAAAGGATCATTGCATAAAATGTTAGAATCTAGCATATTCTATAAGTGGCAAGAATTTGATATTCTTATGCTTATGATAAGGATTGGGAGTTGCGAAATGAGTATGATTGAAAATGTGTTCATTTGATCTATTTCACAAAGTAAGGACCATAAGTAAACATTGTGTGCATGCTAAGAGCATGGGACAATTGTTGTTATAATTCAAGTAAACGGTTGATTACCCGAAACAACAAATAATGAGTAATCAATATGGTGTTTAAATAAAATGTTTTATTTATACCCAAAGTTTGGGACCATATGGGATTAGTATTATTCTTGTGTTTCACTTTGCATGTTTTGACTTCCTGAATAATTAAATTATTTCAGAATAATCAAATTATTCGAACGGTCCACAATCGTTCATATGTTGGAAGTAGGTATGAATGAAGACTGTCATGAATTGGTGTGTGGATTGTCTAAAGTGTACTAGACATAAGCAAATGTTTGCTGCAACGTTCATGAGTGCTTATGAATATGATTCGAGCATTGGAATAAACCTACGCTCACAAGAAGCACTTCATGGATTTTATCATGAGTGATTGTGAGTCGATAATATTGTATATTCTTGAAACCGAGACGTGTGAGTTGCTATTTGCTGGTCGGTTGCACATTGATGATAAGTAAACGCACCAGTAACTTGGTGTTATAACAAACTTATTGTTGTGTGTGATTCTATAACATCCTAAAAATACAGGCCAAAAATTTCGTTTTTAAAAACATTACTTTTAGAAAATGTTAATAGATAAAATATTGTTTGACCAAACTACATCACATCATAAACCATGTTCAAAAGACAAGTCATACAACCAATCGAAACATCAGAGTATAAATCCCAAGGACATCTAGTAAATGCGGAAACCTATGTGTGTGCATGATGTGCCGTTACCGAGCCAGCTCCTTCCCCTTTGATGAAGAGGTACCTAAAACCAAAACTGTAAACTGTAAGCACAAAGCATAGTGAGTTCCCCCATTGTACCACAAACCATACAATCACATAACATACATAAATTGTCAGGCATATTTGGGTGCCCGACCTACCCCTTCGGTCCTCTCGACCGGATACTGCCTAACATATCTGGGTGCTGGCCTCCCCTTCGGTCCTCTCGACCGGATACCGCCTAGCATATCTGGGTGTTGGCCCCCCCTTCGGTCCTCTCGACCGGGTACCGGGGACTATTTCACCCCCTACTACTACCACATAGCACATTTATCACATATCATACAACCACATAAACATATCACAGGTAGTAGCAACCCTAGATGAATATCACAAAGACAATCATCTAATCATACATCTCCTACTGGTGGGCCGGCATTGTGGCCTTAGACCCACCGCTACTGGAAGGTAACTCACCTCGGAGTAACTGCTGATTTTCGTGGGAATAGTCTGACTGCTGCTACTGCTGTTCTGGAAATCCTCCGACTGTATTCCCACCAATCACTTAGTCAAAAAATGCTAACGGAGCTTTGGGTAAAATGACCATTTTACCCCTAATCATGCCCTAAGTCAAAGTCAGAGTCAACTTTCAGTTAACCCAACTAGCCGAGTTGGCTCGCCAACTCGTCGAGTCCATGTCCAAACGACTGACCTGAATTCCGTTTTTACTCGTCGAGTTAGGCGTCTACTCGACGAGTTCTCTTTTCAAACTGATGATCAAGTCCTTCATCCTACTCGCTGAGTTGTATGAACAACTCGCCGAGTTCATCTTCATCCGATGAACAAGTTATACAGTGACTCGCCAAGTTGTATGAACAACTCGCCGAGTCTGATCTTGATTTAAGGAGATTCCCTTGAACTCGCCGTGTCTGGGCATCGACTCGCCGAGTTCCATTATGGGTGAGTTTTGGATGCCAACTCACCGAGTCCCTCCTAGACTCACCACACGACTCGACATAACAAAAAAGGGACAAACCCAGAGACTCGCGACTGGACTCGCCGAGTCAGATGAGCGACTCACCGAGTCCACTCCATGAAAGAGCTAAAAATGTGATTTTTCTCGAATCCGATCCATGTCATTCGTAGATCTAGGCTCCTAGAGCATGAATAACACGTAAAGTTTCCAACTTTACGTGTAGATATCCATATATGGGGTCTTTAGGGTTTAAAATGCACCAAAAGAGTAGATCTAAGGTTTATATGCAATATGGGCTCATAAAGGTAGTGGATCTGAGCTCCTGGAGCTCAACTATGCTTGGATCTAGAGACCAATCAACTTATTTCGAGTTATCATGCACATACAAGCTTGGAAATGAGCCAAGAATGTCTTAAATGAAGCCTTAAGCATAGAAACATGGGGAAAATGGGATATACCTCAAAGAAAATGCTGAGAGAACACAATGGTGCTTGGATGGCTTCCCTTCTTCTGGATCTACTTCCCTTCTTCTTCAAAACCTTCAAGAACACACAACAAAAGCTTCAACTCTTCAAAGAACAAGCTTAAACGAGGGTTGGGAGCTCTAGGGGGTGAATGGGGGCTGGCATGGGGCGGAAAGGGGGATTAAATAGGGTGCAAACCCTAGAAACTTAGGGTTTCATCCAACAGCGGTGACTCGCTGAGTCCAGGATATGGACTCGCCGAGTCACTAACTTAAACGCGTCCCGGAGTCCCGTCCCTACTCGGCGAGTTAGACCTATGACTCGCCGAGTCCAAGGCTTAAAAAGGAAAATACTCAATTAAGATTTACATACCAGAAACCAGGTGCTACAAATCTCCACCACTTATTTTAGACTTCGTCCTTGAAGTCTGCTGCTCAATCCTGGAACAACTCGGGGTAATGCTCCATCATCTCATCCACCAGCTCCCAAGTCCACTCCGAACCCTTGCGGTGCTGCCATTGCACCTTCACTAACTCCACCCTTTTGTTTCTCAAATCCTTCAACTTCCTGTCGAGGATTGCAACTGGGCGCTCAATGTAATTCAGGTTGTCGTCAACCTGAATATCCTCCAATGGCACTACTGCTGAATCATCCACTAAGCACTTCCGCAGCTGAGAGACATGGAAAGTGTTGTGGATCTGGCTAAGCTCGTCCGGCAAATCCAACCTATACGCCACCTTGCCCACCCGGGCTACAACCCTGAACGGTCCGATAAATCTCGGACCCAATTTGCACCGCTTCCTGAATCGAATGACGCCCTTCCAAGGCGACACCTTCAGGAGAACCATATCCCGACTTGGAACTCCAAGTCGGATCGACGCTTGTCGGTGTAACTTTTCTACCGACTCTGAGCAGTCTGAAGCCTGCTCCGAACCTGCTGGATCCTCTCGGTCGTCTCAAGCACCACCTCGGTGCTCCCCATGACCCTCTGGCCAACTTCACCCCAGCATATCGGGGTCCTGCACCTCCGTCCGTATAACATCTCGAATGGGGGACGGTCGATACTCGCGTGGTAGCTATTGTTGTATGAGAACTCAGCCAAGGGAAGGTAGGTATCCCAGCTACCACCGAAATCTAACACACATGCCCACAACATATCCTCCAAAGTCTGGATGGTCCGCTCGCTCTGACCATCCGTCTGCGGGTGAAAGGCGGTGCTAAAATGCAAACGAGTGCCCAACTCGTCATGAAACTTCTTCCAAAATCTAGAAGTGAATTGCACATCCTGGTCTGATATTACTAACATCGGAACCCCGTGCCGCGCTACGATCTCCCTGATGTAGATATTGTCCAACTTCTCATTCGAGATGCTCTCCTGGATCGAAATAAAATGGGCGCTCTTGGTCAATCGATCCACGATGACCCAAATCGAATCTACTCCGCACGTAGTCCTGGGAAGCTTTGTGATAAAATCCATCATGATGTCTTCCCATTTCCACAACGGGATGTCCAAGGGCTGCATCTTCCCATGCGGTCTCTGATGTTCGGCCTTGACCTTCCTGCAGGTCAAGCACCGCTCGACGTACCATGCCATATCCCGTTTCATGCAGGGCCACCAATAATCTAGATGAAGATCCCTATACATCTTCGTCGCCCAAGGATGAATAGAGAATCGGGACTTGTGCGCCTCCTCCATCAAGATCTGACGCACGCCTCCGTGATACGGCACCCACACCCTGCGGTGTAGTGTCAATAGTCCTCGACTATCATAATCGAAGGAGGAAACCTGACCCACCACATGTTCACTCTTCCGCTGTTCCTCCTTGATAGCCTCCTGTTGAGCCTCCCAAATCTGCTCCAACAGGGGAGTCACCACAGTCATCCTCATGTAAATATCCCTGATTGGCGTCGCCTTGCGGCTAAGCGCATCGGCCACCACGTTGGCCTTTCCCGGGTGGTAAACGATCTCACAATCATAATCCTTCACCACATCCAACCACCGATGCTGCCTCATGTTCAGATTGGGCTGATCCATGAGGTACCTCAAACTCTTGTGGTCCGTGTAAATGGTACACCGAACCCCGTAGAGGTAATGCCGCCAAATCTTGAGGGCAAAAACCACCACCCCCAACTCCAAATCATGCGTCGGGTAGTTCGCCTCGTGAGGCTTGAGCTGCCTCGAAGCGTAGGCAATGACATGCCCTCTCTGCATCAATACCGCGCCCAACCCTGAAATAGACGCATCACAATAAACCACAAAATGCTCTACGCCCTCTGGCAGGGCTAAGATCAGCGCCTCGCACAATCTCTATCTCAGTGTCTCAAAAGCTGCCTGCTGTTCGGGTCCCCACCGAAACACCACGACTTTCTTCGTCAACCGAGTCAGGGGTACAACTATCTTGGAGAAATCCTGAATGAACCTCCGATAATAGCCTGCCAATCCTAGGAAACTCCGAATCTCAAATGGAGACTTTGGAACCTCCCATCTCATCATGGCCTCGACCTTGGCCGGATCGACCAGAATCCCGTTCTGGTTGACAAGGTGTTCGAGAAATTGCACCTCGCGCAACCAAAACTCACACTTGGAAAACTTGGCATACAAGCTCTCCCTCCTCAGGGTCTCCAAACCCTCTCTCAGATGCTCCTCATGCTCCTCCTGAGTCTTGGAATAAACCAAGATGTCATCGATAAAGACTATCACAGACCGATCCAACATCGGTCTACATACACGGTTCATGAGGTCCATGAACGCGGCAGGAGCATTGGTGAGCCCAAATGGCATCACCACAAATTCATAGTGGCCATAGCGCGTCCGAAACGCGGTCTTCTGCGTATCCTCTTCCCTGACCCTCATCTAATGATAACCCGAACGCAAATCAATCTTGGAGAACCAAGATGCTCCCTGGAGCTGATCAAAGAGATCATCAATCCTCAGGAGTGGGTAACGGTTCTTCACCGTTACCTTATTCAACTCTCGATAATCTATACACATCCGGTGCGACCCATCCTTCTTCTTAACAAACAGAATCGGGGCTCCCCAGGGTGAACTGCTCGGTCTAATGAATCCCTTGTCTAGCAGCTCCTGCATCTCGGGAGGAGCCAGCCGATATGGTGCCTTGGCTATCGGTGCCGCACCAGGAATGAGGTCAATCCTGAACTCCACCTATCGCTCCGGAGGTATCCCAAGAAGCTCCTCTGGGAAAACATCTGCGAAATCTCGCACCACTGGAACCTCGCTCACGGTCGCATTACCCGCCTCCCGGGTATCCATCACATACGCGACATATCCTGCGCATCCCCGCTGAAGGTAGCGTCTAGCCCTCGCTGCTGAACATACAGCGGGATGCACCCGAGTCGAACAACACCTGGACTGGGATACCGTTCACATGGAACGATCCTAACACATATACATATACCGGGCACATATCAATATCATAACATCATATAAATAAACGAGAGGGAAAAGAATCATACCCATCACCACATCGGGTGCTGCGTGTGCCTCCTCGGTGATCAGCTGGAATGCTCGGCTCCTAACCACTGGAGCCCTGCCTTGCCCTGTCGGCCATCTGTGATCCGCAGGGTCGCTGGAGCTGGTGCCTTTACTTGCGCTGAACCTATCAATTGGGGGTAATTGGCCTTCTTGTGGCCCCTCTGGTTGCAGTGGAAACACAGCAACTCCGATGTCTAAATAATTTTTGCCAGAGCAGTGCAATCCCTGCTAAAGTGCCCAAACTTGCTGCACTTGTAGCAGCCTAATGATCCCAACCTGCACGCCCCCTCGCGTGTCTTGCTGCATTTCCTGCAACAACCCCGTCCCTGTTGGCCTTTTGGCCCTACATCTAATCCCTTGGGTATCTTCCCTGAAGCCCCTCCTGGCTGCCCTCCTCCGCTTTCCGTTTCCGGATGTGCTCCAAATCTATCTCCCTCTCCCTTGCCCTGGCAATCATGGAGTCCAAGGTGGGGCAAACTGAAAAACTAACATGCTCTCGGATGTCAGCCCGAAGCATATCATGGTAGCGGGTCCTCCTCATATCCTCATCTCCTGCGTACTGGGGCACCAACAATGCCCTCTCCCGGAACTTGGCGGTGATCTCCGCCACAGTCTCTATTGTCTGCCTCATATCCAAAAACTCCCTGGCCAGCTGCTGAAGCTCGACAGCCGGTGCAAATTCTGCCCTGAACCTGGTCACAAAGTCCGACCAGGTCATAGCCTCAATAGCTGAGGCTCCCAAAGAATCACCCACTGACTCCTACCAATCTTGAGCCCGATCTCGTAAACACCCTGCTGCATACCTCACCTTCGACCCCTCAGGGAAGAAGCTAGTCAACTGCGCAGACTCGATGTCTGCAATCCACCGCCTGGCAACAATGGGGTCCTTCACCCCGTGGAAATCCGGTGCACCACTGCCCTTAAAGTCCTTAAAGGACAGCGTGCGAGATCCTGACTGGCCAGATGCCATGTCGCTCCTGAACGCCCTGAGGCGATCCTCCATCATCTCGATGATCCCTTCCTTGATCGACCCGAAGATAATGGGGGTCGACTCAAGGATACCTCTGGTGATCTCTGACGCGATGAACTCGCGTAGCCTCTCATCTACTGGCTCTAAACCCGATCCCTCTCCTGAACTGCCAACTGCTGGTCTCGGGACTCGGGCGTAGTACCACCATTATGAAATACAAAGAAATAACAACTGTTAGCGATACTGATACCCCTGGAGGGATCCCACCCACTACTAGTTCCATAATCTTATCTTAGCCTTCCTCGGTTCGGGTACGGATCCTCTGCTTTCAGTAGTACGGGCCCATACTACTTTCCACATCTATCCGTACCTTCCCCAAGGACTGCCTCGACTCGACCAGGTCCCTTCCCCTACTGCTGATCACCGCTACTCATTATCCTAGGCTTACCCTAGGAAACCTCTAACTCCACCCAGCCCAGCCCTCAGCTGCTGAAGGCCTCTTGGTGATGCCAATTAACTATTACCTGAATACAATCACATGCGCTGAGGCTCGAATAATCCTTCGAGTAAAGGACTCATCTCTACAACGATTAAGACTCAAACAAGAGCTACGCAATAGAGTCAAATCCATCACTCTGAGATTATTCAACCCTGATCACATGTGACTTAAACGTATTCACCTAACCGTTAACTCCCATCA
Source organism: Lactuca saligna (assembly GCF_052625555.1). NCBI lineage: Eukaryota > Viridiplantae > Streptophyta > Magnoliopsida > Asterales > Asteraceae > Lactuca > Lactuca saligna. The sequence goes on along the minus strand of NC_136421.1, from coordinate 174,702,698 downwards.
CTACAAGGCCCACATAGCACAAAGCAAGCAGCATTTGGACGTAAGAAAACGACCTCAAGAAACTCTGTCCTCGAAGAGAGAACTGAACTAGCATACAATGCTAAACTCGTACTATCAGGAATAACCTAAACAGGCTACCCTACTACTGTCTACTCAGCTCTAGCATGCAGCTCTTTCATATACAGAAGCACATAAAGAAGGCACATAAGGCATCACTCCTAGATCCTTAGTCCTATTCTAGCATGTTGTTCTACGGAAACTGATAAACATAAATAACTTGTATGGGTACATTGCGGAATACTTACTTGAGCTTCGCCGGTTGCGCACATCACACACATTATTCTTTCTTAAAACCCTTTTTGAAAACATTTTCTCTTTCCAAAATTGTCACACCCCCGAACCAGACGGCAGAAACGTTTGGGGGCTGTCGTGACTCAATTGAATACCATCACAATGAATATATATGAAACATAACATCAATCATTACCAAGCATTTGAACATTACAACCGATAGAATTAACATCCATTACATCATTACCAAAAATATTACATGCCCAAAAATAAAATTGTTTGTGGTAAATTAAACATTCGCAAAACATCATAGAGTAAAATTCCTTCTTCACTTTACCTGGTACCTCAGAATACAAGTATTTTGGAAAAACGTCAACATATGAAATGTTGGTGAGTTCATAAGTAATGTTTAAAATCCAATGTTTGTATTGTTTTGAAAACCACCAAAAAATCCGATATTTTCTGAAAATAGTACAGCGTAAAATATGTAAAGATCCGTGAGTATGCTTGTTTGTTTTCTATAGATGTAAGCGTACGAGTTGTAAAATTCGGCATGTAGTTCGTAAGTGTACTAGTTGAAAACCCTAGGAAAACCCAACGTTTTCCTATCACTTTGCTTTAATTAGTTTATGTGTTGTTGTTTCGTTACGTTAGAGGTATTCATTGAGCTCCGGAGGCATTGGGTATACAGTGGGTTGTGAATTGTTGTAACGTACGTTCATGAAAACATCCAGTAGACAACCGTACAAACGATCCCTTAGGCGTCGCTCGCACTTATTCACATAACCCAACCCTCCCGGACTTGTGTAGTCCCACGACCAAAGGAAAAAGGAGAAGGTGCGAAACCCTCAGTATTTCCCTACGTCGTTCAAGACCATAGCGAATGCGAAGGGCCCGAAGCCCAACTCGCAATCGTGAGTTTCCGACTTTACTAGCAGTACCGAAGGACCCTTGGGGACCAGCAACACGTTTGCCATTGAAAGTCCTTTTACACGAGGTTAAGTCGTATTAGACCCAACTACATGTAAGCAAGTATCCTTTGGGCCTAAAGATCACGTCACCGGGCTAGCTAGGCCAAACAAGCATGATTTGAAACTTTTGGGCCTAAGGAAGGTACGTCGACGTATTGAGTAGTTCCACGAGAGTATAGAGTTCCGAGAGTTCCATGTGTGTATTGAGCGTCGTAGTGTTAGTGGTTTCGGATTTGTTATTGATTCGAGACCGAATCAATTCGTTTGATAACGATTGTTGGTGATATTGTGTATTATAATTCATCGAGAGTCGTAGTGTCAGTCTTTGTTCACAACGAGTGTATTGAATTATCATTGAAAATTTTCTGTTTACAACCCCTCTTTATTTTGTAAATTTACTTTTTCACCCCTTTAAGTAAATTAATTTCCGGTTTAGACCTTAAACCATTTTTCTTGGCATTTTAACATCAAAACTTAATGAAATTGATATTTTCCAGCACCGTTTTAGTTGAAAACAATTTTAGACCCTGAAAATACAATTTTCTCGGTTGTAGCCCCTTTATTTCGCAATTTTTACACTTTTGGCCCAAATTGGAAAAATTTTGCAACTTTGGTCCTTTTTAACTATGGAAAGCATTTTTGACCTTTGAAAAGTACTTAGAACACTAATAACCCACTGTTTTACAGAAAAACAAGGTTCAGCCCCTCAAGTTTGGGAAATTTCGCATATTGGGCCCTATTGGGCCGAAAATGTTATTTTTTAGCCCATTAAGCTTGAAATTTATGTTTTTAATCCTCCAAAAGAGTATATTTCCAGAAAATACATTATGGAAACTGTTTTGACTCATCTCACCCATCAGATTTCGAAATATTTCATTTTGGGCCCTTCAACTTTGTATTTTTGACATTTTATGTCTAAAAAATGAGTTTTTAGCCCAAAGTATGTGTTGTTAAGCCACTTAGCTATTTTTCTTGGTATACTTCGTATGTAGTAGTATATTTTATACTAGCATCATTTAATATAAAGTATATCTCGGTTTTTAGTGATTCATGATTAGATCCAACATCATAATCATACAAAACACACATATAAGCATAGAAATCATACAAGGCATACACATAATGATAGATCTACACCTTTGCTTGTATTCTCCCCCACAAAAACTTATAAAAACCAAAAATAAGGGGGTATGAAGCTCACCATTGGATGTTGATTCGGTTTTTGAAGAAAGGATGGAAGAAAGCTTGGTGATTTTTGACCCTAGCACCCCTTGATGAAGTTTTCGAGTTTATGGAGTTTTCTAGGATGCAAGATCACGATTTTTGCATGGATTAGGAAGAGATTTTTATAAAACAAAGAATCTAAGTCATAGATCCAAGCATAACCTTACCTTAGATGAAGAGTTTGTGTAAATATCCTCTTGAAAGCCTCCTAATTTTTGAGATTTTGGAGTGGAGAGGAAGGATGTGTTCTTGAGTATTCTAGAGAGAATTTGTGAGATATTTGTGTATGTGTGTGTGTGTTTCAGCCGAGAGTGAGTGAGAGGGAAAGAAGAAGTGATCTTTGAAGTGATATGCTCCTAGAAGTATGAGAGGTGCATGGAAGCATGTTGGATATAAGTGAGGTGGCATGCAAATAGTCAACACTTCTCCATTTCTTCTTGGACTTGGGCCTTGGGCTGAGAATGTGAAAGGAAAAAGAAAATTTGGGATTCAATGCCCTCAAGCCCATATAAAAGTTAAGTTAGATGAGTTTTAACCTAAAAAAATATAATATGATTTTCACATTTTGTTGGGCTAGTTTCGGTTATTCATAGATCAAAGCTTTTAATTCATTTCATTCTAGGCCTAATATGGCCCATAATGTTGAAATAAATTAATGTGGTTTCAATTAGAGCCCATTTAAGGGTTCTAAGCCCATGATAGTCAAATTGGAAGCTTATTGGTCCATTTGGGTCCAATAAGGACGTCCTAGTCCAAAATGGACTTAAACAAGGACTTCTAGGGTTTCCAATTTCCTGATGACCATTTGTAGTACTTGTATGATGTATTTGATTTAAGTTTTTGATGTCATAATAATAGTTATCACACATGATCTTAAGTTTTTAATTCAACCTTTACTTGAGTATAGTGATTACAAGACACAAAATTTCTAGTTGTGACATCATCCCCCCGTTAGAGGGAATTTCGTCCCGAAATTCTGTTTGAAAGCTAGATTTGAGAATGCTAGAATAGGTGAGGGTACTTTTGCTTCATTTGGTCTTCGCGTTCCCACGTGAGTTCTGGCCCACGCCTTGCGTTCCACCGTACTTTCACGATCGGGATGCGACTTTGCTTAGTACGCTTCACCTCCCTGTCCATGATTTCAATTGGTTCTTCAATGAATAGGAGATTCTCGTTGATTTCGATTTCGTCAAGGGGAATGACGAGTGTTTCATCTGATAGACACTTCTTCAGATTAGAGACATGAAACACGGGGTGTACACCATTTAGCTCTGCGGGTAGTTGCAGTCTGTATGCTACCGGACCTATTCGGGCGACGATTTCGAAAGGTCCAATGTATCGTGGGTTCAGTTTTCCCTGCTTCCCAAAACGAATAACTCCTTTCCAGGGCGAGACTTTTAACATTACTCGATCACCGACCTGAAATTCTAAGGGCTTTCGCCGTTTATCAGCGTAGCTCTTTTGTCGGTCACGCAATGCTTGCAATCGAGCTCTGATTTGAACGATCTTTTCCGTGGTTTCACGAATGATCTCCGGTCCCGTTAGTGCTTTGTCTGACGTATGTGTTTTTGCTAGCTGGGTGTCACCTACTTCGGCCCAACATAACGGTGATCTACATTTACGCCCGTACAGTGCTTCGAAAGGAGCCACCTTGATGCTCGAATGATAACTATTGTTGTATGAGAACTCGATTAAGGGTAGGTGGGTATCCCAAGACTTCCCAAAGTCTATCACGCATGCGCGGAGCATGTCTTCGAGCGTTTGGATGGTTCGCTCGCTTTGACCATCCGTTTGTGGATGATAAGCGGTGCTCATGTCGAGGTTTGTTCCCATCGCCTTATGGAGTGATTGCCAAAATCGTGACGTGAACCTACTGTCCCTATCCGAGATGATAGATATTGGCACTCTGTGGAGTCTCACGATTTCTCGAATGTATAAACGCGTCAATCTCTCCATCTTGTAAGATTCTTTAATTGGCAAGAAATGGGCAGATTTCGTCAGTCGGTCGATTATTACCCATATGGTGTCTAATTCATCCGACGTTTTGGGTAGCTTGGTCACGAAATCCATAGAAATCCCCTCCCATTTCCACTCCAGGATTGCCGGTTGCTGTAACAATCCTGAGGGTTTCTGGTACTCCACCTTTACCTTGGCGCACGTAAGGCACTTACTAACGTAGGTCGCAATTTCCGTCTTCATATTAGGCCACCAATAGTGTTGTTTAATATCCAAGTACATCTTGTCTGAACCGGGATGAATGGAGTATCGCGTCTTGTGGGCTTCCTTCATAACAACATCTCTAAACCCTCCAAGTTTAGGGACCCAAATACGGTTCATGAAATAGTATACTCCATTCTCCTTTGCCTCCAGGTTCTTTTCCATTCCGCGCAGTGCTTTGCTTGCTTTATTTTCCATCTTCATGGCCTCCGACTGGACTACTGCAATTTGAGTGGTCAGATGAGATTGAATGGTTATCGAGAGAGCTTTCGCGCGGCGACTAGAGTACTCCTTCCGACTTAATGCGTCAGCTACCACGTTGGCCTTGCCTGGGTGGTACTTGATCTCACACTCGTAGTCGTTTAGCAATTCAACCCATCTCCGTTGTCTCATGTTCAACTCCTTCTGGTTCAAGATGTGCTGGAGACTTTTGTGGCCCGTGAAGATGGTGCACTTTGTACCATACAGGTAGTGCCTCCAAATTTTCAAGGCAAAGACCACGGCTCCCAATTCCAGGTCATGGGTCGTATAATTTACTTCGTGTGTCTTTAGTTGGCGAGATGCGTAAGCTATCACCCTTCCACGCTGCATGAGAACACAACCTAAGCCTTTATTTGACGCGTCGCAGTAGACTACAAAATCTTCTGTTCCTTCCGGTAGAGATAGTACAGGGGCGCTACAGAGAGCTTGCTTTAATGACCGAAACACAATCTCTTGTTTGTCTGTCCATTTGAATGGTACGCCCTTTTGAGTAAGGGTAGTAAGTGGCTTGGCGATCTTAGAAAAGTTTTGAATGAATCTCCTATAGTAGCCTGCTAGACCCAAGAACTGACGGATTTCCGTAGGTGTTGTCGGGATTGCCCATCCTTCAACAGCTTTGACTTTAGAGGGATCCACATGGATTCCATCTTGGCTGACTACATGACCCAGGAAGTTCACACTCCGGAGCCAGAACTCACACTTGGAGAGTTTGGCGTAAAGCTTTTCTAATCGTAGAGTTTCTAGGACTTGTCGAAGATGTTGGCCATGTTCTTCCTTGCTTCGAGAATAGATGAGGATGTCATCGATAAAAACAATGACAAAGTTGTCGAGGAACGGTCGACAGATTCGATTCATTAGGTCCATAAATGCGACAGGGGCATTCGTTAGACCGAAGGGCATTACGACAAATTCATAATGTCCGTAGCAAGTTCGGAAAGCGGTTTTTGGAATATCCTCTTCTCGTACTTAGAGTTGGTGGTATCCGGACCGTAGATCTATTTTAGAAAAATAACTAGCTCCTTGGAGCTGGTCGAATAGGTCATCGATTCGTGGGAGTGGGTAGCGGTTCTTGATTGTGAGTTTATTTAACTCTCTGTAATCGATGCACATTCTAAAAGATCCGTCCTTCTTTTTGACAAAGAGCACCGGAGCTCCCCATGGCGAGTAACTAGGTCGGATAAATCCCTTGTCCAAGAGTTCGCTGAGTTGGCTGGATAATTCCTACATCTCGGCAGGAGCTAGCCGGTAGGGTGATTTAGCGAGAGGAGTTGCTCCTGGAATGAGGTTGATTCGAAACTCAACCTGTCTCTCTGGGGGTACTCCGGGAAGATCCTCAGGAAATACGTCTGGAAATTCACATGCTATGGGAATGTCTCGAACGTTAATCTCCTCCTTGGTTTTATCTACTACGTGAGCCAGGAACGCCAGATTGTCCTTTCGTAGATATTTTTGTGCCTTGATGCACGAGACGAGGCGAAGGTTCATGCTATATTTGTCTCCGTAAATTACTAGGGTTTCGTGATTTGGGAGACGAAGACGAACGGCCTTCTCGTGGCACATAATTTCAGCATGGTGGGGGATTAACCAGTCCATGCCGATGATCACATCGAAACTCCTAATTGATACTGGCATTAGATCTATTCGAACGATGTGTTGATTAAGGGTTAGGGTACATCCGGTGTAGATTTCCCCAGTGGATTCGGTTTTCCCATTGGCCATTTCCACCGTATAGGTTTCATTTAGCTTTTGGGGCAGTTGTTTTAATAAATGCTTAAACTTATTGCTTACAAAACTTCGCTCCGCTCCGGTGTCAAATAAGATGCATGCATAAGTGTGGTTTAAGGGAAACGTACCGGTAACAACAGAGGGGTCCTGAATAGCCTCACCCTGACCCATGGTCAACATCCTTCCTGTTCCTCCGTTTCTTAAATTGTTGTTGTTAGGGCAGTCTCGGCGGATGTGTCCAGTCCTCCCACACCCAAAGCAGGTGTGGCTAGGCCCTGCGTTATTGCCGCGGGCATTGATGTTGTTGTTGCTGCGATGGTTGTTGTTGTTGGTTCCCTGATTTTGGTTCTGGGGAGGGTAAGTCCTGCAGTACCTTGCAGTGTGTCCCTTTCGGTTGCAACTGGTGCACTGAAAATCCTTGCATTCTCCATTGTGATGGAAACTGCACTTGTTGCATTTGGGAAGATTACCGGAATAGGGTCTGGAAGCATTTGAAACGGATGAGGTTGGAGCATGTGGTGTGGCTGGAACCGATGCGGTGACAGCGTTAACCGCCACTATCTGCTGCTTCTTGGAGGTCTCGGGGCCCTGGCGCCCCTTCCTCTTATTGTTCTTTCCCTTCTTGCCATCACCTTCCTTCTTCTTCTCAGTCTCCACTGGCTTCTCTCCCTTCTTGTTGTTATGGTCATACAGCTTCTTTGCCAATCTTTTCGCACTATCAAATGTTTCGGGGTTTGCAGCTATCACATTCCCTTGAATTGGTGATGTTAGTCCCCAGATGAATCGCTCAATCTTCTTTCCTTCTGAGGTGATCATACCCGGGCACAGCAGAGATAGTTCGCTAAATCTCGATATGTAGGCATCGATATTCGCATTCTGCACAGTGAGGTTCCATAGCTCTTGCTCCATCTTCTGTATTTCGCCTCGTGGGCAGTACTTAGCCATTAACATTTCTTTCATCTCTGCCCACGGCATAGAGTTGGCTACAGGGAGCGTCATGGATTCTACATGTCCGTTCCACCAGGTGAGCGCTTGATCCACAAAAGTGTAAGCCGCGAACTTCACTTTCATCTGCTCAGGGTAATCGCATATCTCGAATACCGATTCCACCTTCTCGATCCATCGCTTCAGAGTGATCACCCCTCCAGTGCCATTAAAAGTTCGTGGGTTGGCATTTGTGAAGTCCTTGTAGGTACATGTCTTGGTGGGTCCTTAATTCATTCCGTTGTTCGAACTTTCGGCTCCTTGCCCATTCACTCCTCCATTGTTCCCTTGATGAATTTGTGCAATCGCTGCAGTGATGGCTGCAGATACAGCTGCCTGGAACGCGGCTGAGTCAACTTCAGGTGGGGTTGGTCCTGGGTTTCCGCGAGTAGGTCGGAGAGGCATCTTTCTGTCATAATACGGAAAGATGTTGAGGGTATGTGGTTTCTGTGAGGTTGTGATCCTACTGACTAGGTGCATCGTACGAACTTAAACACTACTACCATTGACCATTCAATCATAATTTCTCAACACATAGCAATTTGTAATATCGTAACAAAACACGTAAAAATTTATTAATATTATCCGCATTTGATACATGAAAATTTTGCTCGTAAGAGCATACATGAGTGATACTAGTTCGACAGCATAACGACTCTATGAGTAGTGTAGTCACTTAAACATAGAGTCGGGGTACATATCATAGTTCCTAACGACCTACTAAGATAAGTCTATCCCTAACCACGATGAGCTGCGTCCGGAGGTGGTGCCAAGGATGTGGATGCTCCCTGAAGGCGAGCCACCAAGCGTTCTGCGTCCTGAAGTCGAGACTCCCACCGAACCTGCCTCATGTGAAACTCTCGAAGGACGTCACGCGTCTCCTGCTCCGCACGCTCGACCCTAGTCCTCTACTGGCGCACCTGATTAGCAGTGTCCTGGGCAAGGTCGCCCGTGTTGCGTAACCGTTTCACCATGACTGGAAGGGCTCGATCAGCCGGTCCTCCATCTCTCAGGTCAAAGAACTCGCGTGACATTCCGTACGGGGGTCGTTGTCCCTGCTGTCTGCTCCATCTCCAAAGATCAATACCCCAGGGAGGTGTAGGACCAGTGGGGCCTACACGATAGGCAGGCACCCTGATCGGGTAAGGGGGGTTGATGACTTCGGACTCCGCGTCCAAATCACTCCCTTCACTATCATCAGTATCCTCCTCGAGGCTTCCTTCATCTTCCTCTGATTCAGCAGGCTCGCCCTCGACTTCGGCCTCCGATTCCCCGTCAGATTCCTCATCGGGGTCTTCCTCAGGCTCCTCCTCAGGCTCTTCCTCGAGCTCCTCCTCGAGCCATCCGTTGTTCCCCTGGTTAGGGAAGTAAGGATCTCCGGGGTGATGAAAACCAGCCATGTGGTCTGCGAGAGTGTGTAATTATGCTAACGTTATTCCTAGGATGCTACAATTATCGCATAGACCAAGTAGGCATTCTCTTTTTGGTGGTAGGGGTATAGTTTTAGGTTCCCTAGCTATCCCGATCTCATCAGGACGTGTGTTAGTTATACTTTGGAGAGAGTGTAGTTGATCATGCTACATCCACTCCTTGGTACCATTAAGAACAGTCCTGAAATTAACCGAGATACTAGTATTATTTTTGTTTGGTTCGGCGTTATGTTCCTATTCCTAATGCAAGCAAGGGTGTTTTATTTACTTGTTTTGTTCATAGCTATGTTAGTCCCTCTTTTTGGTTTATAGTTGCATGTCAATGTGTGGCTAGACATGCTAGTTCACTATAAATAAAGCTCTGATACCAACCTGTCACACCCCCGAACCAGACGGCGGAAACGTCCGGGGGCTGTCGTGACTCAATTGAATACCATCACAATGAATATATATGAAACATAACATCAATCATTACCAAGCATTTGAACATTACAACCGATAGAATTAACATCCATTACATCGTTACCAAAAATATTACATGCCCAAAAATAAAATTGTTTGTGGTAAATTAAACATTTGCAAAACATCATAGAGTAAAATTCCTTCTTCACTTTACCTGGTACCTGAGAATACAAGTATTTTGGAAAAACGTCAACATATGAAATGTTGGTGAGTTCATAAGTAATGTTTAAAATCCAATGTTTGTATTGTTTTGAAAACCACCAGAAAATCCGATATTTTCTGAAAATAATACAACGTAAAAATATGTGAAGATCCGTGAGTATGCTTGTTTGTTTTCTATAGATGTAAGCGTACGAGTTGTAAAATTCGGCATGTAGTTCGTAAGTGTACTAGTTAAAAACCCTAGGAAAACCCAACGTTTTCCTATCACTTTGCTTTAATTAGTTTATGTGTTGTTGTTTCGTTACGTTAGAGGTATTCGTTGAGCTCCGGAGGCATTGGGTATACAGTGGGTTGTGAATTGTTGTAACGTACGTTCATGAAAACGTCCAGTAGACAACGTACAAACGATCCCTTAGGCGTCGCTCGCACTTATTCACATAACCCAACCCTCCCGGACTTGTGTAGTCCCACGACCGAAGGAAAAAGGAGAAGGTGCGAAACCCTCAGTATTTCCCTACGTCGTTCAAGACCATAGCGAATGCGAAGGGCCCGAAGCCCAACTCGCAATCGTGAGTTCCCGACTTTACTAGCAGTACCGAAGGACCCTTGGGGACCAGCAACACGTTTGCCATTGAAAGTCCTTTTACACGAGATTAAGTTGTATTAGACCCAACTACATGTAAGCAAGTATCATTTGGGCCTAAAGATCACGTCACTGGGCTAGCTAGGCCAAACAAGCATGATTTGAAACTTTTGGGCCTAAGGAAGGTACGTCGACGTATTGAGTAGTTCCACGAGAGTATAGAGTTCCGAGAGTTCCATGTGTGTATTGAGCGTCGTAGTGTTAGTGGTTTCGGATTTGTTATTGATTCGAGACCGAATCAATTCGTTTGATAACGATTGTTGGTGATATTGTGTATTATAATTCATCGAGAGTCATAGTGTCAGTCTTTGTTCACAACGAGTGTATTGAATTATCATTGAAAATTTTCTGTTTACAACCCCTCTTTATTTTGTAAATTTACTTTTTCACCCCTTTAAGTAAATTAATTTCCGGTTTAGACCTTAAACCATTTTTCTTGGCATTTTAACATCAAAACTTAATGAAATTGATATTTTCCAGCACCGTTTTAGTTGAAAACAATTTTAGACCCTGAAAATACAATTTTCTCGGTTGTAGCCCCTTTATTTCGCAATTTTTACACTTTTGGCCCAAATTGGAAAAATTTTGCAACTTTGGTCCTTTTTAACTATGGAAAGCATTTTTGACCTTTGAAAAGTACTTAGAACACTAATAACCCACTGTTTTACAGAAAAACAAGGTTCAGCCCCTCAAGTTTGGGAAATTTCGCATATTGGGCCCTATTGGGCCGAAAATGTTATTTTTTAGCCCATTAAGCTTGAAATTTATGTTTTTAATCCTCCAAAAGAGTATATTTCCAGATAATACATTATGGAAACTGTTTTGACTCATCTCACCCATCAGATTTTAAAATATTTCATTTTGGGCCCTTCAACTTTGTATTTTTGACATTTTATGTCTAAAAAATGAGTTTTTAACCCAAAGTATGTGTTGTTAAGCCACTTAGCTATTTTTCTTGGTATACTTCGTATGTAGTAGTATATTTTATACTATTATCATTTAATATAAAGTATATCTCGGTTTTTAGTGATTCATGATTAGATCCAACATCATAATCATACAAAACACACATATAAGCATAGAAATCATACAAGGCATACACATAATGATAGATCTACACCTTTGCTTGTATTCTCCCCCACAAAAACTTATAAAAACCGAAAATAAGGGGGTATGAAGCTCACCTTTGGATGTTGATTCGGTTTTTGAAGAAAGGATGGAAGAAATCTTGGTGATTTTTGACCCTAGCACCCCTTGATGAAGTTTTCGAGTTTATGGAGTTTTCTAGGATGCAAGATCACGATTTTTGCATGGATTAGGAAGAGATTTTGATAAAACAAAGAATCTAAGTCATAGATCCAAGCATAACCTTACCTTAGATGAAGAGTTTGTGTAAATATCCTCTTGAAAGCCTCCTAATTTTCGAGATTTTGGAGTGGAGAGGAAGGATGTGTTCTTGAGTATTCTAGAGAGAATTTGTGAGATATTTGTGTATGTGTGTGTGTGTGTTTCAGCCGAGAGTGAGTGAGAGGGAAAGAAGAAGTGATCTTTGAAGTGATATGCTCCTAGAAGTATGAGAGGTGCATGGAAGCATGTTGGATATAAGTGAGGTGGCATGCAAATAGTCAACACTTCTCCATTTCTTCTTGGACTTGGGCCTTGGGCTGAGAATGTGAAAGGAAAAAGAAAATTTGGGATTCAATGCCCTCAAGCCCAAATAAAAGTTAAGTTAGATGAGTTTTAACCTAAAAAGATATAATATGATTTTCACATTTTGTTGGGCTAGTTTCGGTTATTCATAGATCAAAGCTTTTAATTCATTTCATTCTAGGCCTAATATGGCCCATAATGTTGAAATAAATTAATGTGGTTTCAATTAGAGCCCATTTAAGGGTTCTAAGCCCATGATAGTCAAATTGGAAGCTTATTGGTCCATTTGGGTCCAATAAGGAAGTCCTAGTCCAAAATGGACTTAAACGAGGACTTCTAGGGTTTCCAATTTCTTGATGACCATTTGTAGTACTTGTATGATGTATTTGATTGAAGTTTTTGATGTCATAATAATAGGTATCACACATGCTCTTAAGTTTTTGATTCAACCTTTACTTTAGTATAGTGATTACAAGACACAAAATTTCTAGTTGTGACAAAAATCTTTTAATCCCTCGATTTGAGTTCGAGCACCCCCGAAGGTGTGTCCGAATCCCTCAAACCAGGGCTCTGATACCAACTTGTAACATCCCAAAAATACAGGCCAAAAATTTCGTTTTTAAAAACATTACTTTTAGAAAATGTTAATAGATAAAGTATTGTTTGACCAAACTACATCACATCATAAATCATGTTCAAAAGACAAGTCATACAACCAATCGAAACATCAGAGTATAAATCCCAAGGACATCTAGTAAATGCGGAAACCCATGTGTGTGCATGATGTGCCACTACCGAGCCAGCTCCTTCCACTTTGATGAAGAGGTACCTGAAACCAAAACTGTAAACTGTAAGCACAAAGCTTAGTGAGTTCCCCCATTATACCACAAACCATACAATCACATAACATACATAAATTGTCAGACATATCTGGGTGCCTGACCTACCCCTTCGGTCCTCTCGACCGGATACTGCCTAACATATCTGGGTGCTAGCTTCCCCTTCGGTCCTCTCGACCGGATACCACCTAGCATATCTGGGTGCTGGCCCCCCTTCGGTCCTCTCGACCGGTTACCGGGGACTATTTCACCCCCTACTACTACCACATAGCACATTTATCACATATCATACAACCACATAAACATATCACAGGTAGTAACAACCTTAGATGAATATCACAGAGACAATCATCTAATCATACATCTCCTATTGGTGGGCCGGCATTGTGGCCTTAGACCCACCGCTACAGGAAGGTAACTCATCTCGGAGTAACTGCTGATTTTCGTGGGAATAGTCTGACTGCTGCTGCTGCTGTTCCGGAAATCCTCCGACTGCATTCCCACCAATCACTTAGTCAAAAACTGCTAACCGACCTTTGGGTAAAATGACCATTTTACCCCTAATCATGCCATAAGTCAAAGTCAGAGTCAACTTCCAGTTGACCCGACTCGTTGAGTTGGCTTGCCAACTCGCCGAGTCCATGTCCAAACGACTGACCTGAATTCCGTTTTTACTTGTCGAGTTAGGCGTCTACTCGACGAGTTCTCTTTTCAAACTGATGATCAAGTCCTTCATCCTACTTGCCGAGTTGTATGAACAACTCGCCGAGTTCATCTTCATCCGATGAACAAGTTATACTGTGACTCGCCGAGTTGTATGAACAACTCGCCGAGTCTGATCTTGATCTGCCGAGTCTGGGCATCGACTCGCCGAGTTCCACTATGGGTGAGTTTTGGCTGCCAACTCACCGAGTCCCTCCTGGACTCACCACATGACTCGACATAACAAAAAGGGGACAAACCCGGAGACTCGCGACTGGACTCACCGAGTCAGATGAGCGACTCGCCGAGTCCGCTCCATGCAAGAGCTAAAAATGCGATTTTGCTCAAATCCAATCCATGTCATTCGTAGATCTGGGCTCCTAGAGCATGAATAACACGTAAAGTTTCCAACTTTACGTGTAGATATCCATCTATGGGGTCTTTAGGGTTTAAAATGCACCAAAAGAGTAGATCTAAAGTTTATATGCAATATGGGCTCATAAAGGTAGTGGATCTGAGCTCCTGGAGCTCAAATATACTTGGATCTTGAGACCAATCAACTTATTTCGAATTATCATGCACATACAAGCTTGGAAATGAGCCAAGAATGTCTTAAATGAAGCCTTAAGCATAGAAACATGGGGAAAATGGGATATACCTCAAAGAAACTGCTGAGAGAGCACAATGGTGCTTGGATGGCTTCCCTTCTTCTGGATCTACTTCCCTTCTTCTTCAAAACCTTCAAGAACACACAACAAAAGCTTCAACTCTTCAAAGAACAAGCTTAAACGAGGGTTGAGAGCTCTAGGGGGTGAATGGGGGTTGGCCTGGGGCTGAAAGGGGGATTAAATAGGGTGCAAACCCCAGAAACTTAGGGTTTCATCCAACAGCGGTGACTTGCCGAGTCGCCAACTTAAACGCATCCCGGGGTCCCGTCCCTACTCGGCGAGTCGGACCTATGACTCGCCGAGTCCAAGGCTTAAAAAGGAAAATACTCAATTAAGATTTACATACCAGAAACCAGGTGCTACAGATTCGATGAGTGAATGCAAGCGAGCATTGAGTCGAATTTTATCCGTTCCTTTTACCCAAAGTAGGATAAAAGTGATATCTGTGGGCCCCTCGATGATTTAGTGATGACACCCTAAGCGCTTGGCCAAGCCGGGACTAATTTGATGTGTTCAATTGTAGTCTGTTGTCAGTCGTCATAAATCGGAAATTGGGAAACAAAACGTAGACAGAGAGAATGATTTAAATCCATGTCTCAGTCTATACGATATCTAGAATGGACGAATATGCGATCTCTTATCTAAAGGATGCGTATCTGATAAGATCAGAGTTGACAACGGTTTTTGAAAGCTACGATTGCAGATCAGGATCTGAAGTCATACACATAATAGTTATTAGACTTATCCAAGTGGGAGACTGTTGGATTAGTGTCTAAGTCCATAACTATTTTGTTGTGTACTTGACCCGATGGTGCATGGTCCTTTTGGGTTGTCTTCACCAAAGCAACTTGATAGGATGAATTATGGAGAGAGAGAGAGAGGATTAATTATGATTTATTAATATATTATGAGAATA
This sequence comes from Lactuca saligna, assembly GCF_052625555.1. Taxonomy (NCBI): domain Eukaryota; kingdom Viridiplantae; phylum Streptophyta; class Magnoliopsida; order Asterales; family Asteraceae; genus Lactuca; species Lactuca saligna. The sequence continues at coordinate 174,687,553 of NC_136421.1, read as the reverse complement.
ATATATTAAAGGAGAAATCATATTGTTTAATTAATATTAGCCAACAATTAATTAAGAATTAATTTTGTGGCTAAAAGACATTAATTAAATGTAAGGGACTAGAACTGTCAATTGTATGATAGTTGAATATTGGGCTAATGGACTCCATATTAGAGGGGTGGATGAATTCTATGGGGAAACCCATTAGAAATCATCCTAGGCCTCTAAGGAGGGAGTCCATGGGTTGCTTAGGGCCTAAGCAGTCAAATTAGGGTTTCCTTCTTACATAACCCTAATAGTCTCACTATTTAAGGATCCCTAGAGCACCAAAAACGTGGCCAAGAGTTTCCTTAGGGTTTCCACATGTTTTTTTGGTGCCTCATCTCTTCTCATTCTTCATCCTCTTGCTCTTGGTGTTTGTGAGCTATTAGAGGAGTGACACTTGTGACTCTAAGCTTTCTTAAGCTATTACAAGGAGGATTTGAGATTGTTATTGCTACATAACAATCAAGGTATGATCAAAACCCTAATTCATATATTAATATCAATTATCATATGCTAGATCTAGGGTTTAAAGTCTTGGATGAATACATGTACAATAGAGAAAACTAGATCCAAGCATTAGGGTTTGCATGAGCACATAGGATGTTCTTATGGCTAAAACCCATCAGGAAGGGTGTTGGGGAGGTGGAGGCTGGGAATGGAATGGCTTTGGGGAAGTTAAAGAGCTTAAATAAGGCTCAAGCCACGAAAAATAGGGTTTGGGCTCTAATCGCGTACACCTAACGTACTCCTACTATGCCCAACATACTCAGGATTCCATTGTACACCCAACGTACCCCCCCCCCCCTGTACGCTCAACGTACTCACCTTAACCCAAAATCGTCCAAACTTCAAACGGTCATAACTTCTTCATTTCAACTCTGATTTTGACGATCTTTATATCCACAGAAAGGTATTGAGGAGATCTACAACCCCATCTAATTACTTTTGACTTTAAACACATCGAAATACAATCCATAATATATAAAAGAAGTCTGAAATACTACTTTTCCATTTTACCATTTGACTCCAAAGCACAAACTGAACTCTTGGATCCCATAATATACAATATCCACATCTAGATGGGTCTAAACCTCTTGTTACTAAAGCCTAAAGCCTTATGATACTTGATCTTCGGGTCACGACCCCGAATTATGAAACGACCCGAAATAGAGTGTTACAATTGTCGAAATCGATTCCGACTCCAATTAAATATGCTCGACTCTGTGTAAATGCGTTTGATTCTAAGAAAGTTGCTTTCGTTCCTAACTCGTTTCCAATTCGTTTCCAGGACATGAACAACAACATCTGTCGAATTCGAGTTCAACTCTAAGGATTTGACAATTCGACTCCAGTTTTGTCTTCCCTAAAGACTCGAACGAACATACATACACCATCGAAATCGACTCCAAATCATACCAGTCGCATTCGATTATTAAATAATACCGTCAACATCAATCCGATCGACTCGAACGACTCAAGCGAACACGTATACACCATCGAAATTGAAATGTATCACTCGATTTAAATTTTAACTTTTAATTTCTGCACTTTGCCTTTTGAAATTAAGAAACCTTTGCTATCAGACCCATCAATATCAGATAACCATTAGCCCTTTAACTTTCAACATCCATTTCTACATTCATCTCCCATTCACAATATCGAACTATCGAACAATCATTTTTAACTTTGGTTAATTTGTCATTCTTATGCTCCATGGAACTCCAATGTTGACTTTGAACATGTTTTGATATCATGAGATTGAATAAGCCCTTCGTTAATCAAACACTAATCAATCACACTTCTCATGACTTCAAACAAACACCTCAATTCCTTAATTCCACTACTTTTCATATCAAAATTCAACCAATTTCAAGAAAAACATTTATGTTCTTCATAAATTCTTTGACAATCTACCAAATTTTCGATTATCTTCAGCAAATTGATCACGATCAACATGTTTCAACAATCATCATCAAACCAATAGGTAGTTCAAAGAAACTTTTAATCATTGAATAAGCGAATAGACAATAAGAAATAAATCAGATCACATAATCGATGAATATTTGTATGAAACTTGTGATCAATTGATTCTAATATTGATTTGAAATTGGTATCAGATCGATTATATGAATAGCTACATGTGAAAGATCGGAAAAAAGAGATCTGAATGAGATTGAAAAACGAATTTGGATGGGATGAATTCAAGTCAATATTAGGAACAAATTTTGGTCGATGAACAGTAAACATATTAATTGATTGGGCTCAATCTGATTAAATGAACAGATATATATCGATGATTGGGCTAAAATATTAAGAATCAAATATGAACAATGACAAAGATCAAAATGTAAATGTCGATGAACAATATCAAATCACGATTTATTTGGGTTGAACAAACAATGATTGGGCTAGATTAATAAAAGATAATTGGATCATCAAAATTCAGAAATGAAAAACAAATAGATCCAATGGAATGAAACCGAGAGATTCTGAGAGATCATCGAGTAACTCACAAAAAATTGTTCATATTGTGTTGATTGTTGCCAAATTGAGAGTTGTTTCTTCAAAAATCACATCAATCTTCGAAGACCTATTGTGATACCAATTGTAGTGAATTATGAACATTTGGTTTGACATGCAGAATTGTATGAACACAACGAACATGATAATTTAGATGCTAAAAGATGTATTCGATTATAGTAATGAGTACAAAAAGAGATCTAGATCTAGTTCTACATAAATATCTCAATCACTAATCACAATAAACTACATCTCTCAAACATATTCTACTAGTGGTATCTATCCCACTATATATAAAGATGCTAGAAAGACTCTCTCTCTCTCTCTCTCTCTCTCTCTCTCTCTCTCTCATGTCATAAGGCTCCAATCCCACATGTGCAAGTGTGTATTCTCAAAGAAGCCATTACAAAGTTAATCCATGAATAACTTTGCACCTTAAGAGATTCAACCGTTTCTTTTATAAATGAATAATATGAACTTTAAGAATGATTCCATATTGTTCTACTTTTATATATTTCTCAAATTGATTATCAACTTCGATATCATGCAATTCACCATTTTGAGTTTTGGATGATATATACTTTACTATCAATCGATTTTCAACTAAACAACACTTTTATACGCTACTCCAACAAACAATATTTTTCGAATTTGATAATATTACTTTTAAAAGTTACGTGTGGAACAGTGGAAGTTCTTCTAAAAAATATCTATCAAAAAGAAAAAAAAAAAAAAAAAAAACTTTTTTGAGTTTCTCTTTCCTATTGTTTGTTATTTATTTATTTATTTATTTTTCAGGACAAGAAGCTCCGTGCTCCACTTTCTCAGAATGGGCCCCTTGGTCAATTAATATAGAAAAGACGAACAACGTCGAAAGAAGGCTTCAATGAAATTGGTCCAAAATGTAGCGGGTCTATTTAACAAACTGAATGTGCGCTTGGTCCTTTTTAGGCTTTAGCCTATGTACAACTTTCTTCTCCATAGACATGCAACTAGCCAAACTATCAAGCACACAAACTTTGATTTGCCAATTGGGGGATCCTCTGATTGAAACGTGTAAGAGAGTTTCAGACTGCTGACCACGATACACTCTTTCTTCTTCACTCTCTGCTCCACTGTTGATTCTCTTCTCGGACTGAACGCACACTGATTGTTAGTTCTGTGTTTCGATTAAGTACATTCACGAGAATCAGGTGATTTGTTTGTATGAAAGTACGACTTGATTTGGGTTTGATTCGGAGAAGAAAAGTATGAAGTCTTTGATTATCGGGTCTTTTGCTAATAAGGTTTCCGTTCATTCTCCTCCATTACCAAATTCACCTTCTGTATTCGTATCAGCAGGTATTTCATTTGCGTTTTTTACTGGATTCATTGGTTTTATCAATCTGTTGGCTCTGAAATTATTTATGCATTCAATAATGTCTCCATATGGGTTTTTGTTAAGTCTTCAGAGAAACTAGAATACCACCGACGTTTTTGTGGGCGTTTTGCCATTGATAACAAATTCGTTTTGTCGTTATTGTGCGATTTGCTTCAATCCCTTCTAATTTCCTGAAATAATTCACAAATATTGAGTTTTTCTTTTTAACATGTAAAACGAATGTCCCCTTTTTGTTACTTGTCATGAACAGGGATGTGATTTAGCTATCTGTTCATGTTGTTTCTTCTTATACTGTGTCATATTTCTTCGACTCACTTCTCATTATTCTTACACTTTATAATTTCAGGTTCTCTTCATGTATCATTAAGATCATCAAAGAGTAACAGAGTCATTAGATGTGAATCAAGTCTTGTGAGACACAATCTTAACAGTTTTAATGAAAATTTTCTATTTTCAAGAAAACGCAACACAAATCATGTTGCAAATGCAGTTTCTGAACAACCTATTGAACCTGAATCTTCAAGCCCTCAAAAACTTCTTCCAAATGCTTTTGATGCTTTCTACAGATTTTCAAGACCTCACACAGTTATAGGAACAGTAATATTCCAACTTTTGACTTTTTACAACAAGCTTTCTAGAGGGCATTCTCGTCTTTTGTACAACTTGTTTTGTTTCTTTTTCTTGTAAAAGCATGAATGACTTATGTGTCATCTTCTTAAACAGGCTTTGAGCATACTTTCAGTTTCACTCCTTGCAATTCAGAAGCTTTCAGATTTTTCTCCACTATTCTTCATTGGTGTCTTTGAGGTTCTTGAATTTTTTATATGCAAAATTGTAAAATAAAAATAATAAGTTAAATCTTCTCTGTATTCCAGATTAATTCAGTTTCTTTTTACATTCTTAACATTGAATTTTCAGGCGATTGTTGCTGCATTCTTTATGAATATATATATTGTTGGCTTGAATCAGCTATCTGATATAGAAATAGACAAGGTATGTTTTAAGAAAATCAAAAAAATTTATCTTTTTAGCAACTTCTATCAAGTTCTTTTTGTAATACTAAATACATTTCTCAGGTTAACAAGCCATATCTTCCGTTAGCATCTGGAGAATATTCTGTTAAAACTGGTGTTATCATTGTATCCTCATTTGCATTCATGGTAAATAAACTTTACCTAATTTCGTTTTGATAGAATATCTAAAGTGTGTTATTTTTATACATAACAATTTCAACTGACATTATCAATTTACTATTCTACCCCTCAGAGTTTTGGTCTTGGATGGATTGTTGGTTCATGGCCTTTATTTTGGGCACTTTTCATAAGTTTTCTTCTTGGCACTGCATATTCAGTCAATGTAAGTTGACATAATTTGAGTATTATATTAAAATTCATTATTTTTCAAATCCAAATAATTAGTGGTAAATTGGTAATTTCAGATGCCAATGTTGAGATGGAAGAGATTTGCTCTTGTGGCAGCAATGTGCATTCTAGCTGTAAGAGCTGTAATTGTTCAAATTGCATTTTATCTACACATTCAGGTAATTATTAATATTTTTTCTACCCCTTTTACACTCTAAAATATAAAACCATTTCTATTATTGTATTGTAATTCAGATACATTTTACTAATTGTTAAACACGTCTGTTCAAATTCAAATGTAATAATTTTTATGGGAGAAAGATAGTAATTCTTATCATTCTTGAAGTTTTTTAAACTATCCTCTGAAAAAGAAAGAGAAATATGATGATTGTGATATTTTTTCACTTTCATTTAATATTTTAGTTACTAATTTATTTAATTTCTAGACTTTTGTGTATGGAAGAGTTGCTGTGTTTCCAAAGCCTGTGATATTTGCTACTGGATTTATGAGTTTCTTCTCTGTTGTTATAGCATTGTTCAAGGTAAACTCCTTTATCCACTTCTAACAATTTTTTCATGCTTTTAGAAGTCAAACTTGTGGATTTTTGTTAATTTATTAAGTAAATGTTACCATTTGTGACTACTTGTTAATAATGTAAATAGAAGTTATATGATAGTAAAGAGTAAAATACAGATAAACATGTTGGACATATTTACCCTTGACTACTTTTACTTTCAACATTTTATTTTTATCAATTTAGCAATTAACCGTTTTCCTATAGTGGTTAAACACTTAAACTTAAACCATTATACCTTTTTTGAAGATTTAAAAAAAAAACATTTTTCCTTGTTACCTGATTTGGTTATAATATCAGGACAAAATACAAAAAAAAAAAAAAAAAAAAAAAAAACACAACAAACAATTAACATTTTTATTGATTTAGCCACTAAGCTATTTATTTTTATTGATTTAGCATCTGAATATATATGTAATAATTTTCTATATTTTGCCATTTAGGACATATTGTCTGGATAAATGATGTTAAGGTTATGTTTGGTATACTAGCTGAAAAGCTAGCTGTTAGCTGAAAAGTTAGTTGATAGCTGAAAAGCTAGCTGATAAAAAATGTCGTTTGGTAAAACTAGTTGAAAACCTAGCTTAAAAATGTAAAATGACATAAAAGAACATTTAAAATAATGTGTTTTTAAATATTAAGTCGTTATTTCTGCATTTAGTCAAAAAGAAACATCCATATATATATATATATATATATATATATATATATATATATATATATATATATATATATAAAGTAAATAAGAAAAGTACGATGATTATTGACAGGACATACCTGATATTGTTGGGGACAAGATATTTGGCATTCAGTCTTTTACAGTTCGTTTGGGTCAAAAGCGGGTTAGTGTTATTATATACCAACTACACAGTTTCAGAAATACTAATTATAGAAAAAAATTTATAATTCATATGTGAAGTGAAGTGACATGTCATCTTTTTATAGGTGTTTTGGATTTGTATCTTATTACTTGAAGTGGCTTATGGTGTTGCCATTTTAGTTGGGGCATCATCTCCTTTTCTTTGGAGCAGATACATAACGGTAATAAATCAATAATTCATAATCTTTTAATTCTTTTATAGTAAAAAATTTATGTCGCCTTTTGACTTTTGAGGTCAAACCTTTATGGATCTTGTTACAAATTTGCACCAATTTTTGTTCTGTTATGTACTACTTGTCGTGGGGTTTATTTCAAGTTTCTATTAAATCTTTGTTTGTTTGCGTTGACCACTTGACCTAAAAGTCAAAGATGGTAGTTCTATTGAATAAAAATATTAATTTTTATTTTTTAAAATATTTGTAGGTTATGGGCCATGCGATACTTGGTCTAATGTTATGGGGTCGTGCTAAGTCAACTGATCTAGAGAGCAAAACAGCAATAACCTCATTTTACATGTTCATATGGCAGGTAAATGTTTTAACTAACTCAACAAAAGTTTTTCCAGTTATGCAAAAACAGTTTGTTTTTTCTCAATTTATGCAACAAAGTGTTCTTTTTATATGCACTATACAATAACTCGATAACATTTCATTTTATGACAAAAGAATGCAATATATTGTATTGGTAAGGGTTTTAATCGGTTGAAGCGTGGTTACATAATTCGTGTCAGTTGTATAAATCGATAAAAAATGTGAAACATTGTTGCATAAATCGGTGAAAAACTTAAACATTGTTGCATAAATTGGTAAAAATATGAAACATTGTTGCATATTTTGGGCAACAACTTTTATTTTGAGTGATTAACTTTTGGAACCATTTTATGCAACTTCTTCCAAACAAAACTTCATTTTTTTTTAAAAAGGCTAAATGCAACAATTGGCAATGTACTTTAGTGAATTTTCTATAATAGCATCTTATTTCTTTGTTTACAAAAGGAGTTTTGACCTTTTTAACCATCAAAGTATCAAAATTGACAGTATTTAGCCACTGAAGATCTGATCACGCTAAATTGTACCCTAAACTTTCATTTTTGGCTCAATTTGCCCCCTCCGACCTGCCCAGTTACCTGGTTCCCTGCCTACGTGACATGCTAAAATAGACCTTGAACTTCTATTCATGCTAAATTAGACCCCGGACTTAGAATTTATTTATTTATTTATTTTATTTATTTATTTTTTATTTATTTATTTTTAATTAAAACTAAACTCGGTTTTATGTTCTTTTTGAAGTTCTTTATTTTCATATTTTTGATTTTTTAGTCAAAACTAAGAGTAAATTACACAAATGGTCCCTATGGTTTAGGGTAATTTGCGCGTTTGGTCATTATCTTATTTTTTAGGGTAATTTGTGTGTTTGTTTTTGTTACACGTTTGGTCCCTATCTTATCTAAAAAACTATTTTACCCTTGATTTTTCAATTTATTTAAATAAACACACACCTAACCCCACACCCCTCACCTTATCTTACCTATCTCACCATTTTTCCCTATTTAAATAATAGTTTTTTAGGTTAAATAGGGACCGAGCGCGTAACAAAAACTAACAGTAGGGACTTTCCGAGTTAAAAAAATAAGTTAGGGACCAAACATGCAAATTACCCCAAACCATAGGGACCATTCGTGTAATTTACTCCAAAACTAAATTTGGTTTAAAATTTTTTTTTCGTATTTTTTCTGTATTTTTAAAATTTTTATTTTATTTATTTTTCATCAATTTGATAACTTTTTTTGACCTTTTTCAAAAAGTGTAAAGTGAGTGAATATACTAGAGTATTTACATTTTCGGCGTTTGAGGTTTTTTTTTTTTTTTTTTTTTTTTTTTTTTAAATTTTGATTCAATGTGTGAGATTTACGATTTATAATTATTAAAATAGGAAAACTAGTTAAACTTATTAAAATGTAACTTGCAAATTAAATGATATTTCTTTATGTGATATCAGTAGTTTAAATTCAAGATAATATTTTTCAATATGATAATAGACTACAATAAAGAATAAAAAAAATAATAAAGTCCGACTCTATACAAAAACTTGTTTCAATATTTTAAATTGATATTTTTTTTCATTTACTTGATTCAAAATAAATAAAAGACATCGGAAAAATCATAAATAACTAAAATTATAAAAACAAAATAGAAAACAAAAGGTCAAAGAAAAAAGGTTATCAAATTGATGTAAAATAATACGAAAAAATGAAAAAAAAAAACAAAAAAGAAATTAATACCAAGTTTTGTTTCGACTCAAAAGAAAATGAAAATAAAAAAACTTAAAAAAAAACATTAAACCAAGTTTAATTTTATAAAAAAAAAAATCATAGTTCTAGGTCTAATTTAGCATGAATAGAAGTTCAGGATCTAATTTAGCATGAACCGGGTATCCAGCTACAGGTCGCAGGGGGCAAATCGAGCCAAAAATCAGAGTTTAGGGTCCAATTTAGCTTCAATGGCTAAATAGATTCAATTTTGATGCTTCAATGGTCAAAAAAGTTAAAACTCCTTTACAAAATAGTACTTTGAAAATTTTTAATGCAATTCAAATACAAAGCAATTAGTTTCACTGCTATAATTAGGTAATTTAAATTCAAGGTACAATGCTATAAATAGGTAGATATTTCAAAGTACAATTTTTGAATAAGAATAAAAATGGTAAATTACACGGATGGTCCCTGTGGTTTAGGGTAATCTGCGTGCTTGGTCCTTAACAACTTTTTTTTAACTCAGACCGTCTCTACTTTATATTTTTATTGCACGCTTGGTCCCTTATTGACTTGAAATAACCGTATTACCCTTTTTTATATCATTAATCACGTTTTATGTTTATGTTAAATTAAAAAAAAACATTAATTAAAAATAACATGGTCCCACCATCCCAATACAAATTATCCTTATAGGTTATCACCGACCACTTAACCACCTGCAACACCACCACAACCGTCGGTTTCCCAAACCACAGGGACCATTTGTGTAATTTACCAAAAAAAAAATAACAATAGAATCATGTAATTGAAAAAATGAAAATAAGATGCTATAATTCAATAAGTGGAAGTATATTGCTATTTCTTGTATTATGGTTATCTTTGCGCATTCTTTATAGTTCCCATTATTCATTGGATAAAACCGTTATTTGTGTTTGCAGTTGTTTTATGCGGAGTACTTGCTCATACCGCTTGTGAGGTGATGTGCAACTGCATTGATGTGGGGCCCACTCTTGTTGTTTATTTATTGTTATAGTTTTGCCATCATTCCGGCTCAAAATGGCAGAGGAGCTAGGGTTAGGGTTAGATTTTTGAGACTTGTAAGTTGTAACATTTGACTTTATTTTATGTTGTGGAGATTTTTTTTTTTTTTTTTTTTTTTTTTTTTTTTTTTTTTTGTGTATTTGTATTCTTTTATGGCAAAAATCGTGTTTTGTTAGTTGTGATTAAGTTGTTCTTTTGACTTTATGGCTGGAATAGTGACATATCTATTAAGTGTTTTTATTTAATGAAGAAATAACGATTTAACCGTATAAATTAGAAAAATGTTATGATGAAGTAGTATATCAATATTGGTGGTTCGTAGACATTGGTGAAGGGGAAAGGTTGGGGTGGGCCAATGCAATTTAAGAACCTAGACCATGTCGACTCTATTTTCCAAATCAAGAAAGAAAAATCTAGTAAATATCTTTCTCTATTATTTACTAATAAAATAATAAATATTAACATGATATTTGTAATTTAAGTAATACTCTTTCCATCTCAAAATTATTGTTTACAGATAAAAAAACACACAGATTAAAGAAAACATTAATTACCATTAATTTTATACAATAAAATAAAAGTTTTGTTCTTACTTTGCATTTAATGTTTTATTAAATGTTTAGTTGATTAATCAATAAGGATGGGATATTTTGATAAAAATATTACTTATTTTTAGAAATAGATTATTATTTTGGAACAAACCAAAAATAAAAGATGGACTATAATTTTGAAACGGAGGTAATAATACAAAATTGTTAGTTTATATTTAATACAAAAAAATGTTTAAACATAAACCTGTTTATAACATTTATAATCAATTTTATATATGAATATATATTTAAGTGCATCGTTTTTTGCATTAGCATTAATAAAATGATAGTTTTGTTATTACTTTGCATTTAATGTTCCATTAAAGACTTAGTTAGTTAATTAATAATGAGGGGATATTAAGTTCATACATATTGATCTCATAGTCGATTTAGTCTCTATATTTATTTTTTTATTCAATTAAGTCCCAAATACCAGTAATCGTATTCAATTTAACCCTTTGACCCGGTCAACAGATCATCCAACTTTCAAAAATTACATTTTTGGCCCAGATTTCAAAATTTATTACAAATTTGGTCCAAAATTTACACTTTTAGCCTTGATTTTAAATTTTGTTACAAATTTGCTCCAAACTTTACTATTTTGCATAAATTTTAGAATTTTATTATGCATTCATCCTAACTTTAGTTTTTATTACAACGTTTTTTCTCGAAAAATTGTTTCTAATATGTATTTTCACATAAAAATCTTATATTTTCTATATAAAAAACTTTTGTGTATATGAAGTATCTAGTTATAAAAATATATATTTATTAAGTATATAAATATATATAAATCCGTTTTTATAAAAAATGTATACAAACACCTATCACCTTATATATATATATATATATATATATATATATATATATATATATATATATATATATATATATAGGTTTGTATCTATATTTTTTTATAAAATCGTGTTTGTTTATATTTTTTTTTATAAAAACGTGTTTGGCTAATTTTATAAATAATACTTTTTTGTATACATTTTATAAAATCGTGTGTGTATACATTTTATAAAAGCGTGTTTAAATAATTTTTTATATAATACGTGTTTATATATATTTTATAAAATCGTGTTTGTATACATTGTATACAAACACGTATTATATAAAATTTATTCGAACAAGTTTTTATAAAAAAATGTAAACAAACACGATTTTATAAAAAAATATAGATAAAATAGGTGTTTGTATGCATCTTTTTGGTAAAATACGTTTTTGTATACATTTTTATAGAAACAGATTTGTATATATTTATATACTTAATAAATATTTATTTTTAAAACTAGATATTTCATATAAAAAAGCTTTTTAAAAAAAGTTTTTATATAGAAAAATATAAGATTTTTAAGTGAAAATACATTTTTTTGTATAAATATGATTTTATAAAGAAAAAACATATTAGAAACAACTATTTGAGAAAAAAAAAGCTGTAAAAAAAACTAAAGTTAGGATGAATTCATAATAAAATTCTAAAATTTGGACAAAAAGGATAAAGTTTGGACCAAATTTATAACAAAATTTAAAATCAGTGCCAAAAGTGTAAATTTTGGATCAAATTTGTAATAAAATTTTGAAATCTGGGCCAAAAATATAATTTTTGAAAGTTGGATGATCTGTTGACCGGGTCAAAGCGTTAAATTGAATACGATTACCGGTATTTGAGACTTAATTGAATAAAAATATATATATATATATATATATATGAACTAAATCGATTATGATGCCAATATGTACGGACTTTATTGCAGTTTTTCCAAAAAATATTTAAGCATAAACCTGTTTATAACATTTATAATCGATATATATATATATATATATATATATATATATATATATATATATATATATATATATATATATATATATATATATATATAGAAGTGCATCATTTTTGCACTGACTTTATATAATAAAATGTTAGTTTTGTCATTACTTTGCATTTGATATTCCATTAAATGCTTAGTTGGTTAAGTAATAATGATGAGATATTTTAGTAAAAATGTTATTTGTTTTTAGAAATTGACAATTATTTTGGGAAAAAAAAAAGATGAACTATAATTTTGGGACAGTTGGAGTAATACAAAATTGTTAGTTTATATTTAATACCAAAAAATGTTTAAACATAAACCTGTTTATAACATTTATAATCGATTTTATATATGAATATATATATATATATATATATATATATATATATATATATATATATATATATTTAAGTGCATCGTTTTTGTACTGACTTTATATAATAAAATGACAGTTTTGTCATTAATTTGCATTTAATGTTCCATAAAATGCTTAGTTGGTTAAGTAATAATGAGAGATATTTTGGTAAAAATGTTATTTATTTGTAGAAACTAACTATTATTTTGAAACAAACCAAAAATGAAAGATGGATTATAATTTTGGGATGATGGGAATAATACAAAATTGTTAGTTTATATTTAATACAAAAAATGCTTAAACATAAACCTCTTTATATATTTATAATCTATTTTATATATGAATATATATTTAAGTGCATCGTTTTTGCACATAAACACTAATATATTGTAAAATAGTATAAGCTAATTACATGTATGGCCCACTTGCTTTTGGAAGTAAAATTGTGGATTTAGAAAGATGTTGATGGCATTGCTAATCCTATGTCACGTGAAAGAAGGAAGGTTTGCAAGATATATATTAGAAGTGATGTAGATGCTCTAACATACAGGGAGGTATGTTTGACTTTTCTTTACAAAAAAATATGTAAAAAATGGGATTTTACATGAATTTTGCAATCAACATTTTAAAATGTCAATCAGCTAAAATATAGATATATACTTCATGACAAAAACATTAATTATGTCGACACATATTGCCATGCTATCCATTGTTTTCAGGATATATGAGACGACTCTATTGGCTTCGACTATCTTATACGACCCCTTTCAATATGGACATGATTTTCCTTCATCCATTTGTCTGTTTTCCTTCATTTTTTTTCTTAATATCAGTTCCCCTACTTTGAAAGAGTAGTTTGGGACCCTCTGGCTGTAGTAGTTTTTTTGTTGGTATAGTGTGCTTGTCGGATGGAGTATATATATTTTCTTTCACCTAGTAAATCCACGTTGGTCTGGATGTCTTCTTCATTTTCCTTAGTTTTTGGATTATTATCAACCTGCTATGTGGGCATGAATACTTTTGGTGGAATCACTGCTTTAGATCCGTATTCCAGGCTTGAACGATGTATCCAGTGTTCTGATTGTTGTCATGTAGGCCTATAATACATTGGATGGTTCTTTCACCCATCATCCCCGCGTGTATTTATATACTACTTTATGGAAAATTACCAACTATATCGACCCCCCATTGCTTGAAAGGAAAATGACTTGATATGCTTACCAAGGTAGTTGCGGATAATTTTGAAATTGTTTCATGTTCTTCACATTTTTCACATTTTGGCATTGCTTGCTCGGCATCGCAATACATTGTTGGCCACTAGTTTGAAGTTTCTCAACCTTGCTATTTTTATACGATCATAATTCGTCCTACATGGCTCCCCTTATCCCTTCACATGTTTCTATTATTATGTATTCCAATTGCTTCTTGTTTAAGCATATGAGTCAAGGTGATAAGTATCCCTTTCTGTACATTTTCCATTACGGATGGTATACTTCGATGCTTTGATCTATATCTTTCTTGCTTCCTTCTTGTCTTTTGGCAATATGCCTTTTGTAAGGTACTCAGATTATAAGGGTCATCCAACTTCCTTGTCCTTTATCTATATCATGTATTTCATTTTTGTCGATGCTTTTTGTAACCGTTGAAAATAAGATCTAATAGACACGTAAGGAAACCAAAAAATAATATTGAGAATTATATGTCGATTAATTGTGATAAATAAATCTAATTATTATTATAATTATCAAGTTTCGTCCAACCTGTTGACAACTGATCTTGATCGTAGAATAACTGCACGGATCGAACTCCTGTCCTTAAAAGTTTTTACTTTGCTTCTATTGGTAGTAAGCAAGAGAGTAAAATCCCAAGATTTAACAACAATAGAAAATGATAAACGCAAAGTGAATACCGAGAAACCAGGAAGAAATCATAGAGAGAATGAGAGAGCTTTCATTTTTTGTGAGTATCAAATACGGCTCCTAGGAGCTATATTTATAGGCATCGACACCCTAGAAGGCAGAAAATGGTCCACATAGGCCGGCCCCTGGAAATCCTAGGGCAACGACTTGCTCTCCCAGCAAGTCGTTTTCTGGGCCTTCCAAAATATTCCGACTTGATCTCCATGAAGTCAACGACGGTCAACCATTTGACGGGATCAGTCAAACCGACTTGAGCCGAACTCGTCAAAAATAAAATCTTCTCAGCTCTCAATGACCAATGTGAAGTGCGAAGTGCACCTAAATCGTGCCATTTCACGTACTAGCGGCAACGGCTAGTGTTAGGCTACACTAGGCGCGCACGTAGGCTTGGCCCATTCCTTTGATCCACTAAAGCCTTTGAAGGTCTATCAAGAGAAATGGTATATAAACCCATAAAAGGTTTTTTTTCCCTATCAATGTAGGATATAGAGAACTTGCCAACATGCAAGATTTCCTCTATAATTTCCAATAATCCCCCACTAAGTTGGAAAGTTTCCTTTCACTCAAACGCATGATGTCACTTGAGTATCATGAAGATTAAACCCTAGTTTAATGAAAACAAACAATAAGAGACCAATTTAATGGTATCCTTATAGGTTTAAACCATGAACCTTGTGACCTCTCTGGTTTACACCCACACATCACATGCCGTCTTTGCATTCCCCTAAGCATTATAAATCCTTTTCATGAGCCTTTAGAAGATAAACCTTTGATCTCCACTTGAGGCGACACCACCTCATTCTCGATCATATAGGAAAAGTTTTACTACATCTTTGTTGCTTAGATGTCTCCAAAACTTTGTTAAGAGTCGTAACTCAACCTCGTTCTCGGCAACGACGTAGTATCCTACCTTACATGGATCTATCATTAATGATAGTATCTTCTATCGTTAGTGACTTCGTTGTTAACCTTTAAACTTGAGAATTAGGAGCACTAATGCCAAATTTAGTTTCCATCACTAAGCGATTCTATTGTGGTTTTAGATCCATGACTTTTGTGGTAGATGTAACCAAATCTTTCGTCAGAGGTTTGGTAAACGGATCTACCAAGTTCCTACTTGTCTTGACATAGAAAACCTTGATGGTACCATATTCAATTAGTTTTCTCACAAAATTGTGTCTTAGACCTTCATGTCTCGACTTCCTATTATACACCGCATTATATACTTTAGATAGTGTGGCCTCACTATCACATTACATGGGTATTGAAGGCACTAGAATATCCTATAGATGGATATCCATAAGTAGATATCGAATCCATTTTGCCTCTTTGCCCGCTGCTGCTAAGGAAATTAGCTCTGCTTCCATCGTTGAATGAGGTATGCATGTTTGTTTCTTGCTCGCCCAAGAAATAGAACCACTAGCTAGAGTATAAATCCAACCACTTGTGGATTTCGATTCACTGGTATGATCTATCTAGCTAGCATCCAAATAAACTTCTAGTATTCCATTTCATGACAAATACATAAACTCAAAAGTACTTGTCCTTTCCAGGTATCCTAGTACTCTACCTACTGCCTTCTAGTGCTCCGTCCCTGGATTGATAGTATATCGACTTAGTTTTTTTTTACAATGAATACTCTGTTAGGTCGAGTGCAATGAGTAGCATACATCATGCTCCCAATTTCACTTGCATATTCTAGTTAAGCCACTGCTCGTCCAGAATTTACAATAAGTTTCACACTTGAATCAAAGGTAATGTTGAATTCCTTAATATGCAAATGTTGAAATTTTGTCAAAATTTTCTCTATGTAATGAGATTGACTTAGAGATATCTGACCGCCTGTCTTTTTCACCTTAACACCAAGAATTGTATCAACTTCACCAAGATCTTTCATCTTAAAGTTTGAGGATAGGTATTTCTTCATCTAAAGAATATATTCTAAGTGAGTTCCAATGATCAAGATATGATCAACATAAAGACATATTACTACTATGTAATCAGATGTGTATTTGGAATAAATACACCTGTTAGCACTTGTGTTAAAATCCGAAAACAGTCACATTAGTATCAAATCTCTAATGCCACTATTTGGGAGCCTCCTTCAACCTGTACAAGGATTTAACAAGTCTACAAACTTTGTTTTCATGTCTGAGTATTACGAAACCTTCAGGTTGCTCTAAGTAAATCTCAGCCTTGAGATAACCATTTAGAAAGAGTGTCTTCACATTCATTTGATGAATGTATAATCCTTTCAAAGCTAATAGTTATATGAGAGTTCTAATAGAACTAATCCTAGCAACTGGGGCATATGTATCAAAATAACTGATCCTTTTTCATTGCTTGTAGCATTAAGAAACTAATCTTGCTTTATAGGAAAATATGGATCCATCTGGATGATATTTTCTTTTGAATATCCATTTAGATCCTATGGGTCTCCTCCCCTTGGGTAGATCATCTAACTCCCAAGATCCATTACCCATAATTGAGTCCATTTCATCATTGATGGCTTCCTTCCACATAGGATCATCTCTAGATGTCATGACTTTAGTAAAGTTCTTAGGATCATCATCCAAATTAATGGAAAATATGACATCTCTTGTCACTTTCTGTTGTGTTCCTTCGACCAAATAAGAATAGAAGTCGTCTCTAAAACTTTTCTCTATTCTAGCACTAGTACTTCTCATTGGTTCCTACACATTAAGAGGAGGTGAGATTATTTCTCAAGAAGTACTTGTAGGTGTTGTATGACTAGAGTTTTCATCATCCCTTGAAAACTTGTCCTCAAAGAATTCTACATCTCTAGATCCCACAACAACACTTGTTTCAATATCTAATAATCGGTAAGCCTTGCTATTATGAGCATACCCAATAAATATACTCTTATTATCCCGTGCTCCCAATTTGGTTCGCTTAGGATTGAGAGTCTGATAATAAGAAACACACCCTACACCTTTAAATAGTCTAGGTTAGGCTTTGTAACTTTCCACAACACATAAGGGCTTGTAGGAATCACATGACTAGTGATCCTATTATGAACATAACAAGCAGTCAATAGTGCTCCACCCCCCCCCCCCCCCCCCCCCCCCGATTTTTTGGTTGACCCGATTGGTTTGACATACAGTTAACCATCTCACAACGGGTTGGTTCTCTCTTTAAACCAAACCATTATGTTGGGGAGTACATGGTGAAGTTCTCTTATGTTTGATTCCACTCTCTTCATAGAATGTGTCAAACACTTGGTTGAAGTATTCTCTGCCTCTGTTTGAGTGAAGAATTTTGATGTATCTTTCAAGTTGATTTTCAACTTCGGCCTTATACAGTTTAAATTCATCAAAATCTTCATCTTTTGATCTCAACAAATAAACATGTAGATATTGACCATAGTCATTATAGAATGTGATGAAATACCTTTTTTGTCCTCGAGTAAGTATTCCATTTAATTCACATATATTAGAATGAATTATCTCAAGTAACGATGTATTTCTCTCACCTGATGGAAATCTTTTGTTTGTGAACTTTGATTTCACACAAGTTTCACATTTTCAAAATCTTTTGAGTCATATTTTAACATTCCTTTAGTTTGCATTTTTTCAATGTTCTTAACATTAGTTTTTGCTAAGTGTTTATGCCATAAAGAAATTGAACAAGCAAAATAACCAGAAATGTTCACTTCATTCACATTAGCAACCAATCCATTAATTACATCATTATTAGTAACACTAAACACACTTAAAACACTTACACTAGCACCATTACTCTCAACACTTGGTCCATTCACACTAACCTCATCATTAAGGAACAAATGATATATTGTTGAATAATTTTTTTCCCTCCCAACATATTGTTTGCCCTTAGCGATCACAATTTTTCCATTCTCAAGCACAATATTGAACCTACCTTTTGTCAAACTTGTTCGTAGAAATCAACCCTTCAAGATAGTAGGAATATGAAGAACATCTTGAAGGGTAACCCATTCACCACATGTGAACTTCAAAAGAACATCACCTCTTCCTTAAACTTCAATGCTATGACCATCAACATAGAAAACTATCGTTCCTAGTGGCTTTGGACGATAAGTGTGGAAGCTCTCTCGTTGCCCAAAAAAATGCACAGTGGCTCCAATGTCTACGAACCGTCCTCGAGCACAAATTTCTTAGGTAAACGAACAGATCATGAAAATATCTCCAAGGTTCAAACTTACCACCATATCAAACACTTGCTTGACTACATGTGCAATCGATCCTAATTTGAGATCTTTTCAATCTCTTGTATAATGCCCAATCTCTTTGTAGACGTGTTAAGGTCAAGCCATCTTCGGCTTTGATTTAGGATTTTGATGACTTGATTTCTAGAAGCTTTGTTTCTTGGATCCCAAGTTTATTTTGTTTTGTCCCCCAGAATTGGTCCTATGACCAGAACCCCCACATGGTGCACACTCGATCCGACTTTACCATTCTTGTCACTGATGCGAGTTCCTCCTCAATGTGAAGGTGTTTCATCAGATCATCCAAGGAGTAGTCCTTAGATTTGTTCCTAATTCTCTTAGGGCCTATTTGGTTGACAGGATTGGAATGAAATTCGAGGGAAAAAGATTCCAGTTCTCTCGAATTCCTGCGTTTGGTTCAACTTTTAGAAAATGAAAGGGATTCCTAAATGAGAAAACATTCCCTCAATGGAGGGAAAATACTTTCCTTCACCAATAAGATGGAATTAATTCCTTGTTAACATGGAAAGTTAAAATTTACCATTATACCCACCAAACCATTCTAATCTTCTTCTCCAAACCACTCGTCTTCTGCAATCTTCCACCAGGTAGTCGTATTCTCCAATCTTCCGCCAGGTTAGTGCATCGATGTCGTTATCTCTCACTCTCGCTATCTTTCACTGTGAAAATCGATGGGTTTGTTAAAATCAATTTTTCTTTCGTTTTCTCAACCCCGTCTCCTGAAAATTGATTTATTGATAAGAAAATCAATTTATGTTAATCAAATATTGTTAAAATTGTTGTTGCTGTCTATATTTTCTTGTTTACAATTTGTTGTTAAAATCAAAATCAGTGTTCATGTTTATAAATTTATGGTAATCAAATACACTGTGAAAATCGTTTATTAAATGAGTTGATTGTGTTGTTTAAATATTGTTTTTTCTCTTTTTAAGAACAACAAATCCTTCCTGTTCTTGTTGGAAATTAATATTTTTTTTTGCTTGTTTAGAAACAACAATATCTTTTAAAATTTATTATGTGGTTTTAGATATACTTGTTGGAAATTACATTACACCTTCAATACGATATGATTTTATATGAACATGATAAATTCATATGATTAAGCAAAATAGACAAAAGGGCAGTTTAGTCATTTTTCATGAATTCCAATTCCATTTCTTGCAAACCAAACAAGATCTGGAATTAATTCCAATTCCTTTTCTTACCAACCAAACAAACCATGGAATTGGATTCAAATTTCTGCCAGATTCATTTTCCAATTCCAATTGAAATTCCTTCATCAACATTCCACGAACCAAACAACACCTTAGAGAATTCTTTCCATGAGGGTGGCAGTTTTGTGATGATCGCACCAACCTGAAAGAGTTCTGGTATCGAGATGGAGAGTGAATTCAACTGGTTGACCACGACCTGGAGTTTATGCACTTGCTCCACGATAGGTTTGACATCAACCATGTGAATATCTAGGTACTTTGACACTAGGTACTTGTTGGTACCTTGTGCCTTGTACTTGAGTTCCAAAGCACTCCAAAGCTCTCTTGAATCTTTGACCGACGCGCAAAGATCATAGATCCGATCAGACAGTGAGTTCTTGATCTGACTGACACATAGTTCCTCAGTTTCTCTACGCAGATCCCTTTGCTTTTCCAGATCAAAGATGATTATTGGATCCATAGTTTTCCCCACCTCAGGAACTAGATCAGCATGAATTAGGTCCACTTTTGGGTCTAAAACATAGGCGAGCTTCAGCACATGAGGCATGAACTTGACATTGTTTGCCCAACGGATATAGTTCTGACCATCAAATTGGTCAAGCTTAGCAAACTCTCTGTTTATGTAGTGGAGACTAGCAGTTAAGATTTGGATGTCCATTAGTCTGTTGATTTATAAACACATGATAAGAAAACCTTTAAGATTGTTGAAAATCAAATCTAATAGACACACAAGGAAACTGACAAATAATATTGAGAATTACATGTTGATTAATTACGATAAATAAATATAATTATTATTATAATTACCGAGTTTTGTCCAAAATTCTGTTCAATCCTTCTCGATTAGATCTGATTATAAGAAAGGAGTAGAAGCAGACTGTCCTACTGTTAGACAAAAGTAAATACGAAACAATAATGTAAAACCAATATGTTGATGGCTAATCTTGATCGTAGAATAAATGTACGGATAAAACTCCGGTCATTAAAGGTTTTTACTTCGCTTCTATTGGGTGTAAGCTATAGAGTAAAACTCCAGGATTTAATGCAGATTTACCAAGTTTCCAACAATAATGGAAAACGATAAATGCAAAGTGAATACTAAGAAACCAGGAAGAAATTGCAGAGATAACGAGAGAGCTTTCAATTTTTGTGAGTATCAAATAAGATTCCTAGGTAGTTGTATTTATAAGCATCAAAACACTAGTAGGCAGAAAAGGGCCCACATAGGCCGACCCTTAGAAACCCGAGCACGACGACTTGCTTTCCAAGCAAGCCGTTTTCTGGGCCTTCCAGAATATTCCGACTTGACCTCCACAAAGTCAACAACGATCAACCATTTGAAAGGACCAGTCAAACCGAATTGACCCGAACATGTCAAAAATAAAATCTCCTCAGCTCCCAGTGACCGATGCAAAGTTCCAAGTGTACCTAAATCACGCCATTTGACACACTCGCGACATCGGATGGTGCTAGGTTAGGCTAGGTGCATGTGTGGGCTTGGCCAATTCCTTTGATCCACTAAATCCTTTAAAGGCCTATCAAGATAAATGGTATATAAAGCCACTAAAGGTTTCTTCCCCCACCAATGTGGGATAGAGGAAATTTGTGAACTTGCAAGATTACCTATATAATTTCCAATAGTAACTAGGACTTCCCCTAAAATCTTTTTGTTAGATGTAGAACACTGATAATGTAAACTAGCTGAAATGATATGCTCTCTTGTTTTTAGATCTAGGTATATGTTCAATATGGAACTTGTGGAATGATCGAGGAAGCTGTCTTACCTTTTGTGTATATCTAGAAAAAAATAAGCAGTAAGTTCCCTTGACTTGGTTTAACACTATCATTGAATCTCTGAATGTGACTAATTATTTTGCTCCTAAATTTAATGCAAGCCTTAACAATTCTATTAAAGCTTCATATTTTGACTTATTATTTAAAGTTTGGAGATTGATATCAAAAGTGTACCTTACTTCTTCACCAGTTGGACAAATAAGCAATAATCCAACTTTGGATCCGTTTGTGTTAGACGAACCATTTGTATGGAGGGTCTATTC
This sequence comes from Lactuca saligna, assembly GCF_052625555.1. Taxonomy (NCBI): domain Eukaryota; kingdom Viridiplantae; phylum Streptophyta; class Magnoliopsida; order Asterales; family Asteraceae; genus Lactuca; species Lactuca saligna. Next base: position 174,665,334 of record NC_136421.1, on the reverse strand, counting down.
ATCTGATTGAGTTGTTTGTACTGCTTTTTTCCCCTAGTGTGCTACTTATATAATGAAATTAGCTAGCACATGAAATTAATACTTGTTCTCAGCTCATATTATATAATGGCAGCACGTTATGCAGAAACACCTATATAGTTGAAGTACACGGTGTACGCCCAACGTACTAGGGTCCACCCCAGTACGTTCAATGTACACAAGATATACCCAACCCAGAATTACCAAAATGCCACTATGGGCCATTTTGCACTCTTTCTTATACTCAAGGACTAAAATGAAATATTTATACATACATAGGATAAAAATTGAAATGACATCAACATTGAGATCTTACAGTTCTCCCCTACTTGAACTTGACTTCATCCTCGAAGTTCGTTGCTTTGAATAACTCATGAGAACGCTCCCGTATCTCCGCCTCCGGTTCCCACGTTCACTCGGAGCCTTTTTGATGCTGCCACTGAACCTTTACCAAAGGTATCTCCTTGTTGCGTAGGACCTTTATCTTTCTCTCTATTAACACTAATGGCCTCTCAATGTAATTCCGGTGCTCATCTACCTGGATATCATCCAAAGGAACCACTGCCTCATCATTTAACACACACTTCTGCAACTGTGAAACATGGAAAGAGTTGTGAATATGATTAAGCTCACTTGACAAATCCAACCGGTAGGCCACCCTGCCTACCCTGGTGATTACATAGAATGGTCTAATTTACCAGGGACCATATTTTACCCATTCCTGAAGTGCATCACACCCTTCCAGGGTGAGACCTTCAGTAACACCATATCGCTGACCTGCAACTCCAACTCTGATCACCATCGGTCGACATAACTCATTTGCCGAGCCTGAGCTATCTGCAATCTCAGCCTGATCTGCCGGATAAGCTCCATGGTCTGGAGTACTACTTCAGTCCTTCCCATGACTATGTGACCAACCTCTCCCCAACAAATTGGGGTACGACATCACTGACCATACAAAAGCTCAAAAGGCAGTGCACCAATGGTGGAGTGATAACTTTTTTTGTACAAAAACTCCAGAAGAGGTAGTTAGGAATCCCAACTCCCACCAAAATCTATAACACAAACCCGAAACAATATACTTAAGTGTTTGGATGGTCTGCTCACTCTTTTCATCAGTCTGCGGATGATAAACAATGCTAAAATGTACTCTCGTACCCAATTCCTTATGGAACATCTGCCATAATCGGGATGTGAACCGAACATCTTGATCTGATACAATGGAGACCGGAACCCCATGATGAGCAACAATCTTTCGAACATACACATCGGCTAACTTTTCAGCGAGGAAATCTCTGAATGGCCAAAAAGTGGGCACTCTTGGTCAATCGATCCACGATGACCCATTTTGCATCAAAACCCTTGGCAATATTTGGTAGCTTGGTGATAAAATCCATGGTGATCTATTCTCACTCCCACATGGAAACCTCCAAAGGCTGCAGTTTTCCATGCGGTCTCTAATGCCCAACCTTGACTATCCTACATGTCAAGCAACTCTCAACATACTAGGCTATCTCCCTCTTCATACACTACTACTAGTAACATAGTCTTAAATCTCGATACATCTTGGTGGTGCCTGATGTATCGAAAGCAATACTTATGTGCCTCCTCCAAAACTATATGCCTGATCCCACCAGAAACCGAAATCCAAAACTCACCATACCGAGTCAACAATCCCTATCTATCGGTGACAAATATGTCGATCTCGCCCCTGATTCTCTCATTTTTCCAATTCTCCTTCTTGAATCCTTCTGCCTGTGCCCCTATAATCAAATCCTAAAAGTGGGGAATCAATGGATATCCTCATATACATATCTCCAACTAAAGATCCAACCAACTTGTGGCTCAAGGCATCCGCAACCACATTCACTTTCTCCGGATGGTAAAGGGTCTTGCAGTCATAATCGGCTACCATGTCCAACCACTTGCACTGCCTCATGTTCAGGTACGGTTGGTCCGTATGATATCATAAACTATTGTGATCCATGTAACCGGTACAGACCCCATATGGATAATGTCTCCAAATCTTGAGGGCAAATACCTATATCCCCAACTCCAGGTCATAAGTAGGATATCGTGCCTCAAGCGACTTTAGCTGCCGAGAAGCATATGCAATCAGTCGCCTTCTCATCATAAGAAACTCTTCAAACCAGTGATGGATGCATCATAAAATACAATGAATTCCTAGAAACCCTTCGAAAGGGTCAACACCGGGGCCTTACATAACCTCTATCGCAGTGTCTCAATTGCCGTCAGTTGCTCAGGGCCCCATCAGAAATCTAATCCCTTCCTTGTCAGAAGAGTGAGGGGTACAACAATCTTGGAGAAATCCTAGATGAATCTATGATAATATCCCGCCAAACCTAAGAAACTCCTGATCTTTAAGGGATATTTTGGAACCTCCCGCTGCATCAGGGCCTCAATCTTGGCTGGATCTACCAAAATCCCGTTATGGTTAACGAGATGTCCCAAAATGTGGACCTCTCATAACAGAACCTCACACTTAGAGAACTTCAAAAATCCCAAAAGCTCTCGAAGGTGCTTGTCGTGCTGCTATCTGGTCTTGGAGTATAAGATATCATTAATAAAACCAATAACTAATCGATCGAGCATTGCACTACAAACTCGATGCATCAAGTCCATAAACACCGCATACGCATTGTTGAGCCTAAATGGCATCACCATGAACTCGTAATGCCTATAACAAGTCTGAAATGCAGTCTCCTCCATGTCCTCCTCTCTAACCCTCACCTAATGCATATTGCACCGGATCAAAGAGGTCGTAAATCCTCGGAAGGGATAACGGTTCTTCACCATTAATTTGTTCAACTGTCGGTAATCAATGCACATCCAGTGTGAACCATCCTTCTTCTTGATGAACAATATCGGTGCTCCCCACATTGAACTGCTCAGTCTGGAGAACTACTTACCTAAGAGCTCCTGAAGCTGAGAGGACAACTCCTGTTTCTTGAGCGGTGCTAAACGGTACGCCGCCTTGGAAATTGGAGTCACACCTGGCTCTAGGTTAATCCTAAACTTAACTTGCCTCTCGGGAGGCACACTCGATAACTCCTCCACAAACACATCAGCAAACTCCCCGACAACTGGCACATCCAAAACGAATGTCTGCTCCACAACCTGTGTATCAACCACATAGGCAAACACATAAAACCGTGCTGAGTGTACTACCGAGACCTGGCCTCCAGACAAAACCTTGACCTAATCATGGTACCCTCACCATATATAACCAGTTCTCTCCCACTTGGAGTTCAAACTATCACTTGCTAACCCTAGTAGTCTATCATAGCACCGAACCTGCTCGGCCAATCCATCCCCACTATCACACATACATCCCCTATGTGGAGAGTAATCAAATAAATCAGATAAGGCACTCCACAGGTTTCCAAGACACAACCTTAACAATAATGGCCTAAATATGCTAGCATAATAATTCCAACAAACCACTACATAAATGGTTGTCCATTCAAAATCCAACCGAGGATCAAAACTTTCATACCTACCATTTCTTGCACTTCAAGCTTGACCTCCCGTAGGATGGTGGACATCTGGGCTTGCACTTTCTCCGCTACCCGTGTAGGACAGTTATGTTTGAGATGACCCGACTGATGACTATGGAAACACATATGGCCCTTGTTGCAGACACAAAAGACATGCCCTCTCTCTCCGCACTTGTAACATCTGGGATTTCATGTATTATTTTTATCATTTATTTTTGGAGTTTAAGAGAGAGAGAGAGAGAGAGACTCGAAGAGTTGATGCCTAGACTCGTCGAGTAGGGTCGCATGGTGAAGACTAGATTAATGAGTGGACTCGACGAGTGGGTGAGGGGACTCGATGAGTCCGTGCTGGCGACTAAAACCCTAATTTCCCGGGCCTGAGCCCTATTTAAAGGACCTTATAACCCTTCATTGCGGCTACTTTCATCCTTGGGAGCACCAGAGCATCTGAGAGTCCTTTTGAGTGAGGAAAGAGGCCATTGTTCATCATTCTTGTGTGTTTTAGCAAGAAAGGAAGAGGAAGGTCAAGCTAGGAGAGTTGGAGAGATTGGATCTACTTTCATTTGGGCATAGGAAGCTATTTGAGGTATTACTCAGAGCTTATTCTTGTGTTTTGTTGATATAGTCAAATCTAGGGTTTCTTTATACCTTGATTATCTTGTATTTGGAGTGTGAGAGGTCCCATGGGAAATTGGTACCTAGATCTGGACCTTAGAAGGTCCAGAGAGTCCCAAATGCTCTGCTTTATGCCTTTCCTTTTGAGTTGTGGACTTAGGTTACCATTTTAGAGGTCATTTCACAAAAAGAAGCCTTGTAGGCATTGTATGGGTTCCAAGATGTGACCTTTACGTGATTATCATGCTTGGGAAGGTTAGATCTATAGATTAGAGAAGCAGCATTTGAGTCAGAGCATGGAATGAACTCGCCGAGTCCAGGAGCAGACTCGACGAGTCGGACTGGGTTATCCCGTGACTCACACAGTTGATGACTCGCCGAGTTGGGAGAGTGACTCAATGAGTTGGAGGGGGATTTAGGGGACTTGAGTTCACGTCTGAACTCGCCGAGTCAGTGCCTGACTCGACGAGTTGGGTCAAAGGGGGGGTGGCCATTGACCAGAGTTGACTTGTGTTGACTTAAGGTCAAATTAATTCAGGAAGGTATTAATTAGAGATGTATTTATGCTATAGGAGGAAGCTAGGTCGGAGGATTGAGCGCGAGTGATTATCCGATATCTTCGAGGTGAGTTTTCTCACTATGCCTTACCCGATGGGGTGATTATGTGTAACCGGAAGGTCTTATGTGTATGATGAAAATGTGATGTATGTTGTATATGTAATATGTTATGATATGAGTATGATGATATGGACCGGAAGGTCAACAGAGCATGGATCGGAAGGTCAACAGAGTTATGGGATGGAAATCCCCTGAGACACTTGGATCGGAAGATCCCATAGAGCCATGGCCTGGAAAGGCGTATGTGCTGTACGTGGTATTTTGGGGAACTCACTAAGAATTATTGCTTACCGTTTGTGTGTTATGTGTTTCAGGTAGTAGTGATGATCGCGGGAAGGCTCCGGCATGATCAGTACACACTTATGGTGGAGATGGTTTGAGATTCTGGGGATTTTGATTTGCACTGATGTTATGTAAAAACAATTGATACACGTTTTTGAGAATTGTGATTGGAGTATTTTTTATTAATTTAAAATGAAAAATTGTTTTTAAATTTCATGGCGTTACAACACTTATAGCATTTGAACTTGTGACAACCAAAATCGTGGGTTCCCTTACACTTCCCGTGGACATCATAGCTCCTTTGACTTCCAGTACCCAACTTAGCATCCTCAGCCTCTCCATCCCTCACAGAATGATCCTTTCTTCTCTTTCCAGGTCCTATCCCCACATCAAGATCACCATCAGCAGTAATCTTAGTAGTGCCCGAACGGTGATTTCCTAAAATATCCTTCCATTATGTGTTATGAGGTATGATGTGATATGATACGCATGCTAGAGTAGGCTAGGTATTCATGTTAGGACTAGAGTGGCCTGATTTGTGATGCCTTAGCCTAGGAGATTTCTACTGCTAAGAGATCCTTGAGAGCGAGTAGGTAGCAGTGAGGAGCTTATGAGAGGCTTACCGAAGGGTAGCCTATGCTAGCAAGATGTAGAGTATTTGTGAGCTGGGATCCTAGGAGGAGGACTTGGGGTGAATGTTGATGTGGTATGGGCGGTAGTATTGGGCCCGTACTACCGAAGACACCGGATCAGTGCGCAGTCCAAGTAAGAATCCTTAGGGTACTAGAGAGCAAGTAGGGTTGAGTTATCGAGTGCGAGTATACTCGAGCGAGTCTCTGATATTTTTATGTTTTATTTCAGAGGCATCATGGTTGGGACATGCCACAGGCCTGAGACAAGCGGCGTGAGTGACGAGGAGTTGCGTCAGTTGATTCATGATGAGGTGGCTGCGGCTATGCAGGCTGAGATTCCTGAGATGTTTGGGTCTATCAAGACCACACTGATTGAGACCATTGATGAGCAGTACGCAACAGTTACTGAGGCTTCAACTGCTGTAGCTACTACAACTGTTACTGCTGCTAGACCTCAGGTGGGTAACTCGTTGCTGTTCCGGGATTTCAGCAACACGAAGCCACCAGAGTTTGATGGGAACCAGGATCCCATAGCGACGATGAGATGGATATCTGATATCGAGGGTTGCTTCTACACCTGTTCGTGTCCAGAGCATCTGAGGGTTCGGTTTGCACTGAACCAATTTCGCTTGGGAGGGAAGGATTGGTGGAAATTTGTGACGGTGCATCTTACTTCTATGGAGATCTCAGTAGTGACTGGGAGGAGTTCACTACTATGTTCAGAGACGAGTACGTTCCCCCGGTGGAAAGGGAAGGTTGGGCCAGGAGTTCTTGACCCTCAAGCAGGGTACTGAGTCAGTGATTGTGATCACAAGGAAATTTCATGAGAGGGCGATGTTCTGCCCTGAGCACGTGTCGTCTGAGCAGGCGTGTATGAGCCGGTACTTGAGCATTCTGAGGAGGGACATTCGGGAGTTTGTATCGAACTCGACTTATCGAACATTTGCTGAGATTTAGGCAAATGCCCGGAAGAGGGAGATTGAGCTGGAGATTCAGGCCAGGGAGGAGGCTGAGTCTTAAGGGTTGGATAGGCGGCCAACACAGTCTCAGCCAGCAGCCAAGCGGGCAAAGCCCACCGATTCGAGATCTGGAGGCCAGAAGGGCCTCACTTGCGGAAAGTGCGGAAAGGGACACGATAGAGTTTGTCGATCTGGTGCTTTCTACAAATGTGGCATGGAGGGGCATATAGCCAAGGATTGCCCCAAAGGATTCATGGTTTGTTTTCATTGTAACCAAACAGGCCATCGGAAGGCCGAGTGTCCGCAGCTGTGGGGGACAGCACAAGGAGCACAGCAGGGATCTGCCCCTGCCACCATACGAGCTACTGAGGTTCAGCCAGTGAAGGCCAAGCCACCGAAGGCTCGCGGGAGAGCCTTCCAGTTGACAGCGGAGGAGGTCCGCGTAGCACCCGACGTCGTGGCTGGTATGTATTCTGTTATTATTTGCTTATGATGTGATCTTGTGTTTATATTATGATATGCATATGTACTTTCCTTGTGAATTCTGTACCTGCTTTGGTGTTGCTTGACTTGGGTGCGAGTCAGTTATTTTTTTTCATTAGCATTCAGTAGACACATCAGTATCTAGCGAGAGACGATGAGTTGACCTCTACGAGTTTCTATAGCTAACGAGCGAGCAGTGTATGCTACGGGCATGATCCGAGGGTGTGTGCTTGAGATTTTCGGTGTTGGGTTTCCGATAGATCTAGTCCAGATTGCGATGGGGGACGTATGTGTCATTGTGGGCATGGATTGGTTGAGCCGATTTGGGGCCTTGATAGACTGCGAGCGGCAGATGGTGACGATATGAGACCCTAGTGGGGGAGTACTTACAATATACAACAAGGGTACCCGTTCTGGGTCAGCGTTTTGTTCGGATGCTTGAGCGAGGCCGAGTCTACAACAGGGCTGTAGTGGGTTTGTGGCTTATGTGATGGATACGAGGATTAATTTGGAGAGACCGTGATCTGTTGGCGAGGTTCCGATAGTGTGCGAGTTCCCAGATGTTTTCCCCGAGGAGTTGTCGGGTGTGCCTCCCGATAGGCAGGTGGAGTTTCGTATCGATTTGGTTCCGGGGGAAGCACTTATCGCAAAGGTTCCCTATCGCCTTGCGCCTCCAGAGATGTAGGAGTTATCCTCGCAGCTTCAGGAGCTGTTGGGGAAGGGGTTTATTCGGCCGAGTAGCTTGCCGTGGGGAGCACCAATCGTTTTTGTCAAGAAAAAGGATGGTTCACACCGGATGTGCATTGATTATCGGGAGTTGAACAAGTTTAAGGTCAAGAACCGTTACCCCTTGCCGAGGATCAATGATTTGTTTGATGAGTTACAGGGAGCGTCTGGGTTCTCCAAGATCGATCTGAGGTCTGGATATCATCAGATGAGAGTACGCGATGAGATTATTCAGAAGACCGCATTCAAGACTCGTTATGGGCATTACGAGTTCGTGGTGATGCCTTTCGGGCTCACCAATGCACCAGCAACGTTCATGGACCTCATGAATAGAATATGTAGGTCGATGTTGGATCGTTCAGTGATCGTATTCATCGATTATATATTGATATATTCGAGATTTAGAGAGCAGCATGAGGAGTATTTGAGAGAGATCCTCGAAGTTTTGAGATCGGAGAGGCTCTACGCCAAATTCTCTAAGTGTGATTTCTGGTTACGAGAGGTCCAGTTCCTAGGGAATCTCGTTAACCAGAATGGGATATTGGTCGATCCCGCCAAGATTAAGGCGATGATGAGCTGGGAAGTGCCGAAGTCCGCCACGGAGATCAGAAGTTTTCTGGGGTTGGCTGGCTATTATCGGAGATTCGTTAAGGATTTCTCCAAAATTGCTGTTCCTCTCACCAAGTTGACCCGGAAGGGTGTGGCTTTTAGTTGGGGCCCAGAGCAGCAGGTCTCCTTTGAGACGCTAAGCCCCAGTATTAGCCCTTCCGGAGGGGATGGAGGATTTTGTGGTGTATGGTGACACGCCGATATCGGGATTGGGTGCGGTGTTGATGCAGAGAGGGTATGTGATAGAATATGCATCAAGGCAACTGAAGCCTCATGAGGCAAGGTATACCACTCACGATCTAGAGTTAGGAACGGTAGTGTTCGCTCTCAAGATATGGCGCCACTATTTGTATGGGGTTTAGTTTACCATTTACACGGACCACAAGAGTTTGAAGTATTTGATGGATCAACCCAACCTGAATATGCAACAAAGGAGATGGCTGAATGTGGTGAAGGATTACGATTGTGAGATCCTGTACCACCCGGGCAAGGCTAATGTGGTAGCCGATGCCCTGAGTCGGAGGACAGAGAGTGTTCCGGTACGAGGTATGTGTAAGAGAATGAACCTGATGACTCTGGTGTTAGATACCATTCGTGAGGCCCAAGAAGAGGCTGTGAGACCAGAGAATCGCAAGAAGGAGCGAGTGTTTGGGCAGGTATCTGAGTTTGTGACTGATAGCCGAGGGCTTATGACTTTTTATGGTCGGATTTGGGTGCCGTTTATAGGCGGGGCACGTAGTGTTTTGATGGAGGAGGCGCATAGAGCGAGATTACTAAAATGTATTTGGATCTGAAGAGAGACTATTGGTGGCCTTGTATGAAGAGATATGTTGCGTGGATTGTAGAGAGGTGCTTGACCTGTCGTCAGGATAAGGCTGAGCACCAGCGTTCGCATGGCAAGTTGCAGCCACTTGAGGTTCCCCAGTGGAAGTGGGAACACATTTCTACGGATTTCATCACCAAACTGCCAAGAACCCCAAGGGGTGTCGCTGTAATTTGTTGAATGTGGATCGATTGAAGAAATGTACCCACTTCCTTGCTATCAATGAGAGCTCTTCTGCAGAGAAGTTAGCAGAAATATATGTGAGAGAAGTGGTGTCTCGGCATGGGGTGCCAATCTCGATTGTGTCAGATCGAGATTTACATTTTACTTCCAGGTTCTGGAAGAAGTTTCATGAGGAATTGAGTACAAGATTGAATTTCAACACTGCTTATCACCCTCAAACCGACGATCCGAGTGAGCGGACTATCCAGACACTCGAGGACATGCTTCGGGCATGTGTATTAGTCTTCGGAGGAAGTTGGGACACGTATCTTCCTTTGGCTGAGTTTTCTTATAACAACAGCCAACATTCGAGCATCGGTATGCCTCTCTTCGAGCTGTTGTATGGAAGGAGGTGTTGGACTCCCATTTGTTAGGGAGAGGTAGGATAACGTGTGATGGGTAGTATGCAGATAGTGCTCCAGACGACTGAGCATATTCAACGGGTCAGGAAGAGGTTGCTGACGGCCCAGAGCTGCCAGAAGAGCTACGCTGATAGGCATCACTCAGAGCTCGAGTTTCAGGTTGGTGATTTCGTTCTCCTGAAGGTATCACCTTGGAAAGGTGTGATTCGATTCAGGAAGAGAGGCAAGTTAGGACCTCGATATATCGGTCCATTCAGGGTGACATCTAGGGTGGGCAGAGTAGCATATCGTTTGGAGCTACCTGCCGAGTTGAGTCAGATTCATGATACCTTCCACATGTCTCAGTTGAGGAAATGTATTGCCGATGAGTCAGCAGTGGTTCCATTAGAGGACATTTAGGTGGATGCGAGCCTGAACTATGTTGAGAGGCCGATCGCTATCCGAGATAGGAGAATAAAGGTTCTGAGGAACAAGGAGGTGTCCCTGGTGCAAGTCCAGTGGCAACATTAGAGAGGGTCCGAGATGACGTAGGAGCCGGAGTTGGAGATGAGTGATCAGCATCCACAATTGTTTGCGGAGTAAGACTTCAAGGGCGAAGTCTGATTCTAGTGGGGGAGAATTGTAACATCCGGGATTTCAGGTATTATTTTTATCATTTATTTTTGGAGTTAGAGAGAGAGAGAGAGAGAGAGACTCGACGATTTGATGCATAGACTCGTTGAGTAGGGTCGCGTGGTAATGACTGGATTAATAAGTGGACTCGACGGGTCGGTGAGGGGACTCGATGAGTCCGTGCTGGCAACTAAAGCCCTAATTTCCCGGGTTTGAGCCCTATTTAAAGGACCTTATAACCCTTCATTGCGGCTACTTTCGTCCTTGGGAGCACCAGAGCATCTGAGAGTCCTTGTGAGTGAGGAAAGAGGCCATTGTTCATCATTCTTGTGTGTTTTAGCAAGAAGGGAAGAGGAAGGTCAAGCTAGGAGAGTTGGAGAGCTTGGATCTACTTTAATTTGGTCATAGGAAGCTACTTGAGGTATTACTCAGAGCTTATTCTTGTGTTTTATTGATATAGTAAAATCTAGGGTTTCTTCATGCCTTGATTAGCTTGTATTTGGAGTGTGAGAGGTCCCATGGTGAATTGGTACCTAGATCTGGACTTTAGAAGGTCCAGAGAGTCCCAAATGCTTTGCTTTCTGCCTTTCCTTTTGATTTGTGGACTTAGGTTACCATTTTAGAGGTCATTTCACCAAAAGAAGCCTTGTAGGTGTTGCATGGGTGCCAAGATGTGACATTTATGTGATTATCATGTTTGGGAAGGTCAGATCTATAGATTAGAGAAGCAAATATGACCTCAGAAGGCCATTTGAGTCAGAGCATGGAATGAACTCGCCGAGTCCAGGAGCAGACTCGACGAGTCGGACCGGGTTATCCCGTGACTCACACAGTTGATGACTCGCCGAGTTGGGAGAGTGACTCAATGAGTCAGAGGGGGATTTAGGGGACTTGAGTTCACGTCTGAACTCGCCGAGTCAGTGTCTGACTCGACGAGTTGGGTCAAGGGGGGTGGGGTGGCCATTGACCAATGATGACCAGAGTTGACTCATGTTGATTTAAGGGCATTAGTCAAATTAATTCAGGAAGGTATTAATTAGAGATGTATTTATGCTATAGGAGGAAGCTAGGTCGGAGGATTGAGCGCGAGTGATTATCTGACATCTGCGAGGTGAGTTTTCTCACTATGCCTTACCCGATGGGGTGATTATGTGTAATCGGAAGGTCTTATGTGTATCATGAAAATGTGATGTATGTTGTATATGTAATATGTTATGATATGAGTATGATGATATGGACCGGAAGGTCAACAGAGCATGGATCGGAAGGTCAACAGAGTTATGGGATGGAAATCCCCTGAGACACTTGGATCGGAAGATCCCATAGAGCCATGGCCTGGAAAGGCGTATGTGTTGTACGTGGTATTTTGGGGAACTCACTAAGAATTATTACTTACCGTTTGTGTGTTATGTGTTTCAGGTAGTAGTGATGATCGTGGGAAGGCTCCGGCATGATCAGTACACACTTATGGTGGAGATGTTTTGAGATTCTGGGGATTTTGATTTGCACTGATGTTATGTAAAAACAATTGATACACGTTTTTGAGAATTGTGATTGGAGTATTTTTTTATTAATTTAAAATGAAAATTTGTTTTGAAATTTCACGGTTTTGCAGCACTTATAGCATTTGAACTTGTGACAACCAAAATCGTTGGTTCCCTTACATTTCCCGTGGACATCATAGCTCCTTTGACTTCCAGTACCCAACTTAGCAGCCTCAGCCTCTCCATCCCTCACATAATGATCCTTTCTTCACTTTCCAGGTCATATCCCCACATGAAGGTCACCCTCAGCAGTAATCTCAGTAGGACCTCTCATAGTCTACAAAGCTACAGTTCACTCATCGAAATTGGCAATTAGCCTGCTAGTGATCCGATCCACGATACCAGACAATTCTTCTTGAAAAATCTGTAAACCTCCACGATAATCATCTCATATATGTGATCAATAACCACCCAGACCTATCCTGACCATTAGCTCCAGATCCTGAACCCGATCCCCTTGTGAATTCCATACTAGAAATGAACCAAAATACATCAAAAATGCCACAATACACATATAATCACAACCATTTCCTACATACAAACCTCGGGGTTTGTGACTTCCTTGAGACGCGTATAGGTCGTATGCTTTTAGTAGTACGAGCCCATACTAACTTCCACACCTACCTGTATCTGTCTCAATGATCATCACAACGATCCAAACAGATACAACAGCTAGGATACACATGCATCCCATTCTCACTCCCTACAGAAAAGCTATACATTATTCAACTAGCCGATTTCTTACATATAACCCCTCCATGGGACTACCAACAAAAGTGTATCATGAGCACTACATACTCCGTAGGCTATCCTAGGATCCACATCTCAACCTACCATCAACTGCCAAATGACCCCCATTGGTTTCGGTTAACTACTACATGAATACAATCACATGCAATGAAACTTAAATAATCTTAGATTAAAAGATTCAACTGTACAACGGTTAGTCTCATACAAGAGATGCACAGTAGACCAAATCCTTTACCCTAAAATTATTTAACCCATGCATTATGTGACTTAACATATTCAATTAATAGTTAGTTCACACCTGAAAGAGTCATACAACAATCAACAAGAAAACTCTATAGGAAATAAGGCATAATGTGTCAGGCAATTCTATCATGTAATTCCTGAAGATCCCTATCCTACAACTAGCATGTTGTTCTAACATAACATAACATCAAATAACAGTATGGGTAACTTGGGGTATACTTTCTTGCTCCGTCTGATCGCATAAGTTATATAATACACATATCTTGTGACATCAAATGCTTGCGACATTCAAGAAACTCATTTTTCAACTCATATATAATTTGGTCCTTCCCAATTGGTGGTACAATGGGGGTGGTGGTGGTGGTGGTGGTAGGTCAGATGCATATGAAACTTTAGCAACATATGGTTGTATCTTCTTTTGTCAAGGCTCATAGGTAGGCAAGTGTGGAGGTGATCGTGATAGAGAAGGTGCTCCGTAAACGTGTTTTGGTAGTTAAAGAAGGGTACTCATTCCATGTGGAGCTAAAAAACCAGCAATCATCACGATTCTCATCTGCTTTCGGCTCCAACTTCTCTATATCTCTATTATCCTGCTAATAAAGTTGTAAAATTACAAATAATCATAAATTATACATATAGGTGAAAATTATAAATTATATAAATAAACATACGTCGTCAAGAATTAGTAACTTCTTGCATAGCTCTGTCTGTAACTTCTTCAATTTCGATCATCCAACAACCCAAAGGATCACATGTAGTTGTCGGGCACCAAACGAACTTCTCACTGGAAAACACTCAATAATTCATATATGAAAGAACCATGTATTAGAATAATAGCAAACATACAAATCTTATGTAAAATCCCGAAATATCAAGAGTAGAGTTGAAGGGCTAAATGAGTAAATTGGGAAAGAGTGACTCGGCGAGTCCATGTGCGGACTCGGCGAGTAGAGTCGCGACTTGGTCGCGTGTTAAGTGGCCGACTCGGCAGGTCAATGTAATGGACTCGATGAGTAGGTGCAGAGTGGAGAAAACCCTAATTCTCGGGGTTGAGCCTTATATAAAGATCATTACGTTTTCCTCCCAGCCTCTTTATCACCCCTTGAGCCTTAGAAAACCCTAAATCGCAGAGAAGCACCATTGTTGAGTGGATTGGAGCTTGGAGAAGTAATTGTTGAAGGAATTTTGGGAGATTGAAGGCTTGGAGCAAGGGGCTTTGCTTGGATTCGAATTACATTGCAGTTGGTGCATCTCTTAGAGGTAATATCTCGTTATTAGACTGTTGTCATGTTGTTTCTTCATTTTGGGGTTGTGGGAATTTGTCTAGGGATGTAATGGGAAGTCTAGAGGCTAGATCTGAGGTTGCTACCTCAGATCTGGAAGGGAGAAGAATCAGAGAGCATGAAAGTCCCTGTGTTGGAGTGTTTAGTGAAGCTTACATGTCCCAAACCCTAGCCCAATGTGCAAACGACTTAGATCTCTTTGGATTCACGTAAAGTTTGCCACTTTACGTGATGGATGAGTGGTAGGAGTCTAGATCTATGCTTTGGAGCAGTTGCATGGCCTGGAACGCTTCTGAATGGATTCAGACTAGTGGTAGTCGACGAGTCGCATGGGTGTACTCGACGAGTTGCTTGATGATGAGCTGGGACTCGGCGAGTTGGAAGAACAACTCGGCGAGTAGGTTGATGATAGCCTTAGACTCGGCGAGTCTGTTCTTAGACTCGGCAAGTCTTGTCGAAGGGTCCCGATATTCTCTGGTTGAGTCGAGAATCGGTGAGTCGAGGGATGACTCGGTGAGTTGTGTGCGAGTGGACTCAGAGTTTTTGGATTCGGCGAGTCTCGGGGTGACTCGGCGAGTTAGGTCGCGGAATAAGTGAAGTTCTGATTATGGGAACTCGACGAGTCACAGGAGGTAGATGGCTGGCATCCTCGGGGTAGAGTTACAGAGTTCGGTGGTACTTTCGAGGATGCGCCGAGAAGGTGGAGTTATCACAGAGAGGGAGTCCTATGTATTCTTCGATGCTCGAATGCTGCTTGCTTTGTGCTTTGTGGAACTCTCGATGATGGGAGTCAGCTACCTAGTGAATATGACGATGTTCAGGAGGTAGATGGCTGGCATCATTAGGAGCTGTTCAGCAGCTGATAGCAAAGAAGGGGGAGGACAACGGAAGAGCCTAGGGAGTAACCCTAGCCAGATGAGTGCACTTGCAGAGTAAAGAATTTTGCCGGGGAGCGAGCACGCGCATTGGGATTAGTGAAAGGGCAGGTCGAGCAGCTACTTAGAAGCTCTGGGATGGTCCATGTGGAAAGTATGGGTAGATGTGGCAGGTAGTATGGGCCCGTACTACAGAAAGCAGAGGACCCATACTTGATACAGGGAGTATTCTGAAGGTTCTAAGGAGCGGATTGAGGAGTGATGTTATGGTTCGGGTACCATACATCAGAGCAGATTGAGGAGTGATGTTATGGTTCGAGTACCATACATCAGAGCAGATTGAGGAGTGACGTTATGGTTCGGGTACCATACATCAGAGCAAATTGAGGAGTGATGTTATGGTTTGAGTACCATACATCGGAGTGGATTGAGGAGTGATGTTATGGTCCAGGTACGATACATCAGAGCGGATCGAGGAGTGATGTTATGGTTCGAGTACCATACATCAGAGCAGATTGAAGAGTGATGTTATGGTTCGGGTACCATACATCAGAGCAGATTGAGGAGTGATGTTATGGTTCGAGTACCATACATCGGAGTGGATTGAGGAGTGATGTTATGGTCCGGGTACGATACATCGGAGCGGATCGAGGAGTGATGTTATGGTTTGAGTACCATACATCAGAGCAGATTGAAGAGTGATGTTATGGTTCGGGTACCATACATCAGAGTAGATTGAGGAGTGATGTTATGGTTTGAGTACCATACATCGGAGCGGATTGAGGAGTGATGTTATGGTCCGGGTACCATACATCAAAGCGGATTGGGGAGTGATGTTATGGTTAGGGTACCATACACCGGGGCATATTGAGAAGAGATGTCATGGAATGAGTACCATGGTTCGTAGTGAATGATGTTTGTGGTTCTCCGGTTATTCGGTCATGAGTAAGTTCGAAGAGGCATCCCTTGAGAGGGAGATCGAGAGCCCCTCAGAGTATTTTAGTAAGGAGTCAGTGAGAAGGGAGAATTTCGATCTGAGTTGAGCGATCAGTCGATAAAGGAGATGTCACCTCCTATGATCTGGGAGGTACTGATTATGTACATGTGAAAATATGAGAAGCATGATGTTTTGGTTTTGGGTTTAGGGGTAAACCCTGCAGGTCGTCATTGATGAGGATTTCCCACCAGAGTATCAGGTAGCATGTGTGCCGCAAGGTAGTGATTTATCATGAGCAGATAGTCACTTGGGATTGAGATAGTCGAGGGTCACACTACACCTATTTGAGTATAGTCGGGTGTACGGTAGTGGTATCAGTGGGGAGTTCAGTCGAGTTTAGCGGTGCAGAGAGTTTTCTATCCATGGGGTGTTGAATATGGGAGTGGGCTCTTGTTCTTGGGATGATCCTGGTGTTGGAGCATTGGTTGATGAGTTGAGGTGAGGGGTACGATGATTTTATGGTTCAGTCTATGAGCCAGGGATGTTATTGAGCAGTTGAGTTGTTTGGTACTAGATTGGTACGAGATTTGGAACGACTAGAGGCAGACGTGAAGAGAAGTTCTTGAGGAGTTCACCAGAGGTTCAGAGTATATGAGGTCGATTCATTTCCTTAAGGGGGATTATCGGGCGTTGTGTAGCACCTTCCGGGGGCAGGTGCGATTTTGCTGGAGAAAATAGTTATGGCTGGTTGTGTGCTATTTGGTGAAGGTTCGAACCCTAAGTGGGGGAGAACCGGGTGCCGTATGTAAGAAAGCAGAGAATTGTCAAGAGCAATTATAAGTGGAGTATAGAGATATGCGGTAAGAAATCATGAGACCAGAGATGTCGGTGACCGAGGAAAGGGGTCAGAGTGAGTTAATGCAGGAAGTACTTGTTTGAGAAGGATGAATGTCTCCACAACAGGTGTTTATTGGTCAGTAATCTGGCATTGGTCAGTGTTGGGGCAAGTAGATAGAGAATGATTGGGCAGCCAACTCCCGGGTCGGTATGCGTATCTTTGTTTGGATTTTGAGCGGCGGAAAAAAAAGGGTTTCGGAGAATTATCAGCGTATTTCATAACGTTAGCGTTTCTTCGTATTGCAATTGAGAAATTGGATACACCGAAGTTGCAACTTAGGAAAAATGAAGATCTAGTTATGGGGTTCAGAGGGAATGTATTATTGCATCTATATGGTGCTTGGGGCAGGAGATCAGTGGTTGTGGTAGGATCTTGTGATGTTCGGTGGGGGTGTTCCGAGGTATCCGGGTATTGATATCTTTATTTCGAAGTTATTCGTGAATCTTGAGGTTAGACGACTTGTGGTATATCAGGTATCTATGGATCTAGTGAGAGCCCTTCGAGTATGGGCATCCAGGGAGATTATTTGAGAGAGTGGATATTCGCAAGGGTGGGCATCTGTTATGTCGATAGCCTCCAGAGTCTGTGATGAATATTCGAGACAAGTATGGGTAGCCGCCTATGATAGTCTGCGGAGCACGAGCTAGTGGGGTCAGAGGGTGTTGTGATACTGCGGGGAGCCGTAGTACTCACTAGTCAGAGGGTGTTGTGATACTGCGGGGAGCCGTAGTACTCACTAGTCAGAGGGTATTGTGATACTGCGGGGAGTCGTAGTACTCACTAGTAAGAGGGTGTTGTGATACCGCGGGGAGCCGTAGTATTCACTAGATGGCAAGGGAGTGTGATGATGGAATGTTCTCCGATCAGTGTATGATGTGGAAGAGTTTTGGGCTTGAGTAGCCCTAGTATTGAGTTTTTGGAGCCTGGATGTTGGACCGGGGGCGAGACTGAGGTCCCCGTCTCTGTCGGGAAATGTGGTGAGATGCACAAGGGATATGCGCAGCAGAAACCAGAGATCAGAGTGGAGACGATCCTCGGTTGGATTGTATTTTCTCGCATAAGGAAAATAGAATTTCGTTTCTTGCGTGTCACGGGGCCGGGATAGTGGTCACGGGGAGGAAGTTAGTGGGATATTTGGATCATGATATGGGTGACTTTTGGAGGCTCAGATGTGGAGTCAAAAGCTGACCTGGTGCTCAGTCTCGAAGAGGGATATGAGATGAGCTAGAGCTTATCATGATGATGTCTGAGGACGCCTCAGAGGGAGCGAACGATTCAGATGCTCTAAGACATGCTTTGGGCATGTGTATTAGATTTCGGAGGGAGTTGCGGCACGTAATTATCCTTGGTTGAGTTATCCTATATCAACAACCATCATTAGTGCATTGGTATGCCGCCGTTTGAGCTGTTGTATGGGAGGAGGTGTCAGACCCTCATTTGCTGGGGAAAGTGTTGATTCGCGGAAGTGGAAGTAGTAGTGAGAATGGATGATTTGGAGTATGGTGATCGAACACTATGTCTGTGATAGTGGTATGGAATGACATCATGATGGGATGTCTGCTGAGGACGTGGAAGGGATTCCGTGGGTGTAGAGCCAAGAATCTCAGGATGGATGCAGGGATGGAGTCTGGGACTCCCAGCTTGATTCTGATCAAGGGTTGTGTGCGTAGTGGTGGTTTCTCCTGGGGATGTTAGAGATGTCTTCAGTGTGACGGTTTTTCCTAACCCGAGAGTGCGAAGGTTGGTGCGCCATGAGTGTGTGATTGCAAGAAGAGGACTCATGGGAGTTACTCTGGGATTGAAGAGTGGGTCTTTCCATAGTCACGGATTGGATAGAATGGGATTCGGATCGGGGATCCGATGGTTCATGGCTTCTAACCCTTATGGGTCGAGTGATTGTTGAGATTTGGGCAGTGATGCTTCATGGGTAATTCTCGGATCGTTGAGTGTGGTTATCAGAGGGTACATCCGGTTCCCGATTCGAGACAGTGGCCAGGACACCGTAAGGAAAGGGAAAGTGTGTTCGAGTTTCGATGGGTATGCCTCATGAGACCTGGTCTGATTAAGGCCAGGTGGCACGTTGTGGGAGTATTTCCGGAGTTGAGTTGTTGTAGGCTTCGAGGACAAAGCCTAATTTAAGTGGGGGAGAATTGTAACATCCCGAAATATCAAGAGTAGAGTTGAACGACTAAAAGACTAAATTGGGAAAGAGTGACTCGGCGAGTCCATGTGCGGACTCGGCGAGTAGAGTCGCGACTTGGTCGCATGTTAAGTGGCCGACTCGGCGGGTTAGTGTAATGGACTCGGCGAGTAGGCGCTGAGTGGAGAAAACCCTAATTCTCGGGGTTGAGCCTTATATAAATATCATTATGTTTTCCTCCTAGCCTCTTTATCACCCCTTGAGCCCCAGAAAACCCTAAATCGCGGAGAAGCACCATTGTTGAGTGGATTGGAGCTTGGAGAAATAATTGTTGAAGGAATTTTGGGAGATTGAAGGCTTGGAGCAAGGGGCTTTGCTTTGATTCGAATTACATTGCAGTTGGGGCATCTCTTAGAGGTAATATCTCGTTATTGGACTGTTGTCATGTTGTTTCTTCATTTTGGGGTTGTGGGAATTTGTCTAGGGATGTAATGGGAAGTCTAGAGGCTAGATTTGAGGTTGCTACCTCAGATCTGGAAGGGAGAAGAATCAAAGAGCATGAAAGTCCCTGTGTTGGAGTGTTTAGTGAAGCTTACATGTCCCAAACCCTAGCCCAATGTGCAAACGGCTTAGATCTCTTTGGATTCACGTAAAGTTAGCCACTTTACGTGATGGATGAGTGGTAGGAGTCTAGATCTATGCTTTGGAGCAGTTGCATGGCCTGGAACGCTTCTGAATGGATTCAGACCGGTGGTACTCGGCGAGTCACATGGGTGTACTCGACGAGTTGCTTGATGATGAGCTGGGACTCGGCGAGTCTTGTCGAAGGGTCCCGATATTCTCTGGTTGAGTCGAGGGATGACTCGGTGAGTTGTGTGCGAGTGGACTCAGAGTTGTTGGACTCGGCGAGTCTCGGGGTGACTCGGCGAGTTAGGTCGCGGAATAATTGAAGTTCTGATTATGGGAACTCGACGAGTCACAGGGTTGACTCGGCGAAGTAGGGTCAGTCAGGGGTTGACTTTGACTGAGGACTTTGATTTTGACCAAGGGTTGGCCGTTGACTTTTAGGGTTTGGTCAGCGATGTGGCCTTTGGGCCAAGAGAGGGGTAAAATAGTCTTTTACCCTTAAGAGGGTGCCATGAGAGGATTGATTCTAGTCTCGAGAGTTATATTCATGAGAGTAATTGCCTTACGTGTTAGGCGGTGGCGAGTTCGAGATTTAAGTGTGGGGCTATCTGCTTTCTGCCTGCCAGGTGAGTCTTCTCACTATACTTTACCTCGAGTAGGTAACTAGAGTTATGTGATCAGAGTATTTGTATGCTATATGTACGTGATGTGTTGTACTGCATTACTTCTATGTGATTTAGGCTGTGCATGTTTATAGAGTTGGAACCAGAAGGTTCCCAGAGTTAGAACCTGAGGGTTCACAGAGTTTGGGTGCACGGACCCATAGAGTTATAGCCTCGAGTGGCTAATATGTGTTATGTG
Organism: Lactuca saligna; assembly: GCF_052625555.1. Classification (NCBI taxonomy): domain Eukaryota; kingdom Viridiplantae; phylum Streptophyta; class Magnoliopsida; order Asterales; family Asteraceae; genus Lactuca; species Lactuca saligna. The sequence goes on along the minus strand of NC_136421.1, from coordinate 174,644,697 downwards.
TGGTATTTTGGGGAACTCACTAAGCTTCGTGCTTACAGTGTTTTGTGTGATGTTTTTCAGGTTTCTTTTAGTATCATGGGACGGCACCGGCTGGATTGTACATACCATAGAAAGAGTCATATTTTGGAGGATCCTGGTTTTCTATGCAAGTGAAAATGGAGTTATGGTTTGTAATTCGACTATGAATGAGATTTTAAGCAAGCGTTTCTAAGAATAAAATGATTATTTTAAATGAAAAATTTGTCTTGACATTTACGGTGTTACATCTTAATTGTTAATTATGTATTTTACCTTAAAAACGTATAAAAATTTGGTTAGGGTGTATGTCATTTTTTGAGGTTGTGTATTTTTTGAAGCACTTGATGTATATGTTTTCAACCTTATCAACTACAGTGCATAGCTAAGAGTACAACCTTATCGTACCCCTTGATCTCAAATACCATTTCTGTTGAAGATTATTGTGTTGCGTCTTGGGCCCTTATGTTTTACAGCCGGATTGGGCTTGTCAATCCGTGCTTATCTAGAATAGCCTTCCTTTTCTTAGGAAAACTGTTAGGGTTGTATTATAAATATATGCATGCATGTATGCGTATAGTAAGGGTTGTCACTCTCATTGATTATTTGTAAACCCTAAAATCCTCTACAGTTGATGTTCTTTATCGAGCTCTTCTGAGGATTGTTTATCAAATCATTCGACACCTTTTGATCCATTAGCTTGTTCTTAATTGTTTATCTGATTGTTTCTCTACCTGTTTCATAGATCTAATCGATCTCCAAGTTTGTTTTAAACTCATCAATTGGTATCAGAGCAGGAGGCTGTGTAATCAATACACTTCTTTTCTGTGAAAAAGCTTCAATTAGGGTTATTCCGCATTCATTGATATTTATTGAGCCGTCATCTCATAATTGACGTATCTCAATATTTATTGTTTTTGACCTAATTTGATATATTACAAGTCTGATCTTTGAACAGGTTATTCGATCAATTATGGACGAGTCGCAATCCAATCCCATCAATATTTCAAACAGCATTGGATCAACAACGAAGATTCCCGTCCTGTACACCCATGATTATGAAGTCTGGGCGAATCACTTTGAAGATTATGTCATAGGATCTGAGGATAATGGATACCTCTTCTGGGAAGCAATTATCTCTGGACCGTTTTCTCATTCAGCAACTTCAAGGATTATTAAAACTCAAAAGGAGTATAATGATCTTCTGAAAGATGTTAAAGATGTAGCGCAAGACGAAAAAGTGAAATTTTAGTGCAATATCAAAGCGCTAAGATTGATTAGATTTGCTCTTCAATCTGATACTTTTAGGCTGGTAAGTTCATGCACAACTGCAAAAGAAATATGGGACAGGCTACGTGAATTGTACTCTACAGATGAAGATCTTGAACACTCCATTCAAACCTCACTCTTGTCTGAGTTTCGTGAGTTCAAGCAAGGAGCAGAAGAAACGGTGACTCAAACGTTCGATTGCTTCAATCATCTTCTTAGCAAGATGATCAAACATGACATTGAAAGGAAGCTTATTGAACAGAAGGTTACGTTTTTGAACGGACTCAGGTCTGAGTGGAGAGCAATCGTGTCCACAGTCAAAGCACATGAGCAATTCAAATCCTATTCTTTGGCGAAACTGGTGGGCATCCTAAAATCTCAAGAAAAGATCGTACTGCAGGAGAAAACCGTGGTTTCAAGTCTGGGTTCGTTGGCCCTCCTGTCGAAAAGCAAAGCTGTGATAGAGGACGAAGATCTCAACTTGGATGATTATGATCTCACGTCTGAAGACTACGCTATTATGGTGTCAAACCCTAAGAGATTCATCAAGAAGAGATTCCCCACCAACAGGAACCGAAACTGGCAAGGAAGCTATAGCGCTGAAAAGGTCAAGGATGAACCGAAAGCTGAAGAATCAAAGAAGGAACCGAAGGCAGAAGGAGATTCTGGAGTAAGTTGCTATTATTGTGGAGGAAAGAACCATTATGCAAAAGATTGCGTCCTCAAAAAGATGGCAGAAAAAGATGAAGAAGCTCTGTTGATGAAAAAGCTCGATGAGTTAAGGAAGAAGAAATCTGCTGCTAACCCTTCCACGAATGCTTTAATTGTGCAGGGCTCGGTAGCTGATGATGAGTTCGGTGGCATGGAGGTCTGGTCAACCGACTCCGAAGATGATGAAGTAAGGAAGCCTTCACATGGAAAGGCTTATGTAGCAAAAGAAGAACGCAGTGGAGGAAGATGCTTGATGGTGTCCGACGTTTCTCAGATGAGGGGATACAACACTGATGGTGGAAATGATGACAAGGAACAGCAGAATCTGTGCTTTACTACCAAACCACTCAGCGTGTAGTTCAGCGAACTTGATGAACTGATCAAGAAGGTACAATAAGTTTTTGTCTCATTTAAAGTCCCACTATGCTCTTATGAAAAGGAATTAAAAAGTGTTAATTCGAGAATCTCTCATCTAGATAGTAGTTTAACTCAAAATCGGGTCACCAATTCTAACCTAACTGATCAATTAAGCAGGGTGTCTTCGAAGAGTGAGGAACGGCGGATGTGGATCGAACTGAAGGAGTCGGAGTTAATCAAAATAAAAGATAAAAACATTTATTTGCAAAGAGACAATTTAAAGCTTTTGAAATAGCGAAATGTTTTTTGTCTAATTGCCAAACGTCTTTATTCTAATATTACTCAGCTTCATTTGAATTGTGAAATAGGGCAAAAGATTCATCGCATGATTTTACCCTTTCTTGAGTTTAAGGAAGATGAAATTGATGTTGATGCTTATAATTGTGAGAGTATTATTTCGTCTGAGGATGTTAATCCAACATATTTGTATGGACTGGACAAAATAGAATCTTTCATAAAATCCAAGGACCACAAGAACATGCTCAAAAATCTTTTGGATGAAAATGATAAAATGAAGCTAAGAACCGAAACCATACAAAAATTCGACTCACTGAATGTCAATTTAAGCTCAGAAAATAAGATTGATGTTGAAAATGCATCCGAGCTTAATGAAGACGATAATATGAGTGAAATTTCTGTAGAGGACACAGTTGATTGTTCAGAATTTGTCAAGAATGAACCCGAGAACCACAAAAATCTTATTTCAGAAAATTCTGTGGAGTTTGCTCGGTTGTCCCAACAAAAGTCCCCGATTCTTGTAGAGAAGGCAGTTGTATACCAAAAAGTTAGAACCACTCCGAATCAGGTGTACAAAGTCACAGGTGTAACCGAACATCAGACTGCTGAACTAACAGCTATTGTGAACGAAGACAATGCTGATGGCTGTGACGAGTTCTTCTGGTCAGCTCCCATTGACAATGCTGATGAAACGGTAGGTCTATCTGAAAGGACTTCATGGAAAAGCAAAGGCAGATACATACCTGAACCTTTAAATAAACCTGATGGCTTCAACGTGGCAAGTACCAGTGGAACTAAAGATGTCCCTCAAGAGAAGGAAATTCATGCAAAAGAAGTCACATCTCCAAGTTAAACAACATCGGTTCAGAGTGGATTAGCCAATGAAAATAAAAAACATAAAGCTAACATCCATCATCAACCAAAGCAGATGACAAGTCAAAAACGGGAAAGGAATCAGAGATACAGGAAGAATCTCTCAGAAAGAAAACAATTTTGGCAATCGCAAAATGCCTATTTCTCACATCAAGACAGGAATTTGAAACCAGCGAAAAATCCTGTTGGATCGACGGAGGGTAATAACAACCGAAAGTAGAGTCTCGGTTCTGAGCGAAATAACAACCGAAAGCAGAGTCTCGGTTCTGAGCGAAATAATAACCGAAAGCAGAGTCTCGGTTCTGAGCAAAACAACAACCGAACGCATAGATTCGGTTCAGAAAATAATTTCAACCGAAAGCACAGGTTCGGTTCGGAGATCAAAAGAGACCAAAAGTCTAGGTTTGGTTCCACTGATAATCAAAACCGAAAGAATAACCTAGAATATCAAATCAAGAAATCATCTGAGTCTAAATTCTCTCATTCTAATTCTCATTCTTCTTCTCAATCTCATTCTAATTCTTCCAATCATTCCTCATCTCAATCTCATTCTAATTCTCCAACTGACCTGGAAGGAAAATCTGAGGTTTCGTCAGTTAAATCAGAGACTAAATCAAAATCTCTAGATCTCACAAAGATTAAGGTTTACACCATCAAAAAGAAAAATGAAACAACTTCTATAAAAAGAACATTTTTTGCTCCTGTTTCTGTGAAAAGCTCACGAGGACCCAAGAAAAGTTGGGTTCCTAAATCTGTTTAATTTGTGCAGGTTATCAGTGACGAGCAGTTTGACGAAGAATGGTACATTGATAGTGGCTGCTCGCGTCACATGACAGAAGGAAAGAAGAGCTAAGGGAATTCAGATCTCTTTCAAATGGTGGAAACGTCAAATTTGGGAACAACTCCTTCGGCACCATCAAAGGCTACGGGATGATTACAAATGGTGATTTCACAATCAGGAAAGTTGCATATGTAGAGGGACTACAACACAACCTCATCAGTGTATCTCAGGTTGTTGGAGGTACTGGTCTCAAGGTCTCATTCGATGATGAAGGTTCGGAAATTATTGAGAAGAAGATGAACAAAGTTATTCTCAAATCAGAGCGCAAAGGTGAAATGTTTCCCCTAAATCTCAAACCAATCAAAGGAAACCTAGCCATCTGCCTGTTATCCAAAGCACAATCTGACGAAAGCTGGCTATGGCACCGAAGACTATCTCATCTCAACTTCAAAGATATCAACAAACTTGTAACTGGAGGTCACGTTAGAGGTCTTCCATTGCTCAAGTATGATAGAGATCATCTATGTGCCGCATGTGAAATGGGGAAGCAGAGTCGTCAAAGTCATCCATCTATAATTAACACTAAAGTTGTTGTACCACTAGAATTACTTCATATTGATTTATGTGGTCCATCTTCTATAGAAAGCATTGGTGGTAGGAAGTATATTCTTGTTATTGTTGATGACTTTTCACGTTTTACATGGGTGTTCTTTCTGAAGCTTAAATCTGAAGCGACTCACAAGCTAAAAGTGTTCATCAAGCAGATTGAAGTACAGCTGAAGAAGGTCGTTCGTAATATCAGAAGCGACAATGGGTTGGAGTTCAAAAATAAAGAATTTGAAGAATTCCTGGAAGAAAAGGGAATCAGTCACAACTTCTCAGCTCCCTACACACCTCAACAGCACGGGATTGTCGAAAGACGAAACCGATCCTTATGTGAAGCTGCCCGAACAATGCTAAGTTTTGCTTCCATACCTTTATATTTTTGGGCTGATGCTATTTCTGCTGCTTGTTTTACACAGAACCGGTCTTATCTTAAAAAGCGCTTCACTCTCACTCCTTATGAGATCATCAACAACAGGAAGCCGAACGTGAAGTTTTTCCATGTGTTTGGTTCCAGGTGTTTCATTTTCAATTCCAAAGAACACCACAACAAGTTTGATGTCAAAGCCGACGAAGGGATATTTCTGGGTTATTCTCTTACTTCCAAATCGTACAGGGTGTTAAACAAGCGTTCAAGGAAAATAGAAGAAACTTACTACGTGACTTTTGATGATAGCTATGTTAAAAAGCTAAAGGCTAACACAGACACAGCTGGAGAAATCTTTCCTCAAACTGGCCAAGTCACAACCTCGATCGCTAATCTATTCGAGAAATTCATGGAGCTCTTTGATGAACCAGAGAAGGCCACTCTTTCTGAGGCCAGTGCAGCAGATAACAGGGTAGATCACTTGAAGCAACTTATTGACGATGCTGCAAGAAGAATGAATGAAGAAGAATCAGGTTCACAAGACCGACCCCAACACAATGCATCAGTCGAGGGGGAGTGTCCACAATCAGTCGAGGGGGAGGATCCACCTTCATCCCAACCAAGTTCAGAAGTTGAGGGGGAGCCAAGGTCTCAAACCGAAAGTGCTTCACCAACCGAAAGTGCTTCACCAACCGAAAGTGCCTCACCAACCGAATGTGTGTCACCATCTGAAAGCGCCTCACCAACCGAAGGTGCCTCAACGCCCGAATGCTCAACACCTCAAGAAACCACTAAAGCTCAAGATTCACAAGACATTCCTGTCAGATCATCTGTCGAGGAGGAGCATGCTGATATGTCATACGACTTCGACAGTCTGTCCGAACCAGAAGAAATGATAAATGCTGAATTAGATCCATCTGTTGATCCAAACTTCCCTCCTATCACCAAATGGACCAGAGATCATCCTGTCACTCAAGTTGTTGGTAATATCTCAAAAACAGTTCTGACTCGATCACAACTCAAGGCAAAAGAAGCATCCTTGTTCTCAAAAGTCGAATTCTGCATGTTTAACTCATTCGTATCAAAAGTTGAACCAAAAACAGTTAATACTGCTCTTGATCACTCCGATTGGGTTCAAGCTATGCAAGACGAACTGAATGAATTTGAAAGGAACAAAGTCTGGCGTCTTATTCCAACTCCTCCAGGTGCCTCAGTTGATGGTCTAAAATAGGTCTTTAGGAACAAACTCGACAAGGAAGGGAACGTTATAAGAAACAAAGCACATCTGGTCGTAAAAGGATACTGTCAGGAGGAAGGCATTGACTATGAAGAGACTTTCTCTCCTGTAGCTAGGCTGGAGTCAGTGAGAATATTTCTTGCCTACGCTGCTCACAAAAACTTTGAGGTCTTTCAAATGGACGTCAAGTGTGCATTTCTCAATGGCGATCTCGAAGAAACTGTGTATGTGGAGCAACCTCCTGGATTCGTGAATGAAAAGCATCTCAATCATTGTTACATTTTCGATAAAGCCGTGTATGGTTTGAAACAAGCACCAAGAGCCTGGTATGAAACGCTAACTAAATTTTTAAAGATGTCTAAATTCAAACAAGGATCGGTTGACCCAACCTTCTTTCGCAAAAAGGAAGGTAACCACCTTATGATCGTTCAAATTTATGTCGATGATATCATCTTTGGCTCCACGAATCCTAGCCTAACAACTGAATTCAGGAAGCTGATGGAGACTAAATTTGAAATGAGCTCGATGGGTCCCATTAACTTTTTCCTTGGTTTAAATATTAGACAGGGACCTGAAGGCATCTTTATCAACCAGGAAGCTTACACAAAGACTCTCTTAGCTAAATTTGGCATGATGGGAGATTCAAAAGTCAAAGTCCCAATGGTGTTCGACACTAAGCTCACCCCATCCCTGGATAAACCAGCTGTTGATATTACACTATATCGTCAAATGATAGGCTCTTTAATGTATCTTACTGCTAGCAGGCCTGACATAATGTTTTCTGTTTGTTACTGTGCTCGGTTTCAGGCAAATCCTCGGGAGCCTCACATGCTTGCAGTGAAGAACATATTACGTTATCTCAAAAGAACTACCTCTTTAGGTTTGTGGTATCCTTCTAACTCAGGCTTCTTCGTTCAAGCCTACTCAGATGCAGACCTTGGTGGTTGTGGTCTCGACAGGAAAAGCACCACTGGCGGCTGCCAATTCCTCGATGGGAAGTTAGTTAGCTGACAGTCAAAGAAACAAACGTGCGTGTCTCTGTCTACTGCTGAAGCAGAATACATCGCCGCTGCTTCCTGTACCTCTCAAGTGATTTGGATCCAGAGTCAACTCCGAGACTATGGACTCAATATGAAAAAGATCCCACTATATTGTGACTCTGAAAGTGCAATTATGATTTGTCATAACCCAATGCAACACTCCAAGACCAAGCACATCGCACTGAGGTATCACTTCATCAAAGATCACGTGGAAGATGGAAACGTTGAAGTACACTTTGTTCGAACCATTGATCAGTTGGCTGATGTCTTTACCAAAGCTCTTCCTGAAGCGACTTTCAACAAAATTCTACAAGGCTTAGGTATGATGGTAGGAGAGTCGGTCCCAAATCCTCAAATCTCTAACTAAGAATCAGGAACCGAAATAGCCAGACCGCTCGGTCTCTATCTGCTCTGAAGATTTAATGGAACTGAAGTAGACAGACCGCTCGGTCTCTCTCTGCTCTGAAGATTTAATGGCACCGAAGTAGACAGACCACTCGGTCTCTCTCTGCTCTGAAGATTTAATGGCACCAAAGTAGACTGACCGCTCGGTCTCTCTCTGCTCTGGTGATCTAATGGAACCGAAATAGACAGACTGCTCGGTTCCTCTCTGTTCTGAAATTTTCATGTCACCGAAATACACAGATCGCTCGGTCTATCTCTGCTTCATCATTTTTTTTATGTTGTACATTTTATCTTTCTGTTTTTATTTCTTTTTCAGAAAAATTTCAAAATCACAAAAATATTTTATCTTTCTGTTTTTATTTCTTTTTCAGAAAAATTTCAAAATCACAAAAATATTTTATCTTTCTGTTTTTATTTCTTTTTCAGAAACATTCCAAAATCACAAAAATATTTTATCTTTCCTTTTTATTCCGTTTTCTTACTCATTTTCAACTACTCGCAAGTTCTGGTTGGTATTTGCTTTGTGCAGGTAACTTCAAGTATCACCTTCGATAGTGTTCACCCAGGTATGTTCTATTTTTCTCTCAAACTAGTTAGTCGTCCCTAGAAGCATGCTGCTGTATGTTGTCACAAGCCTCTATGACCTTGAGTAAGCCTTAATGATTCGATCAATACCTATCGTTTCTTCCCGATCAGGCTATTTTTTAACACTCGGTCTAGAGCTACCTTACTCTTCTCATTTGAAACATGAGTTGCTCTGCTTTGTCCCACTTTTGTAGCAGAAGGTGCATTCGGTCTCTTAACCACCTCCTCAAATTCTACATTTACCTTCGATTCCCTAAAGTAACCCTTGATGCTTTTGGTCTTTACCACTGAAGCTTATGGTTACACAACATCTGTGTTTATGATCTTGGATTCGTTTACCACGTTCCTAGTGAAACCCAACATCCAATACCTAAAATGAATTGACGGTGTGTGTTATACTCAAAATGTTACTTGGAAATCTCATTTTCTGTTTGCGTGATCTTTTATGAAATCGTCTCTTCCTAAGACATTTCTTCCCAAAGAGGTCCAGTTTAATTTTTTTTGAGATTTCTGTTTATCCCATGCTTGTCACTCGATAATTCCCACCTACCTGTTCAACAGATCACATCGGTCTCACAGGTACCTCTGCCAACACTCAGTTTTATGTTGAGACTTGATGTTCGGTTAGAGGACAGCCCCCCCCCACAGCCTATGATCAAAAGATGCCTTTCATTGTTTATTAACAGACAATTGCTCGTATTTCTAGGGAAACCACACAAGCACTTCAAGTCTCTCTTGGCTTTGAAGGAAGTGATTCTTGCCCGGAATCTTCCGCCTTCTGTCTTCTTCATAGACAACACTCACATCTCAAACACCTTTGATTTATTTCTTTATCTTTCACACTCTTATGCATGAAAATTAATTTTTCCAACATTCTGATTGCTGTTTGGTATGTGGTTTTAAGTTACAGTTGTAACCAAACACGGGCACAAGGGATTTCAAACGGTACAAAAATATGATTTGGGCGCGTGCAGTTGATTCGTTTCACACCCACGTGTGCTGACGTATTCCTGGGATAAACCATACCATCCAATCGCGCTTTTTCAGGCGACGTTTTGGTTCCCTCATCATCACGATTTTCTCTCTCCCGTGAACGATATAAATAAGGGGTGATCGTGTTCTTTGGCATTTACCACTCACGTAATCTCTCTGTAACACCGTAAATTTCAAACAAATTTTTTTTTTCGATTTTCTTATAAAACATAATTCGATTAATATTCATCAACAACCATATTAACTATCCAATATAAGTTAATACAAAATCCCAAGATCATAATGTAAAAACTCCGAGTGTGTGTGTACGGATCAAGCCGGCGCCTTCCCGCGGTCGTCACTAGTACCTGAAATAAAAACATCAAACACTGTAAGCACAAGGCTTAGTGAGTTCCCCAAAATACCACATATAACACATATTAGCCACTCGAGGCTATAACTCTGTGGGTCCGTGCACCCAAAATCTGTGAACCCTCCGGTTCTAGCTCTGATAAACATGCACTACATAAATCACATAGAAATAATGCAGTACAACACATAACATACATAGCATACAAACATTCTATCACATAACTCTGGTTACCTACTCAAGGTAATATAGTCTAGTGAGAAGACTCACCTCGCGTATCTCGGTATCTCACGAATCCTGGAAATCCCTCGTGCTCGATCCTCCGAGCTCTAATCCTCTTATAACATTATGTTTCTAATTAACACTTTATATCTCTAAGGTGGACTATCCATAAGAAGTCAATCATAGGTCAACTCTGGTCAACGGTCAACAGTCAACTTTGACCGGACTCGACGAGTACCATACCGACTCGGCGAGTCTAGATGTTTTCACCAACCCTGAAATCCCCTTACTACACGTCGAGTATTCCCCCTTTACTCGACGAGTTTCACCTGAATGAATCGTGGGGCCACCCCGACTCAACTTGCCGAGTCTCAAGGACAACTCGGCGAGTCCAAGTTTGACTCAGTCCACTCGTCATCCCTCTCCAACTCACCTTGACTCACTGAGTCTACCCATGACTCGATTAGACCACTCGCTGAGCAGTCCCAAGGCAATCTTCAAGCTACTCGCCGAGTCGGATGAACAGACTCGGCGAGTCCATGCCATGCAACCACTCCAACTCGCTTCTAAGGTCAGATTTGCTTCCAAAAACTATAGATCCGGCCTCCCTCGACTGATTCATCACGTAAAGCTCCTATCTTGGAGCTCATAACACCCCCTATAGCTCAATAATGGAGTTTTTGACCTAAGGCATGAGGATTCCAATCCAAAGCCTCCATTGATTCCCAAAAAGCTTGGGTAAAGGGACACTCTGGACCTCTATGGATCCAGATCCAGAGTTTCAACACAAGAAGGGGGCTATTTGGCATCAACTCATTCCATAAATGTCCATAAGAAACCCTAGGTCTCCCTATACTCCACAAACCAGAAAATGGATCGAATTCATACCTCTAGATCGATGCTCTAAGCTTGAAATCCACTGAATAGCAACCTCTTTTGCTTCCTCTTGCTTAGATCCTCCTCCTTCTTTGCTGGATCACACACACAAGGTCAATAAGGCTTCCTTTCTCTCTCAAAACGTTCCAGCTCTCAAGGGTCTCTCTCTAAGGGTTGGGTGAGCACAAATGACGGCCATAAGGCCCTTTAAATAAGTCTCAAACCCGAGAAATTAGGGTTTCATTACACAGCGCAGACTCGCCGAGTCCATATCATGGACTCGCCGAGTCCAGGCGCGATCCCACATCCAATCCGTATCCCTACTCGGCGAGTCCTGAGCCCCAACTCGCCGAGCCCCTCCCACAAAACAACAAAATAAAAATTAAACAAGATACCTGATAAAATCCGGCTGTTACAACTCTCCCCCACTAGGACTAGACTTCGCCCTCGAAGTCTCGCTCTAAAAACAGCTCCGGATGCTGCTCCTGCATCATACGCTCTGGCTCCCAGGTCATCTCTGATCCCCTCCGGTGTTGCCACTGAACCAACACCAGAGGTACCTCCTTGTTTCTCAAAACCTTGATCTTCCGATCGCTGATGGCCACTGGTCTCTCGGCATAATTCAGGCTTGCATCCACCTGAATATCCTCTAATGGAACCACTGCCGATTCATCGGCTATACACTTCCTCAACTGCGACACATGGAAAGTGTCGTGAATCTGTCCCAACTCTGCCGGCAACTCCAACCGATAGGCTACCCGGCCTACCCTCGCAATCACACGAAATGGAACTATAAATCGGGGCCCCAACTTGCCCCTCTTCCTGAACCGAATCACTCCTTTCCAAGGAGAAACCTTCAGGAGAACGAAGTCGCCGACCTGAAATTCAAGCTCGGACCGGCGCCTGTCCGCATAACTCTTTTGTCGGCTCTGGGCGGTTAATAACCTCTGTCTGACCCGTTGTATCTGCTCTGTCGTCTGAATCACGATCTCCGTACTGCCTATCACTCTCTGCCCAACCTCACCCCAACAAATGGGAGTCCGACACCTCCTACCATACAACAGCTTAAAAGGCGGCATACCGATACTCGAATGATGGCTGTTATTGTAGGAAAACTCTGCCAAGGGTAAATACGTATCCCAGCTACCCCCAAAATCCAATACACATGCTCGAAGCATGTCCTCAAGCATCTGAATCGTTCGCTCACTCTGGCCGTCTGTCTGGGGGTGATATGCGGTACTAAAATGCAGCTTAGTGCCCAACTCCTCATGAAATTTCTTCCAGAATCGGGAAGTGAAGCGCACATCACGGTCCGAAACAATCGAGATCGGCACCCCATGCCGAGATACTACTTCTCTCACATAAACCTCCGCCAATTTCTCCGCCGAAGAACTCTCACTGATGGCAAGAAAGTGAGCGCTCTTCGTCAACCTATCCACAATCACCCAAATTGCATCAACCCCTCTGGCAATCCTCGGCAATTTGGTGATGAAATCCATAGTGAGCTGTTCCCACTTCCACTTGGGAACTTCCAATGGCTGCAACTTGCCATGCGGTCTCTGGTGCTCGGCCTTCACCCTTCGACAGGTCAAACACCTCTCGACAAACCATGCGACGTCCCTCTTCATACAAGGCCACCAATACTCTTTCCTCAAATCCAAATACATTTTTGTAGCCCCGGGATGGATCGAGAATTTCGATCTATGAGCTTCCTCCATCAATGTAGTACGCGTACCACCCACAAACGGTACCCAAATCCGGCCCTGAAAAGTAATAAGCCCTCGACTATCCGACACAAACTCAGAAACCAAACCAATGACCCGTTCTCTCTTCTGCATCTCCGGATGCACAGCCTCGGCCTGTGCCCCACGAATGGCGTCCAGAACTGGAGCTATCACGGTCAATCTCAAACATACATTTTGAAGTGGAGTACTCTCCGCCCTACGACTCAATGCGTCGGCTACCACATTAGCCTTGCCCGGGTGGTACAAGATCTCGCAATCATAATCCTTGACTACATCTAACCACCTCCTCTGCCGCATATTTAGGTTAGGCTGATCCATCAAGTAATTCAAGCTCTTATGGTCCGTGTATATCGTACAACGAACCCCATACAAGTAGTGCCGCCAAATCTTGAGAGCGAACACCACTGCCCCCAACTCTAAATCATGTGTGGGATATCTCGTCTCATGAGGCTTCAGCTGCCTCGATGCATATGCTATCACATGTCCTTTCTGCATCAGTACCGCTCCCAGCCCTAAAATCGATGCATCACAGAATACCACAAAATCTTCCATCCCATCCGGAAGAGCTAATACCGGAGCTTCGCACAACCTTTGGCGAAGCGTCTCAAAGGAGGTCTGCTGCTCGGGACCCCATAAAAATGTAACACCCTTCCGTGTCAATCTGGTGAGTGGCACTGCGATCTTGGAGAAATCCTTGATAAACCTCCGATAGTACCCTGCCAACCCAAGGAAGCTTCTGATCTCAGAGGGTGACTTTGGCACCTCCCATCTCATCACCGCGTCAACCTTGGCCGGATCG